>NC_000081.6:25777278-26377278 GCF_000001635.26 Mus musculus | reverse complement strand
TATAGACTTTCATACACTCAACAAGGTGCTATGTATTGAGAAACAAATACATGTATCTCACATATTCAGTTCTTGAAGCTTCATGCTACCTTCTCCCTCACCTCTTAATTTTTTTTATAACAAAAGTAGGTCCTATTCATTATTTGAAATCAGATAAATGCTCCTTGTGTGACAACTGCCTAATGTCATTAGGCTTGGTGACTTAATTTTGTCACACATGATTTACATATGTATGGCAGTGCATAATACATGATGATCCAGTTACTACTCTAAATACTGAGTGGATCATGTTTACATACTGGGAACCTGGGAGCCCTACGTGTGAGACTATAGATGTGTTGAACTGCTCTCTCCACAGACATATACGAACTGTCTTTGCTAAAGGAGAGAATGAAAATTTTCAGTGTTTTCAAATTTGCCTTTGCATAGAATTTCCATTGCTGACAGCTACATTACCATCTCGGCTCATGCAGAGCGTGCATTGAGTATTCTAATAGTGGGCAGAACAGTGACCTTCATAACACAGGATGATAGCAAAAGGCAGAAAACCTCTTCTGTGGGTTTTTATGTTTTGGCCGTTATATATAGGAAGGCACCACATGTGTGGTACAACAAAGATGTGAGTGGTCCTACCATCAAGTACTTCATCTCATAAGGATCTCAATGGTATTCTCTGTAAAAGGCACTTGAAACTAGCTATTGGTGTAGTTTGGATATGGTTTTCATGTGCTAGAAATTTGGTCCTCAGTGTGGAAATGCTGGGAGGTAGCATGTCTTTAAGAGGACAACTGCACTGGGTGTAATCAAGTATTTAGGAATATATATGTATATACACAAACACATATGAAAATGTAACAACAATTAATGAAAAAAGAGGCCATGATTTTAAGGAGAGCAAGGATGGGTATGTAAAAGGGCGTGGAGGGAAGAAAGGGAAAGGGAAAATGATCTAGTTATATTATAATCTCAAAAGAAAATGAAAGCAGGTTTTAAAAAGGAAGAAAAAAGAAGGAGCTATTCCCAGAGGAGTGATCCATGTCTTACTCGGACAGTTCTCCTGAGTGAGAGGAGGTAGAAGAGTAAGTCCTGCCTGGGACCCAGGAGATGGGGAGGCCCTAGGAAATCTCCAGGCAGTCTATGGGAGTAATTCTACCTGAGATTTCTAACATTGGAGGATATTGAGCCTAAAGAAGCTACCTCCTGTAGCCAGGCAGGACTCTCAGTAGAGGACTGCAACCCATCCACAAAGCCTTCAACACTAAACATGCCCTGTTTACAGGATGTTCTGGGATGAAAATGGAGCAGGGACTGAGGGAATGGCCAACCAATGACTGCCCCAAATTGAGACCCCCCCTCATGAGCAAGAAACAATTCTTGACACTATTACTGATACTCTGTTATGCTTACAGGTAGGAGCCTAGCATAACTGTGGTCTGAGGGGCTCTCCCCTAGCAGCCAATGAAAAGAGATGCAAAGACATACAGCCAAACATGTGCTCTGATGGAGCTCTGAGAGTCTTGTGGAAGAGTTGAGGGAAGAATTGAGGGACCCAAAGAGGATAGGAACATCACAGGAAAACCAAGAGAATCAACTATCCTGGACCCTTGGGGGCTCCCAGAGACTTGAACCACCAACCAAAATACTAGTATGGGCTAGACCTAGGTCCCCTGCATATATGTAGCAAATATTCAGCTTGGTCTTCATGCAGGTCCCCCAACAACTGGAGTGAAGGTTGTCCCTGAGTCTGTTTTCTGTTTGTGGATCTCATTCTACTAACTGGGTTGCCTTATCTGGCCTCAGTGGGAGAGGATGCACCTAGTTTTGCAGAGACTTGGTATGCCAGGGTAGGGTGATACCTGTAGGGTGCTTCCTCCTTCCCAGAGGAGAAGTGGAGAGGAAAATGGGGGAAGGGGGGGGAGAGGGGGAGAGGGGAGGGGAGGGGAAGTGGAGGGGGTAAGGGGAAGGAAAGAGAGAGAGAGGAAGGGAGAGAGGGAGGGAGGGAGGGAGGGAGGGAGGGAGGGAGGGAGGGAGGAAAAGAGTGAGTCAGGCCCCAGAGTCTCTGAAGTTTCCTGTTTTGTCACATGATCTCCTCTGCAAATGCTCCTGACTAATGAAGCTATTTACTTTGAGGCCCTAAATAGAGTCCTTGAGTCTGAAGAGCATGAAGAGGGTGAGTCACAGAGGAGAAACACAGGCCTTGAAGCTGAATGCTGATCCTATAGCATCTACTACCTGGAACAGGACTTTGCTTCCGTTCTAGGTTTGAGAAGTCACACTGTGTAATGACTCCATCAACGTAAAAGTACACATAGAGTTTTCACATACACACCCCGGCACAAAAAAAATATCCATCCATTCCATGTATATTTATTGGATGCTTGGCATGTGTGATGGGTGTAGAAATCACCAACTGCGTGAAACATTCCTATTCTTAGGAGGTCGAGGTATACTTGTGGAAACGATGACTATGATGATTAGTGGGCAGATCCACTTCACTCGCTGGGGCCATCAGGAGAAGCTTACAGGTCAAGGAACCCTCAATCAAGCTTAGCAGGATGAATAAAAGACAGTTAGGTGAAGACGTTGCTGTAGACTTGTGAGAAAGGGAGAAGCATGTGGAAAGAAGACATTGCTGGGGAAACAATATGATTTTTCTTGTCTGAAGGTAAGACTGGGCAAGTGCCAGGAGGTTTCCACTATCAATTAGAGAGCCAGACTCTACCACAAAGCTCTGACCATAACATAAGTACAAGAAAGAGGGCTCTGGGTGTGGTAGGATGACTCAGAGATGGTTTCCTGCTTAGCTGTTTCTGTTTTCCAAAGATGAGCAAAAATGCAGCATCCCAGCCCATGTGCTATTCTGTCACGTGGCTCTATGGAGTGGCAATCGTTTCCCTACTCCTCTTGGGGAAGGGATACATATGAACAACAGCACATGGCAGAAAAAAAAATCCTTGTGTCTATCCCAAACAAAGACTGTCCAACTGTAACCAAGGTAATTTTCCTGGCATTTGGAAGGCACAGCAGTTAACAACTCTTGACTTCCCTAAAATAGGCTGAAGCTACCTGGGGAGGGTCTGGGCGAGCGGAAGCTGCACTGTGCTGAGGATCTTCGTGGTATTTGTCATGCGATAGAGGCACAGATCTCTGGAAACAAATTCTTTAGATCAAGGCACATAAAAGCCACTGTGCTGGACACAGACACACAAACTTTTCAGACCTCGAAATACAAGATGAAGAAGGTTGCTTAGAGATCGAAGCATCAGGTCAGCTCTTCTTTCCACTATGCTAGGAATACACTGAGGGTCAGTACAGAGCTTGGCATCCCACCAATTCATTTGAGCTGCACAGCTTCTCATTCTCCCCCGGCCAACGCTTCTTTGTCTTTATAGGAGATCCCAGTTCTGTTTCCCAGTTTCCTCAGTGCCAAGGAATTTACTGATTCACTATTTAATCTGATTTTCCCTCATCTTCTTTTACCTATGCCTTACCAATTCTGTAACAATAAAAACAAAACAAACAATACTCTTAAAAACAGTAGAGGTGCTTCATGGATGATAGAAGTGCTTTAAAATAGATACTAGCTGGGTAAGCCTCTACATGACTGAGACCCATGCAAATGGAGGCAATGGACCCATGCAAACTCACATATGGTATGTGAGTTAAGTCTGATGAAACTAAGTTTCAGAGTCTGAAATAAACCTAGTCCATAAAACAGAAAAACAAGTGGAATCTTCAACATTTATATACTTAGTTGGTGTGTGCTACGTTCTACTGCAAAATATTTGAAGCACACTTAGTCTCCTGTCAGAAACTAAAGAAAAGAACCATTGGCCTAAGCACGGTGCATTCTGATTCTCTCTGTCTTACCATGTTCACACTATGGGTCAGCTTGGATTCTAAGGTCCCTCTTGCTGTATGAGTTCAGGAAAGAAAGGCCTTATTTTGTTCACCATTAAAATGGAATAACAGTAGAGGCTTGGGTGTGGTTCAATGATAGAGCTCTTTCCTAACATAAACAAAACCTAGAGTTCAATTCTCACACCACAAAGGGGGAAAAAACATAAAACCAAATAGCAACACATTTCATATGGTTGTAGTAAAGGCTAAGTAAAATCTCTCTCTCTCTCTCTCTCTCTCTCTCTCTCCCTCTCCACACACACACACACACACACACACACACATGCATGTGCGCACACACACAGTAGGTTACATTTAGTTATACTTTTGGTTCTACATTATACCTTCTCTGAGAAAAGGAACCTCCTGAGCCCCATTTCTAGATAACATCTGGTAAAGAGTGATCACTGCTGTGCCTGATGACGCCCACACTATCCAGCTTCCAGTTAGATTACAATCCACACGCCATTTCCTGATATCATATGACTCTTAGTTGAACCCAAAGAAGCCCCATTCACTGACACAAACACTGAAACCGCCCATGTGCAAAAAGGCAACTTATTGCTCCCCTGTAAGGAGGGAAGAAGATGGGAGTTTATTTTATCCTTCCCTTGGGCAACACTTAAACACAGTAGATAAATGCCTTTTCAGGATTCTTCAGTTCCCCCCCCCCCACTGGCCCTCCAGTAAAAGTTCTCTAGGAATCAGTAAAAAAACAAACAAAAAAACCTTTTCCTTAAGGGCATCTTCCTCTTGTTTAAATACTATACTACTCACTCACAGGATAACTGGGGAATCCATTAATCTGAGAGCTCTGTAACAGTATAGGATGCTGCGGCGAGACGCCTAGACTACCAGACAGAACTTCTGACCATACAGTGAGGGTGAAGGTCTGAGGCCAGTGATTGCTACCAGCTAAGAGATCAGTAATCCTGAGACACATAAACACAGGGAAGTAAGTGTGACATAGAGTTTTAACACATTAGAAGGTGTAATGGATAGTTTTTTGTTAACTTGACACAATCTAGAGTCATTAGCGAGGAAGGAACTCAGTTGAGGAAATGCCTCCATGAGATTCAGCTGTAAGGCATTTTCTCAGTTAGTGATCAAGGGGGAGGGTCCAGCCCAATGTGAGTGGCCCTGAGTTATATAAGAAGGCAGGCTGAGCAAGCCAGGAAGAATAAGCTACTAAGCAGTATCCCTTCATTGCCTCTGCAGCAACTCCTGCTTCCAGGTTCCTCCTCTGACTTCCTTTGGTGATGAACAGCAATGTGGAAGTGTGAGCTAAGTAAACCCTATCCTCCCCAACTTGCTTTTTGGTCATGGTGTTTCACTGCAGCAATAGAAACCCCAACTAGGACAGAAGGAATACATTAGCAAAGAATAAAAACATTCCTCAGAAGGTATAAACACTTCTCAGCTTTTTTCTTTTAACTTGATCTTCCCCTTCTTGCCTTTGCTAAGAACTTTGAGTTTTTCTTCATGCACATCTATAGAAATATTCAAATAACTCCTTTAGTCCAATAATCTAATGTTAACATCCAATTTTAAATATACCACAATGCATGTGAGCAATATGACCACTGGATGAGAAATGGGATGAAATCATGCATCAGGTCCTAGAGTCACAGACTAGGAGAAAGGATGTTGTCCTGCCCAATCCAGCCCAGTACAGCTTCCTGGTGGAGGAAAGTCTTGCTGTAAATAGCAGGAAGAATCTAAAGACATAAAGTCTGAGCTGAGGCCATCAATGCAGCAACAGCCTAAACATCACAAAGGGTAAGGTGGTAGAGGGTTGTGGTAGTGGCTGATGGTAGTGGATGGTGGTAGGTGGGTGGTGGTAGTGGGAGGTGGTAGGTGGGTGGGTTGGCTCTGCAATGCCCCTTTTAAAACACACCTGAGTCTACAGGACTCCAAAGGAGCCACTGCAACAGTCAATGGTACAGTCAACAAGATGATGGGTTTCCATGCAGCAGCAGGATGAAGTATCTCCTTGTGATTGCCATTGTGACACAATTATCCATCCTCGTACCTGATTCTTCCCACCCCCATAGCATCATAAACTCTTTGACCAGGGACAATAGCTTATCAGTGCTGAGAGCTGTGACTTTGTACCCTGACACAGAGTAACATCAGAACTTAGGCGCACTCGCCCAGGGATGGAAGTTTAGTTTTGTCTCGTGTGCTTTCCATACGGACCCGACTTTGACAGCATGAAAGGATCTCCAAAGTCACTGTGTCTCCTTACCTCCCCCCACCTCAGATGAGCACGTATTGCTCTGCTCTACCCTACAGACCATGTCTGTCCAACAGTTGCCTTTGGTTGACATTTCTGGAAACGATGCTACCACCATCAACGAAGACTGTCAAACATCTTGTGACACCAGACAGACCTCTCAGCAAAACCATTCCTCAAGAGTACCAAGGGTAAGAGACCCCACCTCTGCCTGTCACACACAGGAATATAGCAAGCACTGTGTAAGAGACCCCACCTCTGCCTGTCACACACAGGAATATAGCAAGCACTGTGTAAGAGACCCCACCTCTGCCTGTCACGTACACAGACTATAACAAGCACTGTGCCCTGTCGCATACAAGGACTATAACAAGCACTGTGTCTTGACCACAGGTGCTCTGAGTGAACTTAAAATGCATTTGTTCCACTGTATCCATAGCTCTTTCTTGTCGACCCCAGGGAGCTGGCAAGGAGGTGACAGAAAGCACCTGCATTCCCAACATCCACGGTGGCTGCAGGAGGGCCCCTAAGCCAGGCCTTGGGCTGCAAATGAGGGAGTAGGGAATTATTCCCTGTGAAAGCTTTGCTTATCTTGAAAAACACTCCAGAGTAATGAACTTTATAGAACAAAATGAATATGAAGTCCTCTGCCTGGTAACTGGCTCTTTAGATATATTAAGCAGGAATTTGTCCATCCACACATGTGGAGGTGTATGTTCTGTGGAGTGCCCCTCTGCTTATATTCTCAGAGGAAAGGGCCCAGAACAAACAAGTGGTTTGGCTAAGAAGGGGGGGCTTGAAGGAAGCACTGTTGATCTTTTTCTGAAAATCAGGTCACCCTGTTATTGGTGTCCAGTAAGTTATGTCCCCATTATAATTTTGCTCTCCAACAAACTTCTTTGAGGGTCAAAAATAGCCAAGCTTGAAGACTGAGGTTGTATTGATAATAGCAAAATAAGATCACTTAGAATTTGGAAACAGCAAATGCACTGCTGCATAGAAGCAACAATATAGAATGGGACTGCGCTTCCCCGCACCCTCCCCAGAAAGCCAAGGCCTCTGGGCAGTTCAGAGCCAAGAGCATTGGGGGATGGAAATGGGGGGCAGATGCTTCTTTGCAGTGTGATCAGTGAATGATCTTGGAGGGCTGTGCTGTGGCTTCTGTCCTGAGAAGAAGGGAGCAGAGCAACTGGGTCAGAACTGCTGCCAGGACAGGGACACATGCTAGAGAGTGGGATGAGAGGGAGGGTCAACTTTACATCCAAGCAGCTACTGTGACGACCCGGGGAGGCTGCAAAGCAAGACTCACAGAGCATAGAGGTCACAGCCCATACTGTTCTCTGGAAATCTCCTTGCACTCCAAGGCCACCCAGCTCAACACAAGGTTAGTATTTTTCCAGTGAGCTGAGCCACCTGAGATGGCTGCAGAGTGTTTTCTCCCTGCAGTTCTGGAAGCCAAGCTGTGCTCAAGAGTACATTGTGGAGACATTATTTGTGAAATGTATATGCAGACATCTGTGGGCATACACATAGACACACACACACACACACACATACACACACACACACACACACGCATATACACACATACACACCCACACACAAACATACACATAATAAACATGCACACATATACATACACACACATACACACTTGCTCGTGCGCACTCAGGCACGAACAGATATAGTGACTCTCCTGTCTTCCTCACCTGCTGTGGAGAAAGGATGCAGCCCTGATAGCAGTTCTAATCTCCCTTTTCTGTTTAACCCTGGGAAGATGCTTACCCTTCAGAGCCTCCCTGTCCTCAGCCGAAAAGAAATGAAGATAACAATTCCTACCTCACTGCTCTGCTCCGAGCATCTGGGACACAAATATGTGTGCCCGGTCTCTGTCCCCATTGCCCAGGATACAGCTCTTAAAGCCACTGGACTCTCTGGAATCACATGTCTCTTTCTGTATATTAATAAGACTGAGGGCTGGGAGTTCTTGGGTAGCCTCAAATGGAACTGCTTCCGGGGGAACCAACCATGGGGTTAGGGGACTGAAAATGTCATCCACTCCCTTTGATCTTCTGTGAGGAAAAGGAGCTGATGGCTGACCTGAGCATGGAGCACGGAAAGAGAGCTCTAGTAAAGCCTAAATGGAGAGAGAGAGTCAGAGAACGCTGGGGTGGTTCTGACTGACTTCGTAACCGTGGATCTTGCCTCCTTTATCTTTTCCGCTGACTAGTCCTCAGTGGCAGCTGACAAACCACTAAGCAAAAGTAATTACGGTGTTCTCCTGAGATCGTAAGCCATTCTGGCGAATTCCTGAGATTGCATTTTGGGAAAGAGTTTGGAAACCTCTGTTCTCCAGCTGCCAGAGATGCAAGAGAGAATTTAACTTGGATTTTAGACTAACAACTGACAGACAAGGTAGGTACTGTCTTGGAGGTCTGAACCTTAACCTGACCAGATGTAACTCATGTAAGTCAATTCAGATAGAGTTTGAGTTGAAGTGAGTCATGGGGTACCCGAAGCAAAGCGCTTGATGTGGGGAAACACACATCTGGTGTCACAGGTAAAGCACTGTGGGTACAGAGAAGAAACAGTGGGTTTCAAAATTCAGTGTCTGTATTAGTCATCTTTGTCACTATCCCAAAATACTTGAGGCAACTTACTTAAAAGGAAGACCATTTTTTACTTATGGTTAAAGAGGCCCAGTCTATGATCAGATAGACCTGTCACTTTTAGATCTCCGATAAAGGTGCAGGATGGCAAAGTGGAACAGGAAGTGGAGCCAGAAATGAAGCATGGCATTTTCTGCCTGGGAAGCAAAAAAACGAGACAACTAAACAGAGAAAGTCAGGAAGAGATCAAGGTTCCATGGGTCCCCTTCAGGAGCAAAGTATCCAACGACCTATAATCTTCCTCTGGGCTCCACATCCAACCTAACATTGCTACCCTAGAGATCAAACCAACATGCTTTTAACCTATTTTATGATAGATTTTCAACAACAAAACTGCAGCATTCTGTCCCTATGCACAACGTTCCCTTTTACAGCTCAGAATGTACTGACCCCATCTTTAAGAGTTGCCAAAGTCTTCTTTTTCCCAGCCTTGCTCAGCAGGCAAAGTCTCTTTGGGAAGATTCAAAGCAAATTCAACTGTAGGCCTCTGCAGAAAGCATAAAAGGAATATATATATATATATATATATATATATATATATATATATATGTGTGTGTGTGTGTGTGTGTGTGTGTGTGTGTGTGTGTGTGATATAAAGATAGTATACAGCATCCCACACTATAATGGGCCATGGGAGGCCTTGGGCATCATACCCTGTTGCTTTGCTGGATGCTGTCTGAGTGGCCTCTCTGTCAGGATGATTTTTGCATGCTGCCTATGGCTTCCTCCAGCAGTGATCCTTATTCCTGGCAGTCTAACTTCCCAAGGTCTCTAATGAAGCTTTGGTTTCATGTCCACAGCTTCTCACATCCTAGGGGTTGACTGCAGGAGCTCTTGCTTGTGCACCTTCTAGCCCTCCAGGCTATCTTCTGTAACGTCAGTACCAGATACCGAGACACACAGGCAAAACTAGTCTTGATATATGACATGGAAATCATCTTAAAGCCCTATCCCTTAAAATCATAAGTGATTATGCAGAGCCTGTTGTTATAAGACACTGGAACAAAGACCACATAGTTCATTCTCTGCATTCACAACTGGTTTCTACCAGGGAATATTTTCTCTGTGTCACTGAATGAAAGGAGGCCTGCTGGGACCCAGACAATTGTCCCACAAACCTGCTTCACAAATGTTCGCCATTGACTCCTGGAGGGAGGGATTGCGCTGCCGTACAGGAAGAACAATCATGGTACAACACACACAGGGTGGCTGCGTATCTGAGCTGCAGAGGCTCAGCAGCTTGGTCAGTGTTCAGAAATACGCTAGTCCAAGGTGTCATTTAAGAGACACTGAGGGCAAAGGCAAGGTGACTACTCCTAGTCTTTCCAGCCTGGGAAGCAATAATTACTGTATTCCTTAAGGTCTGATAAGAGGATGGCGAGGACCTATCAGAAGCTCCCAAACTAAAACTGACATAGACAGAAATCCAGTGTGCATGCTATCCATAAAGTCACACACACTGGGAAGCAGAAAAGTGGTAATATGTGACAGACTTAATCAGCTTCAGCATAAATACACTGTTTCCTCCAAATCACCACAGCTTAATGTGACCCACCAAAGTCCTTTTATAGGTTGGATTGGTGAGATCCAACTCATCTCATGATTTATTTTCTCTTTCAGACCAAACAGAGTAAGGAAAGGGCCTCCTCCATCCCGGAAGGAAGCCACCAAGACCTAAGGTCCAGGTCACTATGCCACTGAGACAGTCATCACCAAACATGACTCGTATTCCTGTGGGAGGCCTGGCTTCACTGCCAGAGAACCAGTCCCAAGGGAGCTTGGTCTTACTACCGACTGACTTTACAGAAGACAGTCTCAACAAGATAATCTTTCCAGATAGATTCTACCTTCTTGAATTATGCAAAATGTATCGATATAAGCATGGGATGTCCTGAGGTGTTCAATGGGAAAACAGCACTTATTCGAATCCCAGCATCAGGCTGCCTATGAGGAATTATTAGCAATGGAATATATTCCTCTAATTCTGATTTTTTTAAACTAAAAGGATATTTTTTTATTTTTAAAAGAAAGCCATTATCAAACTTCTTAAAAGCAGGAATAGCTTATTAATGCCAAAATTAAAAGTAGCAGAAATCTTGTTTCTATCAAGGAAACTAGTGGAAAAATAGATACTGTGGAAAACCCTGCCGCATCTCTGGTTTCATCTTCACAGAAATGAGTTCAAGGTTAGTCTCCAATGTGCTTTATTTTTTCCACATAGATCTTTGTTTATCTCCCAGAAACTGCCATTACCCTGTGCAGGTGGCAATCTCTATTGTTCTTCAGTAAGCCCAAGGGTCCCTTGGCCTGGGTACAAGGATCAATTTCCTTAGAGATTGATTTTCACCATCAGAATGGAATGGCCTTCATATTTATTAATATAAAAATTGAATTCGACATGATTGTTCATTGTTATGGGTTAACTTCCATTTGATGAGTTGGATTTTCATCTTGAGAATTAAAATTGTAGCCTGAAAATGTAAAAGAAGCAATCAGCTCGGAATTTCTGTTGTGAAAGCTCTTAACTGTCCTGTGTGCCTCTGGCTGCTGTGATTGCTTTCTTCATCTGCCCGGGAAAACACCAGGCAGGCTCATCAATAAGATTATGACTCTTGGTTCTACAGTAATATTTTTAATAGAGGTTGAGACGGGAATTTGGAAAGGGCATTTCGAGAGAAGAATAACTTAAGATGAAATATTTAGCCCATCTCCTTATTAAGACAAAATTTGTGAGTCTAATTCCAGCCATTATTGTGTAATGAGTGCCCTCCAGTTCCTTAATTCGTCAATTTCCTTCACAGCCCTTGCATTAGCCTGGCCATGCACTTAGCTATTCTTCCTGTGCTGTCTCGGGCTCCACTGAGCGTTTCCTGCTGCCAGCTTCCTCCGCAGCTGAGGAACATGGTCAAGTGGCTCTTGATTTCACAGCTTAGGAGAAGGGAGTGAGCTCATCAATAAACCTGAGCCCAGAGCCCCGCCCCCAGCCCCAGGAAGCCTGAGAAGAGATGAGCAGCAGCAGAGTGCAGAGAAGAGACTCATACTGCAGATTCAATAAGCCCACGTGTTCTCTCGGGCAGTCAGAATCATTAAAATATTGGGCAGGGAGCAGGAGTAAAATGATTTCCACAAAAATGGCACGCCAGTTAAATTGAGACTTGGAGATGTTTACTTTTTCCCCATAGTTACCTTTGTCAGCAAAGATGACTTTTGCTTCCAGTATTTTCAAACATGCCCCTGGAAGAGCTACATCCCACACAGATCAGTGGGAAAGCACTGACTAGCTACTAGCATAGGATGCGTAACAGCAGACACACTTCAAGTCGGGGGGGGGGGGAAGGGTGTACCTTCAAAAGAGGCATTTCAGTGATGCACAGCTTTCTTCATTTGTCTGATAGCACCATACAGTGGGATCCATATGTATAAAATCAAAGTAATTAGCTCTCAACAGAACTGCAAGGCACAACACACCACACCAGCCTCTGCTCTTGTGCCCATCTAAGAGGTAGAGAGGCCCTCGCCCAAGCTCACAGTTTCATCAACCCAGATGTCTCAAGGGGGCAGAGAGTGCAGTCACTCTACCTCCTGAACTGCAGACAACTGCTGTTACAGGTGTTTTGGAAAATAATCAACAGTAGTCTGTAAACTACTAACTACAAAACAAGCCACCAAGCAAACTAACTAATAAAGGAAAGAAAATTCATTGTTTGCCTACCCTTCACAATTATGTCGTATCTTGGAATACCTTGAAAGAATGCAGAGGTAGAGCACTTAATGACTGTATAAAAATATCTTTCCCTACAGAAAGATATTTTCCCTTTAGAAGCCAGACTTGGGCAAATAGAGTGTCTGCCAAGAAGAAATCCCTTTCCTTCTGATCACACAGGGTTGGGCAGTGCCGGGTTCTAAGGTATTTTCACAAGCACAAAATAACAAGTTCAAGAAGAGTAAGGGCTTCCCAGGCAGGGCACTGGAGGAGGACAAACAGGGACAGAGAGCTAGACTGAAATATCAATGGCAAATGTCACTCCAGTGACTAGGATTCCAGAAGGATTACTTAAGTCACAGATGGGAATCCACCGACGAGGACAGATGAACCAACACTGCAGTGGTCACCGCAGCGGGGACTTTTACAGCTTAGTGAGGACAGCAAAGAATGGAGAAGCCTTGAAGCTGCCCTCCTTCAGGAGACAAACACTTCACACAGGCAGGGCAAGAAGCTGAGCACGAGGGCTGAGCACTCTGGAAATTCGCAGATTGATTTTCTTTAATACAGAGATGAATAAAATATGACTCCATCGGCTTTCCTATAGCATGATTCATCAGGGGTGCTATGAATTATTTATTCCTATCTATGCTCTAGGCTGCCTGTTTATTCACTAATCTTTAAAACTATGTGGTAGAATAGTACAAATTTTCCTTAAATTGATTCATTTATGCAGACATTTTAAACAGTTATCAGATGGATATATATATATATATATATATATACATATATATATATATCCCACATGTACATACACACATGTATATACACATATACAGAATATATACACATATATGTGGGGTATGTGAAAATATATGTATATTCACATATATGTGAATATACATATATGTATGTATATATACACATGCAGATATACACGTATATGGATATACACATATACATACATATACACATATATATGGCGAATAAAGTCAATAGAAAGTCTTCTCAAGCAGCAGAGGATCTGGCCCTCAGGAGGGGGGAAAAGTGCACTGAAATTATGGCTGCTTTACTCTAAACAACGTTATATTACAAAATAAAATGGTTCTTGCATCAACTTAGTTGTCCCACTGGTCATATATTGGTGCAAAGGCAAGAGGTCACAGAAGGCCCTCTCACCTAGCACTTAGCCTCATGGACACTGGATTGAAAGTGGCATGAGAAGTTAGGGTGTAACTACAGATCATGACAAGTACAATAAGCAAGCCCAGGCCAGTGAACCTGAAGGAAAGAAAGGGGAAAACTCAGGAGGGTTTGGGATCCCAAGAAACCTCTTTAATCCAAAAGGATTTTGACGTTAGTCACTGTCTAGTAGCTGTGGCAAAGTACCTAAGATAGTATGGTTAGTTTTAGTTGTCTCAAGTTGACACAATCTCGAATCACCTAAGAGGAGGGTATGGATAAGTACCACAAAAATTTAGGTGGGCCCGTGGGAACGTCTGTGGGTGACTGTCTTGAGTACACTAAATGATGGGGGAAGATCTGCTGCTCACTGGGAGCAGCACCACTCTCTAGAGGGGACTCTGAGCTGTATAAAAGTGGAGAGAGTGAACAGAGCATGCACACATGCGCTGATCCGTTGCTCTCTGCCCTTGGCTGTGGGTATAATGTGAGCAGTTGCTTCATGGTCCTGCTGCTTTGACCTCCCTGAAAGAATGCGCTGTAGACCGGAACTGTGAGCTAAACAAGCCTTTTCTCTTTTTTGATTTATTTTGTCATAGCATTTTATCACACCAACAGGAAGAGGAATTAGATGTATAAGTAACTTAAAGGAGGAAAGATTTGCTCTAGCCCACGGTTTCAGAGGCTTCGGTTCAAGGTTACTTAGTTCTGCTGGTTTGGGACCTGTGACAAGACAGTGAGCCATCAGGTGACCATGGCAAAGAAAAGATAGTTGTGAGGCAAAGAGAATAAGGAGGTGAGTCCTAGGAGCTCCTTCAAGAGCATGTACCCAGTGACCAAACTTCCCTTCATGGATCCCACCTCCTTAAAGTTATAAGACCTCATGATCATAAATTAGCCATCACACCTTTGGCACATGGGAGAAACTTATGACACAAGCCATGTTTTACCCAAAGTGCTAGGACTGACCCATTAAGAATCATCTCAAGAAGAGCAGAGGACCTGTGTGCTTAGCAGAGGGCAGAGCAGTGATGTCCTAGCGGCTGTTCTGAGGCACAGGAAGAACACAGGTAGCGGGAGACCCACCAGCAACATGAAGTGAGCTCAAAGAAGTAGACACAGACACCATCAAAAAGAAACCTAGTTCTTGTAAGGGAATTGAGGTTTCCTCCGAGCTACCTAGAAAAACCAACCACTAAAGAGTGGAGTTAAAAGTGATATTTCCTTTGTTGCTATATCCAGCAGGAACCTGAGTGCAGAAGCAGCAGAAAAGCTATTTAGAAGATGATGCAATTGGTCTGAACAGGGTGACGTGAAGAGCTGCACCAGGGCTGGCTGTATATGACCCAGGGAAGCAGGGGAGCGAAATGCAAAAGAGAGGAACTTAGCAAAAAAAAAAAAAAAAAAAAAAAAAAAAAAAAAAAAAAAAAAAAGGACATTTCTAGAAAAAGACCATGAGTTCTGTTAGACTCATGAACGGTCTAATGCTCATCAGATACGCAGAGGGAATTGTCAGTTGACAGGTAGCTATTTATTAGCACAAAAGAACTTCCATATGCAACAGAGGAATAATCAGGATCTAAAAATCAAAACAAAACACGGAACCAAAATAAACCTGAGTACTCTGAGACACAGAGAGAACTCTGGGAAGCATCAACAGGAAGTGAGTCACACTGGATTTTCAGAGCCGCTTTGCTTCCAGGCTACAGCTGGGTTCAAGAACAGTTTCCTGAAAGTAATGGAGGGACAAGCCAGCATGGAGTGGAGTGAAGAGCAATCAGGAAGTGGGGAGACACAAACAGTTCAGTGCAGACGGACGCCTTTTGAAGAGCCTGGTAGAGAGAAGTGCTAGGTAGGTGGAAGGCTTGCTCATCAGCTTCTAGAACCCAGACACATGGAAAGCTATGTGAGACCGTGTAACTCGGGCTTTTAAAATAATCCAAGCAGGGAGTGACACACCACAGTGGGAAAGGTAGGGAGGAGAAGAGAGGACAGAAGCCTGAGGCAGCATCCAGGCTGAGCCTCAGAGAAGAGTCGGAGATCGAGATGCTGAATAACTTGATGTTTCCTCTTGGGTCCAGTAGGAGAACTGTCACTCAGGGACCACACTTCTAACATCCTACTGGATTTGAGGGAGCGTTAACTAATACTTCCAAGTCCTAGATGTTTTCATATTTGAGGTTGTCAAATATTAAAAAAAAAAAAGGAGGCAATGAACACTACGTGTTTGGAAGTACTGAAATCCCATCAGACAGACAGACAGACACACACACACACACACACACACACACACGAGTAAGGTTTCTTGACTTGCTGTCAATACCATTCAGGGATCCTCAAGTTCTTGAGTTTATTTCACAAATTTTCAGGACAGAGCAAAAAGCACAAAGCTGTTTTATTACTTCTATTTACAGTGATAAAAATTCAATCCATGAGTTCAAGGAAACAACGCAGAATGCAATGGTGTAAAATGAAGTAGCTTGAAACACAGAACTAAATACCCCCTCCTCAGTGGATCACCCGCCCCCTCCCTGGGCTTTATGGCCATACCTTTACTGCCAAGTGCTGTAACTCAAGGGCACTCCCGTGCCAGCAGTCAGTCCAAGGACAACAAGCTTAGGCCAGCCTCTGCACAGCACTCAAGGACTGTGGGGGACCTCCTATAGAAATTCTGGGTGCTATTTGGTGTCTGCATGTTCACCTTGGAGATTTAAATTCCCATTGATTAGTTCACTTTCTCCTTTTTCAAATGTTTTCAGTTGGCATAGAGCCACGTGACTTTCCTTCCTCCTCTCCTCCCATGACCTTCAACTCTCAAGTGGCTATTATCTTTTCACACTTTTATGGAACCAATAAATATTGAAAATTCACAATGTTCCAGTTACACACTGAAAAAAACCTCATGGAAAAATAAGACAGTGCTTGCCTGTGTGCCGGCTCCCACTTAGATAACCACAATAGACTCCTTCCTGGGCATCAGCTTCTGCTTCCAGGTCTCTTAAACAGAGCAGCCTGGAAATGTTTCTCAACAATTACGTCATCTCAGGCTAGCACTCAGCTGCAGATCCTCAGCAAGCTTTACAAATCATATACGGAAGTAGTATAAGGAACAGAGTCTAAAAGGTATTCATTCCTATCCTTGGAACGCAAGGCCTGCTGCAAGACTTCCTCTGACCAAGACAACATGGTAAGAGAGACATGAGCATGAAGACAAACATGGGATAACGGGTTAGAGGTCAACAGATCAACATGGGCCACAGGTATGTTAACCTATGTGAGTGCCACAAGACTGACCAGGATTCAGCATCCTGGCATCTACCAGAAACACACCCAGTTGAGACTGGCAGATGAACTGACTGGCTGAGCCCAGGCAAATTGCTAATAAAGAGTTTACTGAATTAAGCAAATAGTAATTGTCTGAAACCATTAATTTTGTGGTGGTTTTTCATGTTGGCAAAATTAATCAATATAACACCTCTTCACATTTTGATCTTGCTATACCGAGCTCCTTATTCGGATATGAACATGACACGTGTACTATTCACTCGTCCTTCCTGGGGAGCATGTGTCACCCAGATAGATACATGCATCACTTCCTTCAAATTCCTGCCTAGCTGCAAGCCATCAGTGAATTGAAGCCCTCTAGAGCAGGCCATAGAGTTTAAGCCTAATTGTCACATTGCAGATAGGCACTTCCTTGTTTTTGTGCATAAGACTGACCACCATCTGACCCAGTATTCTATTATATATTTACTTGTTTAATCCATTTTGCCCACAATGACAAGGAATTCCTTTTATTTCATTCACTGCATTGGCACATACAATGTGACAATTTGACATGGTGACAATTTGATACGTATTGGTGATATAAACAAGAAAATGAATGAAGTAAACCAATAAATAAAAACTAACAACAACAGCAATACAGAGTTTGAAAATAGGGTAACAAAGTGGTGATCAGTGCATCCAGAGGTGAAATTAGCAGCCACCAGTTGAGATAACAATTTAATGGCTACTTAAATTCAAGGTTTTCTCAATAATGGAAGTCCAAGTTGCACTAGCAATGTTACTGTTAACAATGGCACTTGACTGTGTTACAGTATCTCAGAGAACAATGTCCATTGGTGGATCCAAAGAGCAGGGCTAAATCATTTTTTTATACCCAATGAAATAAACTCACCTTTCCTGAAGCTTCAGACTTTCTACCAGATGCTCCATCAATATCCTGCTACCAGTATCACTACAGCTACACCTCACACATGTCTACTAAGAACAAAGTCAACCCTTTTGAGCACCTATACTTTTCTAGGCATTAATGTTGTAGAAACAGTGGCTTTGGATCATAGCCATCACAGATGCTTGTAGCCCTGACTTCCATCTGCATCAGGCACTACACCCACTTCTTCCTCGCCACCTCCTCGGCAGCCTCCTCGGCAGCCACATAGGGGCCAGTCATAACAGAAACAGGTTCAGAGGTAGGTTCTCTCTCCTTCAGAAGACAAGGGTTTCCATCCATAGGGAGTGATGCAGAGAAGTTCAGAGGGGTTAGATCACACACTCATTTCCACACACCCTAAAGAGGAACTGGGGGGGAGGTGTGTGAGGGTGGAACTGGGAGCAGAGGAAGGAGGAGGGGCTGCAATCAGAATATAAAGTGAACAAATAATGAATAAAAAAAAAAGAATTCAGGTACCAGGAGCATCCTTGCAAAGAGAAGAAAATCTGGCTACTGAAGGCCAAGAAGGAAAACCATAACAGAATCTTCTCTCACAGTGCTGAGAGATCTCACCAGAACCCTAGTCTAAGATGTCTAGCCTCTTAGCTTGGAAACAGTAACCATCTGTTGTCTAAGAAATTTGTCTAAGCAGCTTAAGTGAACCAGCACACTAACCACAGCCTTGGGATGTGCCTTGTGATACTTAGTCAGCGAACTCCTGGAGTCTTCTTCTACACTTCACTGGGTTTCATGGTGGAGGCACAGTGCCCTGTACTATCACTAAAGCCTATGTAACTCACCCCTACAATAAGGTCAGGAGTCAGGAGCTATCTGTTCTTATTTACTAGCACAGGTATTTTTCCTGACATTACCTGTCATCAGAGTCATCATTTGGTAGAATCTACACCAGTAAAAAAGGATTTGCAAAAACACAAGCATAAGTATTGTTGTGTAAAAAATAAGTCATGGTTCTCCTTTAGTGTATAAGTACAATAATATGCTTTTTACATGCCACCATACGGCATGAGTATGTGCAGTTATCCATGAGTCAACAGGATAGAAGGGTGAAGCTGGACTGCGTGGGGAAAGCCCAGACCTTTCCCCTTCATGAATAGAGTTGTGATGTAGTCAGGGTTGGTTTTCGCAGAGCTATCAAGTGTAAAATAGGCTAGGGAGAAACTTGCTGGCCCCCATGCAGCCGTCACCACATATCCCTTCCTCATCCAAACACTTCACCCATTTGGGGGTCCAGCCCCTATTCCGTGGGAGTCTGTTCTTGATGTCCCTCATGCCAGTCCAGTCATCCTTCTAGGAAATGTTTCCACAGACACAGAGGTGCTATCCCCAGTCCTGAGCATCTGCTAACACACATGAGTTGACAACACAAACCAGCAATTGCATCAACCATTTCTCGGGTTTTGTCTGATGTTTATCACATCTGATAGACTATTGGTGATATTTTGATTTGAGGTGTTTGTTGGTTTTTGTTTGTTTGTTTGGCATTCATTCATTCATTCAAAGCATGCCAGCTTTGTTATGTTCTTACTGTTTTGCATGTGGGTGGGTGAGGACAGAGTATTCATGACCATCTGACTTGCACGTGAACCAGGTCCCAAAGCTGATTCACAAACTAAACATTGGTAAAACTTCTGCTGTGTAAATGGAGATAATACACATAGCTGTTCTAGAACAGAAGAGCACATAGTTCACATTCAACAAATCGTGTGTGGAGCCTAATCCTAGCATCCACCATGATGAAGACAGTCCCCAAATGGCCTTGTGCCATGTGGCTTTCAAAGCACGAGATTAACTTCCCAGCAATGCTTGCACTGCCATGAGGAATCTGGTCTCCAGGCTCGCTCCAGGAATGGATTCAGAGCTTGTAAAACCTGCCAACACTATAGGACTGGCTCCTCTACAAAGACTATCCTGTCATTAGCCCTGGCTTTGATAGAATACCAAAAGGAACCATTTGAGGAGCCTAGAGTGCTCAGTAAGGAGAAAAATCCTATTCTATCTGCACTATAAGGAGGGGAAATTTACCCAAATAAGAGAGATGAAATTTAACATTAATCCTTCACAGATAATCTGATAAGACGGAGCCTCAATTTTCACTATTCTCCATGAGAAGGAAGATACCAGCAAAGATATATTATCCCTGAAATCTGTAGAGAATAAGTCAATGTCAGGAGAATATTCTCATCCTGATTTATGAATGTAACTTCTTACTTGAAACTCTCTCAGATGCAATTGGATTTAGATGAATCACTTATCATGGTTGCTGGTTTGGGTTTCTTAAATAATATTGCTTCAGTCAGGAATCATTGTACACAAATAAGTACTGTAAACTACTAGAGTCAGTCGGGATTAATAAAGGAATAAAGAACTCACAATCGCTACACCATCTAAGACTAAGACTTGAAGTTGGAGTGGTGGATAAAAGAGGCAGGGATCCTGTGGTTTGGATGTGGTTTGTGTGTTAACTCACATGCCCTTTCTCTTGTAAGATTGGATGCAGTATGGTGATGAAGCCTCTGAGACATGGGAATTACTTCAAGGTAATAAAGTTGCTGAAGGAGCCCCTCCTGCAAAATTGCTGCCAATCTCTCACAGTGGGTTATCCTGGAGGGACAGTTTTATAGAAAGTCGACTGAGGGATGAGGGATGGCTCAATGGGTAATATGCTTATTGTGTGAGCATGAAGATATGAGCTTGGATTACCAAAACCCATATAAAATTGGGAGTGATGGCACATGCCTGTATCCTCAACAGTGGGTGAGGGGCTTGCAGGCCATGCTAGGCTAGCCAAAATGATGAATTCCAGGTTCAGTGAGAAAGCCTGTCTGGAAAATATAAGGTAGAAAAGTAACAGAAGAGGACATTAACATGAGAATTTCCTATAGGGAGCACATATACCTGTCCCCACACGGACTATCCCCTACACCAGCACAGCACGGAGGGAGACAGGAATGTCTTTGGTCTCTGGCTTCCTATTTCATGGTGGGATTTCCCCTGTACTCATCTGTACTCCATCTCTGATGCCCTTGACCATGTTGTGATGCAGCCAAGGAACCCCTCACCAAGTTCTGGCTCCACATTCCTGGACTTTCAAGATACTGAGCTAAAAAAACAAAATGAAACAAAACAAAACAAAACAAAAAACCTTTCTGGTTTTAAAATTTGTTTTTTTTCTATCTCATTTCCATTTTATTAAGTGATGGATTTCATTACATTTTTTATCTTTTGCATTCGATTTGCACTCACCCCCCAATTCCCAGTCCAATACCCAACATCCCACTAATGCCTTTCTACCCTTCTGCACTATGGTAAAATCTAATTTCCATATACAAATAAAATATGCAATTATTGTCTTTCTTGCTTATTCTACACAATATGAAGATCTCCAGTTCCTTGAGTTTCCCTGTAAATGACACCATTTCATTCTTTGTGGCTGAATAGAATGACACCTTGGTTGGGTATGCAATGTGGCTGTTGTGAGTAGGGCTATAACAAGCATGGGTGCACAGGTATACCTGACATGGAGTCCTGTGGGTTTATTATTGAACTGGCATTACTGGATCATGTGGTGGTTCCCCTCTGGGTTTCCTGGGGATCTTCATACTGAATTCTCCCTATGGCTACACTAGTTTCCACAGCCACTGATAGGGAATGAGGGCTCATGTCCAGTCCCTCACCCTCACCTTGATGATGTCATTCTGGCTGGGGTGAAATATGATCTCAGGGTGACTGCACTTTCCATTTCCCTGATGGCTAAGATTATTGAGTATTTTCCCAAACGTTTATCAGCCATTTGTACCTCTTTCAGGATGTCTATCTTCAATTAATTTATTATTGATTTGATTGTTTGTTTTGGTGTAGCAACACAAAATTGACTAATACAGCCTATAAAGGAACAGGAATCAATAATTAAAAAGCTTCTGATTTACATAAAGCTCACTGATTCCAAGAAGTTGTATGCCAAGAATGTACTTTATAAATGCCACTAATTAGCAATGTAGTCATGCATTATGTTGGCAGATAAACTAATTTATAGCACATGAATTATTATGTTCCTTGCTCCTAGTTTTAATACTTTGCATATAAAGTTAAGCTTCATTTCTTAACTATAAAGTCTGTTTATCACTAGCATTATAATAGATACCTCTGAAGCCATGCCTATACATTTTAAAATGAGAATGAATTATTTGTAATAGAGGAAAAACTCAATCGATATGGAGGTCCTGAATTTCCTAGGGAAAGGAAAGCTAAATGGTGCTGCATTATTTCCTGGGCTTTGGTCCTGTGTCAAGGTTTTTAAATAATTCTAAGTTTCTCATACAATGAGATCTGCATAGTCAACACTGTAATGAATACTGACATTAAATAAATTCATCCTAGATATTGTTCATCAGTAATAAAACAATATTCTGACCTTAAGTGAATGTTCTGCCTGTTAGCATGTATTCTTCATAGGACTAGATATAAAGAGTCAAATTAACCTAACAAGTTAAGTAGTATTAACTTAATTAAAGCATTAAGAATGGGGAGATGTAGTTAAAGAGTCATAAACCTTTAATAACAACAGGAGTGTGGCATACTTATATTGGCCTAGCTCAGTCAAGAGAGAAAGCATTTCTCCAGATTTGGTCAAATGATGACTGATGAAGTTAAGGCAATATACCTAGAGTAATTTAAATATTCAAGTTTTACTGAATACAATGCAAATTTCTGAGACAGCAGGACCTAATGAATATTACAATATATTGAATGAATATTCAATTAATCCCAACTCACTTCAGTCACGTTTATGGCTGAGATTCACACACGCGTGCTCAGCACAGACTATCAAACATCTTCAAACCTGCCCTTCTCTACAGTTAAGTTGCAGCAATGAATCCACCTGGCCAACTAGATCTGAGTGCCCAGATATCACCACTAAAGGTTGGCAAGAATTATATTATGTGATCCTCATTATCTTTTTCCTTTCCGATGATCCTTCAGGCACCTCTACAACACAGAGGATGGAGACATGAATGAACTAGCTAGCCTTAATAGTCAACTTGACACAGCCTAGTATCACCTGAAAGGTGTCTCAGTTGAATGATTGTCATTATCAGTATTGTCTGTGGACACGCCTGTAAGGAATTGTCTTCATTATTAACTGATAAGAAATGCTTTATCCCATGGTGGGCGGCACTATTCCTAGGTAGGTGATCTTGGACTATACATGAAAATAATTTGTGCCCTAATTCTGTGAATCAGACAGAAAGCCAAGAATCTGTGTAAGTTCATGGTTCCTGCCACCAGGTTCCTCCCTTGAGTTCCTGCCCTGCCCTCCCTCACTAGTGAACTATAATCTATAAATATGGGATGAAATAAACCCTTCTTTCTAAAGTTGGTTTTGGTCAGAACATTTTATCAAAACAACTGACAGAAGCTAGAAGAGTGAGCAAGTCACTCTGTTGATGAAGCCACTGAGACTTTGAGGCTTGCCCACAACATACTTCCTTGACTAATAACACATGTCTGAGAAGGTCTGTAAGCCACATGAGTCAGCACAACAGACATGCATTTGCATGTGTAGCTGGTCTTCCAGACAAGGTCTCCATACCAGTTACAATCTGCTATTGTTCTACAGAGGAAAGAGGCTGTCCAGCATGTGGCAATTCATCTGCTTTCTAGAATTTTACTCTGATTAAATCCCTGAGTACTATGCTTGTTATGCTGGAAGATCTAGGGGAGAGGTTATATGCTAAGTACTCTTGATTGGACCTTTGTCTCAATCTTTCCTACTTTGGTATCAATCTCATGAACTCACCTGCCCTTTGGATTCCGAATAAATGGGATCAGTTGAGGGGAGTTTAAGAGATCAGAGGGCAGAAACAATAAAATTGTGGTATTAATCCACATGTGGTAGTGTGCTACAACAACCCCCCCTGCCTGCTCAAGAATGTGGCTGTGACTATAGTCCCCCATATCCAGTCTTCTTTTCCATAGACACAGCACCTGATGTTTTAGGCCCTGCTAGTGCAGATATCAACTCTTGCTGGTTTTCTTTGTTCTACCTATTTCATGAGCAAAACCCCCCAGGCAATCCATGATCCACAGTGGTTGATGAAAAATTACACTTGATGTAAAAGGCTAAAACTGTTTGTAGGGAAATGTCTACAGGAATGCCACATTGCAGGAGAAACAAGATGTTGCTACACAGTCCAGGTAGGCTTAAGGCCACCAAAAGCACACAGTCACACCAGGATGATAGTGGGTGTGACTGAGTAGCACTCCATCAATGACTGCCAATAGACAGTTCCCTAATGGATGGACACTATGACTGAATACTTGTGTTCAGCTTTCCAAACTCATAAGTAGCCATTGGCTGCCAAGCCTACAGGGAGGATATGAGTTTGAAATTGTTAGAATCACACTACAATGAAGGAGGAGGGAAAGCCAGAGAAGTAATACCTAATGATCTTTATATTACCACCTGTGTTAGTTAGTGCTGTTAATTTGGTAGAATCTAACAAGCACTGGGTAGGGTGGGGTGGAAAGAGTCTCTGGGCATGCCTATGATGTACTGCCTTGGTTACAGCAATTGGGGTTATCATACTTAAGTGGCCACATGAATATAGCTTTAATACTTCCTGGTTGAGAACTTGATGGCAACAGTTGCTTCAAGATCCTCGGGTTTTGTTGTCCCTATCATGATGGTCTATTCCTTTGGACTGACCACAGTAAACCCTTCCTCCTTAAGTTACTTTTGTCAAAGTGTCTTATCCCGGCAAGAGAAACACACATGATCACCCATGTGGCTCTAAATTGACATGGCCTGGGAAAGAATCATTAGGAGAGGCTTGTGTGGGAAAGAGACCTAAACATAGACTGTGCCCTCAAAGGAGAAGTAACTTAACTAGAATGAACGCCATTGGTCATGTATAAAAGTGTACACATACACACCTTTCTCAAGTTTATCCTTCCATGTCTGTAAAAAAAATGCATTCAGTGCTCAAAAAAGTTCAGAAAAAAAAAATATGTGAACAAACTTTGGCAACTGCTCATGGCAGGAAATCACAAACCTTTTGGGTACCATATGGGCATCTATACTAGAGACTAAACTTACCTTGCGGTATTGTGCCTACTTCCTCTCATTAATGAAACAGGCCTGTCTCTCAACAAGGAGAGCTTTACCCTTTCATCACTAGCGTTCTTATAGAAAGAAGTGACATCACCTCTTGACAGGCCCATCCTGAAAAGAAGATGGCTTTGCTTAGAAAGGACTCTCAGGTTTATCACCGGAATTTATCATCTATTCACAGGGGCTTTGGAACTGGCATGGGACTGGCACAAGCTGGCAGCAAATGAGGTTATAACACTTCTTTCATTTCTGAATTAACCAATACCTTAAAATGTTAATGTTGGAACATTTCAAAAGCATTTAATGGATAGTTAAGGTCATATGGCAGCTATGGTTATTTCTAACCATCTCCTCACTATCAGTAATATTCCCTTGGTTATAATTGTCTTGAAACTTACTGGTTCATGCTTTTATTTTTTTCTATAAAATAAAATACTAAACAACTTATCAGTTCACAGTTTACAATGAGAAAAAATACTTATTTTTGAATGTTTTATTGAAGTAGCTTTGGCAACTTTAATTTAACTTAATGATAAGATGTTCAAATAAAATATTTATTTTAGAGCTATTTTATAGTCCCATTATGCCTTAATTAAGAAAATTAACAACTTGCTGGCTCAGCAAGGCTTTCTTTCTATGCTGAGCTTCAGCAACTCTGGAAAAGACTGTAGAGCGTTTAACTGTACTGAGATGAGTGGGGTGGTTCCCTTCCAGGGCATCTTTTCAGGTTTCCGTAAACAGTGACCCCCAGTTGACATTCCTTCTCCTGAGTTATCTTCCTCTTTGGCTTGACACTGTTTTCTGATACCTGGTTCTAACTGTTCTCACATACTTTAACTTTACATGTGCTAATAAGGCAAGAATCAAAAAAGAGACAAATGAATGTGGGAAAGGTATATAATTATATTTGTGATAGAAAATCCAAAATAGGTCTTTTCTTCCCTTCCCCTTTGTCATGTTCCAAAGTCTATTTACAAAACTAAAATCAATAGAATCATCATATTTCCCCAGTTACAGAGAAAAAGAGAGAGCAGCGTTTCTTGCCCACTGAGATTTTATATTACCTCAATTGGCTAATAAGGGTGGAATCTAATTTTAACAAGTCTTAATGTTGTATCCAGATTCAGCTTTGAGAAATTGGGTCCACCTCTCGGCTAACAACACATCTTGATTGTAATGGTAGAAAAATGAAAAGCCCCATATCCTCACAGATACATATTTTGAGTACTGTCACCCCATGTCATAAATCAATTAAAATCATCAGTGCTTCATCAAGACTGTCTGTGCACAGATCTTGAATTTTAACACTTGTACTGTGCAACATATGCAACATATGCTAACACCCTGCGGATACTGGGGCAATGAATGCTTTCCTAGTGAGATTTATTTTATAGATTTTAAATATAGCTGTATTGTCACCCAGACTCTATAGGGATTCACCCTTGGTGGTGATAGAATATAACCAATGTAACCAGTGGAGTGCTTATAAATGGAAATTACAAATTTTTCTTAGGAAAAGAAAAGAATCTTATTTCTGATTAAACAAACAAGCAAACAAAAAAGCAGTTGTTCCAATGATGGAACACATGAAGAAACCAGGCATAAAAGACAACTACTCAATTCTTTCATGAAAATAATGCAAAAGTCATTACTGAAGAGAGTTAAGGAGTGTGCAGGCTGTGTTTCAAGTCTGAGGTGTGAAGAAGTTTGGAGAGAAGCTTCCTCCACAAATCAGCCTCATTGTGTGTCATAAATGGACACTGGAAATTCAAACTTTTCCCCCCAAACATTCTTAGAGCGGTTTTATCAGGCATGGTTTCCATCCTCACTGAAGATAGTTCACTTCCTAAGACGTACTTATTTTAGCACAGAAGCCTGTAAGGTTGAATGGATTGATCAGGAAGACGAACTTGGATAGCCCTTCTGTTTTGAACAGACTCATGCCTCTAATTGTATGTGTAAGGTCACCAACACTGTGCATTTTCCATTTATCAAAGGTCAACCTGAAGTGGTAGCCTGCAGGGAGAAGCAAGCTAGCACATCCATACATAAAACCAAGATGAGTTCAAGACAGTTAGCACAATCAAGGTTCCAACCACAGTGGTGATAACACTTCATTCATAGGGAGAGTAACCAGCCCCAGAAGGGACATAGCAGGAGCTGATTTGCTCAGTAAGTGGCCTTACAACTGAAAGAAAGATGAAATTTCAAGACCTGTAAGTCATAGAAAGTACTCCGAAATTGCTGGTTGTTTGCGAGCCTAGAGGCTGCCTTGGGCTGAGAAAAAAGAAAAAGAAACCTGGGTATGCCCCGTAGTTAAAACATTCCTGGGAACAGCTTAACCTTAAAGATAAAGAGGAACGTAAGGACATAACAGGGCTATCTGAACTGAGTCAACAACTCACAGAACTCTGACACCCTGCACGTATATGTAATTTTTCTGCTGGTGTTTGAATAAGCCAATAGTGTGTCGCTGTGCTGAATTCCACACCCCTAAGCCCCTTACCCCATAAAAACCCCTAGCTTTCGAGCCTCATGGTTGACATCCATTATCTCCTGTGTGGGATGCATGTCGGTCCGGAGCTCCGTCATTAAACTACCTCGTGTAATTACATCAAGGCCTTTTCGTGATTCTTTGGGTGCCCGCCGAATCGGGAATTGAGTGGGGGTTTCCCCACTAGGTTCTATCACAACCCCATTAGAATTGCATTCTGTGATGGCATGCAAGTGGAAAAACAGTAAGCTACAGCTTTGCATGTGCCACTTTCTACACAACAAAAAAACAGAAACTGAAAATATTTTCCATCAAACTTGAAACAGTAGACACAGTGTGGATTAGCATTGGAACAAAAGTGTAAAAGTAGATCTTGCAAGTAGAAGATGGGGGTTGGAGCTCTAAAACAAAATGTATCCTTGTCAGCAAGGAGCTGAGGGTGGGAGGAGGAAGACTGGGGCAGTGATTTTGGAGGCCCCAGCTGTAGTCAGGAATGAGTTCTTTACCCACTCCAGGCTGTGTTCTCTCAGAACCCTTTCTACTCTAATCATCTGGATCCACTGACGTTTTTGATGGACAGCTTAAACAGAAAAATCGCCTTACTCTGTGCCCCAAAAAACACACACACAAAAAACAAAACAAAACAACAAAAAATTACAAACAAACAAACAAAAAAAAACACTCCCTACCTCCTGCACCAAGTACACACTCAGCTCTAATTTTGGTTGGCCTTTGGCTTCTGAGAAACTAGATCTTGGTGGACAGTCACAATTTAAACAGTCCCAGTCATTATGTCATCAGTACTCTGTGATAAAGGAAAGTTTGCCAAGGTAGAAATACAAAAAGCCAGAGGAGAAGCCACTGCCTTGAAATGATCCTTGAGAATCATTTCAAGACTGCCTGCAAAGGATTCCTTTTATCCAGGTCCACGGGGCCACTGCAGGAGCTCAGAGCATTTATCAGGCATCTGGAGGGATGGTCCAGAGGATGCAGGGGATCACAACCTCAGTGGTAAACACACAAGAGCTGCTGGTCACAGTCTTCAGAGCCAAGTATAAAATCAGTTCCTTATGAGAGGTGTAAGTAGCCCAAGAGCAAAAGCATTGTGAAGAAACAATGGGTGATGGACCCCATGGTGGTGAGAGGTGGGACACTGCCCCTTTGTCTTTGCCTCACGGACTGTCAGGCAGCACACAACCCTATCACTGCAACTCAGAACAACAGGACCCCATGCCTTATGCTCTGAGAACATCCACTTCACATCTGTCTTCATTTCTTTTTCTTAAAGAAACCTCCCCTACAGGATGTGGATCTGCACAGTCAGTCTGGGGGACTTTAGATAATTGTACAATAATTGTCTAAGGAGAGATTTTTAACACAGAGGAAAGGTGTTTTTTAACAGAGAAATGAGGGCTATGCCTGGAAATGCATGATTTGTATTCAAAGCATCAGAGAACAAGAGAATGTAGCATGTTAGCCTGGAGGCCAAAGAAAAAGAAAGATTATATTTAATTTACAGACACAAAGGACATTTCAGAAGATGTCCTGGAAGCCTATGAAAGCCTAAAAGCAGCTATGCCCTATTAGGTAACAGAAGCAGGAGGCTTGTGCAAAAATATTAAGTGCATTATTGAAACATAAATTGAAAAATAAAACGTGAGATTAATTCTCTCTATCCGGCCTGCCACAATTTAAGTGGGGGAAGAGGTTCATAGGAAAACACTGTAAATAATTGTATCTCTTAAGAGATGAGATCACATAGCTCAACAGGAAAACATTATCAAAGAGATTGAAAGTCTTTAGGATCCGGGGAAAGGGGTATTGTTTCAGGTATGGAGCACCCTCCATGTCTATTCAAAAATGTGTAAATAAACCACACTAGTACTACATGAATAGAAGTCACTGTGATTTCATCTGGAACATGGTCCTCTGTGTGAGAATTATGAAACTGAATGAAAGGTATCAAGAAACAGCAAGATCAAAGGAAGGAAGAGAAAGAGATGGATATGAGTGACTTGGAAAGATTTTTCAACACTAACAAAGGTCTACTGCTGAAAATGCAGGGTCGACAGAGCTGAGTTTGGATCCTAGTCACCCATGTCACTAACTGTGCCTAAGCAGTTCATAGATAGCATAAGAGAATGGTCGGTGAAATATACCATACACTACTAAGGAAAAGCTGAGCGTGGCAGCATGTGCTTGTTCTCAAATACCCAACACGCTGGAAAGGACTGTGAGTTCAAGACCAGGCTGGGCTACTTAGAAAGACTTTATCACAGGAAAAGGTGTGGAGAGAGAAGGAAAGGCTTATGAGGAACAATAATACTTAGATATAATAAAGGTCTAAGTGGTGTCCCAGAACACAAAAGCAGAGTGAACAGGACAGACAAATAAATGAATAAAGTGTAATAAATGAATAAGACATAAGTCAATAAAGTGAGAGAGAAAAGAAACATCCAGAGCCCCCACTCCCAGAAGAGTTTGAATGATAACAAGAAACATGAAATTAGCAGACCTCCCTGAAGCTAGAAACACCTTTTCACATCCAGACAGAGCAAGGTAATCCTCCCCTGGAGAGGACAGGGATTCCCGTCACCATGTGGTTCTCCCATGGGGGTAGCCGGAGTCCTCAGGCCAAAATCAAGAAGCCAAAAAAACGCACAAGAAAATGACTATTGGATGACACTGAGTGCTGTTAATAAATAAAAGTAAAAACAACTGCGAGAATCATGGTCCTGAAACACAAAGGCGTGGCATGTGCTCTGAAAAATGCAGAAAATTGGCTTGGCCCAGAGACCCGAGAGGCAAACACCAAACATAAATCTAGTATGGAAGAGAAAATTATATACAATAAAAGTATAAAAGGTACCAATAGAATAGCTAAAAGGCAGGATACGGCCTGCTACAGTGAGGTCGTAAAAAGAGAAGGTGCAGTAAGTGGGGGAGATACGTATTTCTTCACAGGTCTTAAGGGGAATGAATAGATACTGTGTAAGAAAGCATATCTGTGACACTTTAGTTGTAAAGGTTGTTCCTAGAAGAGTTACAATGTAACATAACCTTTCCAAATCACAGGAAAAACTACACAACTAAATCCAGGCCCTGTCATAAAACTGTAAGCAATGGAACAAAGAACAGCATAAAACGAGATTACGGAACTGAGACTAGACACATAAATACAAATAAAAATTCACATTATAGAAACAAGAGCCCCTCCTTGTCCCCACGAGGAAAAATAGCATAGCGACATGTGGAAGCATAATAACGCATTTGAGAAATGGTAAAAATAAAAATGTAGGGAACAGCATATCAGACAGACACTAATCAGACATGAGAGTAGGAGGGGGACTTGAAGAAAAGGCTCTTGGGGAAAGCAGGGAATGACTTAGGAGAATGGGACATGAAAATGACAAAAATTCATTATATAAACGTGTGTGTCTGTCAGTTAAAAGCTTAGTAACATTGATCTGAATGAGACACACTGGACTCATCAAAGTAAGCAAAAGCTACTAAGAGTGTGTAGAGTGTGTACCTGCAGTGCATCTAACACTTACAAACTTGACATCAGCATTTATGAAGCAAAGCTATTGTGAACTGCAACGGAGCAAGGGACCTTGAGGAGTTTCAAGGAATCCTTGTCCTGGAGAACAAGATGCAAGAATAAAGTTACAGAGCCACTCAAATAGACATATAAATAGAACTGCATATTAGAAAACAACTGTGAGACTTCTTCAATATCTACTGAATGCTTTTACTATATATTAGGCTGAAAAAAATCCCTGACAAGTTATAAAAATAGAAAGAGACGATACTGTTTGTTCACAGTGCAGTGAAATGGAAAATCGATAAAACTAGAGAGAAAAAGACTCTAACATCTGCACAAAGTGGAAATTCCCCAAACTTAGTTGTCAAAACTTAAATCCAAATATAAAATACAGAATACTTATATAATACTGAAGAACAATAGAGTGATCTCTGGAAATATCCAGAGAGTCCTAATATACTCATAGGAAAGAATGTTAATCATACTGCATACAGTACTTAATTAATAGATATGAAATAATAAGACAACGTAAAAAAAAGAATTAAATTTCCAAGTCAAGAAGTCAGAAAAACTATTAAATATCCACAAATAAAATAAAAATTCACATTATAGAAACAAGAGCCCCTCCTTGTCCCCACAAGGAAAAATAGCATAGCTACATGTGGGAGCATAATAACGCATTTGAGAAATGGTAAAAATAAAAATGTAGGGAACAGCATATCAGACAGAGACTAATCAGACATGAGAGTAAAAAAATAAATTCAGAAAAAGCAAAGCAGTAAAGAGTACCCATGAAACAATTTACTTGACTTGTTTTGTTTTCTTTTTAATTTTTTAAAAATTGTAATTATATGTATATGTATTTATACGTGTGGAGAGGGTGCATACACTTAGGTCAGGTGCTTATGGAGGCAAGAAGAGGGTTTAAGATCCCCTAGAGCTGGAGTTACATGTGGTGTGAACAACCAGATGTGGATTCTAGGATTAAATTCAGGAACCCAGCAAAGCAGTGTCTTAGTCAGGGTTTCTATTCCTCCACAAACATCATGACCAAGAAGCAAGTTGTGGAGGAAAGGGTTTTTATTCAGCTTACACTTCCATACTGCTGTCCATCACCAAGGAAGTCAGGACTGGAACTCAAGCAGGTCAGGAAGCAGGAGCTGATGCAGAGGCCATGGAGGGATGTTCTTTACTAGCTTGCTTCCCCTGGCTTGCTCAGCCTGCTCTCTTATAGAGCCCAAGACTACCAGCCCAGAGATGGCACCACCCACAAGGGGCCTTTCCCCCTTGATCACTAATTGAGAAAATACCCCACAGTTGGATCTCATGGAGGCATTTCCTCAACTGAAGCTCCTTTCTCTGTGATAACCCCAGCTGTGTCAAGTTGACACATAAAACCAGCCAGTACAAGCAGCAAGCACTCATAACCGTCAAACTATCACTTTAGGCTCTCCAAAAATAATTGATGATATATAGAATCTTAGCTGAGTGGATTTTGTAGACCCACAGCCAACTACTAGAAATGAAGGTGCAATGATTTCTCAAAGCATAACCTTCCCCAAATGCAACAGATATCATCAGCTTCACACAAGAGAGTCTGAGGAATCCTTCAAGGCCAGATGCTGCCAGTGTCTGCCATGCTACAAAAGAGGGGGAAAGCTCTCGAGTCTTCCTGCACGCCAGCACAGTCTCCAAGGCAACGTCCAGCATGTGCAAACGCTCACGTTCCCTCACATGTGTGTGCACATGCACACCTACAAACAACCCTACAGCTACAAAAAGCCTTAAACCTACACAGCCTGTATTGGAAAGAACTGGTCAATAGTTAAAACACACAGGGAAATACAACTTCTTGAGTTTTTCAGGAAGCAGATACCATGTGGACACAACAGACCCCCTCTTTATTACAGATATGACTGCCTATACTCTTGGTTTTTAAAAACTTCACAGAATGAGAAAGGGGGGTGGAGACAGAAATGGGAACAGCTCTGGGAAGATCTGGGACCATTGAGGGGACTTGGGATAGGGCAGTCATTAAAAGAAACTGTCGATGTGGGAGCCAGTCTTATCCCTGTCCATGAGATACCACAGAGCCATCCGAAAGGGTTGAAGAGGAGGCCCATGACGAGAGGTAAGGTTCCTGGGGTTGACATCGAAAGATAATTCTTGGGTTACCCTTGGTCTGCAACACTCAGTGTAGCTGTGAGTGGAAAATACACCTGGCCCTTGTTCTCAGTATCAAGGGAGCTAGCCCGTGTATATCGTTAGAAGTAGATGACCAGGGCAGACATCTTCATATTAGTAAGTCAGAGGGGAGAATCAATGTCTTCTCTATTCACACTGAGAAGGAATTTGGCAAATTTAATAAAAGCTAAATGTATATATTCTTGATGTTTTGAGAAAGGATTTCTCTCACTGTGTAGCCCTAGCTGTCCTGGAACTCATCCTGTAGACCAGACTGACCAGTTAGAACTCAAAGAGATCTGTGTGCCTTTGCCTTCCAAATGCTGGGATTAAAGGTATGCACCACTTCTGCCCCCGGTTATATTCTTGAATTTTAAAAAGTTCATAGAATGAGAGATGGGGGGAAGCAGACAGAGATGGGGACAGAGAGAAAGAGAAACAGAGACAGGAAAGAGAACATCACAGGAATGACGAAGATTATGTGGTACTTATAGTTCTGGCATCCTAAGTAGACATATACTAATGCCAAGATTATTATTTTTATTTTGTCCTGAAGTCATGGTGAGATACACCACAGCCCAGAAAAGGAAGGAGCCGGGGGTACGGGGGGTGGATGATCTGAAGCTGAGGGAATCCATTTACACCCAAGGACAGAAGAACGACCTAGTCTAAACAAGGAAGAAACACCAACTGTGCCATCATACAGGTGCTTCCAAACCCTCCACAGTATGCACTGGAGACATTATGTGCCTGCTGAAAAACACAGAAGACAATAGACATTCACAACCTAGGTACTGATAACAGTGAGGATTGATTAGAACATGGAGACCAGACTCCATGAATCCTCAAGTTCTGTACAGAAGACAATGGTGGATTAGCGACTTAAAACCCATTAGCGGAAATATTCTTTCAATCCTCTGTCTATTTCAATCATCTCTGGGTTATTAAGGACATGTAGTATAATATACTGCAGTGGCACTTTTCCCATTGCTATAACTGCACTGAAACTGACTCCACTCTACTTACTTATGGATGGAACAGTTGTTTTTAAAAAGTAACCTTTTCCCTGAGACGGTGGTGTTTCCAAATAGATGGCTTTTAGGGCAACCAGATGACAGAACAGATCACACAGAACTCTGATGTATCCTGTCTTTACCCTCACGACCCGTACTGCCCACAGGTTCTGGATGCTAGCATTTCAAAGAAACATGGTACACAGTGTCACTCAGTGAGCCAGGTCAGGTTCACAGTTATGGCTCTCACTGCCCTTGCCTCTCTCTTCTTTGGTGGCTCTACTTATAGCAAAGCTCTATTTACACTCTTTGCATTTCATGTGTGAATGTACAGAAGATAACAGCATCAGCTTTAACTGGAGCAGAGTCCTCTCTATTCGGGACTGCCTTCCGTGCCCTTTCTCTGGTCCCTTACTGCTCCTTGCCATTTCACACTGGCTCAAGCATGTCTGATGCTTTGCTCTGACTGGCTTCTCTTTTCTGATATAGCACAGGGCCACGAGAAGCCAGGGATGTAGCCAAGGAGGCAGGGCAGAGTGGGGAGACACACCTCAGCTGACCTTGACTCCCATCTTCCAGCCATTATCTAGTTTTGTAACAATTGGCCAGGGCAAACTGGCTGCCCTTGGTCCACTCTGCCTGGTTTCTGCTTTGCTAGGCACCTTTTAAGAGACAGTTCCCCATGTCACCAAATATCAGTATTCTCTCTCACCAGAAAAGACTTCTCTTAACCTGTGCCTTTCGGTTTTACTGATCCTTTAAGCTACCTGTCTGGTACAAGCATGCATCCTTAAAAGAGCACTGTGTGAAGCACAACTAAGCCGTAACCAGCGCTTCTCTAAAGGTGTTTCCCCCACTCCAACTCAATCTTTTTCTTTAATCTAGAGATGCTAACTATAAAATTGAGCAAGATCAAAGACAGAATAACTTGGAAAAGTTGCCTGGGTCCAAGTGGAGGGGGTCATTGGAGATAGGAGAATACATCCAGGGCACTAATAAAGAGTTTGTGTAAGTCCCTCAATAACAGACTCACCTCAGACAGTATGCCGATAAAACCTCTTTGGAACACAAATGGGGCTTCAGAAGTACAAGCCAAGGATCCCTAAATAAAATGCTTAGACTCACAGGGCTCCAGGTCTGACATCTTCCTTTCACAACCTGAATCTTCACATAAGCATGAAGAGGAGGTTTGGACATGAGTGGCAAGACTAAGTATCAAGTGTGTTTGTGTTTTCGAATCAGCCCATACACACAGGGTGAAGGCAAACACTTGGCAACCTTTTCACAATGGTAGTACTTTGTGTGTACAAACGTGAGTACACTTGTCTCACCAGGCCGGTACTGAACGTGTCTCAGACATTGAGATGGGTCAGCGTTTGCAGAGATTTTGATCTAAACATAGGAAATCTGAAGTTTGAATGGGCTGTGACATTTTACAGTTTGACATGTGACAGTCTAGGAACCTCTCAACACTTTGGTGGGTTACCTAACTCTGTGTCAAAGCAACACGGTGCTGAGGGAAGCCACATTTATAAGAGGAAACATATATATAGCTCATACTTTAGCGATTCAAGTCCAAGATCAGCTGGCCACATGGATTTGGCCTTTAGTTAAAAAAATAATAAAATAAAATAAATAAAAACAGCCCCTCATGAGAAAATGGGTATAGCTTGAACCAGTTTTTAGAGAACACACCTCCAGTTACCTAAGGACCGCCCTCTGGACCATAGTATCTCGAGACAGTGCTACCTGTGACCACACTGTATTTTAATATATCAGTGCCTGGGGAACATCGTTAACTAATCAAGCCATCCCGGAAGCACAGTTCTGAGTTGAGTCCAGCATGTTGTAGAAGCCACAGTGCTCAGTCTCCCTTGTTAATAAAACTAACTGAATTTAACCAAGCAGACTTCCTGGTTCACTCTCATTTGCCACGTGAACCAGAACAATTTTTATCTTTGCTTCCCTAAGGCCCCAGTGGACCCATCTGTAAAAGGAAAGTAATGATTAAACCAACAGCCCAGATTTTCATAAGGCGTTATGGAGCTAATGCGTGTAAGAGCACTTTATACACAGAAAGAAAAAAAAAAAACAATTAAGTATTAATGGATATTGCTCAGAAAATTCAGGATAAATGCTGTGAAATGAGTTTAGGAAACATAAAGATGAAAATGTGTATAAATACTTGCAAATATTAATTAAGTTGACCGTTACTGCCTGTTAAAATGAAATTTAGCTAGCTGCTCTACAATGCCCAGACCATGTGTGCCTCCCAGGCTGATGATGTCCATCTCTATGCGCAGACTCCAGCAGGTCCTCCTCCTCCTCCCGGTCCCCGGAACTCTCCAACAGTGCCTTTCGTCACGCCCATTCTTCCTCTCCAGCACTAAACTATGAAACATGTGCTCGTTGGCGTTACCTCTTTCTCAACCCTTAATCCTACGTCTTGTTTCCCGTCAGCCTGCTTGATTGATTTGAGGGCTTTCGTGTTTAGTTAAATCATGCATTCTGATTCTCGATCAAAGCAACCCACACAGAGGAGTGCCCAGAGGTGAGTCACATGGCTCTGCATTCAGGTAAAATTTTACCAAAATCTAAGAGCCACGTGAGGATCTTATGGTCCCCAAGAAAGGCTATATATATATTCACGGTGCAAAATGCTGTGAATGTCATTAGAATAAAGCATTTTCGGCTCCTTAGCTGAATTTTCGGTCTGTTGGGCAAACATCCAACCTGAGTAGAAAGCTAACTAGTGAGGAGGCTTCTCAGGGCTGATCTGGATTTTGCGTGTCATGTGCACCACACAGCAAACAAGCAAAGTTGGAAGCTACAGCTGACAGGATGAGGAAAAGGCTGCCTGTGAGACCCATGGGACCTTTTTGACCCTTCTGAATTAGAGTAAGGCAGGGGTCCCCAATCTTCCTAATGCCACGACTCTTTAATGCAGTTTCTCATGTGGTGGTGACCCCCAACCACAAATTTATTTTCACTTTTACTTCCTAACTGTAATTGCCACTGTTATGAGTCGTAATGCAAATATCTGACATGTAGGGGTCTCGACCCCCCGGGTTGAGAACTGTTGGGATAAGGGTTCAAATGGAAATGTGTGATGTAGGTTACTAAAGAGAGTTTAACGCCTTTTAGATGATCAGAGGTCCTCTACTTTGAGTACAGACTGTACATGCCAACTTGTCACAGAATAGATCACAGAACTAGGGGAAGACTTCATGGTGACAAACACTATTGCAGCCGGCTTGTTTGGGTTTGGAGATGCCCTCTACTATTCTGCTGCAGAAACTTAATCCCCAGTCCAACTCAGTGAAAGGAGATGGTTCTAGTCACCGTTCCAGGCCATGAAGTATCCGGTTGCAGCATCCCATTCAAGGGCTTGCCGAAGTGGGTTTTCTGTCTTTTCTACCATAAATGATCAAAGATCATTAACAACTGGAAAATGTTCCAATTGCTCACATGTGCACACACCAACAAGCAGTCTGCCAGGCCAGCTAGAGGAGCTGGAGGAGAAGGAGTTCCCGAGTCCTCAAATCACACTAAATCAAGCCTTGCTTCCTTCTGTCTTGACTTTGGCTTCCTTCCTTCCTTCCTTCCTTCCTTCCTTCCTTCCTTCCTTCCTTCCTTCCTTCCTTCCTTCCTTGATGTCAGTGTCCCCTGCCTGTTTCCCGGGCAGGCCTTAGGGTGGCATTATTTCCTGGTTTCACCCTCCACCTCCCTCCCTTCTTCTTTAGAGGCCCCTCGAGTCTAAAATCGTCTGTCTGTCTGTCTGTGTTGTCCTTTCCTCATCAGCTAGCTCTAGCTCTTCCAGAACAATCTGAGGGGACAGAGGAGAGAAGGCTTGTGCCTCGATGCTAGCAGTGATGGTTGTCTTTCCCGTATCCCATTCATAAAGTGTGAGGAGGTTTGTAGTTGAGCTTTAACTTTTAATTTCCACTTTCCCATCCTACCGTGAATGAAGAGTTCTGTCAAATGCACTTTGTGCATTTATCCCCATGCACACTGCTAACAAGTTACATACAACCACAACTGTTCAGACCACACAGCTCCAGGGTGACCAGCTATGTCACAGAAGTCTATTCCTGTCAAATGATGGCTTACATCAGGCTTCTATGCCAAGATACAAAGTACAAGCAAAATGAGTTTTTAGTATATCTTTGGAATAAGAATAATTTTTTCTATTACAGCCCATGTCATAAATCATTACAAGCCCTGATGATCAATTCATGTTTTAAAAAACAACCCAAGCCACATTTCCTCAGGATGCAGTTGGGTTTTTATCAGGATCCTGTTTGGTTTTGAAAGCATCTGATCAGCAATGAGGCAAGAACAGGTGCGGAAGGCCCAATAAATCACCTGCAAAAATCTTCCGAGCAGAATCAGCCTTCAGCTCCTCCCCACACTGAGACACAGATGGAGCCATGATGTCCCATCAGTCCCTCCCACAGTCTGTGAGAGATCTGCCCTGGATAATCTGTTTGCAGAAACTGGCATCATTCCTGAGTTCTGTTTCCTCTACTTGGCTAAGAAAGAGTCCACAGATATATAGGCGTTCTGGAGGGTTGAGGGGGATTCGGTGTTCCCCCACCACCAGCTCCAGGTTGTGCTATCTCTGAGATGAATGTGTCTCTCCACTTACTACTATGATTAATCACCAATAAATTGTTGGGACCACACATAATGTAAGTTTCGTGGGTGTACTATGATTGTTTGGGTTGTATAAAATAAATGTTATGGTACTAAGTGCATATATGTATGTGCACTAAATCATCTCGTAGCTCCTGGTATCAGTACTATCCAGTGCTCTGCACACAGCCAAGAAAAGGAAAACAATCCAGGCACAAATCCTGTCCTCAGGTGCCTCACAATATAGCACAAATAAAAAAACAAAAACAAACAAACAAAAATAACGTGGACACATAATTTCAGAAACAAAGATACAATACAGTGCTTGGAGCCAGAGAGATGCTTCCGTGGTTAAGAGCATGTGCTACTCTTGCAGGTCTGGGATCAGTTCCCAGCAACTACTTTGGTGGCTCTCAGCCACCCATAACTGGCTCTAGAGAATCCAACACCTTCTGTACTTTTCAGGCATCTGCATTCATGTGAGCATATACATGTCCCACAACATGCATAATTTAAATAGTGTTGGGGATGGAGAGATGGCTCAGCAGTTCAGAACTCTTCCAGAGGACTTGGGTTCAATTACCAACTCCTATATGGCAGCTCACAACTGTCTGTAACTCCAGTTCCAGGGGATCCAACACCCTCACACAGACATACATGCAGGCAAAACATCAATACACATAAAAATATAAAATACATACATACATACATACATACATACATACATACATACATAAGAAGAAGCTCATGAGAAATGAAGTGCCAAGGAGACAAGAGTGAAGCCCCATAGTCAGGAAGGAGGCTCCTCAGAAAAGTAAGAGTGACTCTGGCCCAAGAGTGACACAGGCCACAGGAAGCACAGAAGGAGCTGGCACAAGTCTGACATCTTCGGTGTGGCTAGTTTTATGAAGGCCTTATTACCATGCAAAAGAAACATGACCATCCCTCTACAGTCAACTGAGTATAGCTGAGAGGCTCTAAAGCAGTAGTAGGTACACATGATGCTTGGTGCTATGTTTTAAGATACAGAAGAGTGAAGACAGTTGGACTCATGCCCCCACCCATAGCTCAGTCTCCATGTGGGTCCCTCAACAACTGGAGCAGTGCCTGTCCCTAAAGCTATTGCCTGACTGTAGAATCTGTTGCCAAACAGGGCTAGCCTGTCTGGTATTCTCTACCTTGTCTGGAAGAGGATGTGTCTAAGCCTGAAGAGACTTGATGTGCCAGGGTGGAGGTCCTGGGGAGAGGAAAAGGGGAGGAAGGATAGGGGAGAGACTGGGAGGGGGCAGTATTTAGGATGTAAGTAAATAAACAAATTTAAAAAGAAAGATGCAGAAAAACTACATGCTAAGCACTTTGGAAAAGTTTCTGCCCAAAGCTAAGTGCAGTATTTTTTAAACTTGATACTGCAGGTATCAAGGAAAGTATTAATCGGTGGGTGCACTTTTTGATAGAACTGGTTATAAGGAAGAGTGCTAATTATTGTATGATATCGGTTCACCCGATTTCTAGTGTAGAAATACAGTAGTTTACTTCATTGTTAACCAGAACAAACACTTTCAGGTTTATCTTCTGTACAGATGTGATGTATGAATAGGTTATGGTTTCTTTGAAAAACCATAAGCAATTTCTGGGAAATGTTCCCTAGTCACTTCTAGATCTACCCGGAGGGATTGCCTTTCCCCTCTTCATGTCTCAGCATGGATGTGGTATCTGGTATCTAAAGCAGTCAAGATAGCCAGGAAGATGAACTTGAGGATGGATGCCATACAATGATATAAAAATGGAATTCATCAGAATACAATAGAAACTCTGGAAGACAGGAAGGCATTGTCTCCAGCTGTGTGTCCAGTGGGAAATCCACCATGAGCCAACAGATAGCCTACATTGACACAGGCAGACCCTGTTAAACTCAGTGGGTCACAAAACACAACAAAGGGGCATAAAGTGGGAAAGGGACTTGTGGAGAAGAGGGTGGGCTCAGAGGGGTAAGCATAATATATGCGTATACAATTGCCAAGTAACAAACTTAATAAAAGATTGTTTTTAAGAATGGAATTTATACAAATGCATTCAAAATGATGATATACTAGTGGTCAGTAAACCCAGGAAGTAACATACAACCTCTCTAGTCAGAGAAACAAAAATTAAAAAACAGAGTATCACTTTTACGCAACATTAATAATTCAGTAATAATTAACTATTTATGACTTCCTTGACCATGAGGATATGGAAATGAGCCCTGTCTGACAATGTGGCTGGAGAAGGCAGTCTCACAGAGTGCTGATGGCGGACTAAATCCAACACTTCCACATCTGATGTGGTCACACAGCAAGGGGACCTCATGTGTGTACAGAATTCACTACACTGCCTTTATGACAGTGACAATTTGAAACCGCTAATAGGAAAGCGCTTAACTTGCCAGATTCATTCTAAATAATACAGTGAGTTAGTTGGAAAAAAATCAGGAACATATGTACTGAGAGGCTGCCAGGAGACTAAAGTTGCAGAAGAAAGCCAGTAGAGGATTCCCACAGGGAGGAACAAACATCACAAATGCTCACACACACACACACACACACACACACATGTAAATGCTCACATACATACATATGCACACATGTAAATGTATCTGAGAAATCTGAGAGGGCGAGGGGCCATTCTTTACCCAGGGTCATCCCTAGGAATCATAGGTTAGGTAGGGCCTGGGAGAGAAAGAGAAGTCTTATCTGTTTCCTTGGTTCGGGTTTTTTTTTTTTCCCCCGAGAGCAGAATTTATTTTTTTCTTTTTTTAAATATTTTTTATTATTACGTATTTTCCTCAATTACATTTAGAATGCTATCCCAAAAGTCCCCCATACCCTCCCCCCCACTTCCCTACCCATCCATTCCCATTTTTTGGCCCTGGCATTCCCCTGTACTGGGGCATATAAAGTTTGCAAGTCCAATGGGCCTCTCTTTCCAGTGATGGCCGACTAGGCCATCTTTTGATACATATGCAGCTAGAGTCAAGAGCTCCGGGGTACTGGTTAGTTCATAATGTTGTCGCACCTACAAGGTTGCAGATCTCTTTAGCTCCTTGGGTACTTTCTCTAGCTCCTCCATTGGGGGCCCTGTGATCTATCCAATAGCTGACTGTGAGCATCCACTTCTTTAAATGCCACTAATATTATACTGTCCCATTAATTGTGTAGTTAAAAGGGGCTTAGTAAGCGATTATAAGATGTTATCTGCCTCTCATGGTGCTAGGCAGTGCCTCATGAATTAGGAGAGTGGTCCCCCTAAGTGATGTATGGGAATCTCTATTTCTCCAAATTAATTTAACCTTCTAATTCCAGAAGTTCTGACTCTTGGTACAAGCAATGCACGACTTCCTGAGCTGGTCATCCTTAGCCAGGTCATGGGCAGCTCAGGAGAGCTCCCTAAGGCACACTTGCCAGCACTGTCAGGATCTCTGGAGCCAGGGCTTCTTGTCCTCTTCCCCAGACTCACCAAGGTTAGCCCAGTCAGCTGGACAAACTGTGATCCTGGGGGAATGCACACACATACCCTAACCCTTTCATGACAAAGAACTGTCAACGAAATTTTTTAAATGTTTTCAGCCCTAAAAGTAACATACAGCCCCAATGGCAACAAACACTTGCCTAATCTCCAGCAGATCTCACTGCCACTGGCTGTGTGAGTGTTAATCCATGACTGTCTGCATGCATAGGAATGGTTTTTGTATGAGTTCTGGACAAATTTGCCACAGAAGATAACAACTGTAATCACCGCATCATCATTGTGTAGACTCTGCTGGGTTTTGATCAAACATGGAGAAGGAATTCTATTACTGGACTCTCTTATAAGATATGAGAAATGAGCTCTCTTACTTCTAAAGTATTGGCCAGATTCTTAGGACTGATAAGAAGTGATGTACAGAGGCAGGCGAATTTCTGAGTTCGAGGCCAGCCTGGTCTACAAAGTGAGTTCCAGGACAGCCAGGCCTATACAGAGAAATCCTGTCTTGAAAAAAAAAAAAAAAAAAACCAGCAACAACAACAAAAAAAGAAGTGATACACTAATTTCCTATCATAAAATTGCCACCTATCCTTGACTTGAAGGCCTTTGTTTTTGAACTATAAAGTGGAACTGCCTTTTCCAATGTGTAACATTTTCTTAGTTCCCCCCTTGTGGACACCAGGGGGGATCTAACTGGAGACAGTCAGAGGTGTAAGTTTAATACAGAGCACAAAGTGTGCTACTCATATGAACATTAATTTAGGTGTTCTTTTCTTTGTTCAATTAATTTTTAAGCTGTGTCAATGAAACTTTTCTCAGTTTGGCACAAACTATTACAACATAAATGACTTGATTATTATATAATTGCCAAATGAATTAGTATGCTGTGCACGGGGGTGAAGTCTTAACTGCTGAAAACGTTTTATTGACCATACAAATCAGGCTTCCATTCACTATGTGTTTATTTTGTTTACTACCCATTGTTTGCTACCGAAAGAAAGGGCCATTTTGTAATAAGTGTCATGTCGTTTTTCTTATCAAAATAGAATGGAGAACATTTTTCAAGCTCCTAAACTAAAACATATGCCCCTGGAACATTTGAATATGAAATAACTTTATCAATTTATATTAATGTTATGCTTAACTTTCTACATAGTCTGTAAAATTTATATTGGCCGAGAAACATATTTTAATTTTCAATAAAACAAAATTATTACTTATACAGTGTCATGTTTAATATAGTTATACAGTTGTATATTCACTAAATTCTCTCATAGGGTACATCTATTTTAAATGGATTTAAAACAGACTTTAATGCAAAACTATAAAAAAGACAAAGGAGGTCATTATATATTAAAAGGAGAATTAATTCATCAAAATTTTTAACAATTAGAATACAGATACAGTCATACCAGAACACACACACAAAGTAATAATAAGTTTAACGAGCTAGATTACTGCAACACTCTTTGAGGGCTTTACAACTTACTTCCAACAAAGCTCAGAACACTGAGGTAGAAATCAATAAGAAAACATCAGACTTCAGCTATATTTCAGACGATATAGCCAACAACTAGAATAATTTCCATATAGTATCTACACCACATGCATAATTCTCAAGGATATATGCAGCTTTCTCCAGATTACATTTTAGGCCACATAGCAATCTTTATAAATTAAAATAGCATCAGGTATATTTTTCAACTACAATCATATGCAATCAGAAATCATTAATTGTTGAAATTAAGAAAATTCAAAAATACATGACCATTGAATAACAAATAGATTAAAAAAGAACTCAAAAGTGAAATCAAACATGCCATAAGACAAAGGACAATGTGTGAATACGTGTGGAAAGCAGCAGAAGGAAGCCAAAAGTGTTTATAGTGACAAATTCCTCTATCAGAAAAAGAAAATATCTCAACCAAATATTAAAGTTCCAGGAGCTAGAAATATATTAAACTAAGCCCAAACTTTAGTAAGAAATAGAGAATAATATTTATAAAGAGAAATAATAAGCATCATATAAAAATAAATAAATCTAAGTAAAACAATGAAAGAGGATACGAATAAATTAAGAATTCACTTGCAAAAGGATAAATTAAATAAAAAAGTATTAGATAGACTGGGATAAAAGGAAAGAAAGAAAATCAGACACAAAGTGGAGATGTTACAAGTGATGCTCCTAACAGGCAAAAAGGCTAAAGGATGGCGTTGGGCAATTACGTACCAACAAATGAATAATAACCCAGGAAATGGGTAAGTGCCTAGACTCATAGCACATCAAAAATGAATGACGGAGAAATAGAAAATCTGAATTGAACAAGAACTCAATTGTTGGTGGGATTGCAAGCTTGTACAACCACTCTGGAAATTAGTCTGGTGGTTCCTCAGAAAATTGGACATAGTACTACCAGAGGATCCAGCAATACCTCTCCTGGGCATATATCCAGAAGATGTCCCAACCGGTAAGAAGGACACATGCTCCACTATGTTCATAGCAGCCTTATTTATAATAGCCAGACGCTGGAAAGAACCCAGCAACCTCAACAGAGGAATGGAAACAGAAAATGTGGTACATTTACACAATGGAGTACTACTCAGCTATTAAAAAGAATGAATTTATGAAATTCCTAGGCAAATGGATGGACCTGGAGAGCATCATCCTGAGTGAGGTAACACAATCACAAAGGAACTCACACAATATGTACTCACTGATAAGTGGATATTAGCCCAAAACCTAGGATACCCAAGATATGAGATACAATTTGCTAAACACATGAAACTCAAGAAGAATGAAAACTGAAGTGTGGACACTATGCCCCTCCTTAGAATTGGGAATAAAACACCCATGGAAGGAGTTACAGAGACAAAGTTTGGAGCTGTAACGAAAGGATGGACCATCTAGAGACTGCCATATCCAGGGATCCACCCCATAATCAGCTTCTAAACGCTGACACCATTGCATACACTAGCAAGAATTTGCTGAAAGAACCCAGCTATAGCTGTCTCTTGTGAGACTATGCCGGAGCCTAGCAAACACAGAAGTGGGTGCTCACAGTCAGCTATTGGATGGATCACAGGGCCCCCAATGGAGGAGCTAGAGAAAGTACCCAAGGGATCTTAAGGGATCTGCAACCCTATAGGTGGAACAACATTATGAACTAACCAGTACCCCGGAGCTCTTGACTCTGGCTGCATATGTATCAAAAGATCGCCTGGTCAGCCATCACTGGAAAGAGAGGCCCATTGGACTTGCAAACTTTATATGCCCCAGTACAGGGGAACGCCAGGGCCAAAGAAAAATGGGGATGGGTGGGTGGGGAGGTAGGGGGGGAGGGTATGGGGGACTTTTGGGATAGCATTGGAAATGTAATTGAGGAAAATACATAATAAAAAATAAAAAAATAAAAAAATAAAAAACTAGTAAAGAGATTGCATCAGCTATCAAATAAATAATTAAATAATCCCAAGACTTGGTGGCTTGGTTGTTGGATCTATCAAATATTTATATGATTACCAATCCACTGAAACTCTAAGACAAAAGCCAAATGTCGGGCACTCACTGCTGACCTTGCTGGGAACCTCAAGAAATAAAAGGACACGATGGGGAAAGAAAGTTACCATTGACCCTGATGGATAGAGACACAAAAATCAGCGACAAAACACCAGCACACCAAAACCAAAGAAATGTCAACATGACAAAGTAGATATTATTCTTGGAATATGAGAAAATGTCAACATACACAGATCTATAGAGATGACCCAGCATGTCACCATGATATCTTAGTAGATGTGGACATACTTGATGAACTTCATCATGCTTCTACACTGAAAATAGAAGTTAAGCACAGGAGAAATCCTTTAGTACCACAGAAGGTAAATATGGCTGTCTCATAGGTACATTCCAACTTAACAGTCAGAGGGTTTTTTATTCTTTGCCAGTTTCAGACATGTGTGTAAGGAATTCTAGTCATTTTCATCCCATCACCTTTTCTCAACTCTGCCTCCGCTGATGACCCCCCTCTTCTACTTCTGTGTCTTCTTTGTGTGTGGGACCCACTGAATGTATGAGTTGCTTACACCAGGATCGGTTTGTTTGGATGTGACCCTAAAAGCACAGGCAACAAAAATAAAGACATAAATAATAACTATATTGAAATTTCAAAGGTCCTGTGTAGCAAATGAAACTATCATCCGGATAAAGAGACAACCTATAGAATGAGAGAAAATATTTTTAATCTGTGCATTCACACAGGACCATACCAAGGAAATAACACCTGCTTTTCAAAGACCCAAATCAAGCCAGGCAGTGGTGGCTCATGCCTTTAATCCCAGCATTTGGGAGGCAGAGGCAGACAGATTTCCGAGTTCGAGGCTAGCCTGGTCTACAGAGTGAGTTCCAGGACAGCTAGAGCTATACAGAAAAACAACTGCCGAGGGGCGGGGGCGGGGGAGGACTCAAATCAACATTTCTGAAATGGCTAAAACACATGTGAAAAAAAAAACAAGTTGAACATTTATTTTAGTAATCAAGGAAACGTAAGGAAAGTGCAGTGAGTTACTACTTCATACCTGTTAGAATGACTACTATCAAAAAGGATAAAGGTTATGTGTGGGCAAGAATATAGAGGCAAGGCAAATTCCACAGTGTTTAAGGTACAAGCTTACAGTGTGTAAACTGGTACAGCTGTATAAATGCATGAGGGCTGCTCTTGAATTGGAAAACAGAATTACCGTATGGCCCAATAATCTTAACACTGGGTATACTCCACAGGAAATGAATGCACAAGGGCTACCAGCACCAACACAGTCCATTGCAACATTATTCACAGCAACCAAATATGGAATCGACTTGTGCCCCTCTATTACAGATGAACAGAAAAAGAAAATGGGGCATCTACACATAATGATGAGTATTAATAACATTTATAATAAACTCTGTAGTCTCCAGTACTCCATCCCAATTTTGTCTTTAATCATTGACCTGCTTCCAAAGTCTAACAATGGCATGCTAATCAGCTTGGCATAAACAAAGAGAAATAATTCTCCATTTATAACAACATAGATAAACTAAGAAGACATTATGTTAATTGAAATAAGTCACACACACACACACACTTACACATGTACACAAAGACAAATACTGTATGATCTCTCCTTTATGAGAAGACACATAACACAGAATCAGAAAATAGAACATAGCCACCATGGGCCAGGAGTGTTGGCTGAAGGATTTAATTTTCAATTAGGAAGAATCAAGTTCAAGTGCTCTGTGGGGACTATAATCAGCACTACAGTGATGTATTCTTGAAACAGTTATGGAGTAGGTTTTAAGGATTCTCATAACAAATACCAAGTAAGTAGGGTGATACATATATGTCTCAGCTTGTTTAGTCTCCTCACAATTTTACATATCTTAAAATATATGTTTCATAAGATAAACATACGTAATCTTTTTCTGCTCATGTGATGCAATTAATAATGGTAAATTCTGTACTCATAGGAAAGGTCTAGGTCTACAAGTAATTCTCGCGGTTATAAGCTTTTGTTATGAAAAGCTTGTTCTTTGATTTTAAAACGATTGGCTAAATAAAGTGTTCTACAACCAATTACTGGAGGGGTTAGAAATAAGTGGGTTTTGAGTTACTTGGTTAGGGGTGGAGAAGAGAGAAAGGAGTGAGGAGATGCCAGGAGGAGGAGGAGGAAGAGGAAGGAAAGAGGAGGAGGAGGACATGGAGGAGGAGGAGGAGGAGGATGAGGAGGAGGAGGAGGACGAGGAGGAGGAGGAGGAGGAGGAGGAGGAGAAATGAGAGAAGAGGAATCTGCCAGGAGAAACAGCAAGTATCTGTGGTACCCTATTGGGGATGTAGCCAGGGGAGCAGTTAGAAGAGTACGTTAGAGGTTACCATCCAGTAATTGTCAAAGCCATATAAAATAAAAATAGCCTGAGTCTTGTTTATTTGTAAGCTTGTCAGGGATAAGTATAAAGTGGTTCTACCACACAAATGTTTTCAGAAACATTGAAATCTGGTGGTCTATCTTGAAAAAGCTACATAAATAAGTGGTATAGGCTCAGTGACATATGAACACGCTATAATCTAACTGAAAGGTCTTGCTCAGCTTCTCTCAGCTTTCCCTCCACCTGTCTAAAAACCAGAGTTGAAGGAGATATCCCTGACAGAGATAGCACTCCTTCCACTGCCTGTTATGCTTCCACAGACCTACTGGCACATAGTAAGGTGGGACAGGGACAACACAAGCTCCTTAGAACACCGGTCATTACAGATCCTATATTTTTGGTGCCTCAAACCAAGAGCGATTTTGGCTTACTTAACATGAAAAGGGAAAGTTCATATGTGTTTCCAGACACACAATTTTTGCCTGCATCCAACTGTTCCGATTGTTAAACTACATTGTAACTCTAAAGTTAAATGTTATGTCCCACCTAGAAAAATAAAAGTCATGTTTCTCTTCCTTTCTTCTTTTGATTTCTTTGTTATTTCAAGGGTAGATCACTAGGGAGTCACAACTGCCTAGAAAGTATTCTTCTTCATGCATGCTCTCACTAGGAGAGAGCCTCAGGGGTGGTTGGTACCTCAACAGTTACAGCATAATTAACGTTCAGCCTTCTGTTAACTAAGAACTAAAGCTGTCTGGAAGACAGTCCCCCTCAAGCTCAGTGGCTTGCCATTAGTGAAATAATCACTCATAATGAAAAACCTAATTTTCAAATAAAGTTCATAAACTTTACATCATAAAAATGGTGTCTCATCTAATTCTCTTTAGAAATGTAGCCCCAAGCAAAGTAAAATGTTTTCTTTGAAAATGTAAAAAAAAAAAAAAAATACAGAAGCAAGCATGTGACCAGTTTCTCTTTCAAATAATAAAGTTTTTCCAATTATTGGTCAGTAGTTGCTTTTGTACATGTGAAACCAGATAATTATTTTGCTTAAAGAATTTGTGCCTTGTTCAGAAGTGTTTGATTTTCAATGTCACACAAACATAGTCTGATCTTACTAGGTGTTATAATTATGTTCTCTTTAAACAAGACCCCAGCCAGAAATATAATAAGCAATCATAATTGAATGTTCTTCCTAAAATAAATGCAAATGAATTCACTCTGTTTGAGTTCACACGCCTTCTAATCTTAAACTACTGTAAAATTATTTCAAAAATGCCTAAGAGTTTAATGTTTAACCTGACCAATACATGATATATGTACTTGTTAAACATATTCTGTTAATATATTATATTATATATACATGTGTGTGTGTGCCTAGCCAAATAGAAAATTTCATTCACACCGATTAGCTAAGCAATGATACATGATACATCTTTTTGTCATTGAGTTTTAAAAACATTTTAACTAAATGTCTACTTTAAAATGAAAACCTTAAATGAGTTTAATGTTGGTCATGTTCATGTCCAAGTACAGAGATAACCTTAACCCAGAGAACTTTGAGCAGGACTCCAAGAACATAACCTTGGTTCCTGTGAGACACTAGAGGGCAGAGTTGCACAGGGAAGTTTTTCTGCCACCAAACTGGAAAGGACCTTGACTGTTTCTTGCTCTATATTTATTTGAAAAGGTTTCTAAACTTTTGAGCCTAAACTTTTCCATGATGAAACCAAACAATAAACCTAGAGAAGATCTGATGGAGAATACTGTTCTATAAATGGCTGTTCCTCCTTCTTGCGATGAACATCACAGTCCCTAAGACGTGACTGCTGCTTTTCTTCTGAATGAAAGACTCTCAGCTGCCAAGGCACACTTGTGGACTTTAAAAGCTGGAGGTGTTGAGTTACTAGTGACTTGCCCCACCAAATTTTGGGAAGCAAGTATTCCATTCATGTTAATCAAGTGCCATAAGATCAAAGATAATCTCTCCAGGCCATTAAAAGTTTTCTGAAGAAAGAATTCTCACCCTCCAGAATCTTTTATAGCCACATTCCCTATAAATGGCAGAGATGCAAAAATAATATGGGCTGTCCAGAATCCATTGCACTGATAAATGAAGCCCATTTATTTCCAAATGGATTCTGGAAGGCCAAGTATCAATTTGCACAGCTCCAGGAGCAACAGAAAGTCATTCCCCACCCTCTAAGTCATTGCATGTCTTTCACTGTGGCCAAGTCATTCAAGATACCTCAATATATCTCAATTATATTATGCTGAACATCAGAGCATCAAGCATTCATTCTCCAAACAGCCTAGTTTCCAGGCGACATTAGATGAGATGACTGAACTGCTCTGCAAACCCATTCATCTCAGGAACTGTGTTTTTAGTGAGGAAAAAAATGCACTTGTCTAAAAAAGAAATCATTTCAAAGCTGGTTTTTATTTGCTTTATAATTACTATTTTATAAAATCAGCATTAAAAGTAATTTCAAGGATACCATAATTAAGGATCTATAAATGTTTAATTTGATTCTGTCAATCTAACAACATAAGGAATTGATAGCCACTATATCAGGACTCACCACACAGCTTGGCAAGTAGCTGAGCTTATATTGATCTGCATATTACCGAAGCCCATGTTCTTTCAACTATATTCTGACAACCCTCATAGAATCTCAAGCCTTGTAAAAATATATGTGGCATAGTTTAAAAGGCCATGGCATAAATGGCAGAGGCTGGTTGTGTCAACTTGCTATCCTCCTCTGGAGAGTCTGCAGTTACAGAGAATATTAGCTATTTGAAAATAGTAAAAAGTATTGTGTATTCATATACTAGTAAAAAGTTAACCCCTGAATGCTTAATTTCTCATTCCAGGTCCTGGATTGGAAGAAGAGAAATGAAGAAGGAGGAAGAGGAGGAGGAGGAGGAGGAGCAGGAAAAACCCAGATAGTTTCTTACAAATTGTAGATGAAGACAACTGAATGAGTGTCTAAGTTAACACATATTCACAGAGAGTCCATTAGGAATTTAAGAAAACATAATTCAGCATATGACCCCTGAGTATAGAATCTTAGACTCTCTAGATTAATAACTTTATAATCTGAACTCAACCTACAAAGTATTCATTTATTTTTTAATAACTTTCTATCATAGGAACCAACTTCATTCAGACCCAAATTTTCATACTTAATGATCCAACCATGTAGTCTCTCTAAGAGATCCGATTCATATTCAAAGACCAGATGGATGGAGAGGTAAAAGGAGGATAGGGCTCTGTGTCACGGGAACATGTAACCAAAGTAGAGTCACAGTGGACAGATAACATCAGACAAAACTAATTCCAAGATGAAGCTGGAGATTTCTATGTATTTAGTGAGAGTTCGCTTCAGAAATCTGTATTTCTGAATGCAATCACCAGTTTAGCTACTAAGAGGCAGGGATTTGAAGAGACAATTAAGTTATAAGACTATAATCCTCATAGGTGGAACTCAGGACCTGGTCAAGGGTCTGAAAGGAGTAAGTTTCAGTCTCTTCCCTTCACCCCTGTCTTGGGGACACAGCAGTCATTGAGTTAGCCGTCACCAGACACCAAACCTGCATGTACCTAAATCTTAGATTATAACTCTCTATTATGAGAAATAAACTTCTATTTTTTCAAACTACTAGACATAAGATATTTCATTACAGAACTAAAATTAGACTAAAACATTGAAACAAACAAAAAAAAATCTATAATGATAAAATGCCCAGTATGTCAGGAGGATAAAACTTTAGAAACATATTAGTTCTCTATACCAGAGCCCTAAATTACATGAAGGAGAAAACAAATAATTCAAAATGAACAGTTGAAGACATCAAAGATCAAGTTTCCCCCAGAAAGGAAATCAACAAGAAAATAGAAGACTTTAACATCACCATAAAAAGTGTCCATTTAGAACACTCTTCAGGGCAAAATGTCTCACCTAAAACACTTTGGACCATATGAGATTCACAACTCCAAATTTTCTGGTTCTTTAATATAAAACAGTACATTTGGGACAGATTATGAAATATCTACATTATTATCATGCTGTCTATTCCTTTATTTGCCCTTCAGAATGCAATTCAACTAGTTTCCAAAATCAGCATCAGCATCAACATCAGCATCTAATCTGAGGTGTCACGTCCTCTGACTTCCCTAAGTCCCCTATCTGCCTAAACGTACACCTCTTCCATGTACCCTACATGCAGTTTTCTTCTTGTTAACACTTCATAGTGCCATTGCATATTCACAGCAACTGATGAACCAACCACCACAGGGGTGTTGCTGTCAACTAGTCCCCACACTTTATAGCATGCTGGTTTTTCTCAGGCTCCATTTTCTATTCTTGGCTCCAGCCCGAACTCATCACATTTAGTCATCGTGTCCTTTCTGTCTCCTATTGTCTCATATGTTCCTCACTCTTTTTCTTCAGCTTTAAAAATTGCTCAAGTGCTTTGTAGGCTTCTTCTCAATTCTTTCTGTCTAATGGTTTTTCATAAATGTACTGAGGTGTTGGGTTTCAGGTGAGACAATTTCATCACAGCATATCAAGGGTATATGCTATCAACATGACCACTAGGGATGGTATCATTCCCTGGCAGTGTTAGCCTTAGTCGTGTGACTAAAGCAATTGCTAGACATTGCAAATGTAAATCTATTCCCCTCTCCACTTTTGACAGCCACATCACTCTATTCTTTGGAAACAAATCACTGAGTATAATAGACACTCAAAGGGTAGAAGGAGGGGGGTGATACCTCTAGAAGGGTATAGTAAATTATTTCAAGTGTCCTTGGTGAGAGATTTGCCTATCTTTCACATCAGTGTCCTCCACTTGACTCAAGTCCTAAATGGTCTATTTTAACAAATCCTGAAACTACATTGAGGATTTGTTAGGGCTCTCAATAGAACCAATACCAATAGTGTGTGTGTGTGTGTGTGTGTGTGTGTGTGTGTGTGTGTGTGTGTGTGTGTGTCTGTGTCTGTGTGTCTGTGTCTGTGTGTGTGTCTGTGTGTGTGTCTGTGTGTGTGTCTGTGTATGTACATGTGTATGGGCACATGCATGTGCATTTGCATGTGTGTGTGTGTGTGTCTGAGTGTGTGTGTGTGTGTGTTGAGAGATTTATGGCCAGGAGCTAGTTCATATGACTGAGCCTGATGAGTCCTCAGATCGTTAATCAGTGTGGCTAGAGATTCATCAGAGCAGCCTCTGTGATCCCAGGAGGCTCCTGAAAGTCTGAGAAACAAGAGAGCTGACACAACGGCACTGAAAGCCTGTGGATCTGAAGGACAGTCAGGGCAACCCAGGGAGAGCCGATGCTTCTGTTCACATGCAACAGAAGAGCAAAGCAATTCTCTGACTGGGAGATAGATAGGCCATGGAATTCCCTCCCTGCCAGGAGAAGGTCAGCCACTTTTTTTCCACTTAGGATTCCAATTTCTAGGACAGGCCCAAGCAGATTAGAGAGGCTTTCGGCTTTACTCTACCTACAGATTCAAATGCCAGTCTCTCCTGGAATAGTCTCACAGCACATGCAGAATAATGTCTAAGAATTTGTCCAGGGCATCTGAACATGAAATTAGCCATTAAACCTAATTGATTTCCCATTGAATTATAACACAATATATAATTAACAAGGCCTTATGGTTACTTTCTGTCAGTTCTAGAGTCGGATCCTACTTGCTTTAACAAACCTGTACCTCCAAGGTTTAGAACATGGCTTACAGAGAAGCTGTTGTTATTAAATAAATGACCAATAACACTTAATCACAATCACAAATTCATGAAAAAAATAATCAGTCATGAAGAATTGATTATACAGTGCACAATAGAAAATAACAACAAAGGAATGTTCTGTGGCTACCTCTGGGGCATGAGGAAAATCGCCTTCCAAGGCCTGAAGCCCACAAGTGTATCAGCTGCTTATCTTGCTACTCTGACAAAATGCTTGACAAAGGCAACTGGAAGGGTCACGCTGACTCATGGTTGGATGATACAGGCTTAGTCTCTTCCCCTGTAGCTGTGATAAAATACTCGGACAAAAGCAATTTAGGATGAAAAAGGAAGGCTTATTATTTAGGGATATAGGCAATCCATCAGGAAGACCCAAGCAGCAGGAGCTCAAACAATCTGGATGTATCGTATCAATGGTTGAAAAGCAGAGAATGCTAAATTCATACAAGCTAATGTTCAGCTTATTTTTTCCCTCTTTATAAAATTTAGAATCCTATGACAATAGAGTAGTACTTCCACAATTAGGACACGTCCTCATACATCAGTTAACTTAAGACAAGCCACCTATGGGCATGCTTACAGGTCCATCCTCCCAGGAAATTCTAGGTTTTGTCAAGCTGATGGTTAACACTAAGCACAACAGGTAGGCAACTCAGAGTGACAGGAGCATGAAGGAGCTGGTCACACTGCATCACTAGCCAGAAAGCAGAAAAAGGCCATGGCTATGACTCAGCTCATATTCTCCATTTTATGCAGTGGAGGATCACAGTTCATATCTAAAGTAGTCACAGGCATGGCCAGATGCTTGTCTCTTATGTTACCCCAAGTCCTGCTAAATGGACAGTGATCAACATCACAACTCTACTCTATCAACTTGACATCTAAACACATCACTTTTAAGCTGCAACTTTGTCTCCGTGGGCTCAAGGCATTCTTGTAATGCAAATTGTGATTAATGACTACAACTTCAAAAGTCTCGAACATCTTTAACACTTCCAACCTTGTTTAACAGATCAAATAACATGTCTTATATATGAACTCAAAACAATGTCATAACAGTGAGTTCCTACACAATCAGAACCACATTGTATCCTTCAGTGTACAGTGGCTCAGAGATAACAACTGTGCTCCAACAATGGAGCAAAGCAAGGATGGGACCAAAAGCAAGACCAGCTCCCAGCAAGGAAAACAACAAATCCTGTAGCTACAAGTCCAGCATCTTGAGCTATTGATGAAGTTACCTGTATTCCCCACCTCCAGCTGTTACCTGTGGCACTCTGTAAGCTCTTAGTCACGCCTACACTGAGCCTGTCGCTTCTTCAGAGGAGGTCCCATGGTCCTGGCATCTCCAGCTTCAATATTGCAGCTATATAGACATTCCAGAGTTTAACTTAACCTAGATAGTCCCTCACAGGCATGCCCACAGGCTGTCTCCTGCTTTATTCTAGATTCTGTCAGACTGACAATATTAATCCACACACACCCATTTCCAAATTATCACCATGCTCTGTCACATTAGTAATAATCCATTGTGTTGAAGTGTCCATAGAGGACACTTGAAAAATTGCTGGTATTTTTTTTCTCCTTTCAGCTTACTGGAATGGAACTTAATCATGTCCCAAACAAGCTGGCAAAAATCTTTTTGAAATGTCCTTTTCTGTCCTTTCTGACACAACCTTCAGCCTCAACTGTAGCAGGTCATAGGATGAGAGTTCTAGAAGAAGAAGGAGTGGACACTCTTCCTTGACAATCACTTAGAAATTTTTAGCATCTATGTCTTTTGCACTCCATGGCCAGAGAACCACATACCCTAAAGCTACTCAACAAATTGAGGACAAGCTCCTTGCAATTGTGTTGGCTAGCCTAGCCTTTTATTGGTTTATTTCTATTTTCACTTCTTTAAACTACTTAATTCATCTAGATCTAAAATGAAATCTACAGAAGCCACTGTGCTATTCTAGATAGGCTGCCATGAAAGACACAGAAAGACACACCACAGCAGGAGGCTGGAGAAGTGCTGCACAGTCAACATCTGATTCAACCTCTAGGTCTGGGGCTGGCTACTCTTGGTCTGGGGAACACTTTACCACGTCTCTTCACTGTGCCCTTTTCTTCAAGGGATTGGAACATTAATGGAAAACTCCCAGCTATTTTTCCCAATAATAAAAACGTAATAGTAAGATAATGTTCAGAAAAGCAAGAAGGAGATGGACCAAAGGAAAAAAACAAGTATGGAACAAAAGAGAGCCTGTGTCTTCTTGGAACTCAACTAACAAGTTTTTGCATACTTTATTTAAGAAAAAGAAGCTAATAGGCCATTTAAATATATACCTAATGTAAAAATCTGTAAACATAACATGGAGTTTAATACAGGAACTTTGGAAATATTTTCCACAAAAATATAAAGCCCCCCGATATTTATAAAAGATTCCACTCTTTCCTACAATCTTTTTTTCAACAGGTCCAACAAACCACAGAAAGCCTGTGTAAGTATCCTGAAATAGTTCTCTATTCATCTACACTATTTTGTAGCTCCATGTCATGATGCTAATTGAGGAGGAAGATGCCATTTGGCACAACTGCAAGGCCATATATAGCAAAGGAGTGCCCAGGAGCTCCTGGAATAACAGCTAGACACTTGAGGAGCCCACTCCCCCTCTATCCCTGTGCCTGAATTATGCTCTTGGCCACTTACACGCAATCATCTGGCTAAAAAGAGAAGCAAGACAAAAGGCACATTAAGGAAAGAAGTTCCATTATTCCAATACAGATACGGTGCCCATGTGTCATCAATCAAAATGCACTAACATGAGGAGATTAAAAAATGGAAGCAAAGTTATTAGATGAAATCTTGCACAGCAGTTAAAATCTAAGGGATAGACGGAATAAGAAATGTCTCTTTGTTAAGTCCCTGTATTGTCTTTGCCTGTAGTTCATGTTTCTAGGTTTCCCTCATATTCTCTCATATAACAATTTACAGTCCACTTTTATTGATATCAAACTTCATTTGCATTAATCACATGGAACAGCTGTTGAATTATGAGTTGTGCTCACAGGGGACAGGCTGTCAAATATCCAAGGATACAGAAAGCACAAACCACAATACAGATGTTCTCAGCAGAGCCCTCTGAGTTGGCTGTGCATTTACTTGTAATTGTGGTGATTATCTGCTCATCAGGCCCTTCTCTGTGATTCCGAATGGTCCAGTGCACTCCTGGTTTGTCCTCCGAGTCATCCTCTCTACTCATAGAAGGACCAGGAATAGAAGGGAGCTGAGTGTCCTGTGTTCTGATCCCTTTAGTCACAACACAGCAAAGCCACAGGCAAGGTACAGCAAGAAATGAGCAAGGAGGAAAGAGTTCACTCTTTGTTGTAGCTCCCTGTGCTGGGGTGGAGTTCCGCCAGCCAAAAATCATCATCTTTGAAGTTACATTATAATGATACAAACCACACATCAAATAATGTAGCCTTATTGTCAGTCAAGTGGCAGATTTCACAGCAAAAATTTATATCCAGTAGGCTCCTCTGCAGCCATAGTAAAATTTCCAACAAATTATTTAAGTTCCCCAAGCAGATGTTATGTGAAACTCTTCAAACTGTGACAATCTCAAGAAAGAAAGTGTGTTACTGATAGCAGCTAACTAAGTCTTTTTCCATGACATTTTAGGTTTTTAAAAGAGTAGATATATTTCACTGGAAGCTTGTTCTCTCTTCTCTCTCTTTTCTCTCTCTCTCTCTCTCTCTCTCTCTCTCTCTCTCTCTCTCTCTCTCTCTCTCTCTCTCATTAGTCTAGGTATATTCTGAATCTCACTGCTAGTAGATCTAAGAAGAAAGTGAAAAACGAGCAGCCACCGAGCAAAAAACCAGTATTCAGGAAATGAAAACAATTGTAATTCCTTAAGGCAGAGTCTCACAGCAGAAATAACAGAACTTCCATGATTCTAGAGCATTTCAAAAATGCTCGCCCACTCACTCATTCATATCACCAATACTCATCGAATGGTCACAGACTGACCAAATAAGCAATGTTGTGCTGTGTTCTGTGATTTGATCTAAAGCTTGTTCCAGTCATCACTGTTCCTGCCCTACTCTAGAAACCCTAAGAAAACTGAAAGAATTCAGTGTCAGAACTGTAGACACCCAGTGAGCGGCAGATGTTGGAAGGGTCTATGTAGGGTTGGGCCCACTAGCACTTTGCACATACATGCCAGGGCTCATTGAGATGAGAGGGTGGCTCCCTCCAACACAGAGGGCTTCTGTGGCCATGCCTTCTATCTGATGAGACAGAAACTATCCCTGGGGTCTGAAAACACTAAGAAACTGGTAAGGACAATGGTTTGAACATTTAGTAGTGGTCAATAGTAATATTCAATGCTTTTATGAAGGTAGACTGACACCATCTTCTAAATGAAGTAAGTTAATCATAGCTCCACTTAAGGCTGCAAACATTAACACTTAATACATTTTGTCCATATGATTCTCTAGAAGACACTCGAGTCTGCATTAGCTTCTAGTTGCTTGAACTACTGTTGAACACAATGGGCCAGATCCAGTTCTGTAACTGCTTTTGGAATACCATTTCTTGAAACATCATGACTGAGTAAAGTTCAAAGTTAGGTGCTGTTAAGTGAAGGTTCTCTGGAATATAGTCATGTCTACTCATCTATACGGTTATCTGCAGGCCTTTCTAAGCTAGAACAATAGTCTCAATGACCCTCAGAGCTTAATGAACTTTCTATTCTAGCTTTCTGATTTAAATAACCAGTTATCAAGTGAAGATATGTTGGAATTATGTTTGTGCTTGTTACTTAAAATATTCTTTTCCCCCATAACTTGTTTGGAGGGATAGATCCGCCCACACCTATACTCTAGCTCTTTTCTCCTAGAGGCAGCTAGGTAAACAGGCACAGACAGCAAAGAGGGAAAAAAATATCAAAACAAAGGAAAGACGCACTTTAAAACAACTACAAAATATGGAAAAGCAGAGGTATGTGAAGGAAAAATTTCTGGAAGGTATTATCTACACGATGCACATTGTCTCCCGGCCTCACCCTGCGCAGGCTTTTAGAAGCACCAGGATACATGAAGCCCCAAATGCTCACTAGCTTTTACCCATCTCTCCTGTTTCAGAGCCATCGGACATTGGGACACCTTGGGGACCCAGCAGAACACAGTGCTGTACAGTAAGCATGATGACTGCAGTAGAATACTAAGCTCATCTACAGATGTCATTCAACAGAGTCATCGATTGTGGCTAATGAATGAAGTGCAGATTCACATGTCTGGAAAATGAGTGAATAAAGGAAACAAAATCAGTATCTAAGGAAGAGAGACTATCTTGTGGCATGTTCACTGTTCATGTTGGCAGTTTTAGTTGCCTACAAGTTATGCCAGCTTAAGCTTATGAAATATGACATTTGCACATCATCTTTTTCTTTTTTGTTACTGGACAAGCCCGTGAGAGGCTCTGCCTCAGCTCCTCCTCTACCGTGAACTGAAAATGATAACAAGATCAACAGCGAGATAACAAGTCAAAGTGAGACACGGTTGTGTGCACACGGGCATGTGGAAGTCACCATGGGGATGCTTCCGAGGAAGTCCGTGCCAGGCTGACAGGGTTCTCAGGTACGCTCTCAGGTTTTATTAATACATTTTCAAAATCTCAGTCAGTTTTAGAGATAATTCATCAGCTTCTTTTAGAGCATTATACTGTGAAGTTCCATGAAGGTGAAAATATCCCCTTCATACCTCATTGAAGAAAGTAATGAGATCTAGACATGCCTTACAAATCGGTCTAGAAGTTGGACTGGAGAACGATGTCTAAGATAATTACAAATAATACTAATTTGTACCTGTTGTGAGGAAATGCAGGATTTTAGTAACAAGGATTTAAAACTGAAGAATAATTTTGTGCCCCTGATCTTTGGTGAAAGACCTTTACATCATTCCTACAGCTCTGAGAAGACCTGTGGCCCAGAGTACATTGTGAATATTTAAAGGAAAAGCAGCAGAGATGGTGAGTAAAAATGGCCAGGTGCCCAATGCCTTAAAAGGTAACTGGCCAACATACAAGCCCAGGTAGACAAGGCAGGTAGACAGGACTTTTGCTCTTTTCCAGGTAAAGGTGGCAGGGGAGAAATGAGAGCTGAGGGGGCGTGTCGATTTACCTGTTGATAGGCTGCTTTGTGATGCTCTGGCAGACCACCTTGCACCATTCACCTTCAACAAGCTCTAAGTCAGACTCTATAACTTCCCACTGACTGGTCACAGGCACTCCACCCAATGGTGGCCATTCCAAACTACAAATTCACAATGGCTCTCTAACTTTGAGTAGCTCTGTCCCGTGAAATAACAACATTAAAAATTCCCTAAATCTCAGATCTCCAAATACAAGACAACTCAAAAGGGAGATAAATTAGACTCACAGAGAGGGACATCAGGAGTGCTTTCAAAAATTCTGATTTATTAATAATTTATGATAATGGGTTCAGTTGGAAACTGGGATATGTTTTTGCCAAATAAATAAATAACAAGAAGCAAAAATGTAAGTGAAGAACAATGTTGAACCAAAAACAGATTATGGAATTCACAATCACCAGGATAAAAAACCTACATGTCCATAGAAGATGATGTGTATATATAAAGGAACACTATTCAGTCTTATTGGGGGAAAAAAGCCAAAAGAACAAAAAGGACTTCATTACTTGGCACAATGTGAGTGCAGCTTAGGGGTATCATGTTCAGTGGAATAAGCCTGGAATCAGGTACTAAATGGCACATGACTTCACTTGTGTGCACAGTCCACAAGATACTGGCTTATTATATGTAGAGAGCGGAATGGCAGTTATCAGAAGACAGGCTAAGGGTGGAGTGTAGGAAAGGGGGGACAGGAGTCACTGGGTACCAAACTGCAGTTAGATGCAGGGAGCAGTTTCACCAACATTCTATGTGTTTGCAAAGAGCTAAAATGCCATGCTTTACATAGTCCTACCACAAAAAAAAATGTTAAATATCTGATATGAATACATCAGCTGGCTGTATTTAATCATACTAATTATCCACGCACTCAAACATCTCTTAATGCCCCGAATGTTTATACAATTACTATTAGTTAGTTAAAAATAAAACTTAAAGAACTATATAGAAAGAGGACAGTAACTGAGATTTGCTGACAGTAGAAAGAGGGGAACAAAAGGCCCCTCTTATGAGAGGGGACCAGGCCCTGTTCTCTCAGCAGGATGAGCAGGTAACAGTGATGCTAGACCAAGGGGAGATAGAGCTATTCTAAGCATGCCGTGTATATTTAAGACATTAATCCTCAAAATACGATATGGCATAGGTGTCATCCTCTTCTCCTTTTTAAAGATGCCTTTGCTAGAGAGATGGTTCAGAGGCTAAAGGCACCTGCTACCCAGCCTGATGACCTGAGTTTGATCTTCAAAACTCATAACCCAAAAGGAAAGATCCAACTGCCACAAGTGGTCTGTCCTCTGACCTCCATGAGAGTGCAGTGACATATGCACACACACACACACACACACACACACACACACACACACACACATACACGAGAGAGAGAGAAAGAGAGAGAGAGAGAGAGACTCACACATGCACACACTAAGAAAATAAAGGTTAAAATGTTTAAATATAGGTTAATTCGTATGTACATTAATATTATTGTTGGGACTTCTCATGTTTCCCTATCTGGAAGCACTGAAGTCCGAGTTTTATGTCAAGGGTACAGTGTTCTACATGGCACATTACATAGTAAATGTGACCCCTTAAAACTACATAGCACAGACAGCATTCAAAAGCTACAATGTTGCACTGTCAGTTTACAATGTCACCAACAAATTTGAAGTAAATGTCATTTTATATGCTCAGGCATCTCAGTTTTCAGACATAATATGGGCTTCAAGACGGAATTAGCTTTCACTCTTAACAATGATATACAGAATGTAATAATGATGTAATGATATAATATTTTAATGATATATAAATATATCACTTAATAATGTATCATTTAATATATCACTTAATAAGTAGACTCTGCAAGTAGGGAGGAAGGTAAATGCATTTTAAGTGCCTCGAGTGTTGTAACTCCTACTACTAATGATGCAGTAATTAAGATGTAAATGTGTCCGCTCACTTTCTCCTGGGTTCTACCACTGAGCCTAACTGAAACAGAGGGAAGTGGGAGAATTTGAATCTTGATGAGAGAGAAACAAGTAAAACTAAAGCTTGAAGCACTCTGTGGCAGGTTTTGTTCACATCTGTCAGGGAGGCACTCTGCATCAGGTTTTGCTCACACATGCCTGTTTCCTGCCTACCTGCTCCTTGAACCTCACTGTCCCCATCTCCCAGTGAACAATAAGAAAGACATGATGTTAACAACACAATCCTGGAAGACGCTTGAGAGAATGCCTGACACAGTAAGGGCAAGGCAAGCTTCCATGGACTGATAGCCCCCTTCAGCTCAGAGACCCTGAGAGGAAAGTTACAGCAATGCCTACTGGTCCACGTGGACCTGAGGAAGACCAAATAGAGAGATCAGGGTAGGGATGTGAGTCACACTAGACACTTTCTCCTGGGAAGTGTGGGGGGAATAAAAGGTCTTTCTTTAATGGCAGGTCAGCCTCCAGAAGTAGAGTCAGTTTGCATCTCTTGAATCAGAGTCAGACTAAATTTGCTTTCAAAAAGAGGATGCAGCAGATATGAAATCATGTCAATTCCAAGGTCAAGTCTTAGTAAATTTGTAGTGCCCACTTGTATCCTCAAAAAAACAAAACAAACAAACCTTATTTCGTTTTGCTAGAAGCACAGGATGTGGGAGGAGAACTGAGTCCCAAGAAAGAGCCACCACCAAGAACAAGTCAAATAGGCAAGTCACTGAGGATGCTGACAAGGCCAAAGCTCTGGATCACAGTTCCAGGTGCTCCCTTCTGGGGAGCAAATCTTCCCACTAACCTCAGACACAGACTATCATGAGGCACTAGGTTATAGTGGCTGCTTAAATCACTAAGAGTTTAGAAAGTTTGGTGTGCAGCAAAAGACTTTCTTAGAAAGCTGGTTTAAAACACCAGCTCCTGCTTGCCTCAGATACAACATAGGAAAACTCGTAGAAGACCCTGAGACATCCAGACAGGCTGGCAGAAGACTAAAGCAAACTTCCCAGCATTCCCACTTAATACCACAGGCCCTGAAGCCAGGCTGACTGAGTTAGAATCCGGATATAACCCTAGGAGAGACTGGCGGTGTTCCAGTTTCACATTGTGTAATGTCGAGATAACATCATTGATCAAATTATTGGTATGTTACAGAGACTAAATAGTGGTATCTCTGTGTGGAAGGCATTTAGAACAGTGGCTGGCACAGACTAACTGCCCAGTAAATGTCTGTGTTCAAGTTTAGTCTGTATTCTGTTCTAGCCCGGTGAACTGTCTGCTCATAGCCATGACAGGGCCCTATTCGTAGGAAACAGAGTGCTAGACTGGAAAAAGAAGAGCCCTGCATGGGCTTCCTGTTTGGTTCAACCCCAAGAGGATGTGGCTTTGTATCAGGCCATAGGAACATGGAGATGATGACGGATGAGTCCCATGGACCTCACAGTAAGAGGCAGAGTGAATGCTCAGGTTGCGGGTCAACCATAACACAAATGGCAGGCTGGGAATGAAGCTATCTATGTCTCTTCATCTAGGTTCGAAGAGGCCATTCTTAGTGTTTTGTGGCCAATTTCAGTTAGGTAAGGGGATCAAGCTTGGATCTAGAGTAAAGCTCAGTGGTAGAGAATTTGCTGTGTATGTGCGTGGACTTTGGTCAATCCCTTACACCTTAAAAAATAAGTACCAGGCACTATATGTTTTAGATATAGTCTTCAAAGTTCTTTCATCGTTAGCATGATACAATGTACTAGCATAGCATGCATGAACCTTGTTTCTAAATATTACCTTCCATCTCAGAGTAATAATCAGATAATGTCACAGATCATATATACAATCTTAAATATATTCGTAGTGTTGGGTTAATTTGGAGGATTTTGACTTTTTGAGGAAAAATTGTTTGGATAATTGCTTTTGTTAAAATTATTACTGATTATGAAATTAATGAAACTAAAGACCTAAATTCCTTTGGCCATAGGATTACAAATGCTATAAATAGTATTATTTGCTCATATATCACATATACAATCTTAAATACATTAGCAGTATTGGATTAATTTGGATGATTTTGATTTTTTCGAGGAAAAATTGTTTAGAGAATTGCTTTTGTTAAAATAATTACTGGTTATTTTTTGAAACTGATGAAATTAAAGGCATAAATTCCTTTGGCCATAGGGTTACAATTGCTATAAATAGTATTATTTGCCCTAGACTTTTACATCTATTCAGTGTTAATAAGAAGCCTATTTCTATTTACTGCAAAATTAATGTTCAAAAAGAATGAATATATAGTAGCTCTCAAAGTTTTTTGAAATACCTTTCTGCTGTAGCTCCACACATCATTCTCTCTGGCTCACTACTGGTGAGAAAAAGTTCCTATGTCTTGCCTCTCATGTAGTCTGTTCATAAGATTATCATAGATACAACAATGTCAGCCAGGCCATAACCTTGGACATGGCTCAACTCTTTTTCTTTCTTTCTTTTCTTTTCTTTTTTCTTTCTTTCTTTTTTTTTTTTTTTTTTTTTTTTTTGGTTTTTTTCGAGACAGGGTTTCTCTGTGTAGCCCTGGCTGTCCTGGAACTCAGAAATCTGCCTGCCTCTGCCTCCCAAGTGCTGGGATTAAAGGCGTGCGCCACCAAGCCCGGCTGGCTCCAACTCCTTTTCATTTGGTCTTTTTCATTTTGAACTGGAAAAGGTCTGTGACTGACTTCTGTGTGGCCATACCTCTCGTTAGTTTCCCCTTTTCAACTAACTTGTAAGTCTGAGGTGGAGAAAATTCCGTTTTTCATCTCATGATTGCTAATTACGCCTTAAATGCAAATTTCAGAGTTGCAAATTAATTGCATATAAGGGATCAACTGAATATTAAGAAATTTAAATTCCCAATGCACTAATAATTCACATTCTGGATTCCTTCAGAAATATTACAGTGCCATGCATGTTGTGTACCTCAATGTAAATTGAGTTTTATCATGGGTAAACCTAGTGGCCATGGGCAAGCCTACTAGTGATGGATAAGTCTAGTAGTGAGAGCCACTAGGTCCCATTGTATTTCTCTCTTCAAATTTTCCATTGCCTTTTTCATGGTTGTTGCATCTCTGCTCCATCTCCTGCCAGATCTCTGTTACATACTGCCCCACTTTCCTCTAAGCTATCTTCTTAACATTCTGTATTTGATATTCCATCAGCCTATTCAAAAACTTGAGTCATTTCCACCCAAAAAAATAAGGAGATGGGGGAGGGGGTGAGCCTATTGTGGTGGGCAGGGAGGGGGGTTAACTGCAAACTTATGATACTGTGTCACTGTGACTTTACACAAAGATTTGAAACTAGGTAGAACTTCACCAGCATTATGGAGATCGGCTGCAGGGAACATGCCTGCGTCTCATATGTAACTGAATGGCACCAAGCGTTAATGTGGAAAAAAATTTTTTAAAACTCTTATGGAACAGAAAACATAAGCAGGAAGAATGTTTAGTCTTGAGCTGACAGACTCAACTGGAAGTTTCCACACTGGTAAACAGCCACTTCATTTGCATCTCTTTTCCATAAATTGAGCTAGGTATGGTTTAAAATGCAAAAAAAAAAAAAGTCTGCTAAATAAGCTGTATACCATCTCTTATTAATAAAACAGACTCATGTGGATTCATTTTTACCAATATAGCCTTTAAGAAACAGAATTCAGTATAATTTAATCAGTAAACAACAAATTATAAAGGAAATCATTTGGTTAAAATGCCCTTGGAGTTTCTCAGAAAGAATGTCATGGCTTTCTCTAAGCACCACCTACAAATTCTACATCTTGGTCTTACTGCAACTTGTATTAAATATTCTTAAGTAGTATTAAGGAGACCATTTAAGCCAAAACAAAATTCAAGTGTACCCGTGTTAACAAAATTATTCCTGGAAGAGTGAACATTGTGTCTACCTGGCAAGGTTGCTTCATTTTAATGGCTGTGACGTGGTATCTATAACAGCACAGCTCGCAGGTCCAGGAGCCTCTCTCACTGATCCACTTTAGAAGACACAGCTGATGTGTGTATCGAACAGACCCATCACATCGGCAAGGATTTAACAACTCACCCTGGAGTGGGAAAAAGAAAAAGAAGAAGAAGAAGCAGGCCACTGTAAATATCTGTGTTTCTGCCTCTACTTAAAAACCCTAAGCTTGATTTCGTTTCCATCTACTCTATTTACCTGGAACTATACAAGTATCAAGCTCTATCCCAGAAAACCAAATTAAAATTTTATATCTCTGATGGGAATGACACTAAAGTCTTTAAAAAAAAAAAACCTATTTCTAAGATAGTGCTTACAGTTATGACAGAAATGTTCCACTGACATACAAAATGTCTGCAAGATGCAGCCCCCAATGCCCTTGGGGGAAAGGCTCTACTATTAAATCTCTTTAATAACTTTTAAGTGGATGGTCAGATGCATTTCCTCTGCAGTTATTCTTAATCATTGCTAAAGGAGAAGTGCATAGCAGAAAGCAGCTCAGAGTAGCCTGCACTTTTACTTTTTCTAAATGTAGCATCATAAATATTGACTCAGGGCGCTATTTCCTGAAAGCCTGTGTATTCTTATGCAACTTCCTAACTTTCAGAGACATTAAAGCTAATGTTTTCACACACTTTGCAAGGGAGATGCATTCTCATTTCCCCTGCATGATGGTTCTTGTGGAAGTTTGTACGTGACTCTAATGATGCTTATAATTTTAAAAATGCATTTCTAACAAAGCATCAAGGACATCAATTGGCTAAGATACCCTTTCTGTTCAAGTACTTCCTTTTGCAAGAACTGTAGCACCTTTCTCATTAAAAATTTGTAATAAAAAACCCACCCTTTTTTGGTATTGCATATTGGTATTGCATACCTCATATTGGTATTGATGTAGCATGACTTATCCCCAGCCTCATTTGTATTCTGAAACTAAGTTCTCTGGATACATTAACAGAAAAGAGACCTGGCTTGAATCTACTTATAAACTAAAATCCTTTGAGTAATTCACAAGAAACGCTTGATGATGTTACCATTATAGTACCTAGGAGTACCTGACTTCAAAATAAGGTAGAGAGAAAAGGTGTAGGTTAATTTACTTCTGTATTGGCCACCAGAACACTTTATCAGCCTTCTCAGAAAGAGAACTGGAGAGGGAAGCTCAGTTGTGGGGCGTGCGCTGTCCGTGGTGCTGAAAGCTCTACCCTTGCGGTCCAGGTCCAGGACTCACCGCCTGCAGACCTGGGGTCCCTCTGGCCTTACCTGCTCTGCGCCCTGGAAGCAGATCTTGCAAATGGGCTGATGGTGCTGGTGCTGGTGCCCCGAGCGCTGGTCGCTACCGCCGCCACTACTGCTGCTGCGGCTGCTACATACGGAGCGTGTTTCGGGCTGGTCTCCGGTGCCTCGCCGCTCGCCCTCCCGGCACGCGCCGGCCTCGGGCTCCCCCGGGCTGCCTTTCCCCGTCGCAGCCTCGGGGAGCTTCACCTCTGGAAGGCGCCTAGGACCTTCGCAGGAGTCGCCCGCCGCTGTCACCTCCTGGTCGCCGGGCAACAGAGACGGCGGCAGCGGCGGTAGAGGCTCTCCTGCGCCCTTGCGCCGAGGGGCCAGTTCTACCGGCGGCTCGCCCGACCCTACGATGCGCTCCAGAGGCGCGGGCAGCGGCGGCCGGTAGCGTGGGGAGGTGGGGACCAGGACCGACTCTCCCGGAGGCGGGGGTGGGGGCGGCGGGGGCAGAGGTGGCTCAGCTTCGAGGCTGTCCGCCCGGCTAGACCGTTTTTTGCCCTCGTCGCTCATGGTGGAGTCGCCGCCGTCCTCCTGCCCGCCCGGTGGCGGGCCGGGCGCGGACTGCAGCCAGAGAGCGCAGAGGAAGGCTGGAGAGGGAGGAGGGAAGAGGGTGGGAAGGGGAACCGGGGCGAAGGGACTAGGAAGGCGGGACCAGGAGAGGACGCGGAGGACCGGCGCGGCGGCCGCAGAGGCGGCTGTTCAGCGGAGCCGCCGGCTCGGCTCTGATGGAGGCGGCGCCGAGTTCGGCTGCCCGTGCCAGGCGCGCGGGGGTGGGGATGGGAGGCGGGGAGGAGCGCAGAGCTGGGCAAGGAGGCTGGGAACAAGCACTGGACTGGGGGATGGGGGTAGGCAAGTCGTGCGTGAGAGAGAGGTGTGGGGTGCCGAGAGGACCCTGCTGGAACTGGGGGATTCCTGGGCCGCTTCCACTAACCCCGCCCCGGGCCGCTCACGTCGGTTCCGGGGCGGATTGCCCCTCGCAGAAGCGCGCGGTACTGCGGCTCCAGTGAGAAAGGAAAAGGGGGAGGGGTCGGAAGCTGCCGATCCAAAAACCGTTACTGGGTGGATCTGGGGGAATTCCGAGAAACCCGCCGGGTGGGGGCGCGGTGGGCCAAGCAGAGACCCGCGTGGGAGTAAGGATGAGGGCGAGGTAGGCATCCCTGTGAACAGAGGCACGCAGGAAAGGACTCTTGAGGACAGATGCTGTAGCTGCTCTTTGCTCCACTGTTGTTTTGGGGATCCCAGTCCTCTCTTCTTCAGAGGACTCTGCATCTCAAAAGTCTTCAAGCAGAAGCCTCTGAAACCTTTGTCATCCTGGGAATGCCCAATCCCCCTGTCTCCCTCTCCTGAATATATACATCCTGGATTTGTAAAAATTTTCGATGCGTCCGAGGTTGGAGGGTTGCAATGCTCCATTCTGTGGCTTGTGGGTCTCCTTCATGCTTGCACAAATATTGCTGCGTCCTTCCCAGGAAAAGTGGTTACAACCTTGACTCAGCCTGCCTCCACCCTCATCCACCCCCCACCCCCAGTCTCTCCTCCCTCTCTCCCTCTCTCTCCCTCTCCCCGGCCTCCTCTCTCCTCCCTCCCTACCCCTCCCTACCTTTTCTCTCCCTCTTCCTCTCTCTCCCCACCCCTTTCCAGTAGGGTACTGTGCTCCTGTGCTCTGGCCTTCTGTTCCAAACCCAGCAGTCTGAACTCTTAGGTTATTGGGGTTTTACCCTGCAAGGTGTCCATGCAAATCAATTGTGACTTATCACTGAAGTGGAGTCTTAATGACTTTGACAGAAGTGACTGGCCCTAAAACATTCCTTATTGGCCACATTTCATAGCTGAAGACCTAGGACCAGATAGGCAAACTAAGTTCAAGGTCACCAGCCTATTTAAGGACTGTCCATAGATCTGACACCAGTGTGTGTGTGTGTGTGTGTGTGTGTGTGTGTGTGTGTGTGTGTTTGCGTGCGCGTGCGCGCGCCAGGGTGATGGGCACATGAACATATACCAGCATTCACACACAATCCTTTCTTCATCTTCTTTAAAATAGTTCTGTAGCATGTGGGTTGTTTTGTGTCTCTAACTCCAGTTAACAGAATTGAAGTACTTGAGCACAGGCTTAAGTAGAATTTACAAGTATACATTTGCCTTTTTTAAAAAAGGAAAGAGAGAGGGTGAAGGGAAGGAGGAAAGGAGGGAGAAAGAAACAAACAACAAAGAAAAGAAAGGTAAAGACCCGGGTCTTTTGACATATATCACTGTGGCCTGGATGGAGTTGCAAAAGAAAGAAGAAGGAGGAGAAGAAGAAGAAGAAGAAGAAGAAGAAGAAGAAGAAGAAGAAAGAAGAAGACTGCTTCATCACAAATGGCTTCAGATGAAACAGCTTCCAGGAATGTCCTCTCACACAGTTCCCTCAGACCAGTTTATTTTTGGCAGCACAGTGGCAGCCAGCAAACACAGTTTTAAAATAATCCTTGCAAGCCCTGGCAGTTTACCATACTGAAGAAATGTGGCAGTAGATAGGGGTTGTTTGGGGTCTTCACCTTTCAAAAGTGCACTATACGCATTTGTATACTATCCCATTCATAAGATATTTTTTCCGAAGCATTCATATACTCAAATGCCTGAGCCATAAATTCTTAAAAGGGGAAAAACTTTATATATCATCCCAGGCAACTCAATGTGTTGCTGATCAATCACTATGAGATACAGCAAAATATGTTATTAATGGGTGAAATGAAGGCATAGATAGTGTACATAGCTAAGCAGGTAGACTGCAGCGAGGTGTGTCCTTTCGGTTGCTTGTTTCTGGAAAAAATAACTTCAATAACAGAAAAGCTCATTTCTTACTATGATGGCTAGCCTCATAAAAAAACTGAAAGAAACATTCTTTCTCAGCTACATTGAACTTGGAGGCTGATCTCTCCCCCTGACTAACAAAAGGCTCCACCCTACCTACTGAGTCGCCAATGGACCAGTAGAAACTGACTTTTGATCTCTCCTGTAAACGTGCGCTGTAATGAGAGACATGGAAAGAGGAGTGTCTCAGCTAGGCTGCCAACAACCAAATGGAAGAGACAGAAAGGAGGGCTAAGGAAGGACATCTCACTTCCAACAGCCACCAGTAGCTGATGTTCATCAAGTTTTTAAAAGTCAGGTTTTGAGCCTGATATAGCTGTCTCCTGAGAGGCTGTACCACTGCCTGACAAATACAGAGATGGGTGCTCTAAGCCAACCATTGGACCGAGATCAGGGTTCTCAATGGAAGAGTTAGAGGAAGGACCCAAGGAGCTGAAGGGGTTTGCAGCCCCATAGGAGGAACAACAATATGAACCAGCCATTACCCCCAGAGCTCCCAAGGGCTAAACCACCAATCAAAGAGTACACATGGTGGGACTCATGGCTCTAGCTGCATATGCAGCAGAGATTGGCCTTGTCAGACATCAATGGGAGGAGAGGCCCTTGGTCCTGTGAAGGCTCCATGCCCCAGTATAGGGGAATGCCAGGACAGGGAATCAGGAGTGGGTGGGTTGATGAGCAGGGGTGGAGAGGGAATAGGGGGGGTTGGGAGGGGAAACTAGGAAAGGGGATAATATTTGAAATGTAAATAAAGAAAATAATTTTTAAAAAGTCAAGTTTTGTCAAATGCAAGTGAATGATGACATGTATGTGGAACATATATAAATAAGGAGAAAGGTAAACAGCATAGCAGATTTGTTTAAATCCCTGATTATGCTCCTCACATACATCCTTCACTGACATGGGCCACTTCTCTCTGGCCTACAGACCCTTTAGTCACAAGTAGCTGAATGGAAGAATGATGGGGAAAATGTTAAAGAGCCACACAAGTATGTCCCCAGATGTCCTTTTGTGGCGTTAATATATGACCCTAAGAGTTTCTCTGGCAGCTTCTCTAGCATTCACAAACCCTGGAACTAAATGCTGAAAGCACTTGAAAGGAAGGGGAGTCGGACAGCAGTTAAGGCAGGCCATGGCGGTTGAGAGTGATTTTATACCTATCCTGAATCTAAACTGGGCAGGATGACCTTGACACACCCTTCAAACACATAAAGATAGCCTGGAGAGCTCTTTAGAATTGCTGTTTAAAAAAATCCTTTTAAGTGTAGCTCTTACAGGTATTCCAAAATTATTCCATTGGCACGTTTAGGATACATTGAAACCTCTGTGGAGATTGAGTACAATACAATACAATACAATACAATACAATACAACACAATACATAGTGTTCTCAGTTGTCTTCACATACCCAAGAATCTAGCCTGCGTTTAATCCTGGAATCATTTCCCCAGACTTGTGCTATAAAACAAGGTTACATTGTGCTTGATAGTGGAGAGCTGCAATCATCAGACCCAGCACTCACCTGTGCAGAGTACAGCCTTGTCAGGTACCAGAAATGGTGTCTGTCTGTCAACCTCAGGTCAGCACAGCTCTGTATGCAGAGAGGTCCGCAACTTACAGCTTCCTCCCTCTCTCCTTAACTCTAGCTGCATATATCAAACTGTACCATATACCAAGATGTATCATTCAAGGCCACTTCTCACTAAGCAGGTCCAGTCCAAAAACAGAGAGCATCCCCAAATCTTTTATTCATCCCCTTTATGCCAGCAGCAAGCTGTTCACTCTGTCCATGCGTTCTATTGTTCAAGCCAAATCCTTTTACGTCATCCCTGCATTTTTTCTCACATTTGTGTGTGAAATGGGTCCTACAAATGTACTTTCAAAATATATACCGTATCCTACTAAGGCTCGCTGCTGTACCTGCTGTTCCTGTTCAGACTGCCATCTTCAGGCACTAGAACCATCAACACGCTTTCCCTGGGTGTGTCTCTGCTTCTCACCACAGTTACATCCCCTGCAGTGGCCAGATAATCTCATTCAAGTGTGACACCAATGGCTTCTGTGGTATTTTGAATGAAAATGGTCCCATAGGATCATAGGGTGCAGTGCAATTGGAAGTGTAGCCTTGTTGAAGCAGGTGTGTGGCCTTGCTGGAGGAAGTGGCTCGTTCTCTTCCTGCTGCATGCCGAACTGATCTGGTTGTAGAACTTTCAGCTCCTTCTCCAGCACCATGTCTGTCTGTATACTGCCATGTTCTCTGCCGTGACAATGACGGACTAAACCTCTGAAACTGTAAGCCAGCTCCAATTAAATGTTTTCCTTTATAAAAGTTACCATGGGCATGGTGTCCCTTTATAGCAATAGAAACCCTAAATAAGACAGCTTCCCATCATACTATCAAAAACCTTAGCAGAGCCCTACCTTTGACTCTGAGGATATCTGTATACCCTACCCAGAATTCACCTCTTCCTACTCACTCTTGCAACAGTTACAAGCTTGTGATTTCCTAGGGTCTCTTTCTTCTTGTATCTTGTCTTTAAGACACAGTCCTGTCTCACTTCACCCATCCACCCCCTTCTGAAATAAGATCTTCTACTATCATTATAGGTCTGACCTTAGTTATCTTCTTCTTCATCCCACTTTCCAACATTTCACCATTCATCCCACTACCCACCATCCACTCACTCTTCCCACTACCCAACATCTACTCATTCATTTCACTACCCAACAACTGCTCATTTTTCCCACTACCCAACATCCACTCATTCTTCCTACTACCCAACATCCACTCATTTATCCTACTACCCAACATCCGCACATCCAATCATTCATCCTACTGCCTAACATTCCCTCTTTCATCCCACTACCCACCATCCACTCATATATATAGTCACGTTTTGCATATTTTTCTTGCTTCTTTTCTCACTTAGCATCTTTGACTGGCACTTTTCCCCTATAGGAAGCTGTCTTGTACAGGGTTCTATTACCAGTGACTAGAACAGAGTAGTACACATCAAATATTTACTATCAACCAATCAATCAATCAATCAATCAAAGGTCTGTCATACAGGAAATTATTCATCAGCTTCTGTGTTTAAAGCACTTTGTAGCTGATTAAGCTGAATAGCTAGGTCCTTCCTACCTTTACAGTGTTCACTGACCTTCATCAGCTTGGTAACTTTGACCTATAGTCCTCAAGATACCTGGTATCTTCTCTAAAATATCTAGGGTACCTAAACTCTGATAACAAACAAGTGCCACCAAAATTTACTGATTGCCACCACCTCCCTTCAGCCCACTTCCCAAATGTTCTGAGACCTTGCAAATAAGAAAATATTCTCTTAAAGGGTATGTTGATTTGTAAAACTTTATATTGTACTAAAATAATGAGGAAGCCTTGTGTTCTTCCCTGCCTTGAACCTTGGAAATACAAAAGAGTTCTTCACATCAGAGATATGAATGCCCAAAGTGCCTAATTAAAACACTGTGTATATCGGCATGCACAGGGCATCCAGAACCAACCTGCCATCTGGAATGTAGTAAAATCAATGTCACTGGACAGAGCAGCCAAAACTCTAATAAAGCCATTTCTGAGTTCATTCAGCTGAAAATTATCTTGTTTTCTATCAAATTCATATATTACATGGGATTTTATGCTACATCTTGAATGGCATGCCTTGCATTATATTATTAAATATGTTTTTATTTGGGCCTTTCCCATTGTTCTCCATTTTAACCCACTTGAATTGAGTCTATATAACCCCTTTTTCTGAAGGCTATAATTACTGTGATGTGAACTATGTGTGAGCTAAAAGTTAATATTAAAAATGTTGATTAAAAATAACTTATTTTTAAATTATTAATTCACTTCTATATACGTAACAACTTAAAAAGGGATTGAATCCACCATGCTTGGGCAGAGAGCAGAGGAGTCATCTATAGAACTTGATAATGCAGATATAACCACCTTATAACTAGCTTTGACAAAGACTCTATCCCTAGGGATCATCATTCAAGAGCCATAATTTGTACAGAAGAATTGCCAAGTTTTCTTACTCTTTCACCAGTCCCTATCCACTTTTCTTCAAACTCCTAATCCTACTACCAGGACATCAGATCTCATAGAGAAGTGTGGAGATATGAAGTCAGAAGCAATATTATTTTGCTGTCTTTCATATGGATGTGAATCTTGTCTGCTGCAATGCCTACCTCTTTTGTGAGGCCCCTATCATAGAGCATCTCTTTAAAAAGAAGAAAGAAGGAGGAGGAGGAGGAGGAGGAAGGAGAAAAGAAGGAGGAGGAGGAGGAGGAAGGAGAAAAGGAGGAGGAGGAGGAGGAGGAGGAAGAAGAAGAAGAAGAAGAAGAAGAAGAAGAAGAAGAAGAAGAAGAAGAAGAAGAAGAAGAAGAAGAAGAAGAAGAAAAGAAGAAGGGAACCAACTCCAACTTTCCACTAGACCACTAATCCCAATGGAATCCCTCTGCACCATTGTCTAGAACTTAAGCATTCCAAGAAAAAGTTGTGATATAGCTAAAATACACCATGCACTGATGGCCAGCCGTGAAGATCTAATAAAAAAAATAAAATTTAAAAAACCCACAAAGTTACTAAGAATAAATGGCAGTTCCTTAAAGGAAGGGAGGCACATGTTCTTCCAGAACATCAACTGCATGGCTAAAAATGGGTACCATGTCTGTCCACTTCTTGAATGTAGTCTGTACTAATTCATGTCTACTATCCATCTGAATTCCTACAGCTGGACAGACTCAGCTAAGGCTAACACACGAAACTGCATTCCCAGATGTACTAATTTTTTATTGTGATACAAAGCAAGAATTGTAAAAACTTGTTTATATATAAATAAGATGCCTAAATGCTTAATCCAGAGAGGCTTGAGTAAATATACATGAATTACTAGGTTTTTTTTTAATTATTAGTTTTTAAAAATAACATTGATGAGCCCGCAAGATGTCTCAGAGGGTAAAGGTCTCTTCTGTCAGGTCCACCGAGTTGAATATGTTGCCCAGAACTCACAGAGAAGAAGAGACAGGTGACTACCATGACTCGTACTCTAACCTACACACACACACACACAGAGAGAGAGAGAGAGAGAGAGAGAGAGAGAGAGAGAGAGAGAGAGAGAGAATAAAATAAAATAAAATGTAAAATAATATTTGATACAGTCATGGGCCCAACCACAAATCTGCGCATATATATATATACATATCTGTATGAAATTAATTATATAGTATATATATTAGAAATTGTGTATATATATATGTATATGAAGTTAATTGTAAAAAAATATATACCATATGCACAATCAGCAATTAACAAGCTAATCTGCTGGTTGGTGCCCTTTGATTAATTTCTTAACTCTTGTAGAAAAACTAAAAAAAAAAAAAGGTGTATAACATTAAACACATTGCATAGATTAAGAGTTGTACAAGAATTTAAAATGTTATTAAAATACAGAAATATAGATAATTGTGTGTGGATAAGGGAGTTCATTTCAGTAAAGTTTCTCAGAGTGATCATTTGAGCTGGGTTTAAATGGTAGACACTAGAAGTAGTCCAGCAACTCTCTGCATGGTGAACTCAGTGTGAGGTCTGAGATGTAACGGCTGACAGGATTTATGAAGCAAGCACAAGAGAATGAATATAATTGCAAGTGAGACGAACCAACTATGTGCTGAAGTACAAGGAGACAGGGACTTTCTGCTCAAAACTGTCCCTGCAAGGTTTGACTATTCTCCTACCAAGAAGCCAAGCCTGACCTAGAGCTGAGGCAGGAAATGAACAACCCATCCCTAGCAGTTCACCTCAGCCCATGCCACAAATGTCATGATCTTTTTTTTTTTTAATTTTAAATAGAGCCCAACTAAATATGCTTCTCTAATTTCCCTGTCCACAGCAGAATGCAAATAACAAATTTGGAAATGTAAGCAGTGCACCCAGCATACGAAACATAGACCAGCTAATGCTACTCCCTTTCAAGAGAAAAATTAAAGCCAATCTCTTAAAAATATCTCAGCAGTAAGATTTCATTTGTGAGCAAAAGGCTTTGTGTATGCTTGAGTTAACTCCTGGAAATATTAGTGCCTTGTAGCCTCTACACTTGATGGCATTTATAATGAAGAACGTGAGCATCCAGGAAAAGCATATAGCCTTAGCATATTGCTCTGGGTAGCACAATTACTTAGCATTCATGGCCCCCTATTTCAATTATCAGGACCTTACCATTAAAAAATAAGTGTGTTGTCTGTTGCCTATACCACATTTGTTGATTGGCCTATAATCAGCAATAAAATGTGCCCAGGAAACTCTTTTTCAGCACAGCCAGTATATTAGTTACTATTCTTCTTTTACCTTTAATTTATTTAATTATTATTTGACTTAAATATACCTTACTAGGAAACCTTCTCTTCATACTGCTGTGTAGTACCATGGCATAAAGGTTCCAAGTGCCACTGGACGGAAGGACTACAAATATTTACTGTAAGCATGATTCGAGGTAATATTTGAGTGAACACATTTGATGTGGCTGGTCAGAGGAAAGATACAGAAATGTCAAACGTTTCCACTGATGAAATAAAACACAGTGAACAAGTCAATTTATAGAAGCAAGAGTTTATTTGGATCATAGTTCCAGAGAGCTAGAGTCCATCGATGATGGTGGAGTGGAGGCAGCAGGCTATAGACGGGGCAGCTGGAGGAGAAGCTGAGGGGCCACATTTTGATCCACAAAATGAGTGAACTAGAAAAGGCATGAGGAAACTCTCAAAGCCCACCTCAGGGACATACTTCTGCCAGCAAGGCCATACCTCCTAAACCTACTCAGACAACATCACCAACTGGGACTAATTATTTAAATGCCAAAGACTGTGGGAGACTTTATCATTTAAACCACCACAGTCCGTTATACATTTCCATCGCTTAAGATGGCCAGATTGAGAAGTTTTCCTATACCCTCCTGGAAAGCCTCTGAGCCTCTGCACCCCCACCCTCCAGCCCTGGCTGGTGCATCCTACCTCTGCAGTGCTCTGGTTAAAAGCCACTACCATTTCTTTCCTCTTCAAGCTCCACCCAGGAATCACACACTTCATCTAAGAGCAGGTCATTTATACTCATGCAACTTTGATAGTTTGTCCCCAGTGCTTGGTGCAGATGTCTGAACCCTAATGGGTATTCAGGAAAAGCTTACACAGTGAAAACACAGAGAACAAAGTGATTGTAACATTTTCAAAGATTCATCTTTAAAATGGATGGGCTTTCAACTACACGAGCAATTCTTTTGTACTTATCGATGATAACTGAAATTGATTGCTCATTTACTAGGTCAGGCACTGTTCCAAGTGCTTCATCTGCTCTAATTTATTTAATCCTCATCTCAGGGCCAGAATCCAGGGACCTTTATTTTCATTATATGGAGGGGTGAGGGGGGAGTCCTAGAAAAAGGGAACTCTTCATCCAGTAAGCTGGGGACAGAAACTTCTGTTTTAACTCTGGCAATCTGCTCCCCAGTCCAGGCTGTGAGCAAGGTTTATGCACTTCCTGTACTAGTGAGCTCATAGTAGACCAACTCCAGGGTGTTCTGCAATTCATCGTTGCAAGACACGGCTGAGAGCATCAGCCACCTTTACCAGTACGGACAGCAGCAAAACTGCCTAGGGTAGCATAACCTACTGAATGCATTTGTTCTGGTTAAAGTCGACTGCGTGATTTAATGAAGAAGGAAATAGGATATAAGAAAACCAAGCTCTGCACTAGAAGCAATGCTCTGTATAGAGAACACTTGGTAGAATTCATCCATCGTGAAGCAGGAATTTCATTCAGGGCTCTGTGTATCTTCAGCTCTGGGAACGGTGAGTGTGTAGTCAAGGTAGATGCTCAATAAACATTTGTGGAAAGAACCATGAACCGCCAGTCTGCTTTACTCCGTGTTTGGGAAAAAGCTGATTTCTTCTCACCCTAGCCTTTCAAGCAGAGTTTTGGAAGGACTACACATTTAGGAGACACAAACGGAGAGTGGGGAGATGACTCATACCCAATGTAAAGGAGACGGTAGGCTAGGATCAGCTCCTGGGCTGGATAATCAGTGAGCCGAAGAAAAGCCAGCTGCTCCAATGGTTGGAGCTGTGGACATGCTGCCTTCTTGAATCTATCTACATTTCTGGGTTGTGAGTCAAGGACTGCCTAAGTATGTAACCTCACTCAAGTGTGTCATACATGAGAAAACTGTTCTGCTTTCCAGCTCCTCAAAAAGAGTCAGTAAGCTCAGCAGTAAGAAGTGGACATGAACTTCCCCATGACCACAGACTAAGAAACGCTTTAGGAGCTATCCGTAATGACGACACATCTGGCCAGTCAAGGAAGCAATGGAAAAAAAGCTGGGATGCTCTGAAAGGCTGTAAAATGCTGCAAAGAGTCAGCTTTCTTGAGTACCTAGGGCAAGACAGTTCAAAGTACACGTCAGGCCCAGCCATGGCAAACGCATCTGGCAAGAAAGGGCTATCACACACCCTTTGTCTTCTCATCATGCATCCTTTACTGAGAATAGGATCTAGCTTGTAGGAAGGCATGAGCCACGGGGAGGGAAAATGGGAAAGATGCAAGCAGAAGATCATCACATCCACCGCAAGCAAAGTTTCTTCACACTTTTTTCACCTTTTGATGGTAGAGAAACCAAGAGTTTGATGTGAAGACAACAATTTATGATTATTGTCAGACACTAGACATCTGAATGACTGAATAAAGCCTTTAAATAAAAGTGAGACAATTGGCCAAGAATGGGCTAAAGGCCAGTAAACTTCATCTAGGGTAGAAAACATGATCTATCACCATGTTTCAGCATAATTTGTATATATAATTTAGCATCATCTTTACACTACTTGTGAGCTGTGTTCACTAAAAACGGACTTTGAAAACAATGGCTTTGGAAAAGACATATAGGTGATATGGACTATTGTAGTAGGAAGAACCTTTTTTTTTTAATTGTTCACCCAAGGTTAATGGCTGAGATTCCTATCTAACAGAATAAATAAGCAAGGAAAAGGTACAAATTTATGTAGTATAGACTGTACAGGACACTGAAGACTTTCTGAATGAGAATAATGACCATAGATAATTACATTCTCTTCAGTGATTTCCTCTAATGAAAAAAATTGTAGAGGAATGATAAAATGTGATTTGACAAAAGAAAGGTAATCTAACAGTAATGAACTGGAGAAATTAATCAAGGTCTGTTGGGATCATTCTGTTTGTCCCTGTGACGTAAGACATAGACGCTTCTTTCCTCCAGGTTCAGGGACGGTATTGTTTTCACCAGGGTTACAGGACCTGAGTTACAAGAACATCATGGAATTCTATTCTGTGTCATATTGTGGGTGAGGGTGACCACCACACCCTTACTATCAATTGACACCTGTACAGATTGCCTTATGCTGACTAGGGAGGGAAGAGAAGGTCTAAGAGATGAGAAGAGGATACTGTGTGAATACAAGACCCCTAGGGTGGTATCGGTAATGTACTGAAGACTGTAAGCCAGAATTCAAAACATTTTAAATCCCTAAGTACTAACAAAGAAGAGTATGCAACTGATATAACATATAAGCTCCAAAGATTAAAATATTTACTGTACAGGTTTTTATAGAGAGAAAAAAAGACACCTAGCTGCCTTTAAACAGCACAAGGTTCATGAAAGGATTCTGAGGTTCAAGGAGATGAATAAGCCTTAAACAAACGTTGCCTGGCCAACACTGCCAAGAGAATTGTATTTAAGGAGGACCAGGCTGCAGGAGGGTGAGAAAAGGCATCTTAGCAGAGCTCAAATTGGTCTTCATGTCTCTGCCCCTAAAGAATCAGTGGGGGGAAGATGGGTATGGGGTTGGGCAAGGATGCTTTTGCTCGCCTTCTGAGATTGATGGCATGAAGTAGCATAGCCACACCCTTTCAAAATGACTTTTTGATATGACTAACAGAAAGAAAATAACAGGAGTGGAAGCTCATTGATTAAATGTGATATTTCCTAGGCCTATATCTGTCCTGTCAGAAAGAGATAGCCTGTGCTAAAAGGTCTGTTTGATCTCATATTTCAAAAATAATGTATTTACAAACCATAACTAAAATTGGTAACAAAAACCTAAAATCATTCTTTTTTAAAAAAGATTTATTTATTATATGTAAGTACACTATAGCTGTTTTCAGACACCACAGAAGAGGGCATCAGATCTCATTATGTATAGTTGTGAGCCACCATGTGGTTGCTGGAATTTGAATTCAGGACCTTTGGAAGAGCAGTCAGTGCTCTTAACCATTGAGCCATCTCTCCAACCCTGCCTAAACTCATTCTTATCCTACAGTTCTTTACTAGGAGCAACTTTCCCTACTTCCCTAACTCCTATCTATAAGGGATATTTAGTAATGTATGTAGACCAGTTGTGTGTGTGTGTGTGTGTGTGTGTGTGTGTGTGTGTGTGTTGGTATGGGGGGGGTGTTACCATATTTAATAGGTACTTCTGATATCAAGATGTGTAGAAGTCAAAGATGCTCATGAGCATTGTACAACACACACACACACTGTAGCAAGGACATCAGCATTAACAGGGTAGAGATATCTCATCCTTAGTAACAGTGAATCACTTTAAAGGTTTGAGTATAGCGGAAACAAACCAACTTAAATGCAACTAAGGGACAGAGGTGGTGGCTCCATGGATTTTATGTTTGCTGAACAAGTGTGAGACCATCATTAGACTTTGCAGGACCTGACAAAAGCCAGGCAGGCATGGCAGCCTCCTGCAATCCTGTCACTTAGAAAAATGGTTTCCCACTGGCAAGCTGGATTGCTAGACAATTGAGGATTGTCAAACTTCAGGTTCAAGAGAGACCTTGCTTAGTAAATACAGTGAGGGGTAAGAAGGATGACATCATCATGGATTTTAGCCTTCTGCATACATTTGCACATACACATGTCCATATACATGTGAGCATCCATGTACACAAGAATACATACTACACAGACATGCAAAAACCACTGAAAATTAAAGAACCTAGTCAGGGATTACTAAATTTTTCAGGAGTTTAAACAAAGTATCAATAAGAATAAGAATTCAAACACTGGAGACACTGGAGGCTTTTTTTTTTTTTTTTTTTTTTTTTTTTGCTTGAAAGTAGAAGATTTAAGGAAAAGGGCAATGCCTAAAACTAACTGAGCTGGCTATGCACAGCATAAGGCATATGCTTAAAGTAAAAGTTAATTTAAAGTAGATTAAATGTAATGCATATGGACCAACAATATGGCTCAGCATGTAAAATCCGGTGCCACCTAACCTGACGATCTGTGTCCCACATCCATGACACACAGGGTGAAAGGAAGGAACAGATGCCCACAGGTTGTCCGCTGACTTCCACAGATGCACTATGGAATGTGTGTACCCCCAATGTACAAGCACACATGTATACACACACACACACACACACACACACACACACACACACACACACACACAAGCAAGCAAATGTAACGAAGGCAACATAATCCAGTGTGACGCAATGGGAGAAGAAAGGCATCTCAGACAAATGGAGCCACATGCCCTCTCAGCTCATCCCTTGATTTCTTCAGTGCTCCGTGCAAAGGTTTCCTGCTGACTTCAAAGGAGAGCTTGGGTTTTTGCTTTGGAAGCTAGTAGCTAGACTTTGGAAATTATAACCCTTGGTGAATTTTAAATCTCCTAGAACGGTTATTCAGTTTGTGCTGAAATGCACATACTAAGCAGAACCAAACATTGGAGTTTGTGTTTCTAGGAGGTGATGTTGAAAACAGATGGACCAGCAAAATGAAAATCAAGAGCTAAACACAAAAGCAGGCAGGCAGGAGAGAACCAAGAGGCTATGACCAACGGAGGGCAGCTTCCTTTTTTAAACAAAATAATTGTGATATTTTTATTAACTAATTTAAAATTTCATGCAATGTATTGCCTCAGATAAACAACTCCTACTTAGCTCCTCCCAGATCCATCTGGACCTCTCTCCCCTGCAAGTTTGTATACTTTAATTTATTTGGTTGTTTTGTTTTGTTTTGTTTTTGTTTTTGGTTTTTTGTTTTTTTTAGTGTCATCAGCTCTACCTAAGGCTATTATGATTGTTGTCTGTAGTACTCTAGATCTTCCACTGCAATGATTTTAATGTTTTCTTTCCACATTGTTCCTTTTACTCTGGTTTGGTGCTCCTTAGTTGCATATTCAGCATTTGAGAGGCTATCCTAGATACGTGGCTTTGGTTCTGCTGGTCTATAAGTTGGGCAGGTACAAGTGTAGAATGGGTGAGGACAGAATGCTGGCAGAGCCTTGCATTGGCATCTCAGGATATTTGTAACCCTTCAGTCCAGGGCCCATCCTCAGGATTAACATCCCAGAGACCAGGGCCAGAGCCAGCTCTTCTACAGAGGGGCAAGAGGAGCTGAAGTAGTTCTTCGCCAGAACTGGCCATTTCAGTGTCTGGCACACCATCATAGAAACTGTTTTCTCCAGTGCTGCTCAGTGTGAAGTTTCTTAGGGAGAAGCTAAATTGGGGAAAGCTTAAGTTGTGGTATTGCAAGGGTCTTAGCTCAGGAGGCATTTTCTACCAGTTAGTGGCTACCTCCTTCTTATGTTCCAGAACTACAGACTTTATTATAGAAATGGTGTGGCCCCCAGTTTTCTAATACCTTATGGAATCACACAGATGTTGTTATTTTACTGTAATCGATCTAAGAAGGGAACGTAATAACTATGCTTTTCATTTCCTAAACTGACTTGAGACTTCTTTATGTATTAAATCTAGCAAGGATCAAGATTAGGTTCTATTATCAACCCTACAATCTGGATTAACTATCGCGTCTCAATTTCCTCATTTTAAATATGTATATATGTATGCATATTGTCAGCCACATGTGTAGAATACTCCACAAATTCTAGTATAATTACTTTGTCATGTATATTGTAAAATTTTATATCCTGTAAGCGTAACCTTTTGCACACGGTCCAATATGTTCCTGTTTGTGTGAATATAGGACTGTGTGAATTTATGTTTATGCCTTCCAATAATAAAGCTAGCACTTAAACACAGCATTTACCATATACCTTGGAAGCGTTCACATATATTAACCCATAGTTCAAAAGGAGAAACAACAGAGGAAATTAGAAAGTATTTTTAAGCAATAATGAAAACACAACACAATAAACTTAGGGGGTACTTTTTGCCATTATATTTCCTAATTAGCTATTGCTAGTGTCTTAAAATGCTTTCGTTTCTGGTCATTTATTTTGGATTTAGTTAGTGTAGAACAATGCCTTGGGCAGAGAGATTATGGGTTATTTTAGTACTGGAGTTCTAAGGAATGGGAACAAGGCACAGGGCAGGGAGGCAGGGAGGCAGTCTTCTGAGAATGTGCTACTAAGAAAGATGCAGGCACATACTCAGTGCTTGAGGCCGCTTTGAGGAAATACCAGCACCACCTCAGGACAGCTTCAGTGGAGACAAGGAGGGAGAGGTAATTATTTATTGTCTGCTGTCTTCCTTATCTTTAGGACATCAGCCCCTTAATTCTATGCTTTGGCAGGGATCCAACTCAATCAGCTTGCTTCTGTCTAGGAAGTTCCAATTGCTTCTATGTTTTTTCTAAGGCACTGGAGACCACACTTCAGTCATATGCAAAGACATATGTATGTTTTATTTCATACATGAGTTTTCATTGGTATTTGTGAGATTGTATTTTCATATATGTGTGTGTACATACATATGAGCATATACAAACATAACTCCATACATATGTTTGCTCCTGTTTTGCAGCATAACTCCTAAAGCCACTAGAATCTCCAAAGTGGTAAGTGTATTTCTATGCTAATGAGCTGTCTAATGGTTGGAACCTAATGACGTGAGCAATTGTGATTTCATAAAGCCTGCATTAAAGACCCATGGGTTTTGTCAGACTAAAGGGTAGCTGGATACATGCAGATGCCTGAAGAGTAGTCATGTCTCCCATCTGCCATGGCCTATGCATCAATTCCTTCTTACTCTTTACCTGTATCTTCTGTATTATAATTGTAAATGGCCGTTACTCTAATAGCTGGGACCTGTGAGTCACAGGGAAGGGCTGTGATTGCCTAACTCAGACCCTAGTTAGGAGCTTAATAACAATCTATTGTGTGCAAATGGTAATGGATGAGGAGCAGCTCTGATAATGACTTAGTCCTGTGGGATCTGACATCACCTACAAGCAGACTGAGACAGAATGAAATTGGGATAGAAGACACCCAGTCTGGCCCAACTGCTTATGTATGAAGAGAGTTTCCTTCACACATATATAGACCAGAAAGGCTCTGTTTACAGAATTACTGTAGGAAAAAAAATCCCTCTGGTGTATTCCTATACTTTATATGTTTTTTTTTTTTTTTTAGTCAATAGTTTTCATCTTGATTACATCTTCTCTATTGAATTTTAGCTAAGTCTTCATCAAAGAATCATTTAGAGAGTGGAATGGATTTTGGATGCTTAGTTTTATGTTGTTGTGTGACAAGGCCTCCAGTATTATAGTCATGTGCATCATTTCAGCCTCTCTGTGGGTCAGGAAGCTGGGTAGATGCTGCTAGATGCTTCTGTCACAGGTCTCCTAGGACACAGTTAGGGTCATCCGGGACTGTGTCCATATCAAAGCGCCACTGGAAAGTTCCCAGACTCACTAGGGTAATTGATGGATGGATTCTTTCCCTCACAATGCTTGGATCTTCAGGCCCTTCCTGGCTGTGGGACCATGTTAATTAAGTGCCTTAACATGTGGGCTGCTTAATATGACAGTCTGTCTGGTTCATTTGAGATGAACAACTGAGAGAAACTCCAGACAAGAAATCAGTTCTTTCCCAGTCTCACATTAGAAGCATCCGGTCATTGCTGTTGCTGTATTAAGCTTTGTCGGAAGTGTTTTGCAAGACTGAAGGCATATGCAAGGCTTACACTGTGTTTGGAAACAAACCCCTTCAGGTGAGAGTGAGCCATCCTCCACTACAGGAGTAGAAGAAACAAGAGTGTACTTTCATTGCCTTCCTAGTAGCTGGAAGACAAAGGCCCTGCCTGCACTTGCCAGCTTGGATCTACCAGTGCAAACGTGGGGACTAAAGCTGCTTTGGGGAAAGAGCATGCATGTAGCAATAACCAGATGCCAGATGCTGCAATGTGACAGGGACACTCCCAACCCAATCCTTATCACCGATCTGGCCCAAGCTGAAATATCATGGTCCAAGTCTCTGAACAGTTCCTGGAAACCTATATTCTAAGGTTGATTCTGAGATCTTCTTGGTGATAGTGAGACATAATTAGTGTCTATAAGTAAATTATTTCTTTGCTCATTAAATTAATGAGTGGGTTTTTTGATGTCCAAAGCTTGTATCTAAGAAATTGGAAAAGTGTCAATGTTCTTATTTTGTTAATGTTTTTCCTGTGTCTTCTTCAAGATCAGTAGTTGCCCATCTAAATTCCCCCTTTCCTCAACTGGGTCGTGTGTGTGTGTGCACATGTGTGTGTGTGTGTATGTGTGTGTGTGTGTGTTTTCACTCTGCATTCTAACACAGTCTCAATTCTTTCAACACTGTTCTGTTTTATAAATTCATTTTCAATGGTAATTTGTTCTTTAAAAAATATTTAATTTTCTTTAATGTGTGAGTGTTTGCCTGCATTATGCCTGTGCAGCATGTGTGTGCATTCACGGTCTGCTGAGGCCAGAAGAGGGCTTTATATCTCCTGGAACTAGAGTTGTGAGCTACTGTGTGGGTGCTGGAAACCAAACTGGGTTCCTCTGCAAGAGCAGTAAGTGTCCTTAGTGAGTTTGCACTGATACAGTTGACCACATTTGTGTCTACACATCCCAAATGTTTTTTTTTCAAACAGCAATTTTTATTAGATATTTTCTTCATTTACATTTCAAATGCTAGCCCCAAAGCCCCCTATACCCTCCACTCCCGCTTCCTGGCCCTGGCATTCCCCTGTACTGGGGCATATGATCTTCACAATACTATTTACACTTACAGTCCTTGTGTTTTGTCAGGAGACAGGGTCTTGCTGTGCAGTCCAGTTTGGTCTCAAATGTGTGGCTTCTAGTCCCAACTTCCCAAAAGCTTTACAAGATGTGGACTATCAAGGCCAGCCCCCTCCCTTTCTTTAATGCTGTAAATGTAGGCATAATATAATTCTCTCAAAGAATGGGACCCTTAGATCATCAAACAAATTACCAAGCTGAATACAGGCCATTTTTAAGAATGAAAGCAAGATTATCCCCAAGGATTTCTTGAGAGCAAATCATTAGACAGCGAAGCTTGTTTCGAGAATTGGGAGGGGGGCATGAATGCTTAAACACCAGGCCCTTTGAAATTAAGCTTCATTTTAGAATTTGTGCTGTTACCTTGGAACGACCTGCTCAGTTAAGAGGATGCAGCCCCATGCCCACATGTGAGAGCATCAGCACTGTACATCTAGAACATTCCTTGGCTTCCTCACAAAAATGTGGGCTTTTGATCTCTCTTCCAAACCATCTTACCTGTGCCATTGGACATAAATGTTATCTTGATCTTAGCTGCGTATCTGCTTTCCTTTTGTCTCGTCCTCCTTACCATTTAAATTTCATTTCATGGGCTTTTTCATTCAAGTGGGAGTTTTCATTAAGGCTGCCAGAGTGATTTCATAGTGTGGAGTTAATCTATAGCAGTCTTTGAGATAATTTGCCAAGATTTTGAAAGGACTGGAGTTTTATGAGTAAGAGTGCCTGTCTTGTTCATAATATTTTACTTAAGATTAAAATCAAAAGGACTTTAAAATCACAATTACTTCTCATAGACTACGAATCAGTTGAATTTCAAGGCAGACAAACATATGAGTATAGATAATAGATAACACCATGAGGAATATCTGTGAGGAATGGCTAAAGGCATGTTTGAGTTTCCTTTCTGTTGCTGTGGTAGAATACTCTAACCAACATCAACTTAGAGGCACAAAGGGTTTATTCTGTGTATGCTTTCAGGTCATAGTCCATCACTGAAGAAAGTCAGCAAAGGATCTTAGGCAAGAACTGGAAAAGAAACCATGCAAGAGTGTTATTGGCTGGCTAGCTCTCTGCCTCAAACATGTATAGTTCAGAACCAGCTTCCTAGAGAACAGAGAGAGATACCCACGGTATCCAGGCTCTCCTGTACCAATCAGGACAATCTCCACAGATAAACTCATAGGTCAATCAGATTAGATAATTCCTCGGTTGACTCTATTCTCAGATGCCTCTGTGCTATGTAAAGTTGACAGGTAAAGCTAAGAAGGATAAGCAGTAATGATTTATCGTGGTTCCTGGTTTTGGTTTATTATTGCTTGGCCATATTACTATAGACCTGTGATGAAGCAGGGCAGAAGGGTGGGAAGGACACAGCAGAAAAGAGCTGTTGGCATTATATTAACTGGTAAGCAGAGAGACAAGAGAGGGAATGAGGCAAGGTATATGGTTTGAGGGAAGGTCCCACTTCCTACAACAAGGCCAACACCACCACTCCTAAAGTACTAACATAATGTAAATTCACCAATGGATTGACATTTTAATAAAATTAAAATCTTTATAACACAGTTCTCTAAGGCCTCATTTCCAACTGGCTACAGTGGGAGCCAGTCCCTCCCATATAAGCATTCGTGGTATACACCACCTTCAAACCATAAGAGAAGTCCTTTTCAAAATTTAATTTCTTCTTTTTCCTTAGGATTGACAAAACAATACTGGCAATAAAGTAGAACTATCAAAGTAGGAATTCAGTTTTAAGAGGAATTCATCAAATTAGTTTCTCCATTTTTTTTTTTTTTTTTTTTTTTTTTTTTTTTTTTTTTTTTTTAGTTATCGTACTATTGCTTTGAAGAGACACCATGACCAAGGCAATTCTTATAAAAGAAAGCATTTAAACAAGGCCTCCCTCTCAGTTTCAGAGGTGAGTCCATTATCATGGCGGGAAGCATCGCAGCACACAATATTGGTGCTGGAAAAGTAGCTGAGAGTTATGTCCTAATCTACAGGTAGCACTCAGAGAGAGAGAGAGAGTGAGAGAGAGAGAGAGAGAGAGAGAGAGAGAGAGAGAGAGAGAGAGAGATTGAGAGAGAGAGAGTCTGGCACGGGCTTTGGAAACCTCAAAGCTTGTCCTCAGTGACATACTTCCTCCAACAAGGCCACACCTACTTGAACAGGGCCACACCTCTTAATCCTCAAAGAGCTCTGCTCGCTAGTGACTAACCATTCAAATATAGGAGCCTTGGGGGCATTTTCATTCAAACCACCACAATATTGTCCTCTGAAATTTCTACTGTTTAGAAATTGCTGCATATATTTGAGGTGCAGATGATGTTTTGATATACATATATGCGGTGAAGTAAAATAATTGCTACAGAAAACAATGCATGTATCCATTATCTCATATTATTCTTTGTCTTCATCTGACTCTACTTCCCCATCACCTCAGCACATACATTGTATAAGGGTGAGCCCTCGTCTCTCTCTCATCCCAGGAATGGGGAGATCAATGTCTCCTTGAAGGATGTTGGGGTCCAGGAATCACCCACAAGCCACATGAACACAGATCTCAATCAGAAAAGGATGGTTTATTGAGACATGCCCCAGGACTGGTCAACCAGGGCTGTGGTCCAGATTCAAGAATTGAACTATGACTCTGAGGTAAGATCCTACAGGGTTTTTGAGCCCCCAAACCACAAATATCTCTGCATTTAATATTGCTCCCCTTGGTTGGGGTATTCAACTGTTGAAGGGAATTTGTCTTATCTAATGTTCATGTCTTAACTTGCCAACCAGATGTCAGTTACTCACATACATATCTCTTTCTGCCAAGTAGGATGTCAGTTCCTAGGGAGATCTTGGGCCCTTAAACTTGACTTGGCCACTACTCAAAATGGAAGTATTATTCCAAATAGTTTCTTATAACTGGTTCAGCTGTCTCTTTTATGTTGGAGCCCATGCTAGGGGTAGTTTTTACCATAAAAACCTATACACAGGTGCAGGAAGTGCTGTTCAGTGGTTAGTTCAGATCCAATCTTATTGTGGATAACTATACAAAACAGTACTACTGGTTTCTATTGTGATTGGTTTCCAAGGGCACAGAACACAACAGAATATGTAATCAATCTTGGCATTAGGAAGTTTCCTAGTAACAGCAGAAACATGGCAGGCTAGCCAGTTAATGGTTACCTCAGCCTTAACATTTTACCTAAGCCTTAATATTCTACTCAGGCCTTAACGAAGGCTACTTCATCCATTCAACAAATACTTCTGAGGACTGCAGTGCAGCATACCCTCCCTAGCCTTGGGAACCTCAGAGTTGTAGTAAGTTGTACTTTCATGAAATACTCCATCTTCATGCTGTGACTTGATAGCTTTCCATCAAGAAGTAGGGGCTTGATGTGGCATGGGGCTGGGGAAGTTTTCTAGCATTGATGGATACTTCTAAGTCTCCCTGAAGCACTCTGGTATCAGCCCGTTAGCTATTTGGATCCCAACAATGTCCCCAGAGGTTTTCAGTTGTCCTCCCAGTGGACAAAGCACCTGCAGCTGAGAACCACTGTCCACAGGAAGCCAGCAAAAGACTAATAAAGAATCCATGCTTCAGACTCACAGACTGGTTCCCACCAGCAGGCCCCAGTAGAATCCAGCTTTCCCACCTGCCCCCCAACAGCTATAGTAGTTGTGAAAGGACAAATTTTGATCTCTACATCATCTGGTCTGCCAGGAGAGCAACTGAGTGAGTTTAGTTAAAGCCAACAACCCCCAGCCTCCTCCTCCCCACACACACTGGAATCCTCATTTGTAGAACCTGTAAAGTTTATTTTTTACATTTATCTTATTTTATTTATTTTGAGAATCTCATTAATGAGTAGACCATTATTCCACCATATTTTGGAACAGTTTTTTACATGGCAATGAAGAGAACACTTGAACAGATAAAAGGGAAGTGATATTTTTTTTTTCCATTTTTTATTAGGTATTTAGCTCATTTACATTTCCAATGCTATACCAAAAGTCCCCCATACCCACCCACCCCCACTCCCCTACCTGCCCACTCCCCCTTTTTGGCCCTGGCGTTACCCTGTTCTGGGGCATATAAAGTTTGTGTGTCCAATGGGCCTCTCTTTCCAGTGATGGCCGACTAGGCCATCTTTTGATACATATGCAGCTAGAGTCAAGAGCTCCGGGGTACTGGTTAGTTCATAATGTTGATCCACCTATAGGGTTGCAGATCCCTTTAGCTCCTTGGGTACTTTCTCTAGCTCCTCCATTGGGAGCCCTGTGATCCATCCATTAGCTGACTGTGGGCATCCACTTCTGTGTTTGCTAGGCCCCGGCATAGTCTCACAAGAGAGAGCTCTATCTGTGTCCTTTCGATAAAATCTTGCTAGTGTATGCAATGGTGTCAGCGTTTGGATGCTGATTATGGGGTGGATCCCTGGATAAGGCAGTCTCTACATGGTCCACCCTTTAATCTCAGCTCCAAACTTTGTCTCTGTAACTCCTTCCAAGGGTGTTTTGTTCCCACTTCTAAGGAGGGGCATAGTGTCCACACTTCAGTCTTCATTTTTCTTGAGTTTCATGTGTTTAGGAAATTGTAACTTATATCTTGGGTATCCTAGGTTTTGGGCTAATATCCACTTATCAGTGAGTACATATTGTGTGAGTTCCTTTGTGGATGTGTTACCTCACTCAGGATGATGCCCTCCAGGTCCATCCATTTGGCTAGGAATTTCATAAATTCATTCTTTTTAATAGCTGAGTAGTACTCCATTGTGTAGATGTACCACATTTTCTGTATCCATTCCTCTGTTGAGGGGCATCTGGGTTCTTTCCAGCTTCTGGCTATTATAAATAAGGCTGCTATGAACATAGTGGAGCATGTGTCCTTCTTACCAGTTGGGGCATCTTCTGGATATATGCCCAGAAGAGGTATTGCTGGATCCTCCGGTAGTACTATGTCCAATTTTCTGAGGAACCGCCAGACGGATTTCCAGAGTGGTTGTACAAGCCTGCAATCCCACCAACAATGGAGGAGTGTTCCTCTTTCTCCACATCCTCGCCAGCATCTGCTGTCACCTGAATTTTTGATCTTAGACATTCTGACTGGTGTGAGGTGGAATCTTAGGGTTGTTTTGATTTGCATTTCCCTGATGATTAAGGATGTTGAACATTTTTTCAGGTGCTTCTCTGCCATTCGGTATTCCTCAGGTGAGAATTCTTTGTTCAGTTCTGAGCCCCATTTTTTAATGGGGTTATTTGATTTTCTGAAGTCCACCTTCTTGAGTTCTTTATATATGTTGGATATTAGTCCCCTATCTGATTTAGGATAGGTAAAGATCCTTTCCCAATCTGTTGGTGGTCTCTTTGTCTTATTGACGGTGTCTTTTGCCTTGCAGAAACTTTGGAGTTTCATTAGGTCCCATTTGTCAATTCTCGATCTTACAGCACAAGCCATTGCTGTTCTGTTCAGGAATTTTTCCCCTGTGCCCATATCTTCAAGGCTTTTCCCCACTTTCTCCTCTATAAGTTTCAGTGTCTCTGGTTTTATGTGAAGTTCTTTGATCCATTTAGATTTGACCTTAGTACAAGGAGATAAGTATGGATCGATTCGCATTCTTCTACATGATAACAACCAGTTGTGCCAGCACCATTTGTTGAAAATGCTGTCTTTCTTCCACTGGATGGTTTTAGCTCCCTTGTCGAAGATCAAGTGACCATAGGTGTGTGGGTTCATTTCTGGGTCTTCAATTCTATTCCATTGGTCTACTTGTCTGTCTCTATACCAGTACCATGCAGTTTTTACCACAATTGCTCTGTAGTAAAGCTGTAGGTCCGGCATGGTGATTCCACCAGAGGTTCTTTTATCCTTGAGAAGAGTTTTTGCTATCCTAGGTTTTTTGTTATTCCAGATGAATTTGCAAATTGCTCCTTCTAATTCATTGAAGAATTGAGTTGGAATTTTGATGGGGATTGCATTGAATCTGTAGATTGCTTTTGGCAAGATAGCCATTTTTACAATATTGATCCTGCCAATCCATGAGCATGGGAGATCTTTCCATCTTCTGAGATCTTCTTTAATTTCTTTCTTCAGAGACTTGAAGTTTTTATCATACAGATCTTTCACTTCCTTAGTTAGAGTCACGCCAAGATATTTTATATTATTTGTGACTATTGAGAAGGGTGTTTTTTCCCTAATTTCTTTCTCAGCCTGTTTATTCTTTGTGTAGAGAAAGGCCATTGACTTGTTTGAGTTAATTTTATATCCAGCTACTTCACCGAAGCTGTTTATCAGGTTTAGGAGTTCTCTGGTGGAATTTTTAGGGTCACTTATATATACTATCATATCATCTGCAAAAAGTGATATTTTGACTTCCTCCTTTCCAATTTGTATCCCCTTGATCTCCTTTTGTTGTCGAATTGCTCTGGCTAATACTTCAAGTACTATGTTGAAAAGGTAGGGAGAAAGTGGGCAGCCTTGTCTAGTCCCTGATTTTAGTGGGATTGCTTCCAGCTTCTCTCCATTTACTTTGATGTTGGCTACTGGTTTGCTGTAGATTGCTTTTATCATGTTTAGGCATGGGCCTTGAATTCCTGATCTTTCCAGAACTTTTATCATGAATGGGTGTTGGATCTTGTCAAATGCTTTTTCTGCATCCAACGAGATGATCATGTGGTTTTTGTCTTTGAGTTTGTTTATATAGTGGATTACATTGATGGATTTTCGTATATTAAACCATCCCTGCATTCCTGGAATAAAACCTACTTGGTCAGGATGGATGATTGCTTTAATGTGTTCTTGGATTCGGTTAGCGAGAATTTTATTGAGGATTTTTGCGTCGATATTCATAAGAGAAATTGGTCTGAAGTTCTCTATCTTTGTTGGATCTTTCTGTGGTTTAGGTATCAGAGTAATAGTGGCTTCATAAAATGAGTTGGGTAGAGTACTTTCTACTTCTATCTTGTGAAAAAGTTTGTGCAGAACTGGAATTAGATCTTCTTTGAAGGTCTGATAGAACTCTGCACTAAACCCGTCTGGTCCTGGGCTTTTTTTGGCTGGGAGACTATTTATAACTGCTTCTATTTCTTTAGGGGATATGGGACTGTTTAGAAGGTCAACTTGATCCTGATTCAACTTTGGTACCTGGTATCTGTCCAGAAATTTGTCCATTTCGTCCAGGTTTTCCAGTTTTGTTGAGTATAGCCTTTTGTAGAAGGATCTGATGGTGTTTTGGATTTCTTCAGGATCTGTTGTTATGTCTCCCTTTTCAGTTCTGATTTTGTTAATTAGGATTTTGTCTCTGTGCCCTCTAGTGAGTCTAGCTAAGGGTTTATCTATCTTGTTGATTTTCTCAAAGAACCAACTCCTCGTTTGGTTAATTCTTTGAATAGTTCTTCTTGTTTCCACTTGGTTGATTTCACCCCTGAGTTTGATTATTTCCTGCCGTCTACTCCTCTTGGGTGAATTTGCTTCCTTTTTTTCTAGAGCTTTTAGATGTGTTGTCAAGCTGCTAGTATGTGCTCTCTCCCGTTTCTTCATGGAGGCACTCAGAGCTATGAGTTTCCCTCTTAGAAATGCTTTCATTGTGTCCCAAAGGTTTGGGTACGTTGTGGCTTCATTTTCATTAAACTCTAAAAAGTCTTTAATTTCTTTCTTTATTCCTTCCTTGACCAAGGTATCATTGAGAAGAGTGTTGTTCAGTTTCCACGTGAGTGTTGGCTTTCTGTTATTTTTTTTGTTATTGAAGATCAGCCTTAGTGCATGGTGATCTGATAGGATACATGGGACAATTTCAATATTTTTGAATCTGTTGAGGCCTGTTTTGTGACCTATTATGTGGTCAATTTTGGAGAAGGTACCATGAGGTGCTGAGAAGAAGGTATATCCTTTTGTTTTAGGATAAAATGTTCTGTAGATATCTGTCAGATCCATTTGTTTCATCACTTCTGTTAGTTTCAGTGTGTCCCTGTTTAGTTTCTGTTTCCATGATCTGTCCATTGGTGAAAGTGGTGTGTTGAAGTCTCCCACTATTATTGTGTGAGGTGCAATGTGTGCTTTGAGCTTTATTAAAGTTTCTTTAATGAATGTGGCTGCCCTTGTATTTGGCGCATAGATATTCAGAATTGAGAGTTCCTCTTGGAGGATTTTACCTTTGATGAGAACAAAGTGCCCCTCCTTGTCTTTTTTGATGACTTTGGGTTGGAAGTCAATCTTATCAGATATTAGGATGGCTACTCCAGCTTGTTTCTTCAGTCCATTTGCTTGGAAAATTGTTTTCCAGCCTTTTATTCTGAGGTAGTGTCTATCTTTTTCTCTGAGATGTGTCTCCTGTAAACAGCAAAATGTTGGGTCTTGTTTGTGTAGCCAGTTTGTTAGTCTATGTCTTTTTATTGGGGAGTTGAGACCATTGATGTTAAGAGATATTAAGGAAAAGTAATTGTTGCTTCCTGTTATTTTTGTTGTTAAAGTTGGCATTCTGTTCTTGTGGCTGTCTTCTTTTAGGTTTGTTGAGGGATTACCTTCTTGTTTTTTCTAGGGCATTGTTCCCGTTCTTGTATTGGTTTTTTTCTGTTATTACCCTTTGAAGGGCTGGATTCGTGTAGAGATAATGTGAGAATTTGGTTTTGTCGTGGAATACTTTGGTTTCTCCATCTATGTTAATTGAGAGTTTGGCTGGGTATAGTAGCCTGGGCTGGAATTTGTGTTCTTTTAGTGTCTGTATAACATCTGTCCAGGCTCTTCTGGCTTTCATAGTCTCTGGTGAAAAATCTGGTGTAATTCTGATAGGCTTGCCTTTGTATGTTACTTGACCTTTTTCCCTTACCGCTTTTAGTATTCTATCTTTATTTAGTGCATTTGTTGTTCTGATTATTATGTGTCGGGAGGAATTTCTTTTCTGGTCCAGTCTATTTGGAGTTCTGTAGGCTTCTTGTATGTTCATAGGTATCTCTTTCTTTATATTTGGGAAGTTTTCTTCAATAATTTTGTTGAAGATGTTTGCTGGTCCTTTGAGTTGAAAATCTTCATTCTCATCCACTCCTATTATCCGTAGGTTTGGTCTTCTCATTGTGTCCTGGATTTCCTGGATATTTTGAGTTAGGATCTTTTTGCATTTTCCATTTTCTTTGATTGTTGTGCCGATGTTCTCTATGGAATCTTCTGCACCTGAGATTCTCTCTTCCATCTCTTGTATTCTGTTGCTGATGCTCAAATCTATGGTTCCAGATTTCTTTCCTAGGGTTTCTATCTCCAGTGTTGCCTCACTTTGAGTTTTCTTTATTGTTTCTACTTCCCTTTTTAGGTCTAGTATGGTTTTGTTCATTTCCATCACCTGTTTGTATGTTTTTTCCTCTTTTTCTGTAAGGACTTCTACCTGTTTGATTGTGTTTTCCTGTTTTTCTTTAAGGACTTGTAACTCTTTGGCAGTGTTCTCCTGTATTTCTTTAAGTGATTTATTAAAGTCCTTCTTGATGTCCTCTACCATCATCATGAGATATGCTTTTAAATCTAGGTCTAGGTTTTCGGGTGTGTTGGGGTGCCCTGGACTGGGCGAAGTGGGAGTACTGGGTTCTGATGATGGTGAGTGGTCTTGGTTCCTGTTAGTAGGATTCCTACGTTTACCTTTCGCCATCTGGTAATCTCTGGAGTTAGTAGTTATAGTTGACTCTGTTTAGAGATTGTTCTTCTGGTGATTCTGTTACCGTCTCTCAGCAGACCTGGGAGACAGATTCTCTCCTCTGAGTTTCAGTGCTCAGAGCACTCTCTGCTGGCAAGCTCTCTTACAGGGAAGGTGCGCAGATATCTTGTTTTTGGACCTCCTCCTGGTCGAAGAAGAAGGCCCAAAACAGGGCCTCTCTCAGAAGCTGTGTTGCTTTGGCAGTTCCCAGAAGCTGTCAGCTTCTGTGGTGCAGACTCTCACCTGTGCAGACTAAAATCCTAAGTTCCAGGGAGTCCTGGAACCAAGATGGTGACCGCTGCTCCTGAGGCCAAGGCCGTCTCCCGAGCCAGGCGGACACCTGTCCTCTGGTCCGGATGGTGGCCGGTTATCTGCGGTCTGCCCAGGCTGCTGCCTCAGCGGCTCTGTGCTTCTGCCCGTCCCAGAAGCTGTCCGGTTCTCTGGCGCACCCTCTAACCTGTTCAGACTAATTTCCTAAGTTCTGCTGAGTCCCGGAACCAAGATGGCGACCGCTGCTGCTGAGGCTGAGGCCGCCTCCCAGGCCAGGCGGACACCTGTCCTCTGGTCCGGATGGTGGCCGGTTGTCTGCGGCCCGCCCAGGCTGCTGCCTCAGCGGCTCTGTGCTTCTGCCCGTCCCAGAAGCTGTCCGGTTCTCTGGCGCACCCTCTAACCTGTTCAGACTAATTTCCTAGGTCCCGCGGAGTCCCGGAACTCAGATGGCGACCGCTGCTGCTGAGGCTGAGGTCGCCTCCCAAGCCAGGCGGACACCTGTCCTCTGGTCCGGATGGTGGCCGGTTGTCTGCGGCCCGCCCAGGCTGCTGCCTCAGCGGCTCTGTGCTTCTGCCCGTCCCAGAAGCTGTCCGGTTCTCTGGCACACCCTCTCACCTGTTCAGACTAATTTCCTAAGTTCTGCTGAGTCCCGGAACCCATGCTGAGTCCCGGAACCCGTGATATTTTTAATACAAATGAGAATGCCTTATTTATCCTTGGATACTCTTTAAAATTTGTCACAAATTGCTGTACAGCCAACTGTTTCATAAATGCATCCATCCTCTCATGAGCCCAACAGATACTTAGTGATTCCTGGGGCATCACATTGGATTTTAGACACTTACCAAACTATGATGTTTTGAAGCCTAATTTACAGACTGTTTCCTTTATCTTCCCTGTGGACTAATAACTTGCTTTTGTGATGCAGTAGCCCTGGTGTGAGCGTCACTCTTTTGTTGGAAGATGCTCATGTCCTTTGCCAGTGTTCTTTTTCTCTCTCCAGCTCCCTAAGCTCTGCCCACATCAGACACAAATGCAACTCCTCCTTCGATGTAAGACTGTACCATACTCACTAGCCAGAAGCACACTCATCCTGATGTGCCCAACCTCTGCTTTCAATATGACATGCCGTCAACCTTCCTCAGTGTGTGATCTTTCCATTGACTCTATACTGAATATGGAACCTGTAAACACTTAGTGTGTTAGAGTTCAGCACAAACTCACAAGCACACCTAGGATGACACCAACCACACACCCATAAAAGGATCTTTCATGAACAAGGCATTTCTTTTTTTTTAACTTTTTTGAAAATTAGATATTTACTTTATTTACATTTCAAATGTGTCCCCTTTCCTGGTTTACCCTCTGAAAACTCCCTATCCTCTCTCTCCTCCCCCTGCTCACCAATCTACCCACTCCTGCTTTCTGACCCTGGCATTCCCCTATACCGGGGCAGAGAACCTTCATAGGACCAAGGGCCTCTCCTCACATTGATGACCAACTAGGCCGTCCTCTGCTACATATGCAGCTAGAGCCATTAGCCCCACCATGTGTTTTCTTTGATTGGTGGTTTAGTCCCAGAGAGCTCTGGGGGTACTGGTTAGTTCATATTGTTTTTCCTCATATGGGGCTGCAAACCCCTTCAGCAACTTGGGTCTTTTCTCTAGCTCCTTCATTGGGGATCAGAACAAGGCATTTCTTAATCAGATGACCTGGTGACTCTCTCCGTCATTTTCCCAGTTGCCTCTGGAAGCCAAAGTATCTAATTCACCCTCTTTCCCTCCTTCTCTTCATCTATCTTCCCTTCTAGCAGCTTTAGCATTGTGTTACAAACTGAAAACTCTAGGCTGAAGAAAGGACAGGGCTCTTGTTTGTTCTAACACCAGCTGCACCAACTCCCCTTCCAAAAATCCATCACCCAAATGATCTCTGCCATCACCCTTGCCCCTTCTGAAACCCTCATATACTCTTTGGTCTTCACAGCCTTCCCTACATCCTCCTTCCTTTATGAAGTTCCCAAGCTGTTTCTTGGATGGTCTATTAAAGTGTCCTTAATGAAGGTGAAGACCATGCTTAGAAATGGCCAGCAATTTTCAGTTTCTACTTCAGGAATCTCTGCATTCATTAACCCACCTACCCACTTCCTCCTACTTCAATCCCGTACTTTCCAAGTTTCCATCCCTCTTCACCTAAAATGTCGCCTCCTCCTTCTCCCCCCCCACTTCTCTCCATAAACAAATATAACTGTTCTCTTCTCACTAGTTCCTGACTCTTAAGTCTTCTAAGAAAGGTTCTCCAAATCTTTCCAAAGTTACTATAACATCACCAGTCACCACAGATGCTCTGTTAATCCAGAAGAGCCCAGGCCTAGGCCGAGCTCAGAGCCGACTGAGTTGGCTGCTTCCTAGGTTATCCACCCATGTGTTGGTTGGGAACCTCAAACACCATAGGTTCAAGACCAAACATGTTATGTGTCTATTTGGCTATCCACCTAAGGACCAACTCTTTATGGTTTGACTTATGTCATTCTATATCAATTTCACCTTAGCTCAGGGCCTCATCACAGAAGTGATCTTGGATTCTACCTTGGATCAATGCAGCAACTTGCTATGTCCTAGTCATCTACAGCTCCTGTCTTCCAGCTCCTCTGCTCTGTGCTGTCTGATCTCTCTTCCCAACAAAAGTATAAGGATCATCATGGTGATACAGTTTCAGTCTTCTTTGAAAATGAAGTCCATGTTCCCCAAATCAAAAAGAACTCAGTGGGACTCTGCTTTCTTCCCTGGCTCACCTCTTCCTGTATGATCCGCATTCTGGACGTACTGTGATTTTTGGATCTCTAAATACTTCTCACTCATACCTTTCCAACCGTGTTTGTTCTGCTGAATTTTCCTCTTTCTGGCACTATTTTTTCTTACTCCTTTCTGAATTCACCAGCTGTACTCAGTTTTGAAACACTCAACCCATTTATCAACTATTTGGGTAGCTTGCCTGATGCCCTAAAGGAAGTCATCACAGACACCTGGCCTTCTTCCTCTAACTCAGCAAACCTGTTTGCTCTTGCAATGCTACTATAAAGTCTTTGGAGGAGGGACTGTCCCTCCACCACTCTTATTACTCTCTACATACACTTTTTGGTATAATATTAGGTGTAATAAATGCCTTAACTTATCATATTTTGCATATAAAAGCACCAAATGCTGTTTTTATCTCTTTTGCTGGTTAGCAAACCCTATGAGAATAATAATTTCTCTTTTCAAATCTTTCTCACATTCTAGACACATAATATATGAAGGAAGTTAGAACAAGAACTCAAACAGGACAGGAACCTGAAGACAGGAACTGATGCAGAAGCCATGGATGAGTGCTGTTTACTGGTTTGCTCAGCCTTCTTTTTTAATAGAACCCAGGAGCACAAGCCCAGGTTTGGCACCACCCACAGTGGGCTGGGCCCTTCCCCAGCAATCACTAATTAAGAAAATGCTGTACAGACTTCTCTACAGCCCGCCTTCCTAAGACATTTTCTCAACTGAGGCTCCCTCCTCTGTTGTGACTCTAGCTTATGTCAAGTTGACATGAAATTAACCAGCACAAATATCCAGTTAAACCTAAATGACATTAAGTGAAAAAGAACACAATGTTTATTTTTGCAATTCTGACCATCAACAGGATGTTATCAAATTAAACCAGGTGGTAAGCTGGGACTTCCCAAGTCAGCTCACATATGTCCTTTCAAGGACTAATCTGCTGTACTGTCATTAGCCATCTAGTCCATACTTCATGGCTGCATTGCCTATGTTCCTATTTTACAGGAAGGTGCCTTCTATCCTCAGCCAGAGTCTCCTAGGAGGATAATTCTCTGTAGCCAATGTCCAGTTTACTAAGAGCTGAATAAAATAGCTACAGAACAATTCAACTCTCCTTGCTGTAATTGCCTGTTCACCAAGCCGATGCATTATTTATCCACTGGGCAACAAGACGTAAATAAATTCCCCGCTCTGCCTCCAGGAAAAGTGTTTATTTGGCCTTGAAACATTCAGATTCAGACTTGTTTGTGAGATTTCACACTTGGAGAACATCACCCGTGAGCCACTAAACTTGGATGCATCTGCATAAATTTTGTCGGAGCTATATCTTAATCACTCCAATACTGGATAAATGCCCTTGCACAAAGCCTGGGATTTTGGAAACAAAGAAGCCTTTCATATGATTTTGAAGGTAGTTTCCTTCAACTGTTGGGTAATCTCACTCAACTTGTATTTTGTCTTTTCTGGGTTTTAGAGTAGATAAGAGCTTTTAATAATCAAAGCAATACTCTGGTTATTGTTTGGAGAATATAAATTTTAAGCTCAGTAAGGTTGTACTTGTATTCGAGTTTGGTTCTAAAGCCAATGTTTTTGGCAAAACCCATGTGTAAAACAATTACCCTTGGCAGTCACCCAGCCAAAACAGACATCTCTTTTCTTCAAGTCATCTGCAGCCAGATTCTTGTGTTTGCACAGACTGCTGTTTTGTCATTCTGACATCAAATGAAGCTGCTGGATTGCATTTAAGGGCCATTACACAAATAACAGATAATCTATTCATTTAAAAGAGAGAGAGAGAGAGAGAGAGAGAGAGAGAGTAAGGATACTTTGTAGTAGAGTGAGATATTCATGCAATCAAAGGCCAGGAGGATTGCTGAGTCAGGAACAGATTGGCTTCCCTTTCATTTACATACGAATGGATGGTGTTTGGTGATGTAACAGACAGAATTACAGTAATAGTCTCTCTCTCATTCTGTTAGATAATGCACAGAAGCTAAATGTCTGTACTCTGTCACTGCAATGGGGCTTAATTGTCCCCGATACCTCATGACAAATCTACAGTAAGATGTCATCCTGTGCTCTGTATTCACTCCACTCTAGCATTCTTGTCTGATACCACAAGTCACATTTCAGTTCTGGGGTTCCAACTCCAAACACATGGGAGAAAAAAATGGATTTTTCCCAACACCCCTCCCAATTTTAAAAAAATATGAAAGATATTACTGATGGCATCATCTGAGATTCCGCTTTTAGGACCATGTTCATAATTGCTAATGGTTTCCACTGTCAGAAACGTCCTACGACATAGATTAAGAGACTGGAATGCAGAAAGTTTTGTGTATATACAACAAACAGGGGCTTCTCATAAGAAGGTTTACTGCCCTATATAGTGATGTTTTAGCTCTGATATTCAAATCTACCCAAGATGAACTAAAATTGCATCTGGTATCTGAGAGTATCAACATCTCAGTGATGGATCTACTGATGCAAAACTACCAAAGACAAATAAAAAGGAAAATGAGTAAAAGGATTTGGGGTGCTGACACCCAAAGTAGAAAGATGGTGAAGGAGGCTACCTTCCCGTGGATTATCTCTCCAGTCCTTGAAGCCATGTGGCAAAGTCAATATGAGCTATAGTTCATATTGCAAAGAGAGAAATAGAAATTGAAAGATATCTAGTATCATACCCAAGGCGATAGATATTGAATGTGGTACAGAAGCAACATAAAGGCTTTATCTGCCATTAGGATGTCAACATGTGCATTATATAATACAATTAAAACTATCCCTAAATTCCTTGTTTCCTCTCACCCTCTACCACAAAGATACTCTTGTTTATTTTTATGACAGTTTTTATTAATCAAGCAAGAGATTTCTGAGTATTGAGTTATTTATATTTACATATAGTTTACAAATATATAGCAAGAATTCTTAGTCTGGTTATCAAAAGGAGTTAGGTGCTATTTACTGTCCACTCAAAGTGTGTGCTGTTTCATTTAAACTCCTTGTTTTCAGTCTCTCATCTACACACAGGAGTTCTCAGTCCTAGATTTCCTCTGCTTCCCCATTTTTCATAGAATAACGTATTCTCTCTGGCCAAAAGAGTATAAATCCAGGCAGAAATACAATGTGGGAGCAGGCTTGGGGGTCACTGCTTCATATAAATATTTGCTGACAATATTTCTGTGTCTGTCCCACACAGATCCATTTTGCAGATCCATTTTACTCACAACTTTCTATCTCTCCAAACTCCTACTCCAGGTCTTCTGTGATGAACCTCAACTTGACTCCCTCCATCTTACACTTCACTTTCCCCTGTGTGGCTAATACTCTTATTATTTGCCATTTTCTTCCTGACTTTCCAAAACTGTATTGCTGTTAAGCTTACACCTAGACCTTTTAACTCGTAGAATTTGTTAAGTTTCCTTCCCACTTGAATATAGAGATTCCCTCCCTCCCTCCCTCCCTCCCTCCCTCCCTCCCTCCCTCTCTCTCTCATCCTCTTTTGCAGGGGATGGACACAGAAGTACTGGAGCTGGCTAGATTCAGCCTTAGACCTAGGCGACATTACCCCAATAAGTCAGGTCCCAAGGAGGAAGGGTGAACAGGCATACTGGCTGACTAGAAAGAGAATTCTGAATACCCCAGCTATTACATAAGCCAGATATCAAAGACGTGATTTAAGGAATTCTGCAAAATGATGCTGTGATCCGTGCTTCTCTCAAAGCTGTGTCCAACACGGGAAGATGAGATCTCAATCCCCCTCGCCCTAGACACAAACTCAGATCATTCCCCCTTAGACTTTCATCTTTGAATTAAGGCGAGAGAATTAGCGGATAGTGGTTAATAGCAACCAAACAAGTACACAGCAGCATCCCAGAAGGGAGGTTTTTCAACTCCAATATAGAGATCTTGGTGGTGTACTAGTCCTCACACATCATAGACCTCTTGAGTAGGCTACTCTTTGTGCCCTGTGAGATATTACTGTATATGGATCTTTCCAGGAAACCTTTCCCTTTTTAAGGTAATACTGTCGATGACCATGATACAGATGAAAATTGAGTTGAAATTGAAAGAAAAGGTTATGTGAAATATTCTTTTATGTTTGGTGGTTTTACAAATTGAAAGCAGCCATGATGTTGATAGTTATTTTAGAAAATGAACACATGGTAGAGCTCTACTCCTGCCTTCCACAGACAAGCTGATACTTAGATACTTGACAGCACACCACTGACCATTATCCTGGCCACACCTCTCTTTAGCCCTCAGTTTGCCCATGATTAAATGGGTAGAACACGTCTGTTTTCCTTTCTCCTGCAACAACGATATTGAGCCCTGAGCTAGATAATAAAATTACGTAATATAATGCTATGAAGAGTATTCTATGAACATAAAGTCAGTAAACTCTTCATGCACTTTCTGCAACAAAAGAACAAGATGCCTAGAAAATAAAAACCAGAGAGGGATCTTTTGGTTCCCTCCTTAGCCTATACAAGGTAGCAAATTTAAATCACTCTTCACAAAAAGATTAAAACAATCATCTGTTTTGAAGGTGGGAAGGCATGCCAGTTCAATATAGCATTACTTTATATTTGTACATAAAAATATTTCACAAAGCAAGTCCATATGCCTTAACATCTTCAATTCTGTTAACATCTATTTTTATTTAAGAATTCCAATACAGCTCTCCTTGTTTTCCCTTTCACTTACATATCAAATAGACTTTTGTTAATAAAATATGGATTGAAGTTCAGTTTTATGTGCGGAGTAAGGCTGAACAGATACAGTATGTATATTTATTATCATCGTGGAAAAAAATGTTGTGGGGTAGGCAGCTCAGATAACGCTAGGCAAAACAACATATCAGGTACTCTGGTTATTTCTAGGATGAGTCTGAAAGTGTAAATAAAGGAACGGTCCCTATGGGTGCATCTATCTGAAAGACAGAAGTAGACACAGCAAAGTGAGCACCTCAGAATTCAGGCTTCACGCGTGAGACAGTGCTGCCTTTGAGTCTCACCCCTCACACTTGCTGGAGCCCTCTTCACACTTTCTCCTGAGGGGAGGGCTTGACTGGGGCCTGAGTTCACAGATGCGATGAAACATAGTCTAGTCTCAAAAATTTTTGCAAGAAAAATTATTTGTTGAGAAAAACCTAAAAGGAATATGCCTTCACATATGAAGGATAGCCTATGGAGAAAGAGAATATCAAAACTTAAAGAAAAGGAAGAGTGGGATAGATATGGGCAAGCATGGGGTGGGGGGGGGGGAGATTTGTCTAAGACAAAGGGAAAAAAGACCTTTAGGGCAGTAATGATGTATAACACAGCGTCACATCTTTATTTACTAACAGTTCAAAATCATACAGCCCTCTCGGCCCAAGTTTTCACTTCCATGCCAAAAATCAAAACTACAACGGAAGACATGAACAGACTTCTTTTCACCAAAACCCTTCCTGGGACTTTTATCTTTAAACTTTATCTTTGATTTAGATTGAAAAGGTTTGTCCAGGTAAAGCAATTTCAGGCGTCATTGAACAGGAAAGATTTTTGCCTTTGGAATCTATCACATGCTATCAGTTGTGTGTGTGTACCTATGTATTTGTAATTATTTCGTAGTTTTGTCACAGGTAAAAATGTAAGTTCAAAGTGCTGGTAGCCACATTAAGATTGAGCAGGTAGAACTTTCAGCCTAGAAATAAATTAACCATGTGGCATGATTAGATATTGCAGCCGCTATCATCAAGGCTGAGGGCTATTGAAGACCTTCTAAACAAAAGGACGTCCGTGAATATGTCAGCACACTAATGTCCCCGTCCTTTACTTGTTTCTTTACTGAATGGATATTTACTGAACAACTATTCTGTGTTAAGCCTCAATCACAGGGTTTGCTTTCTGTAGAAAGTCAACAAAAAAAACTACTTTCCCCCATGGACATTTCATTCTGGGTGATAAAAACAAGCAAACAATTACAGGGAAACATGTCAACTAGTGACAGAGTATTCTACAGAGACCTAGAAAGTCAAGATTTTTAAGTTGTGTGGGCAGAGATCTCTCCAAGGAGGTCCTGATACAATAAGGAAAGTATGTATACTAAGAAAGAAAATGAAGAGAAATAAAGAAAACCTGAAGAAGAGGAAAGAGAGAGTGGGAGGTGAATCCCAAACTACTATAAAAGCAAGTCTTCACTTCAGGTCTAATTACTGTGAGTCAAATGCTCACTCACCCAAGTGGGTGAGAGGTCAACAGAGGATAGAGGGAATCCTGGGGCTTATAGGAGTATCTCTTTAATCTTCATAGCTGGGTTTCAGATTTGCTCATAAGAGTTTTTGTTAAACAAATCTTTATTGTGGTCTGTTCAAGGACAAATCAGTTAGTTGTGTCACTAAATTAATAATCGTGGCTTTATTGCCAAAGAGAAAGTGAGTTTGCTCAACGTGCACGTCACTGTCATTGTCTACAGAGGGAACCAATGTTATCTCCGGAACCCTGATCCCAAGCAGATGAGAAAGAAGCCTATGTCTGAAAGGAATACCGCATCAAGTAATATCCTTTTACTTCTTTGCAGGTGGGGGTAGGGTAGGGTGGGGCTCTTTGAGACAAAGTTCCCCCTGTCCTGGCTCTGACTCCTCCTGGATCTCACTCTGTAGATTAGGCTGCTCTACAGGCAGAGATCCACCTGCCTCTGCCTCCCAAGTGCTGCAATTAAAGGTATGCGCCACCATGCCCGGCTCAACAGTTTCTCAGAGTGGAAGAAACAATACTTCTTTCTTCGTAACTACTAGCAGCATTGGCAGGTCAACATGTGCTGTTCTTCCTATCCTGCTTAGCAGCAAGAGCAGAAATTACTCACCTCTTCCCTTTCTCTTCTAATTCTTACTTCATGCTTTAACTCCCGTCCCCACAACGATTTCTCTCTGATTGTCCCATGCACAGTTGTTCTGACCCTTGGTAACAAATTTAGGAGCTGCTTGTAAAGCAATTTCACAGTTTTTATTCAGTTTAAGCTGTTCCTGAACCGTCTCCCTGAAAGAGCTCTCACATAGAAAGCAAGGGGTCGCTTTGATGGTCTGGTTGAATATAACATCTTTATTTATTAACAGTCTGAAGGAATGGGAAAACACTCATCATGAAATCTGGTTTTAAGTTGAGACAATGACAAGCAAAGTTGTCACTGCAGCAGTAACTGAGGAACACATTGAGGAGAAACCACAGAGAAGCTGAAAGCCAACTTGGCAAGTTGTAATGTAATATATCTGAGAGCTGAAAAGGAGTGCAAATGTGCACTGCCAGTGGGGGAGTGGAGTCAGTCAAATATTAATATCTTCAAGGCTGGAGGGTGATGGCAAAGTTAATTGTGCATGTTAGCAGAACCAGGACCAGCTAGGCAATGATCGATGCTACTTTGTACTGTGTATGAAGATTCACTCTAAGGACAGAAAGTGGGAATGATAAGCAGATGGCTTCAGCCTTGAATTGAATCTGTCATTTTGGGGGAAACCCCTCTCAGTTAAAGATACATTAAAGGCAAACATCAAGGAAAGAGGGGGAGAAGAGAATTGACCTAAGCATAGACAAGTTTATGGGGATTCGAAGCAGCTAGCAAGAGGTGACTGCTTGTTCTCATTGAAGGCTACAGAAGTAAGTGTGACACAGGAAGAACTTACAAATCGGATTTCTTTTGAGTCTCCTGTTTTGCCTTTTATGTGTTGTTCAACCTTTAGAAACATTTAAATCTTAGTATCTTGGTCTGACAACATAAAACAGCAGAAACGCTGAGTTCTTTTGGCTGCTGGAGGAGTGGGAGAGAGCGTGCTGAGAAATGAATGTAGGTCCCCTGCACACACATTCTCAGCAAATGCAGAGTGCAACAAGCACTAACAATAAAAAATCTTGGAAAGGATTTTTATACTGATGTAAATAGAATTTTGTCAGAAATTGTACTTCCCCTTAAATTTTTCTACTCAACCCATAGTTTCTGCCCAACTATTCGACAACTCTCTTAATAGAGTGTTAATTGTAAGTAGTTCACCGCCTGTGTCCCTTTCTCCACCATGTGATGTTACCATCTGTCTACCCATCCCTTCTTAAGCAGAATGGCCCTGATGGGTAGGCCTGGGTCTAGTGCTTTTGTTGTAAACCAGGAGAATATGGAATGAAAGGCAGATGGTAAATTCAAGTATATTTAGGACAGTTTCTAATTAGCTGCAAAAACAAACAAACAAAATTAAACAGTGTTTTCTCTTTCTTACATATTACTTCTCTAGTCCAGATGGCTTCCTAACCTTTTTGTAGATGACACGAATGTTCCGTCCACTCATCACGTAACACATCCTGTCTTGAGCAATGACATTTCAAAGTTGGAGTGTGCTCTAGCTGAGCAATTTTGAAAGGACTCGCTCATTGCATAGTTAATTGTTCCCTACTGTCCATGACACATCTTTTTAGTGACTTTAGGCTGAAAGTATATTTATATATACTTAAATATATATATATATATATATTTAAAGATACATATTTGAAAGTAACTGAATTAGAGTTACAGGGTGCAGGCATGGGTAAAGGCAGAGCACCGCTGAGACAAGGACGTAAGGGACCAGGTTAACTGCATCTTGTTCTTGCTGAATGCTGCTCTCTGATTTATACGCTTCCAAGAGACTTGAGCAGGTGAACAAAGTATGCTCCTCCATGAAGTTGAAAACCAGCACTTCCTGTGGTAATCTACATTTGCTGTATTAATTAACAAGACTCATTCCTTTTTCAATTGAGAGCTTGTGCTCTAATGGCCTGATCAATCAGATAACATTGAAATAAAAGCATTCTATTCCAAGACATCTTTTTTTTTATGAAAACAGAAATAAATGACATAATACTTAACAGACATTGTCCAGATATTTCCAATTCCTTGTCTGATTTGAATATTTTTCAAAGCATAGGTAAAAGCTATCAAGTAGACATTGTTTGAAATAATAGAGCAATTCTCAAGTCTTTCTTATCATTTTAACTTTAATGTTACTGAAATAAGTTATTGCACTTTAAGCTCTTTTCAGTGAGGCTATCAACCTCTATCTTAATACTAGTTAAAAGTTTAGTTTAAAAAAATATGATTATCCTGACAAATGCCTCACTTCTTCCTGTAACACTGTAACTCAGTCTTACAGCAGAGAGGGAATTTTAAATTTTATACTACATTTTAAAAAATATCTTTGAGATTATAATGTAATTACATAATTCTACCTTCCTTTTTCTCTTTTCAGTCCCTCCTATATAACCTTCCTTTGTTCTCTTTCAAGTTTATAGTCTCTTTTTTTGCTAATTGTTGCTACATAGGTTTTGTGTGTGTGTGTGTGTGTGTGTGTGTGTGTGTGTATTTTAAGGCATTTTTACTAGATATTTTCTTTATTTACATTTCAAATGTTATCCCCAAAGCCCCCTATACCCTCCTCCTGCCCTGGTCCCTAACCCACCCACTCCCACTTCCTGGTCCTGGCATTCCCCTGTACTGGGGCATATGATCTTCGCAATACCAAGGGCCTCTCATCCCATTGATAGCCAACTAGGTCATCCTCTGCTACATATGCAACTAGAGACACAGCTCAGGGGGCTGGGGAGTACTGGTTAGTTCATAATGTTGTTCCTTCTATAGGGTTGCAGACCCCTTTAGCTCCTTGGGTACTTTCTCTAGCTCCTTCATTAGGGGCCCCGTGTTTCATCCAATAGATGACTGTGAGCATCCACTTCTGTATTAGCTCTCTGTTGTGAGGCTATGCATGCCTGGCAAATACAGAAGTGTGTGTGTATTCTTAAACACATAAACACAACCTGATCAGTCCACATAATGTTACTTGTCTATGTAGGTTCAGTTTCATGCTTGACCACTTGGTATTGGTTGCCTGACATGAACAAAGAAGACACCAATAGACATGGTACTATGAACAGGGGAGGCAAGTTCAGGAGGCTTCAATCATAAGTCAAGAACCACAGGCATGTACAGCATGCTGAGAGCAGGGGAAGAGCACACCAACTGGTTATCTGACTGCAAATGTTCCAACTACCATTCATCAGACTGTTTGGTTTGAGTCAGAGTGTAGTAATTACTTTTCTGGTTACAAAGACAAAACATCTGACAAAAGCAAGTTAGAGAAGAGAAGATTCCTTTTACCCTGCTCTTAGAGCACATCACTGAAAGGAGGCCAGCAGTAGCTTGAGGCAGCTGGTCACTGTGCCCTCCCCACCCCAGCCTTGAACAGGCTGGCTCAGACCTTGTTTGCCACAGTTGCTGGCTCACCTATGGTAGAGTCTTCCGACCTAGGGAAAGTCTTTTGTCTGCCACAACTGCAGCTTCCTGCAAGAAGCTACCTGCTGAGTAGCTGAGCTTGTTTTCCTGACAGATCCTGACAAAGCCACCATGAGATCTTGGCATATTGGGGGATGGGTACCCCCACCTGCCTTTATAAGCTCAGATTCATAAGTAAACATTGGGCCTTGATCAGAGAACTTTGTCTTGGCTCATTATTTCCCTCGCCACCTTTCCCATCCAACCCCAACTTTCCTTTCAGGAACCCAGTAACCCGTGGCAGCTGGCAGCTACAGTCACCATCAGGAAACAGCAGTGAGGGCTGCATTCACCTCACTGTCTCCTCATTAAGTCCTGGAATAGTGCCTCAAACATATAAGATAAGGCTTCCACATCAATTGACCTAATCTAGAAAACCCCTCAGAGCTGTCTGCAATGAATAATTTCCAGGTTGATCCTGAACCCCATCAACTTAGCAGTTAATGGTAACTGTTGTTGGGACCTTGGATGGTCTGAAATACCAGGGTTTTTTGTGAACCATGCTGGTTTTAAACTTGTGGTGAACTTTCCATCTCCTCCTCTCAAGTATTGAGGATCTAACAGTGGGCTGCCATGCATGAGTTCAGTTTTTCATTTTTGCCCAAAGGAAGTTTCTGCATTCAGAAAAGGGAACACATACACTTTGTTTATTATTTATTTATTTATTTATTTATTTATTTATTTATTTTTGCAATTATGACCATGAAAAGGTCAAATTAAATACAGGTTATCACAGCTCGGGTTGAGGTAGAAGGATTGTGAGTCTGAGGCTAACCACAGAAGAAGGACCTTAATCCTAAACAAAACAATCACACACACACACACACACACACATACACACACACACACACACACACACACACACACATACACACACACACACACACACACACACACACACACACAATCTTTAAAGTGAAACTAAAACTACATAGACAATTTATCATCTAGAGAAGACTTTATAGGACAGCGTAGGTTTCCCAACTCTGACCTACATCAGCGTAGTACTATACCTCATGATTGAGTCACACTGCCTCTCATATTACACCAATCTTATCCATATCTGAAGCAAATTGCACTTTGTTGTAAGTAAAAGCATGTTGTCCTACACAGAGTCTGCCAGTACATCCATAAATGCCCACCATGTTCCGAGTTCTCTTTGCTGTTCAGATTCAAATGCTTGATAGTGACATTTATTTTTCATTTAACACTTATTGCTTATGACTTGAAAGTATATTCTTCTCCATCTTAGTCAGGGTTTCTTTTTTTGTTTGTTTGTTTGTTTGTTTGAGACAGGGTTTCTATGTATAGCCCTGGCTGTCCTGGAACTCACTTTGTAGACCAGGCTGCCCTCAAACTCAGAAATCTGCCTGCCTCTGCCTCCCAAGTGCTGGGATTAAAGGCATGGGCGCCACCACGCTCAGCTTAGGGTTTCTATTTCTGCACAAACATTATGACCAAGAAGCAAACTGGAGAGGAAAGGGTTTATTCAACTTAAACTTCCACATTGCTGTTCATCACCAAAGGAAGTCAGGACTGGAACTAAGCAGGTCAGGAAGCAGGAGCTGATGCAGAGGCCATGGAGGGATGTTACTTACTGGCCTGCTTCCCCTGGCTTACTCAGCTTGTTCTCTTATAGAATCCAAGACTACCAGCCCAGAGATGGCACCACCCACAAGGGGCCCTTCCCCCTTGATCACTAGTTGAGAAAATGCCTTACATCTGGATCTCATGGAGGCATTTTCTCAAGGGAGGCTCCTTTCTCTGTGATAACTCCGGCTGTGTCAAGTTGACACACAAAACCAGCCAGTACACTCGCAGTCCTTTATGGAGTCCGTTATGTGGTTGGGGGGGGGGGTGCTGAAGACATCATCTCCATTAGTTACACAAAGAATGGCTCCTTTATTTCTATGGCTAAGTAAGTTCGATCTAATATGCTTCTCTTGTTATTAAAATGCTATCCTTTAAGTTCCTTTAGCTTGTGAATATACTGTTTTACAAATAGTTTAAAAGTATTTAGACATCTCTAATTCTGTCCCATAGCAGCGGAATTTTTAAAATAAAAATGGAACAGGGGACTACTCAATATATTTTCTAAGGCTTCCCCCACCACATAACTCTTTGAACTATTTTAGATGTCAGAAATGTTTTCTTCTCCCGAACGTAATGGTTGAAAAAAAACCTAACAAACAAAATTAAAAAACAACTCAAGCAATTAATAAAAAGAGAGAAAACATATCATAAACGTGTCTTCGACTGTGCAGTTAACTGGTAGGGGAGAAAGGCACAAGTCACAAGAAACAGTAGACTCACTTAGAGCGAGATTCAGGATTTCTCAGCTCTTTGGAATCTGGGGACAACACAGATTGTAGGTTCCCACACTGTTCACAGTGCATCTGAGGAGAAAAAAATACAACATCTCAGAATTTTTACTGACCACTCTCCGTGGATTCCTATGAACAGCAAAATCTAAGATCTGCATGAATGTAGATTCCAATGCACTAAAAAATCACCAGGGCCTGGGCCCCACCCTTAAAACTATCTTGATGACATTTAATGCATCAAATAACAAAAGAACATAACTTACCGTGATTTATACTTTGATGTTTAAGTCAATTTTTAGTCTCCAAAACATCTTGTTCATCTCATGAAAACCTCATCCTGGCCCTTTTGCTTGCTATATTATTTCCAAAAATTTCTGGTCAGCAGCTATCTTGATGTTATCTAGATCTCAAATTAAACATTGGCACCAAAACAATTACTATTCTATTCACTAAAAGCAACTCAGTGGTTACACTGGGCTTGTTACACTGAGATTGTCTTGAATAGAAAATCATTAAGAGATTTTGTCTTGAAAGTTTACTTGCTTTTGTGTCAAAATGGGGACTTCAGTTCTTCCCTAGAATGGAAGAATATCAATTACATGAGCTTGAGACACCTTTTTATAATTAGTGGTACCTTCCAGTAAGGGAATAAGGATAATGAGAAGCTCGTGGCTATGTACATCTTGTTATAAAATTTCCTACATGACAAATAACTTTTCAATATAAAAATATATATTTTATTCATTAAGATATATACTAAATATATTTTGTTGATATTCTCTGAAGACTATAAATTCACTTTTATTTTTTAAGTTGACCAATTGTTTTAAGTTCTGACAAGTACTTGTGTCCCCATGGGGACAAGAACTGCTGCCTGGAAATATGTCCACCCAGTAGCTGCTGAATAAAGCCCACAGCTTAACTAACTACTCCATATTGGAAACTCTGGTCTGAAGATTACTATTCTTTTAATTGATGGCTACTGTCTTCATTACACAGCTGTTAGCCCATCAAGAGACTGTTAATGAACTTGGCAGTATATATTGCATTAACTTTTTTGCCCTGAGGTTAATCATGGAGAATTTTTTCAAATGTGCCTTTTATGTGCTGAGCTTAACTAATAAATATGATTAAGTAAAATAATTTGGGAGGAAGAACATCAATACAGTGAGGAGTGCTTAACGTTAGGCAGGCACTGGGCTGACATATGAGGAAAGGGATATTGACGCCTGTGCTGCATACCCACTCTGACAAAGGACCCAGCTCTGACACCCTCCCCCTGATATAAATATATATATATATATATATATATATGCATGCCACCTCCATTCAGCCGAGCTGTGGATACACTGACCCATACATCAATGTGACTGTTCTGAATAGAATGTTTCTGAGAGCTTTTGCATAGAATATACAGTTTACTTGCCTTTGTGTCAAAACAGGCACCTCCAATCTTTGCTAGAATGAAAGAATACTCAATGGCTACATCTATAAAGGCTGAATAGCGTTGAAGTAGCAGACTCTCAAGAAGAAAGCATGTTTCACTTAGGAAACACAAACTGTATTACATGAAGCATTATCTCATGGTGAAAACAGAATATATTTCCTTGCAGTTTTAGGAACAACAGCAATGTAGTTGTTGCTGCTGCTTCTATGACTGTATCTTTTAAAAGTATTTTTAGGTCTTTTGTTCTGTGAGGTTATTATACAGTCACATTATTTACCCCTTCCCTTTCCTTCCTCAAACCATCCCATTCATTCTTTCTTGCTGTCTTTCAAATACATGGTCTCCTTTTTCATTAATATTGTTGTGTGCATAATATATATCAGGGTTAGGGTCAGGTATGTATGTGCATATATAATGTACAATGTATACTATATATAATTATACACACATATTACATGTTTTATATATAATTACATATATATATCCTGCTCAGTTTGTATAATGCTACTTATGCATACTTATCATTTATGGTTTCAGGGTGGACCGAATAGTATTGGATAAACAGTCAGTGTGCTTTACCCTGGAAAAGATTATTTCTCCCACTCTCAGCATTCTTTAGTTGCCTGTAGCTCTTTATGTAGGGTTGAGGACTTCCCTTGTCTACATTAGTTTATGTATTGTTGTTGTCCTCATTCAGCTCATATATGGAGATATAGATACATCATTTACACTTACAGATACACATATACATGTGTGTGTGTGCATGCGTGTGCAACACGTGTTTATAGGTTCCCATGGAGGCCAGAAGAAGGTGTTAGATTCCCTAGAGCTAAAGTCTCAGGTCGTTGTCAACTGTCTGATGTAGATGCCGGAAACTAAGCATGGATCCTCTGCAAAGGCAGCAAATGCTACTAACTGCTATGCCTTCTCTCTCCTGTCTATCTGACTTACATCCATTTTTCTGAGTGTGTCATTTTAGCCCTATTGATTCAGTTGATTTTGGTCTAATCTGGTAATAAAATAGAAGTTATATGGAATTTAGAACCATGAAGATTGTACAGGTCATTAGGGACACAATTTGTGATCTAATGTTCCTTATTTTAGTTTCCATTAGTGTGATGAAAATAATGACTTTGAATTTAAACTCTCATCATTTGTCTGGATCCAAAATGATGTTATTTTTGAACATTTTGATATAGTCAATTTAGTCATTTTCTCTGATTCCTGTAATGATGACATCAGCATTAAGAATGATAGAAACCACCATTGAAGAGAGAAAACGAATTTATATTTGAACAGGATGCAGGGTTTTTTGTTTTTTTTTCAAGTACAAAATCAGTACTTCTCAGTTCTTAGTACAAAATGTATTTGCAAAGGTGGCAAACCCCATTGAAGCTTCCTGGACTCATCTGATGTCATCTTGGCTGAAGGAGCAAACCACAGAGCAGATGTCAGCAAAGGAATAACTGCCAGTCCCCTCACACTTTACAGCAGGGGTGGGAGTTTCCACAGGAGTCATCTCTCCAGACAGACCATGGTTCTCAGGGTTTGCCTTCAGCTTCCCATTTCTTCATTAGCTGATGCATTTTCATATTTGTCAGAGAATAAGTTCAGCTTGGCCAGATCAGTCCAGGTGAAGCTCAATTAGCAGGAAAAAATATTTGATCAAAAACATAAAAATGTGACACACTCTAAGCACACTACTGCCTTTATCATGAGGGGCATAAATCAGACCCTTTCCAGAACTCATTAGATGTAGATCTGATAACTTCAAACAGCAAACACTGTAGAATTAACATGTTCACAGTTAACAACTAGGAATCTCTGAAGACAACAGAGGAGATCTTAGACATATGATCGTAGTCCACACATTATAATCAAACCTGACGTGCCATCTATTTCTCTTTGTTTGCAAATACGTGGTTGACTAATAATGGAAGTATATGTTTAAGGTACATAGTGTGATGACTTAATATGCATATTTAAGGGAAACTGATTGGCACAGTCCCATGAACATACCCATCACCTCACCGTGTTACCATGGGGTGAGGATAAGGAGGACTAAAATTACTCTTATCAATTTTCAAAGAAATACCCTAGTATTACTAACTGCGATCACTATGGCATACATTTGACCTACAAAGTGTATTCATCTTGGGACTGAAATTTTGCTCATTTTGACCAATGTCTGCTCACTTCTGTCACCTTCACACTACCCTTGTAAGCTGCTGAGCCTTCCTCTGCTTCTATGAGACCAATGTTTTCATAATGGGGTCACACAGGTTTTGTCATTCTGCTCCTTGTTTATTCCATTCAGTACAATGTCATCTGGGACTATCTTTGTTGACTCAGGGCAGATTTACATCTTTTTATGTCTAAACATAGCCACTGCAATACAGACAATATTTACAAATATTGTCCAACATTGTGTAAATTTGACATTTGGTTTTTTATTGTTTTCTTTGCTATTTTAATTTTTTTTATTTGATGGAGTCCCACTTGTTTATTTTCTCTTTTGTTGCTGACATCTGTTTTAATTAAATGTTATTAAGATGCATCTTCAACATTTGTCTATTTATTGTTTATGACTGGTAGCAAGAGTAACTGTGGCAGGTGTATTTTCCTATGAGATATAAAGTGTTCCTACCTGACACTTTCTAGAAAATATTTACTTGTCTCTGGTCTAGAATATATCATGAAGAGAAAGACTATCAGAAGACTCAGAAATGATCCTGCTTTAGGATTCTCTTTATGAACATGTTATAAGAAGTAGAACCACCAACATGGACTGCATTAACTAGTTGCCACAAATCTTTGGCTACTTGATTCTATCTCTCTGGATGTTATTGTGTTCAAAATGTCCCTCTTATTTTCAAATTTTATCAGACATATCTTTCTGCTAATTTATCTTCATTTGAGCCAGAGACTGATAATGGAACTAGGTATGCCTCACATCCTCAAAGGAGGTCAGTCAGGACTCAAGTGATGAAAGATAAGAGAAATGCCATGGTCTTGCATTTGTAAGCCCTAAGCACAATTGTTGTGTCCACTGTTTGTCAGTCCAGTGATTTTTCTTAATTGTACTATGAGAAGCAAAAACTGAAATACTATAACATCATCTTTACACAGTTGAGAAACACTAGAGGTTTTTTTTGCGTGGGGAGGTGTGCTTGGGTGTTTTTATAAGGAGAACCAAATTCTACAATACTTGTAATGCATGTTGGAGAAGAAGAGATGCTAGATCAGGAAGAACTGCATGAACATGCAAGTAAAAAGTCCTGGTGTGTGTCAAGAGCTAGGGAGAGATGAAAACAAGTAGGTGAAATATAGGGAAACTTTTAGAAATGGATCTCTCTCTAGCTCCTTCATTGGGGACCCTGTGCTCAGTCCAATGGTTGGCTGAAGGGGTTTGTATCTCCATAGGAGGAACAACAATATGAACTAACCAGTACCCCCCAGATCTCCCAGGGACTAAACCGCCAACCAAAGAGTATTCATGGTGGCACTCATGGTTCCATCTGCATATGTAGCAGAGGATGGCCTAGTTTGTCATCAATGGGAGGAGAGGCCCTTAGTCTTGTGAAGTGCCCCATTGTAGGTGAATGCCAAGGCCAGAAAGCAGGAGTGGGTAGGTGGGTGAGCAGGGGAGAGTGAGGGGATAGGGGTTTTTTGGAGGGGAATACAGGAAAGGGGATAACATTTGAAATGTAAATGAAGATATTTAATAGGAAGAGAGAAAGAAAAAGAGAGAGAGAGAGAGAGAGAGAGAGAGAGAGAAATGGATCTCTTGTCATAATATAATGTAAGGACTTATCTTATCAATGGACATTAGTCATGATCCCATAGCATGACCAAGACCAGGGGAAAATCTAAGTAAACTTAGTACTGAGTACTCAGTACAGGTTCCTCAGTTGCAAACAGAGCACTCGGGTAGAGAAGTTGAAGTTAGTGGAAGAGGCTCTGAATGTGCAGGTGCACTGGTACATGAAAACACTCCATTTGCCCAGTTTCATTGTTTGTCTGAGTCCCCAAATTATTATTAAAATTCTAATTTTTAGAATATCTCTGGGGAGAAATAATCCTGGCTTTGTCAGGTATTCTTAGGCATCCTTAGGGTGCTCATAAAGATAAAAATCTCCAATGAAGGTTTATAGGAGAATAGGCTGGAAGATAGCTTGTTTAAAAACAGTGATACGTAATTTCTTTCTCAGCCTGTTTATTCTTTGTGTAGAGAAAGGCCATTGACTTGTTTGAGTTTATTTTATATCCAGCTACTTCACCGAAGCTGTTTATCAGGTTTAGGAGTTCTCTGGTGGAATTTTTGGGGTCACTTATATATACTACCATATCATCTGCAAAAAGTGATATTTTGACTTCCTCTTTTCCAATTTGTATCCCCTTGATCTCCTTTTGTTGTCGAATTGCTCTGGCTAATACTTCAAGTACTATGTTGAAAAGGTAGGGAGAAAGTGGGCAGCCTTGTCTAGTCCCTGATTTTATTGGGATTGCTTCCAGCTTCTCTCCATTTACTTTGATGTTGGCTACTGGTTTGCTGTATATTGCTTTTATCATGTTTAGATATGGGCCTTGAATTCCTGATCTTTCCAAGACTTTTATCATGAATGGGTGTTGGATCTTGTCAAATGCTTTTTCTGCATCTAACGAGATGATCATGTGGTTTTTGTCTTTGAGTTTGTTTATAGAATGGATTACATTGATGGATTTTCGTATATTAAACCATCCCTGCATCCCTGGAATAAAACCTACTTGGTCAGGATGGATGATTGCTTTAATGTGTTCTTGGATTCAGTTAGCAAGAATTTTATTGAGGATTTTTGCATCGATATTCATAAGAGAAATTGGTCTGAAGTTCTCTATCTTTGTTGGATCTTTCTGTGGTTTAGATATCAGAGTAATAGTGGCTTCATAAAATGAGTTGGGTAGAGTACCTTCTACTTCTATTTTGTGAAATAGTTTGTGCAGAACTGGAAATAGATCTTCTTTGAAGGTCTGATAGAACTCTGCACTAAACCCGTCTGGTCCTGGGCTCTTTGTGGCTGGGAGACTATTAATAACTGCTCCTATTTCTTTAGGGGATATGGGACTGTTTCGATGGTCAACTTGATCCTGATTCAACTTTGGTACCTGGTATCTGTCCAGAAATTTGTCCATTTCGTCCAGGTTTTCAGTAGTCACAAATAATATAAAATATCTTGGCGTGACTCTAACTAAGGAAGTGAAAGATCTGTATGATAAAAACTTCAAGTCTCTGAAGAAAAAAATTAAAGAAGATCTCAGAAGATGGAAGATCTCCCATGCTCATGGATTGGCAGGATCAACATTGTAAAAATGGCTATCTTGCCAAAAGCAATCTACAGATTCAATGCAATCCCTATCAAAATTCCAACTCAATTCTTCAATGAATTAGAAGGAGCAATTTGCAAGTTCATCTGGAATAACAAAAAACCTAGGATAGCAAAAACTCTTCTCAAGGATAAAAGAACCTCTGGTGGAATCACCATGCCTGACCTAAAGCTTTACTACAGAGCAATTGTGATAAAAACTGCATGGTACTGGTATAGAGACAGACCAGTAGACCAATGGAATAGAATTGAAGACCCAGAAATGAACCCACACACCTATGGTCACTTGATCTTCGACAAGGGAGCTAAAACCATCCAGTGGAAGAAAGACAGCATTTTCAACAATTGGTGCTGGCACAACTGGTTGTTATCATGTAGAAGAATGTGAATCGATCCATACTTATCTCCTTGTACTAAGGTCAAATCTAAGTGGATCAAGGAACTTCACATAAAACCAGAGACACTGAAACTTATAGAGGACAAAGTGGGGAAAAGCCTTGAAGATATGGGCACAGGGGGAAAATTCCTGAATAGAACAGCAATGGCTTGTGCTGTAAGATCGAGAATTGACAAATGGGACCTAATGAAACTCCAAAGTTTCTGCAAGGCAAAAGACACCGTCAATAAGACAAAAAGACCACCAACAGATTGGGAAAGGATCTTTACCTATCCTAAATCAGATAGGGGACTAATATCCAACATATATAAAGAACTCAAGAAGGTGGATTTCAGAAAATCAAATAACCCCATTAAAAAATGGGGCTCAGAACTGAACAAAGAATTCTCACCTGAGGAATACCGAATGGCAGAGAAACACCTGAAAAAATGTTCAACATCCTTAATCATCAGGGAAATGCAAATCAAAACAACCCTGAGATTCCACCTCACACCAGTCAGAATGGCTAAGATCAAAAATTCAGGTGACAGCAGATGCTGGCATGGATGTGGAGAAAAAGGAACACTCCTCCATTGTTGGTGGGATTGCAGGCTTGCACAACCACTCTGGAAATCAGTCTGGCGGTTCCTCAGAAAATTGAACATAGTACTACCGGAGGATCCAGCAATACCTCTCCTGGGCATATATCCAGAAGATGCCCTAACTGGTAAGAAGGACACATGCTCCACTATGTTCATAGCAGCCTTATTTATAATAGCCAGAAGCTGGAAAGAACCCAGATGCCCCTCAACAGAGGAATGGATACAGAAAATGTGGTACATCTACACAATGGAGTACTACTCAGCTATTAAAAAGAATGAATTTATGAAATTCCTAGCCAAATGGATGGACCTGGAGGGCATCATCCTGAGTGAGGTAACACATTCACAAAGGAACTCGCACAATATATACTCACTGATAAGTGGATATTAGCCCAAAACCTAGGATACCCAAGATATAAGATACAATTTGCTAAACACATGAAACTCAAGAAAAATGAAGACTGAAGTGTGGACACTATGGCCCACCTTAGAAGTGGGAACAAAACATTCATGGCAGGAATTACAGAGACAAAGTTTGGAGCTGAGATGAAAGGATGGACCATGTAGAGACTGCCATAGCCAGGGATCCACCCCATAATCAGCATCCAAATGCTGACACCATCACATACACTAGCAAGATTTTATCGAAAGGACCCAGATGTAGCTGTCTCTTGTGAGACTATGCCGGGGCCTAGCAAACATAGAAGTGGATGCTCACAGTCATCTAATGGATGGATCACAGGGCTCCCAATGGAGGATCTAGAGAAAGTACCCAAGGAGCTAAAGGGATCTGCAACCCTATAGGTGGAACAACATTATGAACTAACCAGTACCCCGGAGCTCTTGACTCTAGCTGCATATGTATCAAAAGATGGCCTAGTCGGCCATCACTGGAAAGAGAGGCCCATTGATCATGCAATTTTATATGCCCCAGTACAGGGGAACGCCAGGGCCAGAAAGGGGTGTGGGTGGGTAGGGGAGTGGGGGTGGGTGGGTATGGGGGACTTTTGGTATAGCATTGGAAATGTAAATGAACTAAATACCTAATAAAAAATGGAAAAAAAAAACAGTGATACGGGGACCAAGTAGATGTAATGGCTATTGTCACCATGCTTGACAACACCTGGGCCCCTTGTGATGTCAGAACTAACTCTGGTAAGTAATCCTCTGACTTCTACCACATATGTTCTCTCTCTCTCTCTCTCTCTCTCTCTCTCTCTCTCTCTCTCTCTCTCTCTCTCTCTCTCACACACACACACACACACACACACACACACGTAATTTAAAAATAGAAAAGAACTGCAATCAAGATGTTCTGTTCTCTGTGCAGAATGCATTTCCCAAATTCTCCATGAAGAGCTTCTACTCCAGCTCCCTTCTCTTGTGTGACACTGGCATCTGCAAGGGTGCATTGTTTCCATCTCAGAAATCTTGGCAGGTCAACATGCAGTATGTAGCACTCTTTGGGGTAAGGTATTAATGTGATTCTGGCTCTACCTGGTTCTCTAGGAATACTTAGCACCATGCTGTGAGAGAGACATGGCAGAAGCCAAGTGTGTGTTTCTGGCTTAAAGCTCTAAGTGGGGGCCTAGCTAATGCTAATCCAGTACACTCCATTTGTGCTTAGGTGAGCAGGAAGATTGCTAGAGTTCCAGACAAGAAGCCACAGCATCACAAAAAAGTGGCCCATGAAAGTGCATAGTGAAACCCAGTTGGTAATCAGTACTTTGACAGAAATGAAATGATCGCTGTTTGTGTTGATGTGTGATTCACTGCAAGGCAGTAAAATGCCAAGTAAGTGCAATAAGAAAAAGAGAGAGAGAGGGAGAGGGAGAGAGAGAGAGAGAGAGAGAGAGAGAGAGAGAGAGAGAGAGAGAGAGAGAGAGAAGGGGGGAGGGTGGGTGGAAGGGAGGGAAGAAGGAAAAGATGCTCAAAGGTGCAGCCATGGCTCTTTAATAAATCCATGGACATGTGGAACTGAGGTTACTTCATGCAGCTCTTGTGTTTATATTTTTCACTTTGAACAAATGGCTTAATATTTACTACTCTTTCCTTCAGTCTCTGCTCTACACTTTATCTCCATATTTGTGCCTGTGAGTATTTTGTTCCACTTCTAAGAAGGACCGAAACACCCATACTTTGGTCTTCCTTCTTCTTGACCTTCATGTGGTCTGTGAGTTATATCTTGGGAATCTCAAGCTTCTGGACTAAAATCCACTTATCAGTGAGTGTGCGCCATGTGTGTTCTTTTGTGACTGGGTTGCATCACTCAGGATGATATTTTCTAGTTCCACCTGTTTGCCTAAGAATTTCATGAATCCATTGTTTTTAATAGATGAGTAGTATTCCATTGGGTAAATTTTCTGTATCCATTCCTCTGTTAAAGGGCATCTAGGTTCCTGCCAGCTTCTGGCTATTATAAATAAGGCTGGTATGAACATATTGGAGCATGTGTCCTTATTACATGTTGGAGTATCTTCTGGGTATATGCCCAGGAGTGGTATAGCTGAGTCATCAGGTAGTAAGTACTATGTCCAATTTTTCTAAGGAACTGCCAGACTGATTTCCAGAGTGGTTGTACCAGCTTGCGACCCCACCAGCATTTCCCTGATGACTAAGGATGCTGAACAATTTTATTTATTATTATTATTATCATTACTATCATTATCATTATAATTATCATTATCATTATCATTATTATTATTATTATTTGGTTTTTCAAGACAGGGTTTCACTGTATAATCCTGGCTGTCCTGGAACTCACTTTGTAGACCAGGCTGGTCTTGAACTCAGAAATCTGCCTGCCTCTGCCTCCTAAGTGCTGGGATTAAAGGCATGCACCACCACTGCCCGGCTTTTTTGATTGTTTGTTTTGTTTTTTGTTTTTTTTTTTTTTGTTTTTGTTTTTGTTTTTGGAACATTTTTAAGTGTGTCTCAGCCATTTGATATTCCTCAGTTGAAAATTCTTGTTTAGCTCTGTACCCCATTTTTAATAGGGTTATTTGATTCTCTAGAGTCTTAACGTCTTGAGTTCTTTTTATATGTTGGATATTAGCCCTCTATAGGATGTAGGATTGGTGAAGGTCTTTTCCCAATCTGTTGGTTGCTGTTTCGTCCTATTGACAGTATCCTTGACCTTACAGAAGCTTTGCAATTTTATGAGGTCCCATTTGTCAATTCTTGATTTTAGAGCATAAGTCATTGGTGTTCTGTTCAGGAAAATTTCTCCTGTGCCCATGTATTTGAGGCTTTTTCCCAATTTCTCCTCTATAAATTTCAGTGTATCTGGTTTTATGTGGAGGTCTTTGATCCATTTGGACTTGAGCTTTGTACAAGGAGATAAGAATGGATCAATTTGCATTGTTCTACATGCTAACCGACACTTGAGCCAGCACCATTTGTTGAAAATGCTGTCTTTTTTCCCACTGGATGGTTTTAGCTCCTTTGTCAAAGATCAAGTGACCATAGGTGTGTGGATTCATTTCTGGGTCTTCAATTCTATTCCCTTGATCTTCCTGCCTGTCTCTGTACCAATACCATACAGTCTTTACCCCTATTGCTCTCTAATACATCTTGAAATCAGAGATAGTGATTCACACAGAAGTTTTTTTTTTTTTTTTTATTGTTGAGAATAGTTTTGGCTATCTTGAGTTTTTTGCTCTTCTAAATGAATTTGAAAATTGCCCTTTCTAACTCTATGAAGAATTGAGTTGGAATTTTGATGGGGATTGCATAGAACCTATAGATTGCTTTCAGCAAGATGGCCATTTTTACTATATTAATCCTGCCAATCAATGAGCATGGAAAATCTTTCCATCATCTGAGATGTCCTTCAATTTCTTTCTTTAGAGACTTGAAGTACTTGTCATACAGATCTTTCACTTCCTTAGTTAGAGTCACACCAAGGTATGTTATATTATTTGTGACTATTATGAAGGGTGTCATTCTCCTAATTTCTTTCTCAGCCTGTTTATCCTTTGTGTAGAGGACGGCTACTGATTTGTTTGAGTTAATTTTATAACCAGCCACTTTGCTCACCTGGAGATTCATAACATCTACAGTTTCCAAACCCAGATGCTATTGTGGATGCCAAAAAGTGTATACTGAAAGGAGCCTAATATGGCTGTTTCCTGAGAGGTACTGACATAGCCTAACAAATACAGAGGCAAATTCTTGAAGCCAAATCATTGGACTGAGCGTGGGTTCCCCAATAGAGGAGTTAGAGAAAGGACTGAAGGAGTTGAAGGGGTTTGCAATCCCATAGGAAGAACAACAATATCAACCAAACAGACCCTCCAGAGCTCCCAGGGACTAAGCCATCAACCAAGGAGTGCACATGGCTCCAGCTGCACATGTAGCAGAGGATGGCCTTGTCAGGCATCAATGGGAGGAGAGGTCCTTGGTCCTATGAAGGCTCAATAGATGCCCCAGTGTAGGAGAATAGAGGGTGAGTGGGTGGGAGTGAGTGGATGGGTGGAGGAACACCCTCATAGAAGCAGGGTGAGGGAGGATGGAATAGGGGTTTTCTAGAAGGGGGGACTAGCAAAGGGTTGTACATGTGAAATGTAAATAAAGAAAATATAAAAAAAAGATTAACTACTCTTCCTCAGCATGCTGATAAACTGACAGGATTCATGCCTTTGTCATGGAAGTGGTCTATAGAAGCCAGAAAAGGACATCCAAACTGCTACCTGTGCATTTCAGTAAAAATAAAACATTATACATTCCAAATTCATCCATTTTCCTGCAAATATTGTAATTTTGTTTTCTTTTTATCTGAGTACTATTCTACTACATATGTGTACAGACAACAAATTTTCATTATTCATTTATTTGTTGGTGGAAAACTTAATCGATTCCAATTCTTTGTTATAGTGAATACATCATCCATAATATAGAAAATGAAGTACACAATGTCAAAAAAATGTTCTTTCTCACATTTGGGATCTAGCCAGTCACATATGTATATATGTGAACAGGCATATGTGTGGGTACAGAGTAACATGCAGAAAAAGGAACAAAAGAATGAAGAAGGCCTGGAGGGAGAGAGCTGACATGAGTTGCTAAAGAGGATATAAGAGTAATTGTGTTCTAGCTCTAGTTCTGTCATTCATGATTTGTTCTTGGTACTGGATAAGTGCATTAGGTATATATTCAAGGGGCTGGAGAGATAGCTCAATGAGTGAGGACATCTATTTTTCTTACAGAGGACCCAAGTTCAATTCACAGCATCCATATCAGGCAGCTCACAACTGCTTGTAACTCCAGCACCTCAGGCATATGCACATATACAGACATACACACATGGACATGTAAATAATAATTATATATATTATATAGCACATACTATATAAATTTGAATGTGAATGATATGAATAAATATCAACAGTGAGAGTGTAAAGTCCACTGTGAAGCTTTATTGCTTCAGAATGGCTATTCTAACTTTATAGTAGTTCATTGAGACGTGTACACTTTCAGTATTGTCAATTATGATGTGATGTTTATTTTATTTGCAAGGGTATTTTTTTAATGATAAAGTTTGTGAAATTACAAAAATCTAAGTTAAGAATGGAGTCAACAAAGTCCTGAACTCTAGGGTTGCTATTCATTTTTAGGAGTATAATTATACAATATATATTATAAATGTTTTATCATTATGTCCGCAGAGAAGTCTCATCCCTCACCAAAGAAACATGTCTTTGAAAGAGACAAAGTCCACTACAAAACCTACAACCTTTGAAAATCAAAAGAATAAATGGGCATCGGGTGATCTGTTTCCAACTGAACAATCTCCAACAGAACTTCTACACCCACAGCTCAGTGATCATAGCACAGGAGGGGATGGAAAGACGGTCAGAGCCAGAGGAAAAGGAAGTTTGCTGTGAGCTTGTGCCTGCGAAAAATGTCAGAGAAGCTACACTTGTGGAGTCTCCTCAACATGGCTGCCTCAACAAGACCTAGACAAGTCTGGCACCAATAAACTCCATGACATGAAAGGCAGGAATCCTCATGGGCATTCAACTCTTCTCAAAGAGATACAGGCAACTAAGGAAGTATGAGGATGGAGGAATTGTCTACCCTGGGGAAGAGCACACCAATTGGATATCTAATACCAAGTCACCAGCCCTGAAATTGCACACACACCAGTTACATGTGGACCAAGGAGCTAGTGTTTATAAATTTGGATATATTTAAGAATGTGCATTTGGTTTTTTGGAGGGGTTGTGTATAAGGGAGGGGTTTTTATATATTAATTTCAAAACATTTTAAATAAATTTTTAAGACTACCTTTATTTTTAATTTTTTATTAGATATTTTCTTTATTTACATTTTAAATATTATCCCCTTTCCTGGTTTTCCCTCAGAAAATGCCCTGTCCCCTCCCTGCTCCTCCTGCTCACCAACCCACCCACTCCCACTTCCTGGCCCTGGCATTCCCCTATACTGGGGCATAGAGCATTCACAGGACCAAGAGCCTCTTCTCCCATTGATGGCCAACTAGGCCATCCTTTGCTACATATGCAGCTAGAACCTTGAGTCCCACCATGTGTTTTCTTTGATTGATGGTTTAGTCCCAAGGAGCTCTGGGGGTACTGGTTAGTTCATACTGTTGTTCTTTCTGTGGGGCTCAAACCCCTTCAGATCCTTGGGTACTTTCTCTAGCTCCCTCATCGGGAACCCTGTGCTCCGTGCAATGGATTGCTGTGAGTACCCACTTCTGTATTTGTCAGGCACTGGCAAAGCCTCTCAGGCAACAGCTATATCAGGCTCCTGTCAGCAAGCTCTTGTTGGCATCCACAATAGTGTCTTGTTTTGGTGGTTGTTTATGGGATGGATCCCCAGGTGGGGCAGTCTCTGGATAGTCATTCCTTCAGTTAAGACTACTTTTATAAAGTCCCTTCCTTGTCACTAACACAATGCTTCATCTTCTTTTTCACTGATACAGTCACAGATAATGTAGGACCCCTACAAATCTTGCTAAGGCCTTTTGGCATGCACTTTAATCTAATTATGGCAACAACTCCAGAAGCCTGTCATTCATTTGGATGCTCTGAGATATGTGACTTAACAGGTCACATTCTTGGTCGAATTCCTCTCTAGTCAACCAGGAGGCAGCTGCTTGAGCACGTCCAAGGATGCAGAAAGTGGACTCATCTGCTTCCAAGACTGCCCTTACCACCTCATACTCCAAACAAAATTTTCTACCACTGTAGGACTAAGAGTAATGCCTCTGGGTTTGCTACCTATTTCTTGTTTACATGACACTGGTTTTCATTTACCCTTCCTATACTTTCTCTTAAACTATATTTTGTTCAGTGTGTGTGTGTGTGTGTGTGTGTGTGTGTGTGTGTGTGTGTGTTTGTATTGGAGGCTTGTTGCAATTGACATTTGTGGCAATTTAGAGAGTGTTCACCATTTAATCCTTAAAAATAGCACACTTCCCTGATATCCAATATTTTTACCAGTATTTTGGTGCTTTATTTCTTTTCTTCCTTGTTTCTCTCCCACCCCTTTCTTTGTCTCTTAATGGATCAGAGTGTAGAACTCTAGGACTAGTGCATGCTAGGCAAAATCTATCTATCTAAGTTCTATCTGTCAGTCTGCCTGTCTGCCTTACTGCCTGCCTGCCTGTCTGTCTATCTATCTATCTACTTAGTCCACTTAGTTACTAACTTTCCCTCTGCTTCTTAGGTATATCACAAACCTGAGCTTCTTTTCTGCTTTACAAATGTAGATTCACTCCCTAACACTTTCCTTCATATCATACCATATACCATTCGAGACTGTGTATTGCTTATATTGAGGTATATACCATAGTTGATTCTATGTCTTTGTTTGAACACATTTTGCTACTACTAGATATTTTTTTTTTTTTTATATGAACTGCCTTGTTAAATCTTCACAATGACCTTTTGGAATATACATTAGTATCTACATTTTTTTTCCATTTTTTATTAGGTATTTAACTCATTTACATTTCCAATGCTATACCAAAAGTCCCCCATATCCACCCACCCCCACTCCCCTGCCCACCCACTCCCCCTTTTTGGCCCTGGTATTCCCCTGTACTGGGGCATATAAAGTTTGCAAGTCCAATGGGCCTCTCTTTCCAGTGATGGCCGACTAGGCCATCTTTTGATATATATGCAGCTAGAGTCAAGAGCTCCGGGGTACTGGTTAGCTCATAATGTTGTTCCACCTATAGGGTTGCAGATCCCTTTAGCTCCTTGGCTACTTTCTCTAGCTCCTCCATTGGGAGCCCTATGATCCATCCATTAGCTGACTGTGAGCATCCACTTCTGTGTTTGATGGGCCCCGGCATAGTCTCACAAGAGACAGCTACATCTGCGTCCTTTCAATAAAATCTTGCTAGTGTGTGCAATGGTGTCAGCGTTTGGATAGAGGCAATACCTCTCCTGGGCATATATCCAGAAGATGCCCCAACAGGTAAGAAGGACACATGCTCCACTATGTTCATAGCAGCCTTATTTATAATAGCCAGAAGCTGGAAAGAACCTAGATGCCCCTCAACAGAGGAATGGATACAGAAAATGTGGTACATCTACACAATGGAGTACTACTCAGCTATTAAAAAGAATGAATTTATGAAATTCCTAGCCAAATGGATGGACCTGGAGGGCATCATCCTGAGTGAGGTAACACATTCACAAAGAAACTCATACAATATGTATTCACTGATAAGTGGATATTAGCCCCAAACCTAGGATACCCAAGATATAAGATATAATTTGCTAAACACATGAAACTCAAGGAGAATGAAGACTGAAGTGTGGACACTATGCCCCTCCTTAGATTTGGGAACAAAACACCCATGGAAGGAGTTACAGAGACGGAGTTTGGAGCTGAGATGAAAGGATGGACCATGTAGAGACTGCCATAGCCAGGGATCCACCCCATAATCAGCTACTACTAGATATTAAGATGCTTGTTATGGAAAAGGACCTTCTCATTTTTAATGTTGAACACACCTACTATCAAAATGGCTCATGGACCTGTGAAACCAACTTTAATTCAGCTGGCCAAACTTGTGTACACAGAAGCCATGACAACATCCCCATGCTAAGCTTTCAGGGCTAGACATTTGAAAGAAGGAGCTCTATCACTCAATTCCTTTGTAACTTAAAGGAAGGAATACAGTACTGTCCACGAAAGTCCTCAAAAGTACTCAAAGGAAGCCACAGCAGCAGCGGTCGCCATCTTGGTCCGGGACCCGCCGAACTTAGGAAATTAGTCTGAACAGGTGAGAGGGTGCGCCAGAGAACCTGACAGCTTCTGGAACAGGCAGAAGCACAGAGGCGCTGAGGCAGCACCCTGTGTGGGCCGGGGACAGCCGGCCACCTTCCGGACCAGAGGACAGGTGCCCGCCCGGCTGGGGAGGCGACCTAAGCCACAGCAGCAGCGGTCGCCATCTTGGTCCGGGACCCGCCAAACTTAGGGAATTATTCTGAACAGGTGAGAGGGTGCGCCAGAGAACCTGACAGCTTCTGGAACAGGCAGAAGCACAGAGGCGCTGAGGCAGCACCCTGTGTGGGCCGGGGACAGCCGGCCACCTTCCGGACCGGAGGACAGGTGCCCACCCGGCAGGGGAGGCGGCCTAAGCCACAGCAGCAGCGGTCGCCATCTTGGTCCCGGGACTCCAAGGAACTTAGGAATTTAGTCTGCTTAGGTGAGAGTCTGTACCACCTGGGAACTGCCAAAGCAACACAGTGTCTGAGAAAGGTCCTGTTTTGGGCCTTCTTCTTCGGCCAGGAGGAGGTCCAAATACAAGATATCTGCGCACCTTCCCTGTAAGAGAGCTTGCCAGCAGAGAGTGCTCTGAGCACTGAAACTCAGAGGAGAGAATCTGTCTCCCAGGTCTGCTGATAGACGGTAACAGAATCACCAGAAGAACAATCTCTAAACAGAGTCAACTATAACTACTAACTCCAGAGATTACCAGATGGCGAAAGGTAAACGGAGGAATCTTACTAACAGGAACCAAGACCACTCACCATCACCAGAACCCAGCACACCCACTTCGCCCAGTCCAGGGAACCCCAACACACCTGAGAACCTAGACCTAGATTTAAAAGCATATCTCATGATGATGGTAGAGGACATCAAGAAGGACTTTAATAAATCACTTAAAGAAATACAGGAGAACACTGCTAAAGAGTTACAAGTCCTTAAAGAAAAACAGGAAAACACAATCAAACAGGTAGAAGTCCTTACAGAAAAAGAGGAAAAAACATACAAACAGGTGATGGAAATGAACAAAACCATACTAGACCTAAAAAGGGAAGTAGACACAATAAAGAAAACTCAAAGCGAGGCAACACTAGAGATAGAAACCCTAGGAAAGAAATCTGGAACCATAGATTTGAGCATCAGCAACAGAATACAAGAGATGGAAGAGAGAATCTCAGGTGCAGAAGATTCCATAGAGAACATCGGCACAACAATCAAAGAAAATGGAAAATGCAAAAAGATCCTAACTCAAAATATCCAGGAAATCCAGGACACAATAAGAAGACCAAACATACGGATAATAGGAGTGGATGAGAATGAAGATTTTCAACTCAAAGGTCCAGCAAACATCTTCAACAAAATTATTGAAGAAAACTTCCCAAATCTAAAGAATGAGATGCATATGAACATACAAGAAGCCTACAGAACTCCAAATAGACTGGACCAGAAAAGAAATTCCTCCCGACACATAATAATCAGAACATCAAATGCACTAAATAAAGATAGAATACTAAAAGCAGTAAGGGAAAAAGGTCAAGTAACATATAAAGGCAAGCCTATCAGAATTACACCAGATTTTTCACCAGAGACTATGAAAGCCAGAAGAGCCTGGACAGATGTTATACAGACACTAAGAGAACACAAACTGCAGCCCAGGCTACTATACCCAGCCAAACTATCAATTATCATAGAGGGAGAAACCAAAGTATTCCACGACAAAACCAAATTCACGCATTATCTCTCCACGAATCCAGCCCTTCAAAGGATAATAACAGAAAAAAACCAATACAAGAACGGGAACAACGCCCTAGAAAAAACAAGAAGGTAATCCCTCAACAAACCTAAAAGAAGACAGCCACAAGAACAGAATGCCACCTTTAACAACTAAAATAACAGGAAGCAACAATTACTTTTCCTTAATATCTCTTAACATCAATGGTCTCAACTCGCCAATAAAAAGACATAGACTAACAAACTGGCTACACAAACAAGACCCAACATTTTGCTGCTTACAGGAAACTCATCTCAGAGAAAAAGATAGACACTACCTCAGAATGAAAGGCTGGAAAACAATTTTCCAAGCAAATGGTATGAAGAAACAAGCAGGAGTAGCCATCCTAATATCTGATAAGATTGACTTCCAACCCAAAGTCATCAAAAAAGACAAGGAGGGACACTTCATTCTCATCAAAGGTAAAATCCTCCAAGAGGAACTCTCAATTCTGAATATCTATGCTCCAAATACAAGAGCAGCCACATTCACTAAAGAAACTTTAGTAAAGCTCAAAGCACACATTGCGCCTCACACAATAATAGTGGGAGACTTCAACACACCACTTTCACCAATGGACAGATCATGGAAACAGAAACTAAACAGGGACACACTGAAACTAACAGAAGTGATGAAACAAATGGATCTGACAGATATCTACAGAACATTTTACCCTAAAACAAAAGGATATACCTTCTTCTCAGCACCTCATGGTACCTTCTCCAAAATTGACCACATAATAGGTCACAAATCAGGCCTCAACAGATTCAAAAATATTGAAATTGTCCCATGTATCCTATCAGATCACCATGCACTAAGGCTGATCTTCAATAACAAAATAAATAACAGAAAGCCAACATTCACATGGAAACTGAACAACACTCTTCTCAATGATACCTTGGTCAAGGAAGGAATAAAGAAAGAAATTAAAGACTTTTTAGAGTTTAATGAAAATGAAGCCACAACGTACCCAAACCTTTGGGACACAATGAAAGCATTTCTAAGAGGGAAACTCATAGCTATGAGTGCCTTCAAGAAAAAACGGGAGAGAGCACATACTAGCAGCTTGACAACACATCTAAAAGCTCTAGAAAAAAAGGAAGCAAATTCACCCAAGAGGAGTAGACGGCAGGAAATAATCAAACTCAGGGGTGAAATCAACCAAGTGGAAACAAGAAGAACTATTCAAAGAATTAACCAAACGAGGAGTTGGTTCTTTGAGAAAATCAACAAGATAGATAAACCCTTAGCTAGACTCACTAAAGGGCACAAGGACAAAATCCTAATTAACAAAATCAGAACTGAAAAGGGAGACATAACAACAGATCCTGAAGAAATCCAAAACACCATCAGATCCTTCTACAAAAGGCTATACTCAACAAAACTGGAAAACCTGGACGAAATGGACAAATTTCTGGACAGATACCAGGTACCAAAGTTGAATCAGGATCAAGTTGACCTTCTAAACAGTCCCATATCCCCTAAAGAAATAGAAGCAGTTATTAATAGTCTCCCAGCCAAAAAAAGCCCAGGACCAGACGGGTTTAGTGCAGAGTTCTATCAGACCTTCAAAGAAGATCTAACTCCAGTTCTGCACAAACTTTTTCACAAGATAGAAGTAGAAGGTATTCTACCCAACTCATTTTATGAAGCCACTATTACTCTGATACCTAAACCACAGAAAGATCCAACAAAGATAGAGAACTTCAGACCAATTTCTCTTATGAACATCGATGCAAAAATCCTTAATAAAATTCTCGCTAACCGAATCCAAGAACACATTAAAGCAATCATCCATCCTGACCAAGTAGGTTTTATTCCAGGGATGCAGGGATGGTTTAATATACGAAAATCCATCAATGTAATCCATTATATAAACAAACTCAAAGACAAAAACCACATGATCATCTCGTTAGATGCAGAAAAAGCATTTGACAAGATCCAACACCCATTCATGATAAAAGTTCTGGAAAGATCAGGAATTCAAGGCCAATACCTAAACATGATAAAAGCAATCTACAGCAAACCAGTAGCCAACATCAAAGTAAATGGAGAGAAGCTGGAAGCAATCCCACTAAAATCAGGGACTAGACAAGGCTGCCCACTTTCTCCCTACCTTTTCAACATAGTACTTGAAGTATTAGCCAGAGCAATTCGACAACAAAAGGAGATCAAGGGGATACAAATTGGAAAAGAGGAAGTCAAAATATCACTTTTTGCAGATGATATGATAGTATATATAAGTGACCCTAAAAATTCCAACAGAGAACTCCTAAACCTGATAAACAGCTTCGGTGAAGTAGCTGGATATAAAATTAACTCAAACAAGTCAATGGCCTTTCTCTACACAAAGAATAAACAGGCTGAGAAAGAAATTAGGGAAACAACACCCTTCTCAATAGCCACAAATAATATAAAATATCTCGGCGTGACTCTAACGAAGGAAGTGAAAGATCTGTATGATAAAAACTTCAAGTCCCTGAAGAAAGAAATTAAAGAAGATCTCAGAAGATGGAAAGATCTCCCATGCTCATGGATTGGCAGGACCAACATTGTAAAAATGGCTATCTTGCCAAAAGCAATCTACAGATTCAATGCAATCCCCATTAAAATTCCAACTCAATTCTTCAACGAATTAGAAGGAGCAATTTGCAAATTCATCTGGAATAACAAAAAACCGAGGATAGCAAAAACTCTTCTCAAGGATAAAAGAACCTCTGGTGGAATCACCATGCCTGACCTAAAGCTTTACTACAGAGCAATTGTGATAAAAACTGCATGGTACTGGTATAGAGACAGACAAGTGAACCAATGGAATAGAATTGAAGACCCAGAAATGAACCCACACACCTATGGTCACTTGATCTTCGACAAGGGAGCCAAAACCATCCAGTGGAAGAAAGACAGCATTTTCAACAATTGGTGCTGGCACAACTGGTTGTTATCATGTAGAAGAATGCGAATCGATCCATACTTATCTCCTTGTACTAAGGTCAAATCTAAGTGGATCAAGGAACTTCACATAAAACCAGAGACACTGAAACTTATAGAGGAGAAAGTGGGGAAAAGCCTTGAAGATATGGGCACAGGGGAAAAATTCCTGAACAGAACAGCAATGGCTTGTGCTGTAAGATCGAGAATTGACAAATGGGACCTAATGAAACTCCAAAGTTTCTGCAAGGCAAAAGACACTGTCTATAAGACAAAAAGACCACCAACAGACTGGGAAAGGATCTTTACCTATCCTAAATCAGATAGGGGACTAATATCCAACATATATAAAGAACTCAAGAAGGTGGACCTCAGAAAATCAAATAACCCCCTTAAAAAATGGGGCTCAGAACTGAACAAAGAATTCTCACCTGAGGAATACCGAATGGCAGAGAAGCACCTGAAAAAATGTTCAACATCCTTAATCATCAGGGAAATGCAAATCAAAACAACCCTGAGATTCCACCTCACACCAGTGAGAATGGCTAAGATCAAAAATTCAGGTGACAGCAGATGCTGGCGAGGATGTGGAGAAAGAGGAACACTCCTCCATTGTTGGTGGGATTGCAGGCTTGTACAACCACTCTGGAAATCAGTCTGGCGGTTCCTCAGAAAATTGGACATAGTACTACCGGAGGATCCAGCAATACCTCTCCTGGGCATATATCCAGAAGAAGCCCCAACTGGTAAGAAGGACACATGCTCCACTATGTTCATAGCAGCCTTATTTATAATAGCCAGAAACTGGAAAGAACCCAGATGCCCCTCAACAGAGGAATGGATACAAAAAATGTGGTACATCTACACAATGGAGTACTACTCAGCTATTAAAAAGAATGAATTTATGAAATTCCTAGCCAAATGGATGGACCTGGAGAGCATCATCCTGAGTGAGGTAACACAATCACAAAGGAACTCACACAATATGTACTCACTGATAAGTGGATACTAGCCCAAAACCTAGGATACCCACGATATAAGATACAATTTCCTAAACACATGAAACTCAAGAAAAATGAAGACTGAAGTGTGGACACTATGCCCCTCCTTAGAAGTGGGAACAAAACACCCATGGAAGGAGTTACAGAAACAAAGTTTGGAGCTGAGATGAAAGGCTGGACCATGTAGAGACTGCCATATCCAGGGATCCACCCCATAATCAGCATCCAAACGCTGACACCATTGCATATACTAGCAAGATTTTATCGAAAGGACCCAGATGTAGCTGTCTCTTGTGAGACTATGCCGGGGCCTAGCAAACACAGAAGTGGATGCTCACAGTCAGCTAATGGATGGATCACAGGGCTCCCAATGGAGGAGCTAGAGAAAGTATCCAAGGAGCTAAAGGGATCTTCAACCCTATAGGTGGAAAAACATTATGAACTAACCAGTACCCCTGAGCTCTTGACTCTAGCTGCATATGTATCAAAAGATGGCCTAGTCGGCCATCACTGGAAAGAGAGGCCCATTGGACACGCAGACTTTGTGTGCCCCGGTACAGGGGAACGCCAGGGCCAAAGGGGGGGAGTGGGTGGGTAGGGGAGTGGGGGTGGGTGGGTAAGGGGGACTTTTGGTATAGCATTGGAAATGTAAATGAGCTAAATACCTAATAAAAAATGGAAAAATAAATAAATAAATAAATAAATTACACCAAAAAAAAAAAAAAAAAGTACTCAAAGATATTAAAATATTAAATGACTCCTAAGATGACACGGTATCTTCTGGAAGCAAGGGTAGAATTGCATTAATTTATTTCACCATTTCATATGGAATTTCTGCCCATCTGCATTACATGTGGACTCCCTACAGTAGGTTACCATCCATCTGAGTCTACAGAATAAATCTTGGCTCTGCTCAAGGCAATGGTCTCTTGTGGCTCTCTTGCTTTACGCTTCTGTGAGTTTTTTAGATAAATAAGCCCATTAGGAGGGAGAAGGGAAATTGCTATCCCTAATGACCTCCTAAAATAATTGTATGGCTCAGAAAGGCAAATGCTTTATTTTTGGGGACATGAAGTCAGCCTCAGTCATTCAAGGTTCTGAAAGTATGATTGATCTTTGGAAAAGATGATATAAGAAAGCAATATATCCCTTTGAATACAGGTCAAAAGTTGAAGACATAGCATCTGTGATTATATCAGAAGTATTATAATAAATCATAACAATTGAGACATTCTGTTCTTCAATGAAATTCTCAGCCTAATAAATAGTTCCAGAATATAAGACCATAATTAAAACTAAGACAAGATTAAAGTATTATATCATACCTTATCCTACCACATTTAGACACTTTGATTAAGTTAAAGGAAAGTTTATTGGCTGCTAAGAATACATAAGTGGTTTTCAATTAATTTGTTACAGATAAAAATAAATAAGTTGTCTCCTCTAAGTAAATTATTTTTTATATTGCATTATTCTCTTTTTAGTCAAATATTTACACTTGAAATTTTTAAATTTTTGTTATTAATTTATCTCATTATTCTCCTAGCATCAAGAGTAATGTACCTTATATTGACACAGTATTTTATTTTCTACTATGCTTTTTTGACCCATATCACCATATATAAGTCTCACATTAATCTTATGAAGTAGATAAGCCAGATATAATTTCACAGATGAAGGAACTGTCACCTCATCCCCAGTCACATGCATAGCATTGGGACTAGGGGGAAATTCTGATAGTCTGATATTTAGCCTAGCGCTCTTTGAAACTCATCAACGATTCCAAACTCAGAAAATAAATCTCTCTCTGACTTTTCCAGAAATGAGCATTGGATTTGCAGGGGGTTTGCAGAGTCGGAATTGCTTGCTGACTTTTGATCACACCTTTCTTTTTGCCATTTCAAAACTGAAATGGCAAAGCTTGGGAAGGTGTCCAAGTTCTACGCAATGAAAACTTTACTTCTTGGGGTTTGGGAAGTCCACTTGATTTTTTTCAAAGTATGGAAAACTGTCACTCATGCAAAATTCATAAGACAAATAAAATTTTAAAACTTCCAAAGGTGGCTAAGTTATAACCTCAAAAACTGTTTCAAAATGCATCACTGGTCTTCTGCATCTGGCCAATGCAATACCAAAAACACCCTCTCACATGAAGCAGCTATAAAACTGGACAATAAAATAAAATAAAATAATTATTTTCAGATGCTAGGAAAGAGACAACGTAGTTCTCTGAATCCACAGTAAAGAAACTGTAAGTTGAGCCTCTTGGGGACCAGAAACCCATCTATAAATACTGGTCAAATGACAGTGCTTCAGGGAGCTGTGTCCTGAGACCACAGTTAGGGCTCTGAACACTGCTTTTCTTTCCCGGGGAAATGTGTTGCTCTTTCTTCTTCATGCTGACTCTTGGCAGGTTCCCTAATGAAAGAGACCACCCCATGCAGAACACCAAGCTCCACCCTGGTCAATTTATTCCTCTGACCTTCATTCACTTATTGCATTTGCCATGGCCTGTCTTTAAGTTCTTTTATCTGTTTGTTTGTGTTCTGTTTCCCACTAGACTGGAAATTTCACAGTAATGCAACTCTGATTTCACTACTGCTACACCTGTGCTCCTGGCACAATAGACTGAATCTACAGGATTCAGTTGTTGAACAAGATCATTTGTGCTCATATAAATATTATTTTCATGCTCAAATATATCAGTGTTGGGAGCCAAAGAGTCAAAGAGTGGCCTATTAATAAGCATGTAATATAAGTAGGCAAAACCAAGCTACCTTAGAGGAAAGGAGGAGACACTAACGAGAAGAGAAATTAGATAGCAAAGCTCTTTGTCGTTGTCACTTTGTTTAGAGTTTATGTTCTTGAAAGCACCATGTCATTTTCCAAATGCCATACAGTTTTCTCAGTGATGTTCTTCAGGTATTGAAATGAGGCTGTATGATATCATCAGCCAAGAGTCATGCTAAGCTGATCCTACATCACACTTTCTGGTACATTAGAATTCATCTTCCTCCCTTTATGCATTCAACAAATATATGTTAACACTTTGTTGGAAGTTGTTTCAGTGTTTTGATTCAATTGGGAATCTGCATGTCCAAATGCTAAAGGTCCTTGCCCCCAATCGGTTCTTGATCAATTAACAAAGAAACCAGCAGCCAATGGTTGAGGAAAGGGAAATGTGGTGAGGCCCTTAGAATTGTGTATGCTAAGACACAGAAGAGGGGAAACAGAGAATTGCCATGAGTTGGGGAAAGGGGATGGGACATAGGAGCTATAGAAGAGAAAGCCAACCAGCCATGTGAGAACTCAGGTGAGTGGCTATTGGACACTTTCCTGATTGGGCCTGAGGTAGCAGGGGAAGGTTTAGGAGTCTCCAGCCTTTGAGGTAGCCAAGGAATTTTGAAAATAAGCTAACGTGTGCATGTGGTGTGTGTGTGTGTGTGTGTGTGTGTGTGTGTGTGTGTGTGTGTGTGTGTGTGTGTATTTCATTTGCTGATCCAAACATAGCTCCTGGGCAGGTGCACAGGTGTAATTTACCAGGAGCCAAAGCTGTGTAGCCAAACTCACCACTACAACACTTTGTATGAGTCAAGTGTAAAGACGTCCAATGTCGAGGACCAGCACAGGATGGACAAAGCCAACAGCATATTGAGAGAAGCAGATCTGAAAGCAAGTATGGAGAAGATGGGCTAGCATGAAGTAGATATCTGTATTAAGAAAACGCAGCAAAAGGATGTTTAACCTAGACCAGCTATTGGAAAAACAAGAAGAAAGCTATTCGTATGCTGAGCTCAAAAACATGTGCTCATTTTGTATGAAGAAGAGAGGCAAAGAAATCAGAAAAGGCCATAAGTCCAAAGCAAAGAGACAAAAAAGCTCAAACTGCAGACATCTACAGGAAGTTCTTCCATGTTGGAACAAAAGAAACAGAGGGATAAGTAAAAGGCCAGATCAGAAACGTGGCATGCTCTTGAGAATTTTATATTTCAAAATTAGTAGCTGTTGGAATAACAACATGACCAAACTTAGACCATTGCAAAAATATTCTAACAGGCCATTAAAGAAATAGATATTTTTATAGACTGTTGCTTGAGATCAATCCAAAACAATAAGAGTCTGATCCAAGTAAAGAATGGTAAGGAGACAGGGGATACATAATAGATCAGGGGCAAAATTAGTCATGACTCTTAGTTGTTGATCAAATGTCAAATGTCAGAGTCAAGGAAAAGATGGGTTTTCTGAGAAGATGGCTTTGTGAATGGGTATGTCCACACTTAGAGATTCATTGGTGGCTATTATGTATGTTAGTGGTGTTTATATATCTCAAACTCGGGAAAGGCCTAAGGACCAAAATCTAGCTTTCCTCACAGTTGAAACAAGTATACAAACATGTTTATCTTTATGTGTTATAAAGCCATGGGAACACATGAAGTAACGAGAAAGCAGCAAAGGCTATTACCTTAAAGTAGTGTTCTGGTTGGAATTTCATTGCTGTAATAAAGACCATGACCGGAACAAGTGGGTCTCTGACTCTTGTGTCTGTTCTTGGGACTCTTCCTCCTGTGGGTTATCACGTCCAACGTTGCTATGATTTTTTTTTTCATCTTATTGTAGTTTATTGTGTAATGTTTGATTGTCATCTCTTGGAAGTTTCTTGTTTTCTAATGAAAGACATAAAAGGGAATGTAACCAGATGGGAGAGGAGGTGAGTAGGAACTAGGAAGACTAGAGATAGGGTAAACTATATAACTTTATCTATTTTCAGTAAAAGAAAAACACTAAAATAATAATAATAGTAATAATAATAATAACACATACCACATACCACATAATAATAACAACAAAATAAAACAGAAAATCTACTCAGTGGTACAAGTACAATAGAGCTACAATGTTGTAATTCTTTAGAGTAAGTAAACATTGATCTACAGCTATATGTGTTTAGAAAAGACAGAGGCCTCTTTATGGAATTCACTCCCTCTAATAAATTAAAAGTAGAAAAAAATTAAATGAATGAATGAGTATCATGACCAAAAGAAATCTAGGGAGAGAAGGGTTTATTTGGTTTGTAGCTTACAGTCCATCATCAAGGGATGTAACAGCAAGTGTTCACTGCAGGTACCTAGAGGCCAGAACCAAGGCTGACATCATGGAGGAATGTTGCTTACTGGCTTGCATCCTCTGGTTTAATTATCTGCCTATCTTATACAGACCAGCCCTACCTACCTAGGGATGGCACCAACCACACTAGGCTGGACCCTTCTACATCAACTAACAATTAAAAATGCTTTGCAGACATGGCCATAGGCCAATATGATCTGAGAAATTCTTCAGTTGATGTTTCCTCCTCCTGGGTGACTCTAATCTTATGCCAAGTTGACAGCTGAAGATATCTCAAACAAGTAGCAAAATGTAAATTTCAAGTAAAATATGTATCTATGATTTCTGTATAAGCAAACATCTTTTCTTACTCCAGATCCAAGTTGTATGTAACAAATTATGACATGGATTTCAAACATGAGTCCTCTTTGAAATGAGAGAAATAACCGAAATAATAGAGACACCAATAATAAATATCTATCAATCATAAAACATGGCAAATTCTATGAAGATGTGCTAGTGATAGGGGCTCTGTATCTTCAACAAGAATCACTTTTCCTTCAGCCTGACTTTTATAACAGACGACGTTATGGACAAACTCCACTCCCAACACCTCCTCCTAACCTACTTAATCAGCATACTGTGTGATATTAGAATGTGCATCAAAAATCTCATGATTACTCTTCAACAGTTTGATAAATCCAGAGTGAATTTAACTGTGATTGGTATTAAGTTGTCTGCTGTCTCCTGGAGGTGAAGGAATTTGAGCATTGTTTGTTTGTTTTAAGGATTTATTTTATTTTACATACTTTTTATGTATGTGTATGTGAATATATGTATACAAGTACCATAGAGGCCAGAAGTGGGCATAAGGCCCCAGAAGCTGGAATTACACATGTTTGTGTGCCACTTGATGTGGATGCTAAAATCTAAATGCCAGTTGTCTACCTCTCCAGGCTACTGGTTGTAAAGTTTTATAGCATTTGCGAGGATAAGATAATTGATATTCTTTTTCATAAAGAGTGCCCAAATTGTGAAAAGCCTTGAAGATATGGGCACAGGGGAAAAATTCCTGAATAGAACAGCAATGGCTTGTGCTGTAAGATTGAGAATTGACAAATGGGACCTAATGAAACTCCAAAGCTTCTGCAAGGCAAAAGACACCGTCAATAAGACAAAAAGACCACCAACAGATTGGGAAAGGATCTTTACCTATCCTAAATCAGATAGGGGACTAATATCCAACATATATAAAGAACTCAAGAAGGTGGACTTCAGAAAATCAAATAACCCCATTAAAAAATGGGGCTCAGAGCTGAACAAAGAATTCTCACCTGAGGAATACCGAATGGCAGAGAAGCACCTGAAAAAATGTTCAACATCCTTAATCATCAGGGAAATGCAAATCAAAACAACCCTGAGATTCCACCTCACACCAGTCAGAATGGCTAAGATCAAAAATTCAGGTGACAGCAGATGCTGGCGTGGATGTGGAGAAAGAGGAACACTCCTCCATTGTTGGTGGGATTGCAGGCTTGTACAACCACTCTGGAAATCAGTCTGGCGGTTCCTCAGAAAATTGGACATAGTACTTCCGGAAGATCCAGCAATACCTCTCCTGGGCATATATCCAGAAGATGTCCCAACCGGTAAGAAGGACACATGCTCCACTATGTTCATAGCAGCCTTATTTATAATAGCCAGAAGCTGGAAAGAACCCAGATGCCCCTCAACAGAGGAATGGATACAGAAAATGTGGTACATCTACACAATGGAGTACTACTCAGCTATTAAAAAGAATGAATTTATGAAATTCCTAGCCAAATGGATGGACCTGGAGGGCATCATCCTGAGTGAGGTAACACATTCACAAAGGAACTCACACAATATGTACTCACTGATAAGTGGATATTAGCTCAAAACCTAGGATATCCAAGATATAAGATACAATTTGCTAAACACAAGAAACTCAAGAAGAATGAAGACTGAAGTGTGGACACTATGCCCCTCCTTAGAATTGGGAACAAAACACCCATGGAAGGAGTTACAGAGACAAAGTTTGGAGCTGAGACGAAAGGATGGACCATGTAGAGACTGCCATATCCAGGGATCCACCCCATAATCAGCTTCCAAACGCTGACACCATTGCATACACTAGCAAGATTTTATTGAAAGGACCCAGATGTAGCTGTCTCTTGTGAGACTATGTCGGGGCCTAGCAAACACAGAAGTGGATGCTCACAGTCAGCTATTGGATAGATCACAGGGCTCCCAGTGGAGGAGCTAGACAAAGTACCCAAGGAGCTAAAGGGATCTGCAACCCTATAGGTGGAACAACATTATGAACTAACCACTACCCTGGATCTCTTGACTCTAGCTGCATATGTATCAAAAGATGGCCTAGTTGACCATCACTGGAAAGAGAGGCCCATTGGACACACAAACTGTATATGCCCCAGTACAGGGGGACGCCAGGGCCAAAAAAAAAAATGGGAATGGGTGGGTAGGGAAGTGGGGGGGAGGGTATGGGGGACTTTTGGGATAGCATTGGAAATGTAATTGAGGAAAATATGTAATAAAAATATTAAAAAATAAAAAGAGTTCCCAAATTGTACCAACTTCAAGATCTACACAGCTGGCTCCACTACTAGGTAAGGACCATAAACCCAGTGTCACAGGAAATAGATTAATAAAGTTAATGCAATATTTGTGCTGGTTATTATAATGTTAACTTGACACAAGCTTGTAATATTTGGGGAGAGGAAACCTCAATTGAGAAAATGTCCTGACCAAATTAGCCTGTGATGTCATTTTCTTGATTGATGTTTGATGTGGGTGGGTCCAAGCCATTTTGTGGGTGGTGCTAACTCCTGTGCTGGTGGTCCCGTGTTCTATAAAAAGCAATGAGCAAGTTATGGGGAGCAACCCAGTAAGTAGCACTTCCCCATGGCATCTGCTTCAGTTACAACCTCAAAGTATCTGCTTTCTTGTGTTCCTGTCCCAACTTCCCTCAGTGAGGGAACTTTAGGAACTCACACAATATGTACTCACTGATAAGTAGATATTAGCCCAGAAACTTAGGATACCCAAGATATAAGATACAACTTGCCAAACGCATGAAATCCAAGAAGAACGAAGACCAAAGTGTGGACTCTTTACCCTTTCTTAGAAATGGGAACAAAACACCCATGGAAGGAGTTACAGAGACAAAATTTGGAGCTGTGACGAAAGGATGGACCACCTAGTGATTGCCATATGCAGGGATCCATCCCATAATCAGCTTCCAAATGCTGACACCATTGCATACACTAGCAAGATTTTGCTGAAAGGACCCAGATATAGCTGTCTCTTGTGAGACTATGCCGGGGCCTAGCAAACACAGAAGTGGATGATCACAGTCAGCTATTGGATGGGTCACACGGCCCCCAATGGAGGAGCTAGAGAAATTACCCAAGGAGCTAAAGGGAACTGCAACCCTATAGGTGGAACAACAATATGAACTAACCAGTACCCGAGAGCTCTTGTCTTTAGCTGCATATGTATCAAAAGATGGCCTAGTTGGCCATCACTGCAAAGAGAGGCCCATTGGACTTGCAAACTTTATATGCCCCAGTACAGGGAATACCAGGACCAAAAAGGGGGAGTGGGTGGGTAGGGGATTGGGGGGGTGGATATGGGGGACCTTTGGGATAGCATTGAAAATGTAAACGAGGAAAATACCTAATTAAAAAAATATGTGAAATAAGAAAAAAAAATAAAAATAAAGAAATTTTCAACACTTAAAAAAAAAAAAGAAATATAAAATGAAATAAGTCCTTATCTCTCCAAGGCAGTTTTGCTCGTGATGTTTTATCACAGCTATGGAAATTCTAGCTAAAACATTATTTTATTGATCAAATTGTATTTATCCAAAAGGTGGTCCTCACACTAAAGTCTTCAGCAAGCTCTTTCTGCTCTAGCATGGGTTCTCTACCCGTTTGCACATTTCAATCACCCAGTGGAGAGTTGAGTACCTCACTGTTAAATACAGACTTAACAATTACAAAACCACATCCTTGAGGATGTATTGCCAAAGGATACAAGGGTGGGACACAGAGACAGAGTTCTTTGTATTTATTTTTAAATAATTCACTTACTGATGGTTGAATTGTACCAAGCACTGTAAATACTTTACTCCTTTAAAGGAACTCTATTTTTCTTATCTGAAGAAATTTTAATATAGTAGACAAACTATTTCTATTTATTCTGCATTCTGTTATTGACATTTTGTGGCTTGGAATGCATGATTAAGCATCTGGCAACTCCTCTGTTCTAATCTACATGAATTTAATTCAAGCGTTTGGGTTCAGGTTTTATTCATCAGACTTTGAGTCCTTTCCTATTAAGGATCCACATTAGCACCTTCGTGTCACTGAGAAATTGTCTTTTGCCCTAAATTTGAATAGTGGAAAGTGAGGTATTTACTCTAGCAGTTGAATTTCTAATTAATTAAAAAGCTTTATGGTATCATACTTGGTATCACATGACACACTGTGTCCCACCCACCCCAGTCCCCTCTTGCATCCCCCACTTCCCCTGAAAACTCCTTCCCAAAGAGTCGCCTTCCAACCCTCACCTTTCTTCCTTCCTCCATGTTTTTCTCCTTTCTTTGCTCCCTCTTTCTCTCTCCTTTTCCAGATTTTCTCCAAGAAGCCACAGTTGTTGGGCATTTGTGATACTTTAAGCATTCCATGTTGTTTCCAGAAGACAGTGCCTCACCGATCACCAACTCAAACTTTGATTCCCACAGTCCTTCTCCCTCTTCTCCCTCAATGTTACCTGGGCCTTGAGGGCTTTGGGGGGCATGATGATCAATGTCCCACCTAGAGACTCACTACATATACTCCCTAGGGGAATTTTCAAATCTTCTGATACCTCATGTTAGCTTAGCATTCCATGAGATCTATTATTCAGTTTCTCTCTCACAAAATTAAATTTTATCTTCAGAAAAGACAAGTGAAGCAGGAATGTGATGTGTGAGAGAAGTCATTTGAATACTTTCATGTTACCCTAGGATTCTTTGAACAAGCAAATTGCCTCTGCTTTTGAATTCTATCCATTTACACAACACAGAATTTATTACCTTCTGCTTCCAGTCTTTTCTCTTTAAGGTAGCTTAGAGGAGCTCTTGGATCTGTGAATAGAATAACTGGGAAGGAGCTGTTGTCCAAACTGAGGAGTTGTGTGAAACTGGCAAAGGTGCTTAAACTCTGTGGAATCCATTTTCTGTTGAATATACACCATAACATTGGCACTAACTGAGAGAGCTCATGCAATATTTTATTTGAAAGAAGTAAGTTTGTTCTGGGGAGTCTCTGACCTCAAGGTTGTTGAAGGCATATTGTGAGTTACACTCTAAATACATAAAGAATTTAGCCACACTCCTCAAGTCATGCTACATTTCTATGGTTATAGAAAGCCTGATATATTTTTTTCATTAGTTGGAAATGATTCTGCATTCACTATTTCCTTTCAGTTGAGAAATATCTTCTTAGGCAGTAAGTATTGCTATCAAGAAAGGCTGTGTTTTGTCTTGGTCTCGGAATCTGATTGACCTTGCATGACCTCTCAAAAAGGCCATTATTGATTATTCAGTATTAGCATGTGAGAATGATCTCCTGATGCAGCTTTATTCTTAAAGTCCACTTCAGTAAAAGCTCTCTCACGGTATTAGGATAGAAGACATGACAGTGGATACATGTGCAATTAACACAAGGCAAAGTCTCACATGAATCTGGAGCCAGGAAATGCACATGTGGTCAAGTGCACTAAAATTCTTATCACAAATGGACACAGCTTATGTGGAGCGCTCAAAAGCTGCTTTGATGCAAAACGAGAGTTCACATCTTCTAATTACTATTTACTGACAACAGAAATGTTTCCAAATACAAAATATCTAATGCTAAAAATTTTTAGAATAAAAAAAATTTACTAGGGTCAAGGAGAGACTATGTTTAAAAATGTATGGGGAAAACAGCTTTAGATTTTAACTGAAAATTGACTAAGATTTTGTCTTATGCTTTGAAATCATATGAACAATGTTCAATTTACATAATACCCATGTTCTTTATTCTAATACAGATTTTTTTCCTACCATACTATGAAATCCTAGTTAAACATTTAATTTAGTTGCTTGCTTTTACTTGTGGTACTAATCTTAAATGGGAATTTAATTATGAAAAGCATTTGACTAAATTAGCCTCAGAGTTCATTCTATTGATTTTTATGAAGCAGATTAAAAATAATAAGAAGAAAATCATGAGGAACTCCAGTAGAGCAATTTCATATAAACTTTCTGCCCATGGATTACTCCATGTAGAGCCCATTACATGGTCTGATGAGGCAAACATCTTCCCCTGTTCAAGAAAGGCAGCAAGGAGCACATTGAAAAGTCACTAATTCCAAGATGATGTCATCATTCAATGCTAACAGTTCTACACAATTATAAGTCATGTGTACCGGACACATTTAATCTAGACAAAATGTAGAGCAAGTGAATTGACATCAGAATGTAGCTTCCTGATATTGATATTCCCACTAGAATAAGGAAAAAGGCAATGTATGCTGTCCCTTATGCCACAGCTGTTCCTGTTATGTGGCGGTGGCAAATGGCACTCTCTTCACACAAATGCTTAACTCTATGGCTGTGGCTGCCTCTTTAAGATGTAGACATTATAACAGTTGTTCATTCCCAAGAGAGGGTAGTATAGGCCTATGGATGTTTGAGTATGCAAATAGAAACTTTGTCCTCATAATTAAGATCACTTCCAAACCTTGTGGTAGTAATGGGTCCTGATTGGTCTCCGGCCTCCCACTAACTAGCATTGGAGAATCCTCCTAAGCTCCTGGGATTCAGTATTCCCTTAACTAAAATATTGGTCATTGTGGTCCATACCAGATTTCAATTCTCCCAGTGTCTAACTTCCTTCCTCAAATCCTGCTGTTAAATTCTTCAACAAAGGCTGAGCTCACAGTTCACGTTTCATTGTTATCAATTCATTGCTACAACCTTTTCTCTATTGAAGAATGGAGGGATCCACAAATAAACAAATGAATCAATTACAAATAGTGATGCTTATATTGCAGACATGGCTAATATGCTTTGTTCATTTTACAATGTCTTATATGTACTCATTTACATTTAGAAGAGCTAGTAGCCTGGGTTAACATAAAGATTTCCAGATCTGTCAGCAGTGAACAAAAGGTATGTTTTCTAAGGAAAACAAGACCCTCCCATTGTTTTGTGAAGTATATTGTTTTGTTGCTTTTTGTTTTATATGTTTTTATCATTAGATATTTTCTTTACTTACATTTCAAACGTTATCCCCTTTCCTGGTTTCCCTTCTGAAAACCCCCTATCCTCTCCCCACTCCACTGCTCACCAACCCACCCACTCCTGCTTCCTAGAAACTGCTTTCACACATATTCTCCTCAGATAATTAAAAAATGAGGAATTATGAGAAGAAATCAAATAGAAATGGGGTTGAAAGAGAATGAAGGTTACAAAATTTCCAACTCTGAAATAGCATGTTCATGAGTACTTAAGTAAGTGGATGGCTATGTTAAGTAACAGCATCATTTAAGCCATTGTACATCAAGTTGTTATTATTGTTGATTCTACAGGGTATACTGTGAAGCAGTTCATAGAGGCTTTACTCTTAACTTTGGTAATTACAATAACCCTGTAGATGTATTCATTGAAATTGTTTCAAACCCTATGAGAAAAGTTTATGAAGTTGTGGCTATACTGGCAATACCCACTTCCCAATGCTTATCCATGCATACAGTCTGGGATCATTGCTCTTCATGGCTGCTTCCACTTGCTCATTCCCACACACAGTATACCCCCTACCTAAGCCTGGCCAGCCTTTTCTTCAGCAACGTCACTCTCACTTCATTAACCTTTATTTTATTCATTCAATGCGCCTTAGCCTTCTTTGGTCAACTTGAGGCTAGTTGCAACTTTATTTGTTTCCTAAGTATAACAAAGGAAAACACTACAACCTAGGAGACTTAAAGCCAGAGAAAGGTACTCTAACAGCTTTTCGAGGCTCTAGGTCGATGTTTCCTTGACTCTCCCCAGCTTGTGATGGTAGCCACCAGTTGTCAGTGTTCCTCCCCTGCAACTGTTTCAATGAAGTCCTTACCTCTGTCACCACACACTGACTTCCTCCTGTATATCTACATCTTCATATGACATTTTCCTCTTCATACAAGGACACCTGTCTTGTTGGATTAAGGGCTTAACCTATGCCAGTGAAACTACATCCCAACCAATGACATCTTCAATGGCCTGATTTCCAAGCTGCCTCGTATCCCAGGTACCAGAAATAAGGACCCATGCAGTTCAAACTGTACCAGTGAGAAATCTTGCACCTCTCTTTGGTAATCCTCCAAAACCCATGCTTGAGGGACTCCTTGCTCCTCTCTTCTCTGTGGTCCTTCAGGCTCCTGCTCTCGTCTCCCTCGACTTCTCACCACCAGCGTACCCAAGCCCCTGCTCCTGACATCCTAATGTGCACTCTATCTGCTGAAGCCATCCATGCCCTAGAGTTTCCTACAGGCTACCCAATGTCTCTCGCTATGACCTCTCCTCTGAACTCAGAAATGCAACTGTCTCCTTAAAATAACCTCTTGGCTATCTCTCAGGCACGTCTAACCCACTGCTCCCAAATTCCTCTGCTTACCCCACACTCCATCTGTGCTCCCTCAGTTATCTCTAGCTCAGATTCTGACACCCACATCCCCCAGTTGTTCGTGCCAGTAACCTGACAATCATCTTACGTCTATTCCTCCTCAAAATATATCTTGACTTAACAGAGCTTTCTGTTTTGCTTGCCAATACTCTAATTTCAGCCACCAATATAACTCCCCTGAAATTGTTACATGCAGGGTAAATTCCAAAGTCCATACAAGGACTCTGGGGCTCCTAATATCATTTATTAGGCCTCCTTGATGATAAAGGTTGACAAAGCCCTATAAAGAATAAATGGCCACTTGTGGAATTTGGGATCACTCTCTCCCATGGTTGGCATCAACTGTCCTGGTTTGGTGAAATCCCCAGAGAGAGGGGACAAGTAAATGACAAGTAAATCCTTCTGGAGGATTGATATTTAGTAAATAAAGGGTTCACAGGCAGTTTTGGCCTACGTCCACTGTCCCCACGTGTCCTCAATTCAAAGTAATCAGCATAACACATTATCATTTTGAGGGGTGGCATCTCCTAAATTCCTATCACAAAATTATTGAATAAGAAGTAGTCAAGTCTCTGAGCTCAGATGACTAATCCAAAGTTTTATGGCATAAGAATTAGCTACAAAGGACTGAATGGGTCATTGAGGGAATAGTAATCATTTTAATTCCTCCTTGGTACACAGTAGACTTTGTTGAGTCTGATCCATTCTTCTTGTGCTATTCAAGATGTAAGAAAACTATTCTGTCAAGACCTTCCCTTTACCACACAAACTTCTTCCTATATCCTAAACCATTCTCTATGCTTTCTTCATTGTCTGTGTATAATGTCAAAAAGCAATTGGTATTTTTTTTAATTTATAGCCAAAACTTGAAGGAACCCAAGTTTGTTGGCATAGGCATGAAGAGGGTGAGGCTGAAGAGGGCAATGCTGGAGTGAAGAGGGTGGGTTCAGATAGTATCCTCACATTTCGTAACTGTTACTCTCACCTTGACTGGGCTTCCAGCAGCAGGAATAGACAGTAATGGAAATCAGGAATGATACTTTAATAATATCATTAAGGTCTGGTTCATTCTCTTGCTTTGTGGGTCAGTTTATTTCCAAAGGCCACTGAATCCATAGTATGCTAATTGAGAACACATTTATAGCTCCGACACAGAAGTATCTACTTTAAACAATTTATTTAAAATCCTTTTAATACACTGTCTTAGTCAGGGTTTCTATTCCTGCACAAACATCATGACCAAGAAGCAAGTTAGGGAGGAAAGGGTTTATTCAGCTTACACCTCCATACTGCTGTTCATCACCAAAGAAAGTCAGGACTGGAACTCAAGCAGGGCAGGAAGCAGGAGCTGATGCAGAGGCCATGGAGGGATATTCTTTACTGGCTTGCTCAGCCTGCTCTCTTATAGAACCCAGGACTACCATCCCAGAGATGGTCCCACCCACAAGAGGCCTTTCCCCCTTGATCACTAATTGAGAAAATGCCTTACAGTTGGATCTCATGGAGGCATTTCGTCAATTGAAGCTCCTTTCTCTGTGATAACTCCAGCTGTGTCAAGTTGACACAAAACTAGCCAGTACAAACACATTTGGTGATAAGGCACTCATCAAAATAAATCACATCGAACTAACCAGTACCCCGGAGCTCTTGACTCGAGCTGCATATGTATCAAAAGATGGCCTAGTCGGCCATCAGTGGAAAGAGAGGCCCATTGGACATGCAAACTTTATATACCCCAGTACAGGGGAACGCCAGGGCCAAAAAGTGGGAGTGGGTGGGTAGGGGAGTTGGGGGGAGGGTATAGGGGACTTTTGGGATAGCATTGGAAATGTAATTGAGGAAAATACCTAATAAAAATATTTTTAAAAATCACACCACTAGCAAAGTATGTCGACAAATAACCCCTGTTACTCTTGCCACACTTGCCACATTCGTGATCCTGTCTTGTTACTCTTTATTCTTAACTTCTTCATCCTTTATTACCAGCCTGCTTTCCCCTCACATATAATCAAGCATCTGACCTGCTTTTGGGACTCTACTACCAAAAGGTATTCCCATTTTCCCTTACTGTCCATTGCTATTGCCACTAGGCCGGGTGAGGCCAGAGTTACTACATTCGACCTAGGGAAAGACAGTGCAGTCCTTACCCCATGTTGTCTCTTAGAGACGTCCCTTCATCCCACTAACATCTGCAACTTTGATTATCTACACAAAGCCTGTCTATAACCATGTAACTACTTGGCTCACAAAACGCAGAAACCTATTGCAGACTTTAAAGGCCTTCTACCATCTGTTTCCACCCTGCTCAGTCTTGTTTTCAGTTTTATAGATCATCGGCACTTTCCAAACTTTCTATCCTTATTCTGAGTGCCTTTCCTTCGAATACTCTTTCTTCTTGCCTGTATTCCACCTGTGTTTGCATATTTAAATTAAGGCTTGTCAGTGGTTTCTCTTTACTAGTATTTTCGACACTTCTGATAGCTATTAAGGAAACCCCACCTAAAGCTTATTTTTGTTACTAGAATTGTTGGTCTTAACCTTATTTTCTGCCTGTGGCCATTGACAGTGTCTGCTTTCTGCTCAGTGTCAAGAGAGTTCCTTCCAATCAGTAATGACTCTACTGTGACCGCAACCCCTTGCTTCTCCTAGGAGATTTCTATTTCTTGTTTCCTGAGTCCTATTATCTTGGTGGATTTTCTTCATCAGACTATGACTTAAAATCACATCCCCAATGCATAGTATTACGAAATTCCCACCTGAACACACTATTTTCAGTATCATACCATTGGATCATAAAAAATGTATTTAATTTTCTGAGGAAGTACTTATATTTAACTTTGCCTTTACAATTAAAGAGTTAAACTGAGTAAGTAGTACTTACTGCATGTCTGTATGCTGGTTTTATTCCACTATAACAGATAAACCCCAAAGTTAAAATCTTGTCGAACCATAGGGTGTTAGTTAGTGCTTTTTTACAGCCTAGTAAACATGTTCTAATAGTCTTCCCCTAAAATGTATGTAAATACCCCACTTCTTAGTAGGCATTTTGTCTAGCTTGCCATTTTTGCAGATCTGTCATTAATAGGTCCATAACCCTCTTATTCACATAATTCTGTATTTGCATAATGTCACTTTTGAGTGTTCCCAACAGGTCTATGTGTTTGAACACTCAGTCCCCAGTCACTGGTGCTGCCTGAGTAGTTTATGGACTCATTGAAGCGTGGTGCAGAGCTAGCAGAAGAACACCAGGAAGAGGCCTTACAGGTTCACCTCTGGTGCTCATCTGCGTTTTCTGATTTTTGATATTGTGAAGAAGCACCCATTTGTGCCCCTACATACTCTCCACTATGAGGAAACAAAGTCTCTCTGTGTCCATAAAACAAAATAAACTTCTTCCTTGAGATGCATCTGTCAAGAATCTTGTCAGAGTGATAAGAAAACCAAACTAATGCACATGAGAATTGTGGATTTTAATTTTTTAAATTATGCATTAACATTCTCATTGGAAGTACTTTCGGATTATTTAATCTTACCTTTTCTGTGCTATACATTTTATATAGGTCAAGAGAGCAGGGCTTTGATTCTGCAATTGACAGATACTCAAAAATACCATTTAAGCGTGAGGGGAAATATGGGAAAACAATTAACTTTTTTTATACTGAACATTACCTTCTAAAGGAATTTTAATTGGTAAAATTATATTAACCCCCGATTTAAAATATAGGTTCGGTTCTCATATTTTTGTTAAAAATAAGACTTCAGAAATGTTCCGTGATCATGCTTGGCTTTGACATATTCCTTTAATTTTTACAGCATCATCTGAGCAGGCCATTGTTGTCACTAAAGGGAGAGACTCAGCATCATCAGGAACCATACCCACATCAGTTACTATAAATAACAAATTAGGTCACTCAAAATAAAATGCTCATATAGAAAGCAACTTGGGGGATTTACAACATAGTTTTGGTTTGCACAAAGCAAACACCTCCGATAAGTGTGTGAAAGCAATACAGTACTTTAATGTCTTTGCTTTCTCTCCATTGATGTGCATGTGTGTTATGCCTGCATGTATGTCTGTGCAACATGGGACTGCCTAGTGGCCACATAGGCTGGAAGAGGCTGTCAGCCTTCGTAGAACTGGGGTTACAGACAGCTATGAGACGTCACGTAGGTGGTAGGAATTGAACCCAGGTCTTGTATTAAGGGAGCAAGTTCTCTTAACCACTGAGCCATCTCTCCAGCCCCCATAGCCCTTGTTTATAATCCCTCATTCAGTGATTTCTTTGAGACCTGAGACCACTTGAATCAGCATAACTCATGAAATTAGATAGCACAGAGAACATAAGTATCAGTTTGACCTGATTAATCCAAGTAATTCATATCCAGAGAGGTAAGATGTTTAAGCAATGGTGAGCTACACCTCTTGCTTCAGAAAACTGTTGTCAATCAACTTGCGGAGGCACCAGAGTAGTAATGCACTCCCCTACACAAACTCCATGCTTATCAGCACTAGCGTGGCTGACACCAGAAGCTTATACCTACGTCAGAGACTGTGCCTAGTCCTACCAGAGCATGGCTTGAGAGACCTACACCAAGACAATCACCTTAAACTTCAAACTCATTTTTTTTTTTTTGGTTTTGGTTTTTGTTTTTTTGAGACAGGGTTTCTCTGTGTAGCCTGGGCTGTCCTGGAACTCACTTTGAATACCAGGCTGGCCTAGAACTCAGAGATCTGCCTGCCTCTGCCTCCCAACAAACTCATATTCTTAAAAACAAAACAAGCAAACAAAAAACTTTCCTTGACTTTCTCCTCTTGGCATAAGAATACCCCTTTCCTGCTTTGGGCAGAAGTCACTCAACAGTCTGTACCCAAAGATCACAAAGGAGATTTTTAGTGCTGCAAATTCAATGATATAGCAGACTTCATGGTAGTTTTCTAATCGGTCTTCTGTAAGGAGGCTGGCATATAACTCCATCTGGGTGCTGGGAGTTGAACCTGGATCCTCTGAACAGCAAACCAGTGTTCTTGACTGCTGAGCTACCTCTGCAGCCCCCAAGGCTGACATATAGTAAATGCTGTGAATGATGAGTTTGTTGTGATTTCAGTGTGGTTTGTCTCCCAAGCTGCATGTGCTAGAAGCTTGATTCCCAACGGGTCAGGACTGAGAGGCAGGTAAGGAAGCATGAAAAGGGGTATTCTAATGGGAGGTGATGATGTGATAAAGGCTCTGTGCCTGAGGTAGAGGATTCTATCTCAGAAGGTCAGTCAAGTGGTTGCAGAATTACATTAGTCGTGACCCACAGGTTGACAACCATTGTTCTAAGGCGAGGCTGCCCTGTGGGTTTGTTCCAGCCTGTGTCCATACTTCCCACTCCCAGAAGTTCCTCCCCTATGATGTCATCACTATGAGAGGCTCTGACCAGACAAACTGTGTCATTATATATGATGTCATCAGCTGTAAGAGGCACTGACTAAGCAGATGGTGTCATTATATCTGATGTCATCTGCTATAAGAGACTTCAACTAAGCAAATGGGGTTATCATATACTTGAATGAGAACTATGAAACAAAATAATCTCACTTTGTTTATAAAGTATGCAATTGTACTAGTTCCATTTCTGTTCTGTGATTAAATATGTCTCCAAAAGGTATAAAAGACAGATGGAGAAAGGGTTTTGCAGCTTGTAATTTTAAATTAATGTTCACCTCTATAGAGGAACTGATCATACCACATACACACTCAAAAGCAGAGAAAAAATTAGTGTATGTGTGCTGGCACACATGCTTGCTTGTGATCAGTGTGCTTTCTCTACTCTTATAACAATTCAGGACTCCTTGACGAGGTTATGATGCCCACTCCACTGGGCTAGGTCTTTCTGTATCAATTAACCTAATTAAGACAACCTCACAGGATAACCCATATATACCAGGCATCACTGAGAGTATACATTGTATCAAGTTGACAAAGCTAACCACCAAATCAGCCCTAATATTTTGTTATAACAGCACAGATAGAACTCGAGCCTCCTGAATAAAATAGGTAAGCACAAATCAGAAGCCTCACAACTACTGGTAACTCCAGCTTCAGGAAGTTGGACACTTCTGACCTTAGGCAGGTACCTGCAATCCTATCTATGTACATCCTACACACAGACACATACAAGTAGGCCCATTTAAAGATAGCTGTGCATGACAGTGGGGGGCTATTGGGGTGTGTAGATAACACTGCATGCAAAGCTAATCAGAATTACACAAGGTGAGTGATTTTCTCCCTTATTTCCCTATATGATGACTCAATGTCATAGAAAACATTGAAACACGAATTAATTTTGACACATGTAGACAATCCATCTTTTCCAGATAAGATGGATGGCTTAGGACTAGCTTCTGAGGAAAATTCTGAAATGAAGGGTTTTGTCTATGAACTTTGCCTATAATCATCTCTGTTTTCCTCTGTTAAATGCAAGCTTCATTCTCTGTTCCTCTTAGCCTTCACTTGGTCAGTCATTGTGCCTTTCCATCTGAGTTTCCATCAGTGCAAACTCATCCCCACTTGAATCTGTCCATAATACTTTATAATGATATTATAGTATTTTTCACTCTAAACCTCTTATTCTATTGAAAGAAATGAAAGGGATTATTTTTATTTTAAACAGATTTCAGGAAAACATGATAGGGATGGTTTCAGAAAGACCAAGCTCTCCACTAAACTCATTTCAATTAGTTTACCTACTTAACCTATAAGATTGGCCTGCCATGATGACACTATCCAGGGATGGGGCTACCCACCCATCTTAAAATTTTTAATCCAGAAATGTTCCTGTCCAAAGGAAAGACTGGGACAAGATATGGAACAGAGACTGAAGGATGGGCCATCCAAGAACTGCCTCACCTAAGGATCCATCCTGTCTGCATACACCATACCTGGACACTATTGCTCTTGCCAAGAGGCCCTTGTTGACAGGAACCTGGTGTGGCTGTTCCCTGGGAGGTCCGACCAGCACCTGACCAATGCAGATGTGGATGCTCGAAGCCAATCATCAGACTGAGCTCGGGGACCCTGGTGGGGGAGCTGGCAGAAGGACTAGAGGAGATGAGGAGGATTGCAACCCCATAGGAAGAACAATGTCAGTTGACCAGACCACCCAGTGCTCCCAGGGACTAGACCACCAACCAAGGAATGTACAGGGAGGGATCCATGGCTCCAGATACATACGTAACAGAGGATGGCCTTGCCTAACATCAGTGGGAGGAGTGGCCCTTGGTCCTGTGGAGGTCTGATGCCCCAGCATAGGTGGGACGGGAGTGTGTAGATGGGTGAGGGAGCACCCTCATAGAGGCAAAGGGGACAAGGGAAGGGCTGGTGGAATTAGGGGGTGGAGGGGTAACAGGGATATCATTTGAGATGTAAACTAATGGAATGATTAATTAAAAATAAGTATATAATAAATCCTAATGTCTGCAGTAGAACAAGCAAAAACAGACAATCGATGAAAAGAGTATAATGCTGCCAATGGATAACAGACAGATCCAGGAAGCAAGGGCATTCTGAAGCTCAGCTGGCCCAGATGCTATGGGAATGAAGAGTATTCTCAATCAAAGATCAGGGCAGGTGGCACATTTTGGGATTTTGCAGCCCATAATGTTTCTATTATAACCATTCAAGTGGACCTTTCTGAAGAGCAAGCAGGCATGAGCAGTATGCAAATGAGAGTGTTTCTTATAAAGTGTTATTTCCAACTGACTGCAGGAGGTCTGGTAGAGTTGGCCTGCCCTATTGTTCTAGAATGCAGGCTTCACCGACTTAAGAAGATGTGATGCACAGTCTTAGTGTCAATTAGTCTCGGGTCAAACCATCTGTCCAAATGCTTGGGAAAGATCGGTGCAGTTATAATATGGTGTATATGTAACCATGGCTGATTTACTGTGGTTGAACTTCTGACTTGTCCACCTCATGGGGTGGAGGCACTATTCTCTCAGAAACCTCACATGGGTTTTTACATTTCAGTCCATCACTGGACTAGTAATGCAGTACACAATTTTCTCTCGGGGACCTGCATGGCACAGCAAGCCACATGCCCTGTCAGCCCACTGCTGTTCATCCAAGCCACAATGTTGAAACTAATGATGGATTTTTCAGGAAATAAATATGTCCTACATCAAGGAGCATCGGTACCTAATGGCTTACAACATTAACATGGAAAGCTTAAAATTATTAACTAAAACGCACATTACTATACTTCATATAAAACTATAATATCTCAGTCATTCAAAATGCTTATGTCTAAAATTTAAAATTATATTCAATACAAACCCATAAATGTTGGGAGAGTTGTTTTGAATTTTCCAACAAGAATTACCTACATTTTTACTTTCTTATTTTTAAATTTTAAGTTTTTATATAACATATCTCCATTGGCTTTTGACAGAAAGTTTATGTACTCATTTGGAAACACATGAGAAATTTAAAAATTATTGTAACCTAAGATGATTAAGACAAAGACGCCAAAGCCTCAAAACTTCATCATTTTTGACAATTTTTATAATTTTAGTAAGGTAAATATAAAATTCATTTAAAACATATTTTAAAGTAAACTAAAACAAATATTATTGCTTGAATGAATAAATCTCCAATTTTTTTCTAATATTTTAATGGTTTTTGGAACTGTCCTCAGGAGAATAAGAAACAGACTTCCTACAAATTGTGACTTATAAATCACATTTATTATTGCCCACAGGAAATTTTATGCTTAATGTATGCAATAAATTATGTGAGGCAATAAATGTGTGTCATTTAAATATATATAGCCATTAACTGTGAATTTCAAATTTTATTAAAAGAATTCTGCAATGCATTTCTAAGAGGTTGTCATTTTACATAACTGAGACTAAATTTACACAAACTATTTCTCCTGTATAATCTGTTTTTTACTCAGTTAACTTTTAATATTTTTCACTTTATAGTGATTGTCTTTGTGTAATTAAATGTAAGAGCTTAAATCCTTCCACAGGTACTAGAGATACAGCACTTGCTGTGAAAACACAAGGACCTGAGATCAAATCCTGGCACTGCTGTGAAACTGGGCAGGGTTATGCATGTGTAGGGAACCAATGCTGCAGGGAGCAGTGACAGGACAGTTATTGAAGCCTTCTGCCTATGGTCTAGCTGCAAGCTCAGTGAAAGACCCTGCCTAAACAGAAGAAGTCAGGCCTGATATCCTCTGGCCTCTGCACACACTCTCACGCACGCGCGCAAACACATACACACAAACATATACACACATACACACATATACACACAGTCACAATATACAGGCACACATACACACATGTACACACATGCACACACAAACATATACACACATACACACATATACACATACACACATATACACACAGTCACAATATACAGACACACATACACACATGTACACACATGCACACACAAACATATACACACATACACACATATACACATACACACACAGTCACAATATACAGGCACACATACACACATGTACACACATGCACACACAAACATATACACACATACATATGCAGACACACATATACAGACACACATACACAAACACACACACACACATTTATAAATACTGCATACTCTTACCAGGTGCCCATAGATACAATATCCTTGTGTGGGTGATTTTTGTAGGGCAGGATTCATAGAAAGAAGTCTGCAGTTCAATGATAACAATTTGTTTTAAGTGCATTAAAAGTAGCATTCCAGTCCAGTGGCATGCCTCTACGCTTTATGTCTTAGGCCTCTGTAGAGTTCCTACCTTCTCTCTGAAAATGAAAGGTTTGGAATAGCTTCTTCCCCAGTGACCAACTAAACACCAATTTAACATGGTTCACTGTGTGCCTCATTTTATACTTCATTCTTTTATTTTATTTATCTGAGAAAAAAGAGCTACAACAAACACAGACTAACTCCCCTTCTCACTCCCAGCATCCTCCTGATTCTCATGTCTTTGGCGGAGACTTGATAACTGCACAGTGTCTTCTTTCAGCAGCAAGAACCAGTTCTGTTGTCACCAGCTCTCTAACACTGTATCTGCAGCTTATCCCTACACTTGGCACCTACAGGGATAGATAATTTTATGTGTCCACCTGACTGAAATAAAGGAGTCCCAGATGGCTAATAAAATACTACTTCTTGGAGAATCTCCAAGGGTGTTTTAGGAAGAGCCTGGAATATCAATCAATAGACTTTAAAAAAAGAGCATCTTTATCAGTGTGGATGAGGACCACCCAGTCAAACCATTGAGGTCTCAGTTTGATTTAAAATGTAAAAGAAGGATACGTTTGTTATCTCTCTCCGCTTCAATTGGACATCCACATCCCCCTGCCACAGACACTGGCTCTCTTGTCCTCTGGACTTCAGATTTAGAGCAGGACTAGTGTTGATGCCACTCACCTTTCCATGTTCTCCAGGACAGAGGCAACACACAGAGACTTCTCAGCCTCCACACGCACATGAACCAATTATATATATATATATATATATATATATATATATATATATATATATATATATATATTCCCATATTTAATTACATACATTATTCCAAGGTGTATTCATGAAGTTGAATCCTTGCTGATATGTAATCTAAGTATGCTTAAGTTCCTTGTATAAAATGGTATGGTGTTTGCATATAACCTTTGTATATCTTCCTGTGTACTTTAAGTGATCTCTAGATTACTTATGATAACCAATACAACTTAGAAGCCAAATACATAGTGATTCTACTGTATTTTTAGTAGATAAATATCTATCCACTTTCATCACAGGTGCAAATTCTTGAACTAATTTTGACCTGTGCCCAGTTCAGCTCCATGCATAAATATGGAACCCACATATACACAATTATCACAAGTGTGTATATACATATACACATATGTCATACATAAATACACTGTATTAGTATATGGATAAATGTTTTATATGTAGTATATTATGTTGATTCTATCTCTCTGAAGAAACATGACTTATACTCCTCCAAGCAAAAGAAAGGTAATTATAATTTTCCTACAGTGCCTTCTTTTAAAAATCCTCTGCAATTGATTGCATGCGAGTGCCTTCAAATTTATCTTACACATGTGTCTCATTTATTGTTCTGCTGCTGTGACAAAGCATCATATCCAAAGCAACTTATAAAGAAAGCATTTAATTGGACTTACAGTTCAGAGGGTGAGCCCATGACCCTCAGGCAGCATAACATCAGACAGGTAAACATGGTACCAGAGCAGTAGCTGGGAACTATATCTTATCTATAAGCAAAACACACACATACAGAGAGAGAGAGACAAAGACAGACAGAGACAGAGACAGAGACAGAGACAGAGACAGAGACAGAGACAGAGACAGAGACAGACAGACAGACAGACAGAAACAGACAAGGACAGAGAGATAGGGAAGCAAAGACAGAAACAGATACATGGAGAGACATAGACAGACAGACAGACAGAGACAGAGAGAGCTAGCTAGGAATGGTTGTAAACCTTAGAAAACTCAAAGCCATCTCCCAGTAGCATACCTTCTCCAACAAAGCCATATCTCCTATTCTTTCCCAAACAGTTCCAGCAACTATTTAAATATATGAGCCTAAGGGGCCCATTCTCATGCAAACAGGCATAAGGTGATAGGTTAAGATATTGTTTAAGGGAAACATGGTGATTTGAGTTCAGAATGTGCCTTATGAGTTAAGTGTCTAAGATCATGCTTAAAGACTTGCCAAGGCCATCTTGTTTTGAATTCTTTGATATATTTCCTAATTTCCCTTTTCCCATCTCCACTTTCCCTTTCTAGTTTGATCTTGGACCATGATAAAATTATAACCAACTGTTTGACAAGCAGAGTCAATGTTTAAAAAAAAAAAAACCTTCTTCTATCTACAATAATCACATTTAGTACTTTTAAGAAATATCATAAAATGAAATTGTTCATATGCATGGCTCAAAAAGTATGACTTGCTGGGACCTGCCCTGGCCTTCAGAGGTACTGCAGCAGAACACAGCATTGAATAGAGATCAAAAACTGATGATATCTGGCCTTGTAATGCTGTCTGTGATTGTGGTAATAAGTGCTGGTTTCTTACTATTTTGTGGCTAAATGGCTGCTGGCTTCTGATAATAAACTCCTGCTGGTAGCAGCTGAGGATTACCTTTGCCCTGGAAAGCCTTGATGCCCCAGTGTAGGTGAATTCCAGGGCAGGGAGGTGGGAGTGGGTGGGTGGGCAGAGTAACCTCATAGAAGCAGGGGGAGGGAGGATGGGATGGGGATTTCTGGAGGGGAAACCTGGAAAGGGGATAATATTTGAAATTTAAATAAATAAAATATCCAATAGAAAGAAAGAAAGAAAGAAAGAGAGAGAGAGAGAGAGAGAGAGAGAGAGAGGGAGGGAGGGAGGGAGGGTAAGAGAGAGAGAGAAGAGAGAGTGAGGGAGGAAGAGAGAAATAGAGAAAGAGAGAGAGAGAGAAGAGAAAGAGAGAGAGAAAGAAAGAAAGAAAGAAAGAAAGAAAGAAAGAAAGAAAGAAAGAAAGAAAGAAAGAAAGAAAGAAAGAAAGAAAGGCTTATTTTCTTTCTGGCTCAGGGACCTCTCACTAGAGGCTTGGGACTTATTAATTTTTTGTGAACCAGAGAGAAAGGAAAAGAAGAGAAAGAAAGAATGAAAGAAGCAAAAGAGAAAATTCACACGCAGAGAAAACACTCTTATTCTGGATGAAGAAAAAAAAAAGATGCTGCACCACAATATTATTGTTGTTCTTACGGTTTATACATTCTTCGAATAATTGATCACATGGTTTCCCAAGCATCTTTACACTCCATAAGTTCAGAGCATGTCCAAGGCAATAGTTCATGTCATAAGATAACAGAGTTACAGCAGAAATGTCTTTCCATTAAGACTAGTACTTGACTAAACATTCATTATCTCTTACCAGCTCTGTAAGTTCATTATAAGTTTAAAACAACATCTACCTTGTATCTCATTAGTTTTGAAGTTTCATATAGATAAGCCAGTCAATATTTTATCTTTTGACTTTGCACCTGCAATAAATTGTCCATTCCTAGTTTATGTCCTTTAGTTATCTGATAATAGCCTCACAGCTAACCTAGAAGAAATGTCTACCCTGATTATAAATGTGTTCCGAGCCTGCTTTCTTATCCTAGTGCAATTAGCCCATGACACACGAAGGTTTACAGAGCCCTGTTTGCAGCTTTTAGAAGACACAAAATTACTTGTATAAATTGAGGAGTTAAAAAATCATGATTAAGAATTATGAAATCCTTCTTCTTGAGTTTCACATGTTTTGCAAATTGTATCTTGGGTATTCTAAGTTTCTGAGCTAATATCCACTTATCAGTGAGTCCAGATCATGTGAGTTCTTTTGTGATTGGGTTACCTCACTCAGGATGATACCCTCCAGATCCATCCATTTGCCTAAGAATTTCATAAATTCTTTGTTTTTAATTGCTGAGTAGTACTCCATTGTGTAAATGTACCACATTTTCTGTATCCATTCCTCTGTTGAGGGATATCTGGGCTCTTTCCAGCTTCTGGCTATTACAAATAAGGCTGCTATGAGCATAGTGGAGCATGTGTCCTTATTACCAGTTGGAACATCTTCTGGATATATGCCCAGGAGAGGTATTGCTGGATCTTCCAGTAGTACTATGTCCAATTTTCTGAGGAACCTCCAAACTGATTTCCAGAGTGGTTGTACAAGCTTGCAATCCCACCAACAATGGAGGAGTGTTCCTCTTTCTCCTCATCCTCACCAGCATCTGCTATCACCCGAATTTTTGATCTTGGCCATTCTGACTGGTGTGAGGTGGAATCTCAGAGTTGTTTTGAACACATGGACCCCAATGGAGGAGCTAGAGAAATTACCCAAGAAGCTGAAGGGATCTGTAACCTTATAGGAGGAACAGCAATATGAACTAACCAATACTTCCTGAGCTTGTGTCTCTAGCTGCATATGAAGCAGAAGATGGCCTGAGAGGAGGAGAGGCCCTTGGTCTTGCTAACATTATATGCCCCAATACAGGGGAACACCAGGGCCAGGAAACAGAAGTTGGTGGGTTGGAGAGCAGTGTGGGGGGAGGGTATAAGGGACTTTTGGGATAGCATTTGAATTGTAAATGTAAGAAATGTCTAATAAAAAATATTTTAAAAAGAATTATGAAATCATCAATTTGTCTACAGAGTATTTCTACATAAGGTGCATCTTACTGTTAATCTACAGAAAATCTACCAGATAGGGAGGGGCTAATGCACCGGAATAATTAGACTATGTAATAGTGACATGAAAGGCATACCTGTTAACAAAAATCAGTCCTGGGATGAGGTCTCTTGGGACCTTGCCTCAGAGCTCAGAGGTCATGCAAAATGGTGGGCCATCTCCAGAAAAGTCACTTGCATGCCTTTAGCCTTTCCCTAGTGGCTTCTGACAATGATTCTAACTTATAAAGCCTTGTAAATACAAGATTGTAAAATGAAAATAAAACCAATGTAGTACAAAACATAATAGAAAACAGTCATTTTACTGTGTTGAATCATGGCTTCCCCCCCCAAAAAAAATATGGACTAATCTGTAATACTGGGATCCTTGGAGGTATAACCGAGTGAAAGATCTTGATATGAATGCATCCTGAATTGTCCAAGTGAGGCTGAGATACAGGATTTATCCTTTTTGTAAATGGAGAAAGACATATAGAGAGAAGACATGTAACCATGAAGGTAAGATCACAAAGACTTTTTCTACAAACCTTGGAATGCATAAAGGTATAATCAGCCATCAGATTCAAGGAGCAAATCATTGGACAGTGCCTGTCCCAGAGCCTCTCAAAGGACTTCCGTGCCCAACACCTTCATTTTTCACTTCTTACCTCCACAATAATAATAGAAAAAAAAAATCCTGTCACACAACTTGTTATACTTCATTACAACAATTCCCAGAAACTAATATAGGTTGGTATTTTTAAAACTCCTAAAATATTTTCATATTTAGAGAAAAAAAAAGGAGACAGCTACATGTTTATGCTCTATCCTGGTAAAGAATGATGGTAACAGTGTCTATTTTTAAGCCTTATCTTTATAAATCTTTTCCATGACCTCATCAACCTTGATACTTAAACATGTGAGTGAGCACAGTGGTCAATAAAATTGTGTTTGGCCATCTCTTCCCAAATGTTATTGATTGAGTCATCTTACCATTCATCTTCTTTTAGAAATGTCTTTTTTTTTTTTTCACATTAAGCCGCAGATCTACAAATAGTCAGGAAAATTCTTAAATGCCAGAATAAGTTTGGTAGGTATCCTTTTGCAAACTAAATTCAGAAATCACAAGCATATATAGATCTTTGCTAAGATCCACACTAGAGGACTGTTAGAAGTTTCCTTCCCACTGAACACATTTAAGTACAAACAGCAAGTCAAGGTGGTCATGAAGGGGGGTACTATTCAGGCATCACCCTGTCCAGGAACGGAAGGCAAACCAGACAGAACAAGTCTGCAGCTCAAGGAATGAGAACAGCTGCGTGTGCATCAGCTTGGTGCCCGTGTAGCTGAGAATACTGCGATTTTTCATTTTCCATTCAAAGACAGAGTTTTAACACGCTATTCTGAAGTTTACACGTGTACAGTTTTTATTTATTTTTTAATATTTATTTTTATTTTATGTACATTGGTGTTTTGACTACAGGTATGTCTCTGTAAGGGTTACTACAACAACAAGAATTACCGACAGTTGTGAGATGCCATGTGGGTGCTGGGAATTGAAAGTGGGTCTTCTGGAGGAGCAGCCAGTGCTCTCAACCACTGAACCATCTCTCTAGCCCCCACAGTTTTTATTTTTAATTCACTGGTTATTATGGATCTCACATCAACAACACTTTTGGAGAGAGAAGCCATTGTTGGTTCCTGGTTTTGCTTGGAAGTGCTGCTGCAAGATAATTATAGGAGCTGAACACCCTTTAGCCCAATATCATTATCACTTAAAAGTTCTCTGTAAATTATTATTATTATTACCTATACCCACATAGACCACTCCTATGTCTCTTCTTCCAGTACTCCACTGATCTGAATGTTAAGAAGAAGGAGGAGGAAGCTTTGCTGGATTTTAGGAATGTCATATAAAATACTGTCACCTGGGTAGCAGTTTTCCACCTACATGAGCCTCTCAATGGAGTCCTGGATTTCCTACTTACAGCTTCCTCATCTGTGGCTGGAAATCTATGTTATCCATTTCTTGCCCCCATATCCTTCCAACTTCTGCCTCCACTGGCATGTGACTTTCACATTGAGTGTCTCTGTCTGTGGTCCTATTAACCTCCTTTAAGCACATCTGTCACATTGATTTAGGGTCCACACATATGACCTGATCATAATTTACAACCTACCTTTGAACAAAGTGGCATCTTTAGTTATGAGCATCAAGGTCTTCAACCTGAATTCTCAGATGCCATAATTTTATTCATAATAGAAACTTAATTTTTTAGCTCTTGTTAACCACAAAATGTTTCTCACCATGTAAGTGTCACCTGGGATGGCTTCTTAGGGATTCTGATGGCTCATTTGAAATGGTAGTGATTCCTTTTAAGAGGCAACATACTGAATAGTGTGCATCCTTTGTCCTTTTCCATAAGAAATTTTAACAGAAATTCTAAATATTGGTTTGAGAAAGAGTCATAAACATTCTTAGCAGGTTATAACACATTTGCCGTTTTTCCTGAAGCCTCTTCATTTGATTCTTACATTATTGGAACTGCTTCTCAGCAGGCCTGACCACTCTGCTGAACAGTGGTGCTCTGATTTCTTAAAAATTATTTATGTTCACCCCTCCCTTTTAACTCTAACATTTACTCTGAGTTGTATTCTTTTAAATTTCTCAACAAATCATCGTCTTGGAGTGAATAAGGCTTCCTTAAATATCATTAATCTCTCCCATCAAAATCTTTTTTTTTGTTTTTTTTTTCATTTTTTTATTAGGTATTTTCCTCATTTACATTTCCAAAATCTTAAAGTGTCTTTTTTCACCCAGCTTTTGACAAGATTGAGAGGACATTTAGTTCAAATGATGAGAACTTGTAAAACTCTGTCTGCCATCCTTACATAAAATGCTTTGTCCTTTCATGCTCTGCTTCTCAATTTTCTTAAAGTCTTTGAACAACCATGTCTCCTTTTGCATCTATGTATTTAACATAATCTTTCCCCATCACATGGTGATTTCAGTATGGTTTATTTTGCATAGGCACTTTTCTCAATTTTCTTTACTCTTTCTTCATTTTACTTTTGCTGGAAGCCACCTGGATTTAGTATCCTGGGACTCTGCTTGATTTGGGTTATGTACACCCTCCTGTTCTAATAGTGCACTTCACAGCCCCGCCCCTCTATCTGCATTTACTATGCACATACACCTCTTCAAATAAGGCATGTAGCAATCTTGAAACCCAGCCTGCATCTGGCTTCAGGGGCTTCCCCTTCAAACACTGGGTTAAGTTTTCCTCCCCTTGACAATATCAAACTTACGATTCTATTGACCATGTTCTTGTTATATCCAGGTAGAGAAATGGAAAGACCCATCTGCCTTGAACCAGTTTTGAGTGCATGAACCATAAGGTAAAAGTATGTCCTCAGGCCGGGCGTGGTGGTGCACGCCTTTAATCCCAGCACTCAGGAGGCAGAGGAAGGCGGATTTCTGAGTTCGAGGCCAGCCTGGTCTACAAAGTGAGTTCCAGGACAGCCAGAGCTATACAGAGAAACCCTGTCTCAAAAAACCAAAAAAAAAAAAAAAAGTATGTCCTCAAATGAACTTTGAGGGAAAATCCTCTATTTGCCATCTGGTGCCCGTACATATTAGATATTACATATTATTAAATTGGATACATTATGAAAAGGGACATGCACAGTAGAAAAAAAATTATATGACAACACCTTCACTATGTCCCTCAGTAAAATAAACGTATCCTCTTGAATTGCTTAACTGAGTCTAAAGCCATAACTGAGACCTTCATGCCCACTGCGGTTTATGCTGATCTTTTATGTCCTGACACCATTTTTACTTATATAGTTTCCTTGCTACCTTTGCAAATATACGTGAGACTTTATTTCAATGCTTTTAATGAGAAGTTTAAAAAAATAAAGAAAAAAAAAGGAAATACTTGACCCAGCTCATGACCACTGGCAACAATCTTCTCTGTGTATATATAATACATGTCCCAGTGACTACCTAAAATGTATTCCTAGTTTATGGAGAAATTATATATTTGCCAATGACATCTTATCAAGACAGCAGCAACACATAGTCTTTACCAGTCCTGGGGCGTAGAGCAGTTGGTACTGAAATAATTCATTGTGAACTTGGAAGAAGCATGGCTGTTGTTGTCAATGGACTTTTCTCTGGGAGAGACAAATGTCCTAGCCTCTCTCTCTTTCTACATACGTGCCATTATCAGTGTTGCTCCTTGTCTATAACCTTCTGGACTGGAAAGGAGGTCCGGGGAAGTTAGGTCCACATATGCTTCCCACTCAAGGCAATGAATAGGACAGGAAATGTCAAAGAGTAAAGAGGGAGGGAGGGGAGAGAAATGGAGCCAAGCCAGTGTGCCTTATTGAAATAGCTGGGTAGTGGAATTAATAAGTCCTAATGGACCACTACTTCTTCAATGCATGCATGGGTACTGGGTCTCTCGGCAGTTGGATATGAAGCTTTATAAAGGGTCTGATTTTCAGTCACTGAAGTTTAATTTCACATTATGAAATTCATGCATTATTCATGATTATTACCAAACAAAATAGAAGTGAATGAAATATACACTAGAACTTAACAAACATTTAGATCACTTTGAAAAGCCACTGTAACCAACCAGGAGTGCACATCAACTTGATTTGAGCTCTTCCATTAGTCATGGTTGTCTGATCAAAATATACTTTTGATTGTACATTCCATCAATGAAACCCACTGAACTCTGCCAGGCAGTATTCAAAGTGTGCTTTTCTGTGTCATCTGAAAAAACTCACACAAAACCAGCTGGGGCTTAGCTAGATAAGAAAGCAAAGGTGACATAGACTATCACAGGCCCTCTAAAGGGCCTCACACATTCTAGAGGAGGGAGAGTGATCTATATCACATTGGAGGTATAGGGAAAACAGACAGAACACAACTCCACCTGATCCCAAAGTCTTCTCATTATCCTGAAGCTAGGCATGCCAAGGGTCATATTGAAATTCACTAGTATAGTCTCTACTACATTGAATCCAGAGAGAGCTGTCAGAGGTAGAAATGTGTGATGGGTATCAGGAAAAGGTAGGCCAGACAGAATATTGAGAAAACTCTAAATGGGAGCAATCATTTTCCTTACAGTTACAAATCACATAATCCTTGGGTACCATATGCAATGTAACCAGTGGGGACATTATGAGAAATCCTAAAAACACAGAAAAAGAATGAACAACTTCACAAACCAGCAGTTTTGTTACTGGATATTTACCCAATGGGAGTAAAATCAGTGTACCAAGACATAAAGTCTCATATTTGTTGAAGCACTATTCACCAAGACATAGCTTCAACCAAGGTGCCCATTACTACATGAAACGGAAAATGAAACATCACACAACAGCCCTCTGCCATATATTCACTCATGCACTGAAATACCATCCACTCAAAAAGCAAAATCAAAAACTTGTCACTCACTGAAACATGGAAGGGGCTGGAGACCATACTGCTCAATGAATAAGACACACACAGACAAACACAGGTGCTCCATCTTTGGAGATAGACCTTCTAAGTTCACCCTTCCCAAATGGATCCAATGAAGATGGTGTAGCTCAAGTTTCTATCACCCTGGAAAATCGTAATTTAGAAAAGATGCCTGGAAACTAAATACTGTTACAAACAATAAAATAATGAAAAAAAGTAACAGGATTCTCCATGGTGATAGAAAACGGATAAAAAGATAAGCAGTAATATTGACATAAAGACCAAGAAATAGATAAAATCCTGATGATCTCTTGCCATGGTGTAAATACCATGCCCTTTACTACCACTGTCAGTTTCAAAATAAATTGCTATTGAAAGGCCAGTGTGGTGAACAATTGTTTTCTGCTTTAGAGATGTTCCATACAGTGCAAGATCAGACATTTATCATTGTGTCTAAAAGATCAAAATAGATTGATAGTGACTCAGGTAAGTGCGTGGCACATGGGAAGGGGCCTAAAATGAGATGAATCGTGTATCATTTCAAATAGATGATCTGCGATTCTTGCGAAGTTTTACTTCAGGTGCTCCGACACCAGGCAAGAAACTTGAATTGCTGATTTTAAACATGGAAGGACTATTGTTAAATATAGGAGTGAGGATCCAATTCCTTTTTCTCCCTAAAAGTGTTTTCCAATGTTATTGATATAATAAATAACACATCTTTATGGACGACAGCGGTGTGATCTTCTGGGATTTCTACACTGTGTGTGGACCAACTCAAGATGGCTAGGTTACATCTCGCCCTAAGCATTTACCACTCTAGTAACTGGCTGTAACTTTGGACCCATTATTCAGTTTCTCCCCCGGATTTTTCTTTTCTCTCCCTCTCTTGGCTTCTGGTGACCATTGCTCTCATATATGTCATATTGAATATATTTGAATGTTTTGAAATATACTCATATATTCAGAACCTTCATATATTTCACATGTGAGTGAAACCATACAGTGCTTGACTATCAATTTGTGCCATATTTCATGTAGCTGCATGGTTTCTTGTTCCTTCCATGTTTTGGTGACAAATTTTTATTTTTCTTCTGTGAGTGGATAGAATTCCACTGTGTGTTGTGGGGTGTAGATTGATTTAACCATTCATCTAGTGATGGACACCTGGATTGATGCCATATCTTGGTGACTAGCACAACAATAAAAATGAGACTATGTCACATTTCAATTCTGTTATGTAAACGCCCTGTGTTCAAATTACTAGATTATAAGGTAGTTCATTGTTTTTAGATGTTTTGTTTTGCAACCTCCATGTTCTTTGTCAAAGTGGCTGTACTAATATAGACATTTACCTAAACCAAAGCAAAACCAAAAAGTTTAACATAAATAGTCTGGTCTGATAACAGGAAAATGACTTGAGTAGCCATATCTCTAAAGAAGACATGGCCAGTCAATATGAAAAATATTATCCTTAGAAAAATACATTAAAACCACAATAAGCTATGACACAGTACTTTAAAAAGGCAGGAAATGCTGACCAATATGTTTAAATCAAAGTCTCCATTTTTCCAATCACCAGTGCTTTATATAGTTGAACTTTACAAACATCAATTTCATGTATATCATATTTTTAGAAATGAATTTTTTTTAGAAATTGCTTCTTATTCACAGAATAAAAACATAATAAAAATCCTAGAGATTCAGATAGTTTTATAGTAAATAAAGCTGGAAAGAAAAATTTATTTATTTTTAAGGCATTTTTTATTAGATATTTTCTTCATTTACATTTCAAATGCTATCCCCAAAGCACCCTATACCCTCCCCTGCCCTGCTTGGAAAGGAAAAATTTAAATCGTGGATAAACTAATTAGGAAACTGCAAAGCAGTGAAGGAAGTTGAGGAGGGAACCTTTGACCTTTCTGTTAGCTACCAGAGTTCATTGCAGCAGATGGGATGGGAAGGTTGTAAATTCGAAGGAAAGCATCACATGAAACCCTAAGGCTCGTTGGTGTACCCCATGTGGTCTATGTGTTTGCGTACACAATTTATTATTATCATCACTATATATAACTCTTGTCAGTCTGCACTAGTAAGAAACAGCTGTCTCCCGCAAAACAATGTGCCTCTGAGGAGCTCCTAAGGAAGTCTCAGCTCAAAGCAAAGCAATCAAGACTGATTAAAAGGATACCATTTAACCAAGGGAGAGAGGCAATGCCAATAGGGAGGAAGGAAGAAGAAATCCTTAACACTTACAATCGCACTTGCATCACCCACGGGTATTAATGAATCTATCATGCTGATATCTGTGTATATCCACAGTCACCTGTTTCAGTGAGGGAATTAAAAGGTTCTTTGTGATCGCACATACCTAGTTGTGTGGCTATAACATCATGTTATATTCCTAGCATGTGATGTCTGATGCTCATTACAATGCATTTGTATAGAGCACATATGTATTAGGCATCAAGAACTCAAATTACTGACATCCTCTTTAAAGTCATCTACCTGGAAGATTATGTAGAACTATTTCCTCTTTCTTTAGAGCAGTTATTAGTCATTCATGGGTCTCTCTCTCTCTCTCTCTCTCTGTTTCTCTCTCTCTCTGTCCCACTCTCTCTCTCCCTCCATCCTTCTTTCTCCCACACACATGCTTCATAAATATTTATATTTTAAGTCAGAATTTAACCTTGACTTTTCACGGACATTATTAAATTTTGTATTTGTTACAGACTAAATGCGAACATACATTTGAAATAGTTTAGATTCTAAGGTTATTTACTTTAGTTTTCCAACTAACCAATAGTTACTTGCAGTATTATAAATATTGTTCATTTTAATGTAAAGACAAACTTATTAGAAAAATTATTTCTTTTTTCAAATCTGAATGAAAATTAGTTTATGTTATTTTATCATTAAAAGTGAATCAATGTATTTCTCACACATATGTGTATATATACACACATGCAAGGGAAAACAGATTACAATATATTCTAGAGTGTTTGTAACATTTTACCACATGGACTGCATAATATTGCCCATCATTAATAAATACTAATTCAACACCTTTTCTGTAATAAGAGCATCCCCATGTTTTGCTGTTACATAGTACATATCCAAGAGAAGAAAAACTTCCCCAACTCTCAAACTAGTTAGACATGATCATATGTCCACATTCAAGCAAGGACAAATCAAAGCCCTGACAAAATTGTTTAAAAAAATCAAATCAATCTATTGATCATCATAGTAAGGCAGTTAGACTTGATGATCAAAACTTTCAACTTGAACAAGTGACGATACTCCCTCCAAAGGACCACAGACCATTTGGCATCCGGTAACTCATTGTTGTGCTCTTACCTGGGGAAGACTTTCTATGACTCCCTGTATCCTTGATTGCCCATAGTTCTTTGTTTATAGTCGGATCCTCATGCCCCTCATATAAAACCTCTTAAAAGGCCCACACAGAAGAAGAGAGAAGAGAAAATTGGGAAATATTTGATATAGTGAAATGGATATAATCAAAATACAAAACTCTTGTATACATTAGAGTTTTAAAGAATAGATAAAAATAATTTTAAAGCCCATACAATGTATATTACAAGTCCCTGAATACTTACCATAAAACTTTTATAAAGTAAGAAATCACTACCTTCTCATTAATGATTGATATTAATATCTTCTTCAATTTTTTTTTTTATTTAACCCATTGAAAATGGAATTCCAGCAGGGTTTACTATGTAAATCTGAGGCATCTCAGGTTTTAAACTGATATATTGGTGTAAGTGTTGTAAGCTTGGTCAGACAATGACATGATTGTCTGCTACGTGATTAGGAAATCCCATGCCATTTTATACTTGGGGTTAGGAATATGCATCTTTTTCATATCTATGGAAGCCCACAATGCTTTGAGAGAGAAAAATGACACTAACCTTACAGATGGGTATTCCACTCTCACATAGACAATAAATGCAGTAGAGAAGCCAGTTTGTGTGTTATCAGGCAGTGTCTTGCAGAGGAACAGCCTGTGAAGCCAGGTATGTGTCAAAGTCATAATTGAAAGGGAATAGCTTTGTAAACTGGAAATTGTCTCAAAGACAAATATAGAAGTTTACACTGAAGAAAAATTCAGGAATGTGGATAGCAGCTCAGAAGCCAGACACAGAGATAAGACTCGGAGAGTTGACTGCAAACACAGCTAGACCAGGATATTCAGAACTCAGTGGGTCCCAATCAGGGACCTCAAGATGATGTGTGATCCAGGATGCTCAGACCTCAGCGGTGTCAAGCTGCTTGTCATGTTCTTTCAAGATTGAAGGTCTTTGTTTCCTCAGACTGCAGACATTGACTGATCCCCTGCAGGGTTCAGTACATAGGAAATCAGCATCACAGATCATTAGTATAAACTGCTTGTCTCTGGAGACATTTGAGTTTTTATATATATTTTTTTTATTTACTGAGAGAATCATCATACTTGTTATGCCTTCACCCTTATGCTCACTGGGTATGAAAAGCTTCAGACATGTATAAGCATAGAAATGAAGCTTGATATATCTTTTGTTTTGACAATTCACTCTCATCTGTAGCCACGCCAACCACCCGAGGCCCCTAGACTATTTGAAACAAATCTCACATAGAAATATTACAGAGTATTTATACAAAGAGTGAATTTGAGATCAACATGAAGATCGTATTACTCATATCTATGCACAAAAAGATGCTATTTCACAAAAGGCAAGTTATCCATGAGTCTCACTCTTTCTGCCCTCGGAATGAATTCAACCATGATGGATTATTTAGCTCTCTTCCTATCTGCCCTGGAAATACCAGCATTTGCTCAAATGAAGTCAAGAAGGAACATGGTTTCATTAGCTTCTTTCAAAAGGGTGTCAATTTCTCATTCCTAGGTTTAAGAAGGTGAATTCTCACACTGTGTGAATGAGAGAAGTCCAATGACATTATCTAGGTCACTTCACATGATGTCTGGGTCTAAAGTGAATTTCCGAATTAATTCTTAATCCATTAGTTCCTCCTTTATATCACTCAGGCTTGTTGGTCTCAAATGACATGTTCAAGGAACCTATATAAATCCTTAATAACTAGTGGTATCAGACCCAAACACTTTAAAAATAATTTCTATCAGTTGTGACTTTTATTTCTCTCCATCCAGTTATTACTTCTTCTTTCAGGCCTTGCCAAACTCTTAATCATGGTGGCCACACCATTTGCCTTTTCTTTACCTTTAAGCAGCACTTTCCCCCAGGATATAATTTCCCCCTTGCTTATGTCATTTGTCCTGTCTTAGTGACAATATTCCTGCTTCTATTTAATTATTAGCTTTTGGATAATTTTAAATACTAAAAGGAAAGAAATAACTATTTGAATTGATATTTTTACATCAGAAATTGTTTTTCCTAGTCAGGTATGAAACATGAATACTGTCACTTTGTTATATAGTTTTATGTCAGCTTGATGTAAACTAATGTCACTTGAGAGGAAGACAGTTGAGAAAATGCCTCCATAAGATAAGTCTGTGGGTGATCCTGAAGGGCATTTTAATTATTGGCCAATGGGAGAGGATCCAGAACATTGTTGGTGGTGCCATCCCAGGGCTGGTGAATCTGGGTTCTATAAGGAAGCAGCCTGAGCAAGCCAGTAAGCAGCATGCCTCCATAGACTCTACATCAGCTTCTGATTCCATGATCCTGCTCTGCTTGATTTCCTGCCCTTACTGCCTCCGATGAACTGTGAGTAAAAGGAACTCTTTCCTAGTCAAGTTGCTTTGGTTACACTGTTTCATCATAGGAACAGTAACAGTAACTGAGACAGTCACATAACTTTAATATGAAGAGGTCAACATTAAATTGCACCGAAGCAAAGAGTATTATCTATCTTACTTGATGTCTTCATGATAGTAAAATTTGTGCTTATAAAATATAGTTTGACACATATTTTATGTAAAATTGCGCAGTGATAATTTAGAGTTTAGTAGAGTGTTACTTGGAAATAGGTTCCAGACTCACTCATTTGTTCGGCAAATACTAAGCACAAAGTGAACACATGAACTACATGAAGTTAAGAGGAAATGTGGTAGGGGACATATGGAAAGAGTTGGAGTGGAGAGAACAAGAAAGGAACTGATCAAAACAAATGAGATGGGGGGAGAGAGATGCATATGTCCATACATATACTTCCTATGCATATACTATATATATATATATATATATATATATATATATATATATATATATATATATATACTAAATGGAGTTATACCACATAGGATAATAATGTTCTCTCCAAGAGCTGTAGACTATCTAATCAAAGTGTCAGTTTCAGGTTATGAGAAACTTCCTTTCTAGTGATTGATCAAGGAAGTCCATCAGATACTCAAAACGATACAAGATATTGCCACTGCCCTTGGCTGTCACTTCCTATTATTACGTGAAGGTAAGACCCTATTGCTGAATGCCTTCAAACCACAGTTTGAATGCCAGTCTTGAAGGAATCCAGATGGAAATGACTTGGATTCCTCTTCCCTGGGGATCAGCATTTATAGCAGAGGAAGGTGCTTTGCAAGCAGCCAAGGGAGAGTAGCCATCCATCATCTTACCCTGCTATAAAGCCTGTGAACCACAACAACAAGATCTCTCCAGTGGTGCAACAAACGTAGACATATTCTCAGAGGCATGCATACTCATGAGTTAATTCAGTTGGGCATGACAAACACCTAAAAAAGGAGTGTTGAAAAGCAAATTCACTTTTTCTTCCCTGGAATTTGTGTGCCCTAGTGTGGTTCCTAAGAGCTGCCATGAGGTTCAACTGGGTCTGCCTATTTTTCTGGTTCCTAAATTAGAACCATTTAAATTTGTCTTTCCCTTCTCTTCCATCTTCTCTTTCATATGTCGACAAATGCCTGCTCATGCTTTGGCTTCCCAAATATTCTCTGGAGCTGTTCTCTCACCCATGTTGCTGACCTTCACACCAGCTTACCTCACATGGCAAGGGGGGTTCTTTTCTTTTTCTTTTCTCTGTTATTTTTTCTATATTTTCATTTATATCTCTGGACAACTACAAATTTACAGCTTGCCTACACTGGTTTTGGTGGTGGTGGTGGTGGTGGTGATGGTGGTGGTGGTGGTTTTGTTATTGTTTTGTGTGGTTGGGGAATTGTTTAGTTTTGTTTTAAAAGCTAATAGATTGTTCTCAGTCTTGAAAGAAAAATGGAATGGCTGTGTCAGACTTGCTAAAGCATCAAGTCAACTGAGGATGGAGAAATTACAGTAGATCTAGAAAGATGAAAGCCATGGGAGACTTTAATAAGAGAATGTCTTATTATGTGCATATCATGACAACCTAAATAAAAACTACTAAATGAAAGCCTAGGAGAATATTAAGAGGTAGCAATACAGTAAAATCACAGGGATTTAGCTTAAAATGGGAAGCAAAGAGGCGAAGCATTTCCTGATAGATAGTCTAATGTCAATGGAGGATTCCTTTTTCTTGTAACATGAATACAGTATAGCCTTTTGGAATGCTGATGATATGGACCCAGTGAAGGTGTAACAATTAATAATGTGATGGAGAGTGGCAATAATGCAGGAGAGAAATCCTTGAAATAATGACAGGCTGGGATCCAAGCCCAGGAAGCATGGGATTGAGACACCACTACCTAAATGGATGTGCTGACATGTTGGAAGCGTATCCTCCTCCCATTGCTTCTGTTGTATTTTATATTGAAAGAAATTACATAATTTATTTGAGAGGAGAAAATATGCCAATGACTGTCACAGAATGAGAGAAGTCCTTGGGTAGAGAAATGCAATGTAGTGTGTATTGCAAGGTGATATTGGGGTTCCACGTGAGACGTTCCATCTGTAGTCATCTATTCAAATGCAGATGTGGAACAGACCAAGGGCTGACTCTAACAGAACGTGACAGCTATTGATGAAGTACAAAGAAGAAAGAATGAACTGACTGAGGCTACTTGCGAGGAAGTGGTAAAAGTAGGTAGGGTATAGCTATCTAAGCTCCATGTCAAAGAAAATATGGATGTTAAAGAGATAAAAGAAGTATTAGGCACAGTAACTATTAGACTGGAAATCTTAGAGGCAATGAAATAAGAATTTAGGAAGTAGTATCAAAGTATAATACCCACAAAAATCAACATTGTGGTAGTGTTTACCATGGTGATAACAATTATTTGAGACCTTGAATCCAACTACAGTCTGGAGCTAAGTATGTAATACTGTGGTCACTACCCTCATGTAGCTACTGAATACTAAAGTACAATTAATTTAAATTAATATATGCTGCAAACTGAATGTATATAATGAAGTTCAATGATGTGGTAAGATATGTGATTAGTACTTATATGTTTATTGTGTATTGAAAAGATTGTATTTTAGATAAAACAGTCCAAGTTAAATAGCATTAAAATTATTTTGTGCTGTTTCTTTTACTTTTTAATGTGGTTCCTGTAACATTTTTAGATTGCTTGTAATTGCTACCTGCTCTTTATTTCTTGTATTATCATATTTTCCTAGGAGGTGAGCTGTGCTAGAGCTGAGGTACAGCTCGGTGGGAAATAGAGATGTATTGAGATTTGAGGGTGATGGAAATACCATGATCCTGAGCATTAACAGCATTGGGAAGTATTTGTAAAATATCACAGATCTATGGAAGAAAACTTCAGTGAGTGAATGTGTAACAAGGATGTCAGTGATGACTCTCCTCAGAAGGCGTCATGGGGCGATGTGAACAGAGGGCTAGAGAGCTAGAACAATGCTGGCCACAGCATTAATTAGGGATAAGCCTCACCTCCAGAGTATATACCAGACAATGTGTGAAAATTCTTGCACCATAGGAATAGTGTATGGGAGAATCAGTGTCCTTTAAAAATGACTTTAAGTTAGTTTTGGGAAAGTAGGGTTGTACAAAAACGAGACTGGAGATATGAACTGTGGGTAGCAGACTGTTAATGCCAACGAGTGGCAGATTCTGAGCACCATGTGAACCGTCAGATTTGGGAATATATAATAACCATTTCTTTGTTTGGAGAGATGACATGATATAGTTACAGTTCTTGTTATACATGTTAACTAGGCCAGGTAAAAGAAGTAAGAAGTTACTTCTTTTGGAGTTGTTGCCCAGTGAGCCCCCAGACCCTCCCCCCTAAAAATTACAAGCTGCTGTCTGTGCACTGGGTTACCATAGCTTGATGGTAAGACCCGATTGCTTGAAGAAACCACATACTAATTTAGAGAAATCAAGCTGGGACTCCTCCAAAAGCTTCATCTCTACTGCCCAGCTTCCGTGGTGCTGGCAGATGCTATGCACTCTATGGGAGGATGAAAGCAATCCTCAGTTGTATTCAGCTGTAAACCCTGTGAGCCACAATAACATAACACAAGGCATGCCAATGGGTGCAATGGTGGCAATAACATCATGGGAATAGTCAACTACTTTCTGATTGGATTCAAGTCCCACTCCACAAGATGAAAGCCATACTTGGTATTGTTATCAGGTCAATTACCTACAACTAGACAGGCTATTGGCCCTAGAAAAAAACCTTACTACCTAATATTATACTGCTAAATGGTCATACAGGCTGATTCCTGATGATGCATCATTATTCTCATAGATCAACCATCTCTAACCCTCATCTGAGAACCTTCTATTTGCAGTAGTTGATTAAAACAGAGACCCATAACTGACCGATGTATACAGAATAAAAGATTGTATGACTCTCAGCTTTAAATGGAATACATATATATATGTATATATATATATCACGTATGCTCCTCTCAAGACGCCAAGATCATTGTGGAAGAGGGAGAAGAAAGAATATAAAGGCCAGAGGCAGAGGTATGTCTTTTGTACCTATCAGAACAGCTATACATCTAGACTCAGAGAGATGGGACAAGACTGGTGCAAGCTTACGGCAGACCAAATCTCAGCATGGAGAAGGGAGTTGGACATGAAATCCTTCCCTTTGCTGAGGAATGATTGGCAATTGTTAGCTGCCTGAAAAGGGAGAATCAATTTTCTCTAAGAGTGTAGCTCCTAATAGGTTAGCCACACTTCAGTGGAAGGCCACACATCCAGGAATACTTGAACCACACAAATCAGTCTTGATAGATTAAAAAAGAAAAAAAAAAGCTGAGGGGAAGCTGAAGAGATGGCTCAGAGGTTTAGAGTGCTTACTACTTTTGCAGAAGAGCTGGGTTTGGTTCCTAGCTCTAAACACAGCAGATCATTACTGTCTGTAACTTGAGTGTCAGGGGACTAGGTGCTATCTTCTGGCCTCCATGGGCACCAGGCACAGACATATACTCAGACAAAGCACCCATACAAATAAAACACAAGTTGTTGGGTTTTTGTTTTTGTTTTTCAAAAAAAATGCAAAGTAGGATGGGTAAGGAAGAGGGGTTAGATCCTGGAAAAGTTTGGAAGAACGTTTATTAGAGGAGAATTAGAAGATGATCTACATTCACAGATTTACTAAACCAGCATAGTCTCTAGTAAGAATCTATAAACATTTGTCCTTATACCTATTGGCAGATATAGTCTTTACTCCTCATCGAAGAAACAGACAGAGGCCACTATAGAAAACTACAACCAATCAAAATGCAGAGCTGTGGAACATAGTCCCAATGGAAACATCCAGAAAACACCCAGGCACCTAAGGCTTGTAGAAGACTGTGGAAGAGAGGACAGAAAGGCTGGAAGTTTAAGGGTTGTGAGACGGTGCCTCCTAATAATATCATGAACATGATTGTCTGAATGAGAGGCGAGTAAGGATGACAGCAATGAACATGCCAAGCTAGACAGGGAAAAGCCCATGAGATCTCAACCCTACACAAAGAACGTCAGGTTACTGGGGAAATTTGGAAGCAGGAGAGGAAGTCTTCCTCAAAGAAAAGCGCACCAATTGGTTGCCCAGTGTCAAATAATACTGAGAACATGCATATAAGTAACATTGTAAGGACTGGACAGGTTGTGAATATATGTATGTGTACATATATGGGTATGTGTATATGTATGTATGTATATGTATGTATATATGTGAATATATGTATTTGTATGTATATATGTGCATATATGTGTGTATAGATATAGATATATAACATGTAACAACAACTGAGGGAAAAAAGTGGTTATGAACTTGGAGGAGAGGGGTATATGGAGCATTTGGTGGGAGGAAAGGGAAGAGAGAAATTTAATTAAATTATAATCTAAAAAAACACATCCTATAAAATTCTCAAGGAGGTAATAATAAAATATAATATAATAATATTAATAAACCAAAGAACAGAGCAGCTACCTCAAAACAACAGGGCTCAAATGTATAGAGAATTTTTGTAAACTTCCACAGACCCCCAGACCAAATCTTAGAACATGTTCAAGAAGTTTCTCATGCAATTGTTTAGCACATCCTTGGAACATGGAAAATGTTTCTCTGTAGAAATAGTGCATTGGTGAACACACATTGTAATGCATCTCACGACGAACTCACTGAAGATTTAGCAAAGTCCTAAATTAGTGGTTGTACTGTCTGGTTTTGTGTGTCAACTTGACACAAGATGGCGTTAACACAGAGAAAGGAGCCTCCCTCGAGGAAATGCCTCCATGAGATCCAGCTGAAAGGTATTTTCTCAATTAGTGATCAAGGGTGAGAGGGCCCATTGTGGTTGGTGCCATCCCTGGGCTGGTAGTCCTGGGTCCTATAAGAAAACAAGCTGAGCAAGCCAGAGGAAGCAATCCAGTAAGCAGCATCCCTCCATAGCTTTTGCATCAGCTCTTGCCTCCAGGTTCCTACCCTGTGTGAGTTACTGTCCTAACTTCCTTTGGTTATGAACAGCAATGTGGAAGTGTAAGCTGAATAAATCCTTTCCTCCCCAACTTGCTACTTGGTGATAATGTTTAGTGCAGGAATACAAACCCTGATTAAGACAGTGGTGGAAGTCATTATAGGAGAGCAAAGCAGCACGATGCAGAGAGCAAGAACTCTGGGGATGTCAGGAAACTTAGAGATTTCAAAACCTGCTCTTGGCAAGATGCTTTCTCCAGCAAGCCTGCACCTCCCAGATCTCCCAAACAGCACCACCAACTCGGTGGTTGCAATGATCAAATGCAGAGCCTTTCACTTCTCATTTAAACCATTATACTGTCCATGTAACGAACATGGAAAAAGCCATTTAAACACTTTAGTTATTCTAATACTCATGATGTGAGTGACAGAGATTGACCAACATTGTTTTGGCAATTGGGACACACTAAGATAAATCCTTCATGTGCCACTTTCCCCATTAGTGCTTGCAGAATCGACAAATGGAGTTTTAAATGGCTCTTCCTAAGGTCTGCTGCCCTTATTTTACCTTGAAAAAAGCAAGCTCAGGAATTCTATTAAAGTCCTGAAAAATGTTAACCTCCATGCACCCAAGTATCTCTACAAAGCTTATTTGTGCTTTACAATAAGGAAAGGGTACAGGGATGGCAGTGCTAGTAAGGTGGTTATTGACAAAGCTATCCTCTCCAAAATGGCCTCCTGAATCTTGCTTTCTGCATGTGGGAAATGGTTGCAGCATTGTGCTGACAGCTTCACTGATTCTCCTGAGATAAAGGGATGCTTTCCACTAAGACTACAATGTTCCCTAATAGGACTTCAATTCTGGGAGCAAATTAGTTGGAAGATCCTTTAAACACACACGCACATGCACATACACACAGGACTCTTTCCCTTTGCAGCTAAGGAAAGTAAAAGGTAGAGATTTGGAGACCAGACAAACATCAATCATGGGTTAACTCTAAAAGGTTTTGGGTAGAAGAAGGCTCGGTGACTGTCAGGACAGCAGGACTGGAGTGGGGCTGTGATTGGAATGGAAAGTGAATTTAAAGAACTAATTATTAAAGAAATAGAAAAGCGTGGAACAAAGAAATTTTCAGCACTCCACAGTGACAGAAAGGCAATAACGCAAAAGACGGTACCCTCCAGACACATCCAAGCATAAGATATCACCCCATTCCCCACCTGCCTGGTCTGGTATTCTTTCTTTCCTTCCTTTTTTTTTTCCACTGTAATTAAGGTCAGACGGAAAAGTGGAAAGGCTAAAACATTGTAATGTAAAAGCAGAACATTGTAATGTAGTAGCAAAGGAAGAAGATGACTTGTTTTTGTTTAAGAAGAAATAAATACTAAAATTTGCCAAAGAAAGAAACAGAGTTCTTCTTTTTAGTCCATTGCTGTATCAGACATTGGTGGGTGGGGAGCAGGGGTGAGCAGGCTAAGAGGGAAGTTGGAGGTAAGGCTCCAAGGCAAATGGTAGACTTCTTGCTATGACAGTGCTCCTGAGAATGTTCCCAGGACCTGGCTCTAATTAGAGCAGCAGACTGCTTCCTTCCCATTCCAGGTTAATGATCTCTGGGGTGGAAGGAATCTACAGATGGCCTAATGAAATTGGCTTCAAGATCTTCATATCTTCCATTTCTTTTCTGTTCCAAGTTCTGTTCACTATTTTCCTAATGTATCTATTAATTAACGGCATTTAAGATAAATAATTGACACAGTATCATGGGATAGCCCTTCAGAATTATAAGCTCTGGGAGGCATGTATTTAAATCAAGTGAGGGTGCTGTTATTTAAACCATTCATTTGCTGAGCTCCTTTCACGAAACCCTTTTCAGATTAAATTCTTTAGAAGCTCCTTTGTAGTATTAAGACATAACATGTGAGGCTGGAAGACCTTTCTACAGAGTCAGAAGTCACTGGGAAAGAACAATAGAATAGCAGGTGAATAATATCCTTGGGTTACAGCATTTGTCTTTTGTGAAAAAAGCAAGTTCAAAGGAAAGGTTAGGCTCTAACAGAGCATGCTCATTACTGGCACTTTGAAGAACAATTTGTCAATTTATAGGAAAGCTGAGGCTGCACACGCCTGTCCCTGGGCATGAATACAAGAGAAGCCTCATTTGCATACCCAAGGAGATGTCTACAAAGATAATGTGTACAGCATTGTTGTAGTGTTGAAAAGGTGTGTGTTCGTACACACACATACACACACCATCCCAAAGTATCCAATGCCACAAATAATCTAAACTCTAAACAGTCATAATTCCAACAAGATAATGATGCCTTGGGTGAATATTTGCAGCATGATAGAATTTGTGTGAAAAGATAAAATTTGTAAGGCAAGTATAAATTTTATTAATCTGCGCATATTAAAACAATTATAAAAATATAGAGATAATACCAGTCCTAAACTTAGACATCATGCCTTCTTATACCTCTCTTGATTGTGGCTATTATCAAACTACTGCTTATGAATTTGGCAGTTTGAGGTCAGGTATTTTGTAACAAGTTCTACCTCTGAATTTGCATGATATTTTTTTTCCTGATGAGACTGAGAGTCTCCCCACTGCAAAGTACAGAAAGCACATCAGGACAGGGAGTGGGGAGACTGTACTTGTCAGAGGTCAGGGAGGATGAGTCTGGACTTGAGCAGATTGCTTTCTTAATATAACCACAGCTGTGGGTGTCTACCTGCCCAAGATCAAGCCAGTGAACATTCTATCACAGGTTCCAAAGAGGTCCATGATCCCCAACTCCTAGCTGAGGAGTTATGGACAATTAATTGTTTCTGGAGGAAGTCAAGACCATTTTCTTTAAGGAGGCAGATAGTGGTAGATCATCCATGCTTCAAAAGAAAACATGGCGTGGCAAAGGAAAAGAGGTGTGTGGATCTGGGAGGAGTAGAAGTGAATATGATCAATATTCATTATGTGAAATTCTCAAAAATTAATAGAAAAGAGGGTTGTTGGGTTTTTTTCAAATATTTGTGTCCTGGGTTTAGAGTACAAAGACTATAGCGATCAAATGTCACTTTTGTCAAATAGCATATACCTTTAACATTGACTGTCTAGTAAGACATTTGCCAGGTCAGAATGCTATAACTTTCTTTTCCTACCTGCTTTCCATACCTGAAAATAAGATGCTATTAGTAGGAATGGATATTGTGCTTGAACATGAGTGTCTATATAAATCATTTGGAATTCTGTATAGAAAATCTATTTCTCCTCCCCATCTACTCATTGGGATGCTCATATGTCATTGTGGACAGGTTATACTTTGGACTACAAGTTGATGTTGTTCGACTTATTGTCACGATTCCTTTGGGAGCTCTTTCATGGACTGCTGCCATCTTCTGCCACAGTCCATCAGTGATTAGTGAATATATTGATATATTTTGCTCATTGTTCCAGTCTGTCATGATGGGGAGTGTGTTGTGGAATAAAGCAAGCCCCACCATGGTGGAAAGGATGCAGAGTTTTAGGTAGAAAATACCTAGGGATGAGATAACCCAAAAGACCTACTTCAGGAATTCAACTCCTCCAGACAAGCCTCACTAGAATATCAAGCTCCTACCACATGAAACCTTCATGGTGACATTTCATATCTAAGCTACAATAGGCATGTGGATATGTCTGTACTCTCTGATGTGCTGGATGCTCAAGGCTCATCTCATAGACCTCATTCCCACATCCTAGAAGCAGCCATTCTGTTAATGTTTTGGTTCTTTTCATGATCAGAAATCGAGACCTGGACTCTTGATTTGAATGTTGCTTTGAGGTTGTTCACTCTCATTACCCTTTAGGCATGCAAGATTAAATAAAACCAAGCGATGCCACAGAGATTCTAGGCTCTTCTTGATCTCTTTGCTCATAAACATAGTGACAAATGCCTTTACTTCCCCTAAAGCAAACAAAGTTGAAACCATTTCTCTTTCTTTCTTAATTTATTTTATTTACTTATTTTTAAATTAATTAATTTATTTTTTACACTCCACACTTTATCCCCCTCCCTGTCCACTCTGCAACTGTTCCACATCCCATGCCGCCCGCTACCTGCCCACGCCCCTATTTCTATGTGGATGTCCCCACACCCCACTGCACTTGACCTCTAAACTCCTTAGAGCCTCCAGTCTCTTTAGGGTTAGGTGTATCATCTCTGAATGAACACAGATCCAGCAGTCATCTACTCTATGTGTGTTGGGGGCCTCATATCAGCTGGTGTATGCTGCCTGTTTGGTGGTCCAGTGTTTGAGAGCTCTCGGGGGTCCAGATTAATTGAGACTGCTGGTCCTCCTACAGGATCTCCCTTCTCCTCAGCTTCTTTCAGCCTTCCCTAATTCAACCACTGGGGTCAGCTGCTTCTGTCCATTGGTTGGGTGCAAATATCTGCATCTAACTCTTTCAGCTGCTTGTAGTGTCTTCCAGAGTGCAGACATGCTAGGTTCCTTTTTGTGAGCCCTCCACAGCCTCAGTAATAGTGCCAGGCCTTGGGACCTCCCCTTGAGCTGGATAGCACTTTGGACCTGTATCTGGCCCTTCTTTTCCTCAGGTTCCTCTCCACTTCCATCCCTGTAATTCTTTCAGACAGGAACAATTATGGGTTAGAGTTGTGACTATGAGATGGCCTCCTTCTCAGTTGATGTCCTATCTTCCTGCTGGAAGTGGGCTTTATAAGTTACCTCTCCCTACTGCTGGGCATTTCATTTAAGGTCGCTTCCTTTGAGTCCTGAGAGTCTCTCACCTCCCAGGTCTCTGGTGCATTCTGGAGGGTCCAGCCCAACCTCCTATCTCCCAAGGTTGCCTGGTCCTTAGGGCTTCAGTCCTTTTCCCTCACCCAATGTCAGATCAGGTTCTCCTCTCCCCCCGCCCCCATTCCTTCTTCTCTTCATACTTGTGATTGCTTTCTTCTCCCTCCAAAGTGGGATTGAGGTGTCCTCACTTGGGCCCTTCAGCTTGTTGACCTTTTTGAGTTCTGTGGACCATATCTTGGGTATTCTGTACATGGGGGGGGGGGGCTAACACCCACTTATTAGTGATTACATAACCTGCATGTCCTTTTGAGTCTGAGTTACCTCACTCAGAATGATATATTCTACTTCCATCCATTTGCCTGCAAAACTCAGAATGTCATCTTTCTTAATAGCTGAGTAGTATTCTGTTGTGTAAATGTACCACATTTTCTGTATCCATTCTTCTGACATGGGACATCTAAGTTGTTTCCAGATTCAGGCTATCACAAATAAAGCGGCCATGAACATAGCAAAATATGTGCCCCTGTGGTTTGGTGGGCATCTTTTGGGTATATTCCCAAGAGTGGTATAACTGGTAGATCTTCAGGTAAATCTACTTCCAGTTTTCTGAGGGACCTCCAGATTTATTTTCAGAGTGATTGTATCAGTTTGCAGTCCCACCAGCAGTGGAGGAATGTTCCTTTTCCTCCACAACTTGTGTTGTCACCTGAGGTTTTGATCTTAGCCATTCTGATTGCTGTAAGGTGGAATCTCAGGGTCGTTTGATTTGTACTTCTCTGATCACTAAGGACTTTGAACATTTTTTAGGTGCTTCTCAACCATTCAAGATTCCTTAGTTATGAATTCTCAGTTTAGTTCTATACCCCATTTTTTTAATTGAGTTGTTTGGTTTTTTTGGTGATTAACTTCTTTAGTTCTTTATATATTCTGGATGTTAGCCTTCTATCAGGCATGGGGTTGGTGAAGATTTTTTCCAAATCTGTAGGTTGCCAATTTGTCTTACTATGTCCTTTGCCTTACAGAAGTTTTCCAGTTTCATGAGGTCCCATTTATCAAATCTTGATCTTAGAGCATGAGCCACTGGAGTTCTGTTTAGGAATTTTTCCCCTGTGCCAATGAGTTCAAGACTCTTTCCCACTTTCTCTTCTATTAGATTCAGTGTACCTGATTTTATGTTGAGGTTCTTGATCCACTTGGACTTGAGCTTTGTGCAAGGTGACAAATATGGGTCTATTTTCATTTTTCTACATACAGACAGCCAGCTAGACCAGCACCATTTATTGAAGATGCTTTCTTCTTTCCATTGTATATTTTTGGCTTCTTTGTCAAAGATCAACTGTCCGTAAGTGTGTGGTTTTATTACTGGGTCTTCAATTCCATTCCATTAATCAATGTCTGTCTCTGTAACAATACCATGCAGTTTTTATCACTATTGCTCTGTAGTAAAGCTTGAGTTCAAGGATGGTGATTCCCCCAGCTGTTCTTTTATTGTTAAAAATTGTTTTCACTATACTGGGTTTTTTGCCTTTCCAGATGAATTTGAGAATTGCTCTTTTCATGTCTTTGAAGAATTGTGTTGGGATTGAATCTATAGATTGCCTTTAGTAGGATGGCTATTTTTACTGTGTCAATCCATGAGCATGGGAGATCTTCTGAGATCTTCTTCACTTTCTTTCTTGAGAGACTTGAAGTTATTGTCATACAGGTCTTTCACTTGTTTGGTTAGAGTTACCCCAAGATATTTTTTATTATTTGTGGCTATTGTGAAGGGAGTTGTTTACCTAATTTCTTTCTCAATCTATTAATTATTTGCATAAAGGAAGGCTACTGATTTATTTGAGTTAATTTTATATCTGGCCACTTTGTTGAAGTAGTTTATCAGCTGGAGAAGTTCTCTGGTAGAATTTTGGGGGTTGCTTATGTATACTATCATATCATCTGCAAATAGTGATACCTTTATTTCTTCTTTGCCAATTTATATACACTTGATCTCTTTTTGCTGTCTCATTGTTCTAGCTAGCACTTAGAGTACTATGTTGAGTAAACACAGGGAGAGTGGGCATCCTTTTCTTGTCCCTGATTTCAGTGGGATTGCTTCAAGTATGTCTTCATGTAATTTGATATTGGCTGTTGGTTTGCAGTAAATTGTTTTCATTATATTTAAGTATGGGCCTTGAATTCCTGATCTCTCCAATACATGAAGGGGTGTTGTATTTTGTCAAATGCTTTTTCTGCATCTAAGGAGATCATCATGTGTTTTTTTTCCCCTTTGAGTTTGTTTATATAGTGGATTACATTAATGAATTTTTGTATATTAAAGCAACCTTGCATCCCTGGGATGAAGCCTACTTGATCATGGCAAATGATGGTTTTGATGTGTTTTTGGATTGTTTGTAAGAGTTTTATTGAGTATTTTTGTTCAATATTCATAAGCGAGATTGGTCGGAAGTTCTCTTTTTTGGGTCCTTGTGTGGTTTAGGTATCAGAGTAATTGTGGCTTCATAGAATGAGTTATGTAGTGTTCCTTCTGCTTCTATTTTATGGAATAGTTTGAGGAAAATGGGAAACAGATCTTGTTTGAAGGTCTGGTAGAATTCTGCACTAAATCCACATGTCCCTGGGCTTTTTTTGGTTGGGAGGTTTTTAATGACTTCTATTTCCTTGTGTGAAAAATGAGCCTGTTTAGATAGTTTACCTGCTTTTGATTTAACTTTGGTATGTGATATCTGTCTAGAAAACCATCCATCTCATCTAGATTTTCCAGTTTTGTTGAGTAAAGGTTTTTATACTAGGGTCTGGTGGTTTTTTTGAATTTCCTCCTTTTCTGTTGTTTATGTCTCCCTTTTCATTTCTGATTTTGTTAATTTGGACACTGCCTCTAAGCCCTTTAGTTGGTTTGGCTAGGGGTTTATCTATCTTGTTGATCCTCTGCTTTTGTTGATTCTTTGTATTGTTTCCTTTGTTTCTATTTAGTTGATTTAGGTCCTGAGTTTGAATATTTCCTGCCTTCTACTCCTCTTGGGTGAGTATGATTCTTTTTGTTCAAGAGCTCTCAGGTGTTCTAAGTTGTTAGTATAAGATCTCCCCAGTTTCTTTACCAAAACATGTAATGCTATGAACTTTCCTCTTAGCACTACTTTCATTTAGTCCCATAAGCTTGGGTATGAGGTGTCAACATTTTCATTAAATTCCAGGAAGTCTTTAATTTCTTTCTTTATTTCTTCCCCAACCAAGTTATCATTGAGTAAAGAGTTGTTCAGTTTCCGCATGTATGTGGGATTTCTGTAAATTTTGCTGATTTTGAAGAGCAGCCTTAGACCATGGTGGTCTGATAAGATGCATGGTATTATTTCAGTCTTGTATCAGTTGAGTGTTGTTTTGTGACCAATACATGGTCGATTTTGGAGAAGGTACCATGATGTGCTGAGACGAAGGTGTATTCTTTTGTTTTAGGGTGAAATGTTCTGTACATATCTGTTAAATTCATTTGGTTCATAACCTCTCTTAGTTTCACTGTGTCTCTGTTTAGTTTCTGTTTCAATTACCTGTCCATTGGTGAGAGTGGGGTGTTGAAGTCTCCCAGTATTATTGTGTGGGACTCAATGTGTGTTTTGAGCTTTAGAAAAGTTTCTTTTATGAATGTGGGTGCTCTTGCATTTGGCGAATAGATGTTGAGAATTGAGACTTTCTCTTGGTGGATTTTCCCCTTGATGAATATGAAGTGTCCTTCTTCATCATGCTTGATAACTTTTGGTTGAAAGTCTATTTTATTGGATATTAGGATGGCAATTCCTGCTTGTTTCCTGGGACCATTTCCTTAGAAGACCTTTTTCCATCCTTCTACTCTGCAATCATTCTGTCTTTGTTATTGAAGTGTGTTTCTTGTATGCAGCAAAATGCTGGATCTTGTTTGTGTATCTAGTCTGTTACCTTATGTCTTTTTATAGGTGAGTTGAGTCCATTAATATTGAGAGATATTAAAGAGAGATGACTGTTGGTTCCTGATATGTTTGTTATTGTGGGTGGCTTTATGTGCTTGTGGCTCTCTCCTTTTGTCTTTATTGTGAGATGCTTAATATCTTGTCCTTTCTTTGGTGCAGGTAGCTACCTTGTGTTACAGTTTTCCTTCTAGGATCCTCTGTAGGGCTGGTTGGTATATAAATACTATTTAAATTTGGTTTTGTCCTGGAATGTTTTGGTTTCTCCATCTATGTTGATTGAGAGTTTTGCTGGGTATAGTAGCCTAGCTGGCATTTTTGTTCTCTTGGTGTCTGCGTGACCTCTGACCAGGCTCTTCTGGCTTTCATAGTCTCTGTTGAGAAGTCTAGTATAATTCTGATAGGTCTACCTTTGTATGTTACTTGGTCCTTTTCCCTTGCAGCTTTTAATAGTCTTTCTTTGTTCTCTGTGTTTCGTGTTTTGATTATTGTGTGATAAGAGGGTTTTCTTTTCTGGCCCCATTTATTTGGTGTTCTACAGGCTTCTTGTACCTTTATGGTCATCTCTTTCTTTAGGTTGTGAAAGTTTTCTTCTATGATTTTGTTGAAGACATTTTCAGGTCCTTTGAGCTGGGGATCTTTGTCTCCTCTATTCCAATTATTCTTAGGTTTGATCTTTTCCTTGTGTCCTGAATTTCTTGGATGCTTTGGGTTAGGAGTTTTTTATGTTTTGAATTTTCTTTTTCAGTTGTGTCAATCTCTTCTATGGTATCTTTTACACCTGAAATTCTCTCATCTATCTATTGCATTCTGTTGGTGATACTTATATCTGTAATTCCTGACCTCTTTCCTAAGTTTTCCATTTCCAGGTTTGTCTCCACTTGTGGTTTCTTTATTGTTTCTACTTCCACATTTAGGTCTTCAATCGCTTAATTCAATTCCTTCACCTGTTTACCTGCATTTTTCCTGTATTTCTTTCAGTACATTATTGATATCCCCCTTAAAGGACTCTATTATCTTCATGAGATAGGATTTTATGTCAACTTCCTGATTTTCAGGTGTGTTCTGATGATGCCCATATATGTTGGCTTCTGTTACTTATGGTCTTGGGCTTGCCTTTTGCCATCTGGCTGTCCCAGCCAAGAGTCTGCCCCAGCAGAAAGGACAGGAAGGAAGGCAACCATTTCTCTTTCATCCAACCATATCATGCTGGTATTGATCTGTTGTTCCAATATCTCCTCACTATGACCAAAACATATTTCATCCTTGATTATGGTTCTTCTTTGAAGAAGGAACTTAGGCAAGCAGGCCCAGCCACAATGCTGGCATGTGCTGCTCATACATTCTCCCTGAGCCAGCCTAGAATCTGCCAGCATGGCTAGATACTGCAGATGCAGGAGATAGAGCAAGCCATTGAGAAAAAGACAGCATCATGTCTGGCTACTTGAGAGCCAATGAGGTGCTAGAAGGGGGTTATAAAGGTCTGCTCAGTTCCTGTAATAAAAGAGTTTGCTTTTGTTACTTGCCTGACTCCTGGGATCTGTGTTGTTGACTCTGTACCTTCTTACCCCCTCCCCCAAGGGTCTTGGTCGGGGTCACAAGCAACACTTCTCATATATTTTTGCCTTGTTGACATAGCACTAAAGGCTATCCCAAATCTATGAAAGAAACAAGCAGTTTGCTTTACTATTTTTTTTCTTTTTTTTTCAGTTTTTTTTAATTAGGTATTTTCCTCATTTACATTTTCAACTTTACTATTTTTAATGTTAGGAATTATCATTATTAGCATAATTTAACTCTTATTTATAGAGGCAGATTTCAAAGATTATACAAAAATCAAGACTGCTTTGAATCAATCATTCAGGCTACTATAATAAATCACTATAATGTTGATAAGTAACCATCAGTTCATTTCTAGCATATTCCCTGTCTGCTGGGGCACACTCCTGGATCTGCAGAGAGCTTCCTTTTGCTGACATCACATAGCAAAGGCATTATTTACTGTCTCTTTCATAGACACTAACCCTGTTCGTGAGTTCTCTACCCTTATTAGCAAAGCGTGTCCCATAGCCTTAGCTCCATATATGGTCATATCATGGCTTCTCCATGCATACTCACATCATGGCTTCTCTATGTGTCCACATCATGGCTTCACTTTCAGCATAGGCATTTAGGAGCACATCTTCAGTGTTCATCCAACTATCTGGTTGCATATCTTCTAAAACTGCAGACACTGATTTAGAATCATTGTCAAATGGTAGATGGTTAGAATTGAAAGGTGTTCTAGAAACTAAAAACTGAATTCCAGAAGTATTATAATCATTGAACTCCAGTTTGCAGATACTTTTCCATTGTGTGGAAATAACAAAAGGCCAACTTACTGCACTGTAAAATGCAGAAGGGTATTTTATTTTCAGGGATTATTTTAGCCTTCAACCTTTACTGACCTTTAAGGATTATTTTTACTTAGAATGTACATCTGCATTTATTTTCCATCTTTAATTTTTTTTATTCTTGAGAATTTTTTACAGATATAAATTAAATATAATTACATCTACTCCCCATTTTCCCCTGAAAGTTTCCCTTGTCCTTCCCCCACAAAAATATCTCCTAAAAATATATTTATTATTTGCTATAACCCACTAAGTCCAGTTAGTGCTGTGCACACATGCATAAATGAGGAGCACCCCACTGGAGCATGTGGAGCCTGCCAGTGGCCACACCTTCAACACAGAGTGACTCTGCCTGATTCACAGCAGCTATCAACTGCCAATAGCTCTTTATTAAGAGGTAGGGCCTGGCGATTATCTATTCCATTTGTGCCAGGATTGGGGCTGGCTTGATCCTGTACAGCTAACCACAACTGGCATATGTTCGTGATTGTGAGAGACATGTCATGCCCAGAGGACAGCATTTATTTTCCACAGTTGAATTACTAGCAGTTTCAAGACTCCATTTTTTACCAAAAAAAAAAAAAAAAGTTACAACCTCTGACAGAAAAAGAGATGATTAATAGTGTAAATACCCTAAAATCTGTGGCCTTTTAATCCAGTTGAGAGGTGACCAAAGCCACATATTAGTCAAAAACATTTCAACCTGTTGTGAAATACACCTGTTAATAAAAATGTAGTCTCAGAGCTGAATAGATGGCTCTATGGATAAAGTGCTTGCTGAGCAAGCATTAGACCCTGCATTTGGATCCTCAGAATACCTAAAATGCTGGGCATGGCAGCATGCACCTGCAATCATAGCATAGGAATCTGCAACAGGCAGAATCTGGGACTTTCTTGCTAGCTAGACTAGTCAAATCAGTGACACTCAGATTCAGAAAGAGATGTTGTCTAATGTAAGGTGAAGGGCAGATGTCATGGTTTGGTGAGAGAGCATGTGCCAACCTGCACATCCTGAGTTCCATCTCTGGAACACGCATGTGGAAGGAGAGAACTGACTGCCATAACTATTATCAACTCCACCTCTACGAGTTCTGGCGCCCCCTGCTGGCCTTGGTGGGCACTTGCACACACCACACACACACACACACACACACACACAATTACAAAATAGTAAAAACAAATTTTTCTAATAGGCAATGGAGCAGATGTTCATTTTCCAGTGTCTGTGTCAAAACAACTTCATCCCTTTTATTGCTATTTTTCTAAACATTTTTTATTTTTCCTCCTCTATTAAGTGTAATTGTTTTTAAATGAATGCCTTTAATAATACATGTAATCATAACTGGTACTTAATTGTCTTTATCAGTAGCCGTCTTCATGCAATGTCTTTTCATTCTTTGGAGGATGTTCAATAAGTAGGCTGAACTCTTTAAGTAATAAATCAGTTTAAAGTCTCAATATTTCATTAGAGACTTTAGAAAATATAACTAAATTATCATTAAGGAACAATGCTTTCTACTTAGGATCTTTTAAAAATGGTACTTGGGATATTCATCTGGAGATATAAACAGAGTGGTTTTACAAGAGTATGTCACGCCTGATTCATTGGATTCTTACAAGATTCACTTGGTAAAAATAAATAAGTATATTGTTTTTCCATTACAATTTAACTCAGTTATTCTCCCCGATTGACATTTGTGTGTTCTTAAATATTTGCACAGATAATGAAGAACTGTTTCACTTAGAAATCAAATGCAAAAGCATTCACTTAATTAAGTCTTTATGCAAAAACATGATTATCATATAAACAGATGTTGCCATCAGTCCAAGTAGTGACTACTTCCCAAGTGGAGATGCCAAGTTACAGAGTCTTCCTGACTAGAGTCATGACTTCCATAATTTAAAAAAGGAGTTGGATTTCAAACAGTGTCATGAAAGGTTTCCGAGCTGTTAATAACTCATTTTCTATCACCGAGCCTCTCTTGCTATATTAAAACAATATAACAATGGGGATCTCTTTTTATCACTTCCTTGTGAGACTTTATTGTTCTTTGTTTCCTTAACAAATCTTGGATGTTCTGAGCAGAGTGAGATGACGTCTCAAAGCAGCTTTAATCTGCATGTCTTCATAGCCAGGAGCGCTGCACACCTTTGAGATTTCTCAGACATTTCTATTGCTTCTTTTGAGAATTCTCTATTTGCTTCCATAAAACTTCACAATTGAATTGTTTCCTTAGGGTTTTGATTCTTGAGCTCTTTGAGCATCCTAGATGATAATAATCTGCCAGATGTGATGCTGGCAACGACCTTTTCCATTCTGTTGGCCACCTCATCAGTCAGTTAACACTTTTCTTTCCAGCATGGAATTTTTTAACTTTATGAGGTCCCAATTTTGGGCTGTTCACCCTATATCTAGTATGACCAGGATAGCCTGAGATATACTATCTACTCTTCTAGATATGTCTTATCTAACAGTGAAATCTGTGACCCACTTGGACTTGATTTTCGAACAGGTTGAGAGATGGGATAAAAAATTTCATTCTCCTACATGTAAATATCCAGCACTCGCAGCACCATTTGTTAGGCATGCTGCTTTTTCCACTGTGTTGTTCTGACATATTTATAAAAAATTGAGTGGCTGTAGGCACGTGGACATATAGTCTAAAATGTATTTCGTGAGACTATATGTCTGGTTTTTTGTTTTTGTTTTTTTGTTTTGTGTGTGTGTGTGTGTGAGTGTGTGTGTGTGTGTGTGTGTGTGTGTGTGTTGGTACCATGCCATATTTTATTACAATGGCCTTGCAGTATAATTTGAAATTAAAAATGGTGATAATTCCAGCAGTGGATCTTGAAAAGGGAGTGCACAAAATGATGCAGCTACTATGAAATCAGTAAGCTTGAAACAGATCTATGAAAGGGTCAGATGGTCCACTCATACACAAAGGACTCTGTCTTACAACAGAGATACACTCCTTGCTAATACCATCTCTACCCACATTAGGACATGAAATCCACCTAGATGTGGATCATCCAAGTAATAGATAATAAAAATGGGATGCCTGTGCACAATGGAATTTCACTGAACCCTAAAGAAAAGTGAAATGGTAAAACTTGCAGCTCTAGATTATCAGAGACGGTTCTTTGTGCAAAAAAAAAGTAGTTGAGACAGAAATTCACAACTGGCTGAAGAGCCTGTGAAGAGATCTGATTGGTATAAATATATGAATCACCCACCTCCCAAAGCTCAGAGCCCACTGTAGAAGAGGAGGTAAAAAGAGGTGAGAGATTATGGTGAGCTGGTGCAAGGCAGCATGTCCTGAGCATGGTGAGAACAGCAAAGTAATGATCTCACAGCAGCTGTGGCTAAATCACAAGATCAAGCAACTCAACAATCCAGCAAGGAGCAAGAAAGGTTTTAGAAGCCTCCTCACCCCTAGCTGTGGGGTCATTGACACTTGATGTCCAGTAGAGAAGGGAGAATACGTTTTCCTTAAAGGTTCGATCTCTGGTAGGTCAACCATGCATGAGTGGTGGGCCCAGCACTCATGTATATGTGAACAGCACATATAGCAATGGGTTATTAAGACAATGAGACTGAGTATGGAGGCCCACACCTTTAATCCCAGCACTTGGGGGACAGAAGTAAGGCAATAGCCATGAGTTAAAAGCCAGCCTGGTCTACACAGAGAGCTCTCCAAGTGAACCAAAGCTATCTCAAAAAATAAAAAATAATCAATACAAATGACACTAAATTTGGAGGTGGATACACATGGGAGGGGGCTCAGAAGGAGTTGAGGGAAGAATACAGAATGGGTATGATCAAAGCGCACTCTATGCATGAACAAAATTCTCAAAGAATTAATTAAAATATGCTAAAAACAGGATTTAACAGCCTCCAAAATGTTAACATTCTATACTGGAAATTACCACCATTATGGTATGATTTTTTTTCCTGATTCGAAATCTACAAATTACAAACAAGTTTAAAACTTAAACAGGTAAATCTGTTGACCCAGAAATTTCCTGATGCTTCATAGCTATTCAAAAAACAAGTATCTAAAATTAAGAGTTCAACTATGCACCTCCTATCCAGCTGTCTCACATATTGAGAGAAATATATGCCTTTCCTCATTCTCCTGAGAGATGAAACATTGTGTGTTTGCCCTTGGCCAGGTATAGAAGCATCTGTGGGTGAAATCAAAATTACTAAGTCATCTCTCCAGACATACAGCAGAAAGCGTGTGGTTTCTCTCTGCCATCATCAATTTTACATCTAGTGAAGCTGCTATGTCTTCGCCCCCTGTCTTCATGGAGGGGGGGGGAGAAAGCATTCACATGCAAATTTAGGACCCGAAAAGAACAAACCTTTTCTTTCTGAATTTACAGTAATCAACCCTCCTGAGCAATTACACAGACCACCACAATGGAAAAGTCTGGAAATCCACGGAAGCTTAATTACTCTCCATATTTACTCGGATCTCTTCTTAGAAACCTACATCCCAGTCTTAATTCACAGCTAATAGAGGTCAGAGTAAGGGTTAATAGCTTGCAGTTCGACATTCATTAAGTCATTCACTGATCATTAAAACAGCCTAAAAGAGTCTTGCCTTGAAGTTTTAATAGCAATATATAGGGACTTGCTGTTCTCTAATACTATTAATGTCCTTTTATGACAGTAAGTAGACTTGTGCACACCAATCCTAGCATTAATCTTAATCAAAAGCTCTGAGATATCAAGGTGAATTCAAATTTATGAAATCTATGTCCATCAGAACTCTCATGGTCTTCAGAATATAACATGTAGTATCAATCTTTGGGATCATGTCAGTCTACCGGATGCTGATGCACCTTGCCTTGGGGCTGCCTGGGATTATCCTCTGATCAATGTTTTCCCAGTCCATTCAGCTAACATTGATTGAAAACTTATAATGGGATCTTCCTGTGCTGGGGCACAGTAGTGAATAAAGTAGATCCGACCACATGGAATCTACATTCTAACAACTTGGGAGAATCTCTGGTCCACACAAACTAAACTACCTAGGAGTTAGTAAAGGGAATCACATACTAGCATGGATCTCTAAAACACTGCTGAGTTTCATGTGTAAAAACAGGTATAGGTTTTAAAGTATAAACCAGTGCTCTCAGTTGCCTTTTAATAAGCATTCATGTCCATGAATATTTTTAAAGACTGGAGAAATCATCCTTAATAATGGCCATTTCTAAACTTGATGGGAGGTAAGAATAATGTAAAAACAAGTGGTAAAAGGCAAAATTACACATTTATTTTGTGTGAGCATAAGTGTGTTTGTATGCATGTGTGTGTGCATGCATATGTGTGATCACAATTGCACACACACACACACACACACACACACACAATGTGCATGCCATAGACAAGTGTGAAGGTCAGGGACTTAAGCTACAGGAGTCAGTTAATTCCAAGAATGGAATTCAGGTTGCAAGACTTGATGATCTACACTGGGCCATCAAACCTCCACAGGACCATTTGATGCCAGATAAGGTAATCTTCTGTTACATATGCAGTTGGAGCCTTGGGTTCCTCCATGTGTACTCTTTGGTTGGTGGTTTAGTCCCTGGGGACTTTAGGACTGGGTCTGGTTGGTTGATATTGTTGTTCTTCCTGTGGGGTTGCAAACCCCTTCAGCTCCTATAGTCCTTGCCCTAACTTCTCCATTGGGGTCCCTGCCCTCAGTCCAATGGTCGGCTGTGGGCATCCCCATCTGTATTGGTCAGGCTCCTATCAGCAAGTGCTTCTTGGCATCTGTGGAGAGCCGTGCCGTGAGCAATCGCCATTATAAGATGGCACTGGCTTAACCACTGCGCCTAACTAGTAAACAAGCCTTATGCGCAAGTGCAAGAGTAAATTTATGCCCAGTCACTGCCCATCTCGGGGCACAGTAATGGGGTGATGGGCGAGCAACTAATCAGGTGCTGTCATGCCACATCAGGTGCTGAAACGTCACGCTGCAGGCTATATAAGCAGCACCATTTTCCGGGTTCTGGGTCTTCCTTATGTTGAAGCAATAAAAGCTTTGTTGTAGAAGGATCCAGTTGTCTGAGTGAATTCTTGCCGGTGAGATACTAGCTCGCCCGAGAGGCATCAGCAATAGTGTCTGGCTCTGGTGGCTTCATATGGGTGGGGCAGTCTCTGGATAGCCTTTCCTTCAGTCTCTGCTCCACTCTTTGTTCCTGCATTTCTTTTTGACAGGAGCAATTCCGGGTTAATATTTTTGAGATGGGTGGGTGGCCCCATCCCTCAGCCAGAGACTGTGCCTATAGATAAATTTTCCTCTTCATTTCCTTTTTAAGGACCTTGATCATATTTACGGTGGCTGTTTTAAAGTCTTTTTCTTGTGCTTCAGCATTGTTGGAATATGTGGTACAGTTGCTGGAAATTAGTAGAGACATACTCATGGTTGTTGCTGGTTGTGTTTTTACCCTAATATCTAGGTATCTTGGGTCGGGACGATTTTAGTTCTAAGTGCTGATTTAGGTTTTGTGTTGGGGATTGGCCTGATGCTGTTATGTATCAAATCTTAAATACTAACCCCCAAATTCTGGTTGCAATCCAGATGAGACCTTTGTCATATACACCAAATGATGTTTTGTAAACATTGTTCATTTTTATTCTCTGACTGGTTAAATAAAAGTGGCTGACAACCAATCACTGTGTGTGAGGAAGGAAGAGCTTCAGTTATCTAGCTGGGAAACACAGGTAGGGACCATGAGGCAGAGAGGAGGAGGAAAAAGAAGACAGAGACAGCAGGAGATCTCCTTGGAATGGAGGAAGAGAGTGAAGAGAGGTCGCCCCAGTTATAGAGCTGGGTGTGAGACTGGGTAAATAGATATGGAAGAAAGAGGGAGGGATAAAGATCTGATAAAGATCAGCTTACCTGCTTCCCTGGCAACAGTGACTTGTGGGTTTATAGAGAGTCAAAATTTCCTCTTGCAATTATATCCCAGAGATTCTAGAAGGCAGTGCTATCACTTCCACTTGATTCTAAGATTTTTACAATTTCTTCCTCCTTTTTTTTTTTTAATCAGTGACCTGCTGTTTATTCATCACTGTGCCATTCAGTTTTCAGGTATTTCTGCAGTTTTTGTGCTTTCTTTACCTGTTGTTGCTGGTTTTATTTCACTGTGGTCTGATAAGATAGTATGAATTATCTAAAAATTTGTATATTTGTTAAAACTTGTTTTGTGTCCTAAACTATAATCGATGTTAGACCCAGTTCTGTGTACTTCTGAGAAAAATGTACATCCCCTAGCTATAGAGGGGATTCTCTAAGGATACCTGTTAAATCCAATCCTTCTACGATGTTTTTAACTCTGACCTTTTTTGTGAATATTTAATTTGGAAGACCTATTTTAAAAATAACAATGACATATTGAAGTCTCTCACTATTATTGCTTATGAACCTATCTGACTTTTCTTGCTTTATGCTCTTTTATTAGATGAAACGAGGCTGCAAGATTCAGTGCATACATGTTTATAGTTGTTACATAGTTCTAATAAGCTGTTCCTTTTATTACTTTGTTGTGGCTTTCTTTATCTCTTCTGACTAGGTTTAGTTTGAAATCTACTTTATTACATGAGACCAGATATACCAGCTTACTTATACCCTCTATGTGCTTTCCACCCTTTGACACTCAGAATTTGGATGTCTTTGCTAGTGAGGTGTATTTTTTAAGAACAACAGACAGATGAATCCTGCTTTTTATCTCAATAAACTGAATCTTTTAACTGATAAGGTCACTTTCATTAAAGTATTTTTTGTTGAGAGGTATTTTTTGTTTTCTCTGTGTGGTTTTTTTGGGGGGTTGTTGTTGTTTTGTTTTTTTGGGGGGTGTATTTTTTCCTGTTGGTCACATTATTGATTATTCTTCCCTTCTCCTACATTAGGGACTTACTGATTTGCTGTGCTGTACATAATGATTGATTTCAAACTCTCTTCTACTTATCTATTCAACTCATAAAATATATTCTCTCCTCTCTTCTTATAGATGAAACTATATATCTTCCTGTCTTGTTTATAGTATTCCTTTCAGTATTTCTATAAGGCTAGCCTGGTCTGCATCAATTTCCTTAATAAGCACTTGCCTTGAAATGTTCTTATTTTCGAGCCCCGGGCTACCTTGCCAGCAGAGTCTTGCCCAACACCCGCAAGGGCCCACACGGGACTCCCCACGGGATCCTAAGACCTCTGGTGAGTGGAACACAGCACCTGCCCCAATCCAATCGCGGAACCTGAGACTGCGGTACATAGGGAAGCAGGCTACCCGCTCCTGATCTGGGGCACAAGTCCCTTCCGCTCGAATCGAGCCCCGGGCTACCTTGCCAACAGAGTCTTGCCCAACACCCGCAAGGACCCACACGGGACGACCCACGGGATCCTAAGACCTCTGGTGAGTGGAACACAGCGCCTGCCCCAATCCAATCGCGCGGAACCTGAGACTGCGGTACATAGGGAAGCAGGCTACCCGGGCTTGATCTGGGGCACAAACCCCTTCCACTCCACTCGAGCCCCGGGCTACCTTGCCAGCGGAGTCGCCTGAAACCCACAAGGGCCCACACAGGATTCCACACGAGATCCTAAGACCTCTAGTGAGTGGAACACAACTTCTGACAGGAGTCTGGTTCGAACTCCAGATATCTGGGTACCTGCCCTGCAAGAAGAGAGCTTGCCTGCAGAGAATACTCTGCCCACTGAAACTAAGGAGAGTGCTACCCTCCAGGTCTGCTTATAGAGGCTAACAGAGTCACCTGAAGAACAAGCTCTTAACAGTGACAACTAAAACAGCTAGCTTCAGAGATTACCAGATAGCGAAAGGCAAACGTAAGAATCCTACTAACAGAAATCAAGACCACTCACCATCATCAGAACGCAGCACTCCCACCCCACCTAGTCCTGGGCACCCCAACACAACCGAAAATCTAGACCCAGATTTAAAAACATTTCTCATGATGATGATAGAGGACATCAAGAAGGACTTTCATAAGTCACTTAAAGAATTACAGGAGAGCACTGCTAAAGAGTTACAGGCCCTTAAAGAAAAGCAGGAAAACACAGCCAAACAGGTAGAAATCATTAAAGAAAAACAGGAAAACACATCCAAACAGGTGATGGAAATGAACAAAACCATACTAGAACTAAAAGGGGAAGTAGACACAATAAAGAAAACCCAAAGCGAGGCAACGCTGGAGATAGAAACCCTAGGAAAGAGATCTGGAACCATAGATGCGAGCATCAGCAACAGAATACAAGAAATGGAAGAGAGAATCTCAGGTGCAGAAGATTCCATAGAGATCATCGACACAACAGTCAAAGAAAATACAAAATGCAAAAGGATCCTAACTCAAAACATCCAGGAAATCCAGGACACAATGAGAAGACCAAACCTACAGATAATAGGAATTGATGAGAATGAAGATTTTCAACTTAAAGGGCCAGCTAATATCTTCAACAAAATAATAGAAGAAAACTTCCCAAACATAAAAAAAGAGATGCCCATGATCATACAAGAAGCCTACAGAACTCCAAATAGACTGGACCAGAAAAGAAATTCCTCCCGACACATAATAATCAGAACAACAAATGCACTAAATAAAGATAGAATATTAAAAGCAGTAAGGGAGAAAGGTCAAGTAACATATAAAGGAAGGCCTATCAGAATTACACCAGACTTTTCACCAGAGACTATGAAAGCCAGAAGAGCCTGGACAGATGTTATACAGGCACTAAGAGAACACAAATGCCAGCCCAGGCTACTATACCCGGCCAAACTCTCAATTACCATAGATGGAGAAAACAAAGTATTCCACGACAAAACCAAATTCACACAATATCTTTCCACAAATCCAGCCCTTCAAAGGATAATAACAGAAAAGAAGCAATACAAGGACGGAAATCACGCCCTAGAACAACCAAGAAAGTAATCATTCAACAAACCAAAAAGAAGACAGCCACAAGAACAGAATGCCATCTATAACAACAAAAATAAAAGGAAGCAACAATTACTTTTCCTTAATATCTCTTTATATCAATGGACTCAATTCCCCAATAAAAAGACATAGACTAACAGACTGGCTACACAAACAGGACCCAACATTCTGCTACTTACAGGAAACCCATCTCAGAGAAAAAGATAGACACTACCTCAGAATAAAAGGCTGGAAAACAATTTTCCAAGCAAATGGTATGAAGAAACAAGCTGGAGTAGCCATCCTAATATCTGATAAGATTGACTTCCAACCCAAAGTTATCAAAAAAGACAAGGAGGGACACTTCATACTCATCAAAGGTAAAATCCTCCAAGAGGAACTCTCAATTCTGAATATCTAAGCACCAAATGCAAGGGCAGCCACATTCATTAGAGACACTTTAGTAAAGATCAAAGCATACATTGCACCTCACACAATAATAGTGGGAGACTTCAACACACCACTTTCTTCAAAGGACAGATCGTGGAAACAGAAACTAAACAGGGACACACTGAAACTAACAGAAGTTATGAAACAAATGGACCTGACAGATATCTACAGAACATTTTATCCTAAAACAAAAGGATATACCTTCTTCTCAGCACCTCACGGGACCTTCTCCAAAATTGACCATATAATTGGTCACAAAACAGGCCTCAATAGATACAAAAATATTGAAATTGTCCCACGTAACCTATCAGACCACCATGCCCTAAGGCTGATCTTCAATAACAACATAAATAATGGAAAGCTAACATTCACGTGGAAACTGAATAACACTCTTCTCAATGATACCTTGGTCAAGGAAGGAATAAAGAAAGAAATTAAAGACTTTTTAGAGTTTAATGAAAATGAAGCCACAACGTACCCAAACCTATGGGACACAATGAAAGCATTTCTAAGAGGGAAACTCATAGCTCTGAGTGCCTCCAAGAAGAAACGGGAGACAGCACATACTAGCAGCTTGACAACACATCTAAAAGCCCTAGAAAAAAAGGAAGCAAATTCACCCAAGAGGAGTAGACGGCAGGAAATAATCAAACTCAGGGGTGAAATCAACCAAGTGGAAACAAAAAGAACTATTCAAAGAATTAACCAAACGAGGAGTTGGTTCTTTGAGAAAATCAACAAGATAGATAAACCCTTAGCTAGACTCACTAAAGGGCACAGGGACAAAATCCTAATTAACAAAATCAGAAATGAAAAGGGAGACATAACAACAGATCCTGAAGAAATCCAAAACACCATCATATCCTTCTACAAAAGGCTATACTCAACAAAACTGGAAAACCTGGACGAAATGGACAAATTTCTGGACAGATACCAGGTACCAAAGTTGAATCAGGATCAGGTTGATCATCTAAACAGTCCCATATCACCTAAAGAAATAGAAGCAGTTATTAATAGTCTCCCAACCAAAAAAAGCCCAGGACCAGATGGGTTTAGTGCAGAGTTCTATCAGACCTTCAAAGAAGATCTAATTCCAGTTCTGCACAAACTATTTCACAAAATAGAAGTAGAAGGTACTCTACCCAACTCATTTTATGAAGCCACTATTACTCTGATACCTAAAATACAGAAAGACCCAACAAAGATAGAAAACTTCAGACCAATTTCTCTTATGAATATCGATGCAAAAATCCTCAATAAAATTCTCGCTAACCGAATCCAAGAACACATTAAAGCAATCATCCATCCTGACCAAGTAGGTTTTATTCCAGGGATGCAGGGATGGTTTAATACACGAAAATCCATCAATGTTATCCATTATATAAACAAACTCAAAGACAAAAACCACATGATCATCTCGTTAGATGCAGAAAAAGCATTTGACAAGATCCAACACCCATTCATGATAAAAGTTTTGGAAAGATCAGGAATTCAAGGCCCATACCTAAACATGATAAAAGCAATCTACAGCAAACCAGTAGCCAACATCAAAGTAAATGGACAGAAGCTGGAAGCAATCCCACTAAAATCAGGGACTAGACAAGGCTGCCCACTTTCTCCCTACCTTTTCAACATAGTACTTGAAGTATTAGCCAGAGCAATTCGACAAGAAAAGGAGATCAAGGGGATACAAATTGGAAAAGAGGAAGTCAAAATATCACTTTTTGCAGATGATATGATAGTATATATAAGTGACCCTAAAAATTCTACCAGAGAATTCCTAAACCTGATAAACAGCTTCGGTGAAGTAGCTGGATATAAAATAAACTCAAACAAGTCAATGGCCTTTCTCTATACAAAGAATAAACAGGCTGAGAAAGAAATTAGGGAAACAACACCCTTCTCAATAGTCACAAATAATATAAAATATCTTGGCGTGACTCTAACTAAGGTAGTGAAAGATCTGTATGATAAAAACTTCAAATCTCTGAAGAAAGAAATTAAAGAAGATCTCAGAAGATGGAAAGATCTCCCATGCTCATGGATTGGCAGGATCAACATTGTAAAAATGGCTATCTTGCAAAAAGCAATCTACAGATTCAATGCAATCCCCATCAAAATTCCAACTCAATTCTTCAACGAATTAGAAGGAGCAATTTGCAAATTTGTCTGGAATAACAAAAAACCTAGGATAGCAAAAAGTCTTCTCAAGGATAAAAGAACTTCTGGCGGAATCACCATGCCAGACCTAAAGCTTTACTACAGAGCAATTGTGATAAAAACTGCATGGTAGTGGTATAGAGACAGACAAGTAGACCAATGGAATAGAATTGAAGACCCAGAAATGAACCCACACACCTATGGTCACTTGATCTTCGACAAGGGAGCTAAAACCATCCAGTGGAAGAAAGACAGCATTTTCAACAATTGGTGCTGGCACAACTGGTTGTTATCATTTAGAAGAATGCGAATCGATCCATACTTATCTCCTTGTACTAAGGTCAAATCTAAGTGGATCAAGGAACTTCACATAAAACCAGAGACACTGAAACTTATAGAGGAGAAAGTGGGGAAAAGCCTTGAAGATATGGGCACAGGGGAAAAATTCCTGAACAGAACAGCAATGGCTAGTGCTGTAAGATCGAGAATTGACAAATGGGACCTAATGAAACTCCAAAGTTTCTGCAAGGCAAAAGACACCGTCAATAAGACAAAAAGACCACCAACAGATTGGGAAAGGATCTTTACCTATCCTAAATCAGATAGGGGACTAATATCCAACATATATAAAGAACTCAAGAAGGTGGACTTCAGAAAATCAAATAACCCCATTAAAAAATGGGGCTCAGAACTGAACAAAGAATTCTCACCTGAGGAATACCGAATGGCAGAGAAGCACCTGAAAAAATGTTCAACATCCTTAATCATCAGGGAAATGCAAATCAAAACAACCCTGAGATTCCACCTCGCACCAGTCAGAATGGCTAAGATCAAAAATTCAGGTGACAGCAGATGCTGGCGTGGATGTGGAGAAAGAGGAACACTCCTCCATTGTTGGTGGGAGTGCAGGCTTGTACAACCACTCTGGAAATCAGTCTGGCGGTTCATCAGAAAATTGGACATAGTACTACCGGAGGATCCAGCAATACCTCTCCTGGGCATATATCCAGAAGATGCCCCAACTGGTAAGAAGGACACATGCTCCACTATGTTCATAGCAGCCTTATTTATAATAGCCAGAAGCTGGAAAGAACCCAGATGCCCCTCAACAGAGGAATGGATACAGAAAATGTGGTACATCTACACAATGGAGTACTACTCAGCTATTAAAAAGAATGAATTTATGAAATTCCTAGCCAAATGGATGGACCTGGAGGGCATCATCCTGAGTGAGGTAACACATTCACAAAGAAACTCACACAATATGTACTCACTGATAAGTGGATATTAGCCCCAAACCTAGGATACCCAAGATATAAGATATAATTTGCTAAACACATGAAACTCAAGAAGAATGAAGACTGAATTGTGGACACTATGCCCCTCCTTAGAATTGGGAACAAAACACCCATGGAAGGAGTTACAGAGACAAAGTTTGGAGCTGAGATGAAAGGATGGACCATGTAGAGACTGCCATATCCAGGGATCCACCCCATAATCAGCATCCAAACGCTGACACCATTGCATACACTAGCAAGATTTTATTGAAAGGACCCAGATGTAGCTGTCTCTTGTGAGACTATGCCGGGGCCTAGCAAACACAGAAGTGGATGCTCACAGTCAGCTATTGGATGGATCACAGGGCTCCCAATGGAGGAGCTAGAGAAAGTATCCAAGGAGCTAAAGGGATCTGCAACCCTATAGGTGGAACAACATTATGAACTAACCGGTACCCCGGAGCTCTTGACTCTAGCTGCATATATATCAAAAGATGGCCTAGTCGGCCATCACTGGAAAGAGAGGCCCATTGGACTTGCAAACTTTATATGCCCCAGTACAGGGGAACACCAGGGCCAAAAAGGGGGAGTGGGTGGGCAGGGGAGTGGGGGTGGGTGGATATGAGGGACTTTTGGTATAGCATTGGAAATGTAAATGAGCTAAATACCTAATAAAAAATGGAAAAGAAAAAGTCTTCTCAAGGATAAAAGAACTTCTGGCGGAATCACCATGCCAGACCTAAAGCTTTACTACAGAGCAATTGTGATAAAAACTGCATGGTACTGGTATAGAGACAGACAAATAGACCAATGGAATAGAATTGAAGACCCAGAAATGAACCCACACACCTATGGTCACTTGATCTTCGACAAGGGAGCTAAAACCATCCAGTGGAAGAAAGATAGCATTTTCAACAATTGGTGCTGGCACAACTGGTTGTTATCGTGTAGAAGAATGCGAATCGATCCATACTTATCTCCTTGTACTAAGGTCAAATCTAAGTGGATCAAGGAACTTCACATAAAACCAGAGACACTGAAACTTATAGAGGAGAAAGTGGGGAAAAGCCTTGAAGATATGGGCACAGGGGAAAAATTCCTGAACAGAACAGCAATGGCTAGTGCTGTAAGATCGAGAATTGACAAATGGGACCTAATGAAACTCCAAAGTTTCTGCAAGGCAAAAGACACCGTCAATAAGACAAAAAGACCACCAACAGATTGGGAAAGGATCTTTACCTATCCTAAATCAGATAGGGGACTAATATCCAACATATATAAAGAACTCAAGAAGGTGGACTTCAGAAAATCAAATAACCCCATTAAAAAATGGGGCTCAGAACTGAACAAAGAATTCTCACCTGAGGAATACCGAATGGCAGAGAAGCACCTGAAAAAATGTTCAACATCCTTAATCATCAGGGAAATGCAAATCAAAACAACCCTGAGATTCCACCTCGCACCAGTCAGAATGGCTAAGATCAAAAATTCAGGTGACAGCAGATGCTGGCGTGGATGTGGAGAAAGAGGAACACTCCTCCATTGTTGGTGGGAGTGCAGGCTTGTACAACCACTCTGGAAATCAGTCTGGCGGTTCATCAGAAAATTGGACATAGTACTACCGGAGGATCCAGCAATACCTCTCCTGGGCATATATCCAGAAGATGCCCCAACTGGTAAGAAGGACACATGCTCCACTATGTTCATAGCAGCCTTATTTATAATAGCCAGAAGCTGGAAAGAACCCAGATGCCCCTCAACAGAGGAATGGATACAGAAAATGTGGTACATCTACACAATGGAGTACTACTCAGCTATTAAAAAGAATGAATTTATGAAATTCCTAGCCAAATGGTTGGACCTGGAGGGCATCATCCTGAGTGAGGTAACACATTCACAAAGAAACTCACACAATATGTACTCACTGATAAGTGGATATTAGCCCCAAACCTAGGATACCCAAGATATAAGATATAATTTGCTAAACACATGAAACTCAAGAAGAATGAAGACTGAATTGTGGACACTATGCCCCTCCTTAGATTTGGGAACAAAACACTCATGGAAGGAGTTACAGAGACAAAGTTTGGAGCTGAGATGAAAGGATGGACCATGTAGAGACTGCCATATCCAGGGATCCACCCCATAATCAGCATCCAAACGCTGACACCATTGCATACACTAGCAAGATTTTATTGAAAGGACCCAGATGTAGCTGTCTCTTGTGAGACTATGCCGGGGCCTAGCAAACACAGAAGTGGATGCTCACAGTCAGCTAATGGATGGATCATAGGGCTCCCAATGGAGGAGCTAGAGAAAGTATCCAAGGAGCTAAAGGGATCTGCAACCCTATAGGTGGAACAACATTATGAACTAACCAGTACCCCGGAGCTCTTGACTCTAGCTGCATATATATCAAAAGATGGCCTAGTCGGCCATCACTGGAAAGAGAGGCCCATTGGACTTGCAAACTTTATATGCCCCAGTACAGGGGAACACCAGGGCCAAAAAGGGGGAGTGGGTGGGCAGGGGAGTGGGGGTGGGTGGATATGGGGGACTTTTGGTATAACATTGGAAATGTAAATGAGCTAAATACCTAATAAAAATGGAAAAAAAAAAAGAAATGTTCTTATTTCTCCATCACTTTAATAGACAACTTTCCAGGGCACAACAATCTTGGTTCCCAACCAATGATTGTCTTTCAGGGTTTGAACTATATCATTCAAGCATTCTGTGATTATTAAAATGGCAGACAAATGACCTGGTATTCTTTTAGTGTTCCTGCTTTTATATATAAGTTGACATTTTCCCCTACAGTATTTATTTTCTATTCATTCATTCATTTGTTCAGTGTGTGTGTGTGTGTGTGTGTGTGTGTGTACATTTACATGTACCATGGCAAGCTTGTGATGTAGATATCAGATGAGTAATATCTCTCCTTTTGCCATGTGATCCCAGGGATCAAACCAAGGTCATCAGGCTCAGTAGCAGGTCCCTTTACTCACCAAACTATCTCACCAGTCCTTCTTATGCCATTGAATGTTGTTTGCTTGCTTTGTATTGTTCACATTCTGATTATAATGTTATGAAGATGTTCATCTTTGGTCATATCTACCTAGAGCTCTAAGTGCCTCTTATTTTTATATAATCAATTCTTTTTCTAGACTTCAACGAGATGACATCTGTTCTCTGATTCCTTATGTTCTAGAAGAGCAGCATCTCCTGGTTGTCAAGTGACCATCCACCATCATCAAGCATACTAATGGTAGTAACCTACAAAATACCTCGCCACAAAGTTATGGCAATAACATAAGTAAACGATACAATGATTGAGGCAAGGTCCACAATAGTCAAAATGAAACAGGTAATATTCACTTCTAGATAGTTGAAGTTGTCACTAGAGTTTCACACTAGATTCTAGATTTGATACCCTCCTTTCTCAAGTTGTTTATGTATCATATATGGGAGTAAGAAGGTTGACTAGAGGTTAGAACTCTACAGTTTTCTCAACATGGTTGGTTGGAACTTGCAATTAATTAGCTGTTCATGAGTTACCTTGTAAATAATACCAATAAACTCAAAACTCATAACCAGGCTGGATTTATATAAACTATTTTCTTGGTAGTCTATATGAGTAGACATGTCCTTTCATCACCTCTAGGAAAACAAATGTAACACAAGATGTAAATATTACACAATTACAGCATTTAACAAATATATCAGCTAGAATAAGTGAAACAGCTACCATTTTCATCAAAACAGCTATGAATACTTGCAAAAGACCTTCAAATCATGCTGATGACTATGATGTTCCCTTAGAGAAGAGGCATGGAGGATCGTTGGACTCTTCCCTGAGAATCCAGCCGTTACCTCCTATGACTCTGTATCAGCAATATGTGATTCTGTCTCAGTTGCATGTGCTCTCATGGCCTCAGGAGGTGCCATAGTTTTATAAGCTCTGGAATGTTAACTAAGAGATTCTATGTATAAGGTGATAAGAAAGTCATCATCCATACTGGGTGAAAGACTCCAGTAGTATGCCTGCTTTGGAGTTATTCATGATCATGTAAGTTATCTTCCCCCATGGTCTGCAAAGAAATCAAATAACCACATTGATTCTGCAAGTTGAACTTCAATGAAATTTCGCTTTGGTCTGTTGGTACCGTATCTGTGGTGAGGGATAAGTAGAGAAGAATTGTTTGTCTATGTATTCCAAGGGGAAAGTTCAGATAAAAGACTGTGGGTACATTTGGAGGATTGGAGAATAAGCTGCAGTTTGTGGACAATGCCTTTCAGTTGGACAAAGTTAACATTACTCACCCACACCCCTGGTTCCTAAGATACTCATGAAATGAACACATATCAAGAAAGTTGATAATGATTGAAAATGCTATTTACACTTCCTGCTTCAGTATAAACCTATTGAACATAATGATAGAGGTGTTTCCATCAGATAGTTTAGAGTTATGGCAAGAAATCTAAATGCGAGGTCCTTCATCTGAGGTGATCACCTTATACATGAGCATACACAGACACTGTTCAGTGTCCACACATCCAGGTGAGCAACTGCCTTTGAAGGACAAGCACTGGGGACAGCATGACAAAAGCTCTGGGAGTCCTGGGGAAGAGCTACATCAGGGTAGCAGCACCATTTCATTTGCAGTTGATGAAATGTGGGAAATGAGTTAAAGCAACAGAGGAGTCGAGGCAGGAAATAGATGGGAGCTGTTGTCATGGTCCATGTGAGAAATGGGGATGCCCTTACAGGAGACTTGAATGAAACAAACATTAGGAATATAAAATCAGCAACGCTTGATGACTGAGCAAACAAGGGACTGAAAAAAAGAAACGGGGATCTGCATCCCAGTTTATAAACATCAAAGTGCGTTGATAATCTTTACTTTCTCTGACAATTTTATATCTGTTTAGTCCACTGTTATATAATCATTCATGAGTATGATTACTTCCTTTTCAAAATAATTTTCAAGAAAGTATTGACAGAAGATAATTTTCTTTCTTTCTTTCTTTCTTTCTTTCTTTCTTTTTTTATTTTTAAACTGACACTTTCCTTCAGAGATCTTCTATCTGGCATTTCTATGAAGTGCTCACTGCAAAGAGTGGGTTGGTATTTGGGGTCTAGTTATAAAAGTTAATTCTTCACCTGTGTTAATAAGTATAAATTCAGATGTGGCTCAGTTCCTTAATATTGGAAAGAAATATTGAAATAAATTGTGACATATGGGTGACACATTTTCAAATATGGTTCAAAAGATCAATACCTAAGATTATAGTAACACTAATTTTAGTTCTTGAGCAATCACTAATCTTTGTATTTTTATTGTATCTAAAAATTAAATTTCTATGAAGAATAACAGCACGCCATTTTGCAGTAAATGTCTTTAGAGAAAGGTCACACTTTTCCATGGAGATATGTCAAGGCTAATGGACATATTCAAAGGTTAAATTTCAGGGCCTTGCATTGAGTTTGATTCATGCTGTTTCATAATTGCATGCCCGTGGCTACCCTAGTTGGTTAGCGCACCATACTAATGAGGCCAGTGGCAAAAGTTCAAATCCCTAGGCAAGCAATTTGTTTTTCTCTGCTTGTGGTGATGACTGTAATACTTATCCTCAGCCAGACATCAGAAATGTGAGTCCATCATCATACTGTCAAGGGAAAGTACAAATGCCCAAATGAAGATTTGCCCTTTCTATTAGAAAAAAATGTTGCAAAACATACATGCCAATTATGAGGGGACAGTGGTGTCACCTTCAAATAAAGAGTAGAATATTCCTCATAGTACTATAACCAAGTGCTTGCCAGCAGCCAAGTCATAAATGCCATCAAGAATGATGATCTTAAATTAGATTTCCCCATGAATAATTTCATCATTTTTCATCTTGGACCAAACAACACTAAATCTACCATTAAGTAAAAACTATGTGAAGTACACATTTACCTGCTTCCTTCCTGTCTCCCACTGCTGTTACGATGATGAGTCAGACTGTATCTTAGAGGCATTTCAAAATGATAAAATATTAATCCCTGTTGTCCCCTCTGGCTCAGCAGGGAAGTAGATATATTGAGTTTTCACAAGCTGAAAGCCATGGCTGGTGTACAATTTAGTCTTGAACAACAGTCAATTCAAAAAATGAAAGCAGAACACTAAGCCTGGCAGATGAGAGGAGCGGTGTTCAGAGGGAGTGAACTTATCACACGGTAGCATGAAGCACATAGAACATCAGTAGTTCTGATACAACCATCCCTAGATGTTCAGCTTCGCCATGTTTCCTGTTAACTGGGCTTAGAAAACAATCACCATAGAAAGAAACCCATCCAAGAGCTTTAATTGCTTTATGAACAAAACTTTCCCTGGAACATAGCTTTATCTGTGATGTGGGGACTGGAGTACTGCAAGAGGTATCTGCAGAGGTGAGCTTTAGATAAAAAGAAGTGAGCAGAGTAGGGTCTTGCTGTGTTCATAGTTGACCACAATTCAAGAACTCTCTCCACAGCTATGAGTGCATGCATGTCCCCCTTCCCCCAAATCCTTGCCAGACTCTGCTGTCATTTGTTTTATCATTCTTGGCTATTCTGTCTGGGGTAAGATGAAATCTCAAAGTAGTTTTATTTTGCATTCTCTGGATGGCCAAGGATGCTGAATATCTTTTCACATGTTTCTTGCCCATTTGAAAGCTCTATGTTTAGTCTTCTTTCTGCCTCTGCCCTGTCAATACAAAGGCAAGCCTGGAAATAAAGCAAGACAAAGGGAGCCGATCTGAATTAATCGAGGGGAAAATGACTCAAAATAGCTAGAGGGATTTCAACTAGGACTGACCAGACACTCCTCATTATTGCTATGACAAAATACTGAAATAAGTCCATCAAAGTTCATGAAGTTTTTATCCTCGGGGTATTTGCTGTTAAGGATAATAGAAAAGGTTTCACAGGATGTTTTATTTTTACATCTACTGATCTATTCCTTGACAGGAATGACTGATTGCAGAATAGCTGATTGCTTAAATATGAACAAAGCATTTTTTTTCAGCCAGGGTCAGGGATCATAACCAGGTAGTCTCATTAAGTTTGTAAAATTTCTCAAATGTGAGGAAATATTCATGAATATGAATATGGAAAAATTAATAAGAAAAAAATCACCCAGAAAATAATTTTCAAACAAAGAGGTGAATCTTATTGCTGACTATCATATGATGAAGATCACTTCTGAGACATGAATGTAGGTCAGCCTACCTATTTACTTCCTGAAGAAAATTACCTCCAGCTATTGTAAAATTTTCATTGCCAAAGTAATACAAAAATTAGATGACCATCTGCCAGACACTAGCTAATATTTTCATTGAATAAAATATTTTTGAAAGTCCCTGCTATGAATACTGAATAATTGACCTACTTTATGTGTGTCAAACTAAGTTAGAGACACCCTAAAAACCAGTGAATCAGGGATACTGCTATGAACACACATACACACACACACACCATACATGTGAGCTCAAACCTGAAGTGCTATCTTGGTTTCTACTTTTAAAACTATGGATTCTTCAAGAAAAGAAAAGCATAGGTACAGGCATGGTGGTTCACACCGTTAATCCCAGAACTGAGAAGACAGATACATGCAGATATCTGAGTTCAAGGTCAATTTATAGAGCAAGTTCCAGGACAGCCAAGTCCTAGCAATGAAGGGTGTAATAGAACAAGTCATATTCCAGCCTCAGCAAGCATCAGAACTTGGCAGCTTCATCTATGTGGCTCTGGTTTTAAAGTTAAGAGTCGAAGGGACTATTGGGACAATTGATGCTAGTTAGCTGGAGCTGATTAGAAAGAGACCAGCATCACTGAGGTGATATCTTCTGGGAAGTGTTTTCTGAGAGCACAAAGAAGCTATGTTCCAGAGATAGCCAAGGTTGTATCTCATGATGTAGCTGGACTTGGTAGTGTGTAAAAATCACCAAATTTCTGAAGCCAGGAAGGGGGCCTTAGGTACCCCAAGATGTTACAAATGCCAGACTCATGGGATATCTGCTGAGGAAAACCGCTAAAAGGGAGTGGAACCAGCCAAAGAGAAAGAAGTTTGTTGTAGTCAACAAAAATGAAAATAGTTGGAGATCTTTAAGGCACTTTGACTCCAGGTGTGGGGATGTAGAGTTTGGAGTTTGTCCAGCTTGTTTTCTGTCTTGCTTTGATCCAGTATTTCCTCACCATGACCTTTTTGGAATTACAGTGTATATCCTGTGTGATTTGCAGGTATGTGATCTGCTTTTTTTATTTTGATTTCTTGGGGCATTACAGTTAAGAGATTACATGAATCTCAGAAGAGGCTTTGAACTGTGAACTTTTAACATTATTGAGACTGCTATGGATTACGAAGACTTATGAAGTTGGAATAAATTTATTTTCCTTGCTATGGTTAGATATGACTCCCATAGACTTATGTGTTTGAACAAGCTTGTGGGTGCCAGAAAGTGGAATGTGGTGGTTTGAATATGCTTGACCCATTGGAAATGAAACCATTAAGACATGTGGCCTTGTTGGGGGCCTTGTTGAAAGAACAGCATAACTGTGGGGGTGGGCTTTGAAGCTCTTCCCTGTGTGAGGGTAACCTTCCTCCTATCTGCCTGCAAGAGACAGTCTCTTCCTTCATATCAAGATGTAGAATTCTCAGCTTCTTCTCCAGCACGGTGTCTGCTTCAACAGTCATGCTTCCTGACATAATGACAATGGACTAAACCTCTAAAACTGTAAGCTAGCCCAAATTAAATATTGTCTTTTATAAGAGTTGCCTTGCTCATGGTGTCTCATCAAATCAATGAAAACCCTAAGACAATATTACATGCACAAAAGCTATAGTGTATCTGAATACACACACACACACACACACACACACACACACACACACACACACATATATATATATATATATATATATATATATATATATATACATATATATATATTATCTGAAATATCTGAATATTTTTAACAACATCCTAGTTTTCTATTAAAATATAAGTGTGTTATATTGCACTACATTTCTGTTCCCAAAAGTTTGTAGTATCTGGTACTTTATGAATTAATAAATGAAATGTTTGTTAGCTTTAAAAAAAGACTATAGATTATTACCCCTTGAAGAGGATAGAGAGAAGAGACACTTGGAGCAAAAACAATCACCTATCACACAGTCGGGCAACAGCAAATGAAAACAGGATGGGAAAGACCCAAGTAGCCTCTTGCTATGGCAGGACTGATTCCCTTTGGCCAGATCATGAGACATCCAGAGATACTAGAGAGGATAGCCAAGGAAACTGTAGCTCGCAGGATATCAGAGCCATGGCCATTCATCAGCTGGACCATATCTACATTTTTATTTTAATAGGCAGTGCTCCAATATTAGATGACTTTATGTTGTCTAACTATTTTGACCAGAATAAGTATGCCCAGAATCTTCTGTGGCACTAAGCATCTTTCCTGAAAGAAAGGATCAGATAAAGACTATCTACTTTGACATATCTGCGCTTTCTTCACTGTGACAAATATTAATCCATTAGGCTATAGTAAGCAGGGCCTAACAACATATTATGTAGGTTCATACCCAATGCCCTGTAGGAATGTGTTTTCATATCAATGATTTTCACTTGGTTGTCAGCTTTACCTCATTTAAAGATAGAATGGAAAGTAATCCTTATAAGAAGTCACAACATAATAGCAGCTGGAATAAGAATATTCTAATAAAGCATTAAAGAAAGAATAAATCAAGAGTTGAAGGAATGTTTTTCAATTTTTTTTAAAATGCCAGCATAATTCCAAGTATCATTATCTATCTCAAAAAGGCAAGAGAGTGAGAAATTCTAAGTAGCAGTCACAATGTCAGATGTCAGATCAAGAGCACCTCAGCATGAGATGATGCTGAGAATTTATGTGTAGCTGATATATGGGTGCCTGATAAACATATTGGCCATTCTAACTTCATCCATTCATTAACGTCTTCAAACTATATCGAGCCTCTGCCATTTAACCCTGTATATGCCCTAGGGAGTCTTCTATAGTTACAGAACACCTATTGAAAACTCCTTCATTGTTATGATCAGTTGATCCTCCTTGAAAGCAATTAGCTTGGTGTAGACATCTGTAGAACTAATTATATGTGTAACAGTAAATCTATTCTTCTTTTTTAAAAGAACCAAACCTTAAATCAAAAATACAGGCAGCAGATAAGTTATTCTAACAATACACAATTGAGAATGAATGTAAGGACTATTAATAGCTACCACAGAATATCAGATGTAAATCTAAAGTGAACCAACTGGTTAATATATTAGGTGACCCTGCAAATGAGACCCTTGCTGCTGCTGTTGCTGCTACTTGTAAATGTCATGTCTCTCTCAAATCTAGGCTTTCAGATCTTTGACTTTTGCTATCTGTAAAGGGGAAAACCCCAAAGTATTTAAGGCCATAGGAACTTATAGATCCAGAAGAGGTAAAAGCAGAGTGCGGAAGCCACACCTTTACAATACCATTGCACATGCTGATTTCACAGGCTTCTCTGATTTTCACTCCCATACTTCCACACTGAAGCACTTCTCGCCTGGCTCCTCCCTGTTCTACTTAAATGTAACTGACTCATCGGTTGGCCATAAGATATGGTGACAATAAGGACCCACTGTGCTGTGTGCTGTCTCTGGGTTACTTCTTCAGTCAATGCTTATGTTGTTCTAAACAGGCTTAACAAGTTCTTGTTTGTATTCATTTTTAAAATAAGCCATTCAGAGCTATATTTTGATGGGGAGAATCTCTTAAATTTGGGGGTAAAAAATTCATTTGTGACTCCTTTTGTTCTAAAAATAGTAAAGAATAATCATCCACCACTCTCGAGGGACAATTACTGGAGCAAACTATCCTTTGCCCATCTCTTCCTGCTCCCATTAGGAAAAGGGAATACTCAGTCGACAGGATTGGGAAACAGAATAGAGAGAACAACAGTGAGTTCATTGCAGAAACTCCATGGTCATAAGCAGATCAAACACTCTGACCAGATGACAGAGGAGCGTGCTCACTTGTGCTTATCTGGCTAACCCCAACACAGCTGGCTCAAGGCTTTCTAGTTCAGACGAAGTGTTACTAAGCCTATTTGGCCCACATTTAAAGCTCTTTTCCCATCAGTTTTGTGCATTGTAATGCCAACTTTCTCTTTAATCCCCATCTGTCCATCTTCTCTGGCCTGTCTCTCCACTGGCTCTAAAATCTGGGAGAAAAAGAGGGATATCATTCACTAGAATCAGACATGTGGTTCTGATGGATGAGGTTTCAAGACAACTCTTTCCTATCAGAGACCACCATGTTGAGTAAAGGCAATGGGGATTCTCACCCTTCTATCCCTTTTGCTTTGCCCTTCTTCCTGTGATAAATTGCATGTATTTGTCTGAGGCTCCCCAGGTCAACTGTGGTGTCTAGGATTACTGGATTGAATTAATTCTATTTAGAGTTAACAGGTATAAGTCTGTCTTTGTGTGTAACCGCGTGGTAGAACACTTCCTTAGCACGTGTATGACCCTAAAATTCCAATCCTAACTTCAGGAAAAAAGAACCAAGAAAACAGCAACATTTTTCAATATCACAACCAACTATGGTGTGTCTTAATTTATTCACAGCTACAGCCTATTTATATTATTGTGTGGATATGTAACTCATCCCATTAAGAAAACAAACCTAAGCCTACAGTTTAAAATGTGTGCATATATTATAGCAGTTGAGACTGATAGAAGAGAGGAAGTCACTTTTCTTCAGTGATACAGCCACTGCTGAGTTATTCATGCTCCAGAGAGCTCCACATGCATGCTCAACTCAACAGCCCTAGTTAAACATGGTAGATGACAAAAACAAAATGTTATGAAAGCAGGTCAAGGACTTGATAGGAAGGGAGGGAGGAAGGAGTAGGAGTTCAATCAGAGAGGGTGGAGGGATGTGTGCCACCAAAATGTGTCATGTACATGTATAAAATTGTCAAGTGCTAAGTGGATTATAAATGAAAGTATAGCATGTAATTTCTCTAGTCTCTTGAACTCTCCACGATAAATGGTCAGCAAAGCCAATTCTGCCAATTCTAACTGACCATGGAGAAGAACAAGATCTTGACTCTCGGGTAAATGTCAACTTCCCATTTTATCTAACTTTTGGCTTATTACAGAACTGAGAGTGGCACCCAGGGTTCCTAGCATGCCAGGACACACTTGACCACTTCCCATCATCCAGCAAACTTCTTTTAGACTATGAAAGTAGACCAATAACAATGCTCTTTAAGACTGTGATATGCAGATGCCTTTAAAGCCCTTAAGGTTGTTAATATTTTATGTGCATGAGGCACGCATAAAGACATTAGAGACTTTTCCATTCCACACAACTTCCTCTTCTATACTGAATTTTTTTTAAAAAGTAAACAAGATGCTTAACTTAAGAGTCTGCTCTTTCTGGAATAATGAACTTGCCTTTCTATGGGTGACCGCCATTGCATGCTTCTCCAAATAGAATGCAAATGTGAACAGATTTTAAAACATACTGAACGTGGTGCCATGGCAATGTAGGTGTTGAGGAAATGATAATTATCTGGCAATGGAAAAAAGAAATGCATTTTAGAAAGAACTACCACCATTGTTTGTATTTATTATAACTCCACAGTTTATGTAAACATTCCATTAGATGCATATCAGATCTGGGTAGTTGGCCAAAGTGGCACTGAACCACACAATCCAGACACTGATGCTGTGTAACACTACACACCTGCCAAGAGCATTCCATTATCCTGTCACATTTTTGCCTCTTCTTGCTTGTGTTCTTATCCTTCATTTAGTAGCCATGAAGTCATTGCTAATGTCCTGTTAGCTCTATCTGTGCATAAAAACTGGTGTCCTTCCAGCATTTCTCAGCTTTGTCACCCTTGACACTGAGGCTAGATCAATCCCAATTGTGGGGGCTGTCAGCATTCTTGACTTCAATTTGCTAAAGGCCAATGCCATCTCCCTTCTATCTAAAGTGACAAGCAAAATGTCCCCAGAGAGGAGGCAAAATGGACCTTTGGTACAAGAGCCACTGCCTTAAAGGAGTCTGCCTGAAATCAACAGACCGAGTGAAATTTAAATATGAGGAAGACTCTTGGAGGTGAGAAAAGCTAGGTGACTACTCAAGATAAGACATTCCACAGCCACCCACAAGCGATGGCTGCTACTTTCTTTCTAAGAATTTCTGTGACTCTGGAGGCCTCCCAATATGTACAGGCTGGAAGGAAATCCCTGCTTGTGATCTGTTAGCCTCTGTTGTTTTGCCTCAGGACCATTTCTTCTTATGGCCCACCATGCCATTCTTCCTGTATCTAACCTGTTCTGTAATAGAAGCACGCGGTGCTCCTGGGAAACACCAAATTCATTTACATCTGGACACATAATCAATGACTGTTTTCTTAATGAAAGGACATAGAGATAACGAGAAAGAGAGGAATGTAGTGGCTTAATTAGATGTGCAGGCCAACATCGGTTTACCTGCTTAGTATACCATTTGGACCCAGTGACTCTAAAAAGTTCTTTGTGGAGTTGGATAACTCTCTCAAGAGACCAGACATTCATCCATAAATTCAGCATCTAGCCAAATGCCATATGGGGACTGGTTTGCAGTATGCCTCCTTCCATAGTATCTTCATTCAAATTCCCTCCATCTTGCTAATTTATAGGGGAAGTCATGCCAAGATGCAATGATACAGCTCATTAAGAGCCACCAGGGAATATTTAGGAAACCTGTGAAAGGAGCCGTGTCTTCATTTCCTTTCCCTAGAGCCCTATGCCTCCTCTAAGTCTTTTCTCTTTCTTCCAGTTTGAACAACTAAAAAATTGGCTTGAAAAATAGTGGGCCACAACAATTCATCTCTACGATAGTTTTTTAACTTTTGTGCTTCCTGAAATATGTATAATTCTCTTCCAATTCTAAATTCCAAGTGAGCAAAATCAAGCTCATGTTTGTCATCTACAACTAAATAATTCATTTCTCTGACTCAAAGCATCCAACTCAAACCATCAAGTTGACAGGAACTCATCTACTGTATTCATTAGAAATTCACCTATCTTTCTCTCTCTCATTAACAACACTATCTTCCACAATTTGAGTAGCAGTTTCAAAGCATGCTGAACAGACAATCAATACCTCATTACGATTTTTCAAATCACCAAACTACAGCTGTTTCGGGGCAGGAGCATGAATATAGTTTCGTCAATAGGAACCCCGGTCCTGTCGACACAGAGACAAAACAAAATGGATTATTCAGTCAGTTTGTAAAGAAAATTCAAATGGATTGAATGGCCTTGGCTACTCTAAACAATCATGTACCTGATTTTTAAAATCATTAATTTTTGTCACATACACAGACCATATAACTGATACAAGCCATCATGATTTTCATGGTTCATTTCTTAGAATTCCTATAAGCAGAGAAAAAAATTCCTTTTATATTCTTAAATGCCACCAAGAAAATTGCCCTGCCATTGGTTACAAATATACTCTTTCTTTATCTGACCTAAGTGTGAGAGTGGCCAAAAGTTAATCATTTTAAGTTGAATAGTTACAAAGAGTGAAATTTGAGGTTAGAGAACTGTTTAAAAGACACAGGAAGTCTCCACTCAATTAGCATGGACTCCAGATGGGGAGACAGGCTATCATAGACAGTGAAAAAGAAAAGTTATCAACGATTCATGGCAAAATAAAACTCACTGGCAAAAAAATTACTCATAAAGAAAGAATTTGTAAATACTAGGGACAACAGCTCACCAATGGCTGCCAACATTATTTAAGCTTTATTGTTTGATGGTATCTTTACCTACACTCCAAATTGATTTTGCACACAGGATTTAGGGCAATATTTCTATATAAGAGGAAAATGTTTTGACTTTGTTAACAAACTGAGTATACAACTCAAACCTGTATATCAAATAACCTATGATGCTAAGAGCTAAAAATTAATGCATCACTATTAAACTACCCTAAGCCAGATCGTGTCAATGAGTTGGCTATTTCCAGCTCATGATTAGCTCCAACTTCTCCCAATTTGTTTTTAGAACAAACAGCTACTTTTACTGCCAACATCAGCAAGAGATGAGAGATTTCAAGGTGAATATTTTAAAGCTATTAATGTAAAAATGCAATTAAAAGTGCCAGTGACACCACAGAGCTCAGATCTAGACAGGCTTGCTTGATTACAAGCCCCTGCTAGGCATATCCTTTCCTCACAGACTATTTTTCCTCTCTTACTAATTTCTATTCCTCTTTCAATGTTTACATTTTTATCAAATTCTTCTTCTCTTCCAAGTGTTCTAAAAATATTCCTCTTGTTGAAATAAATATGTATTAAAGTGGATATATTAACATATATCTCAATTAATTTTCTTACATAAAGCCAACACAAAGTGTAATGGTAGGGGAGGGATGATAATTCCTTTCTACTATTCTGAGTTCTCAGCTAGGACTCTCTAACAAAAGACAAACTAGAAAACCTGTGAACAAGTCTATGAACTTCAGTTAGCTTTATGGAGATACTAGAAACAACAACAACAACAAATGGGTAATGGGAATTTACTTCAATAAATAGTGCGAGGGAAATCAGATAGCTTCACAACGAAGGTAATCAGAACCATATTCTTAAATATATATATATCAATTCAAATGAATGGAAACTTAACTGTGATATCTGACACTAACATCTCCTAGGAGAAATTCAGCTTTGTGACTTAGGTGCTGACAATGAGTTGTCCCTTCCTTGTGTCACTAAAAACACAAGAAGCAAAAGCAAAGACAAGCATGAAAGACTTAGAGGGTTGGAGAAAATATATAAACTGTATATCTTATAAGAGGCTAGTATCCAAATTATAGTAGACACTAAAACAACATGCTATAATAAATAACAAATAAATTAGTAGATAAATGCATAAATAATAAATAGATCATTTGAATAGCAATTTCTCAACAGAAGACTGATAAGTATACAACAGGTATGTGGAAAAAAAAGACTAATAGCTATGATGATCATGGAAGTCTGTTTAACCCACATCTACATATCATTCCTCCTAGGTCAACTTGCTGTTATCAGAAAGGCAGAAGGTTGTATATTGGTGGGGATGGAGGAAGAGGAGACCCAGCACAGGGCTAATGTGACTGTGCATGATAAAGTTCTCATGGAGACAATCTGGAGATTATTTTTCAAGACCTGAATAGTCGAGCTTCCATATGATTAAGGTAAGTTAAACCTAGCAAAAAATTTTAAGCAACCCAAGTGATTGTTTAACTTTATCTGTCCTGATTTCTTTGAAATACAGACATAATAAGGTGATGGGACACAAACTTAATTAAGCATCCAGCAAAACGAGAATGTTTCTATTGGTCTATCTCCTTGATCAAGCATGAATATGATTCTAAAGGTCAGAGCCTGAAGAAATCCTTTATGTTGCTAGAGAGAGGTGTATACTCCTTCATGCACATATAATATAATACAGTATAATATAATAAAATTAATATAATGCAATACATTTGTTACAGCCATAATATAAAATTTGCTTAGTCTACATATGGCTTAAATGGTAATTGACCCTGATTTTCCATTTTCACAGTTGATTTTCATTAAAACAGCTGGCACACAAGAGAATCAACTTTTACACCATTGGAAATTAAAGTAGCTATCTCAATAACAAGCAACAGATGCAGCACACCAACTAAAACGTTTGGACTTCTTTGTGATTTCTGTTATCTCTTCTAATAAAGACCAGGAATCAAAGGAACAATCACTACTCAAGCCAAATAAAGTTTTCATATTCCAAAGCAGCAAGCATTAAAGAGCTAGCTGATGCTCTCTATATGCCATCATGGGACACGTGCTCTCATGTGTCTGCCCAGACACACAGAGTCCAGGTAAGTAACTGAATAATTGTTTGTTTGTTTTTTTTTTTAATCACACAAAATTCCTTTTCATTATGCAAATAGTAGCATCCTCCGGAACACAGTAAGCTACTGCCTCTGTTGTAGCTCCCAGGTCATGCTTTGTCCATCAAACACATTAAAAAAGAAAGCTCCCAGGGACTAAACCACCAACCAAAGGGTACACATGGAGGGACCCATGGCCCCAGCTGCATATGTAGCAGAGGATGGCCTTGTCTGGTATCAAAGGAGGGAAGGCTCTTGGTCCTGTGAAGGCTTGATGCCCAGTGTAGGGGAATGCTAAGGTGGTGGGTGGATGGGTGAGGGAACACCTCATAGAAGCAGGGGGAGAGGGTGGCATGGGGGAGGTTGGAGGGGAAACCAGGAAGGGGGGGTAACATTTGAAATGTAAATAAATAAAATAACCAATAAAAAATAAAGAAAGAAAAACAAAAAGTAAAAATCATAAACAAAAGGAACCAAATAGAAAATAGCAGGGTTGAGACCGGGCTTCTATACACTTAAGATATGGTAAACAGTATCGTTATCCTTTAGTCCAAAACAGTTTTTGCTTCATTCATATGTTTACTGAATATTCAAATATAAGAAATTCTTGTTCTTTTCTTTGCTGGAGAAAGTGTCAGCGTGTTAAAAGTTTAATGTGTTTTTATATCATGAATCACTTTGGCATTTAGAGAAAATCCTATTGCATATAGTTTAGTGAAAGTAGAAATATCATTTCCCCAGGAATATTTGTACCCTCCCCAAATCTATGATGAATACTAGGTGAATAAGAAGCTCTTATGAAGATCAGCTTGGAGTACATATAATATATTCACAGTGTAACATATGTGTGTTATATATTATTTATTTTCTTGAAAATATAGTATTTGTTCCTTGGTCTATTATTGTATCTTCTCTCTCTTTCTCTGTATGTCTGTGTGTCTCTGTTTGTGCATCTGTGTGTGTGTGTGTGTCTGTGTGTGTGTGTGTGTGTGTGTGTGTGTGTGTGTAGTCTGTACTGTGTGTGTGTGTGTGTGTGTGTGTGTGTGTGTGTGTGTGTGTGTGTGTAGTCTGTATAGTGGGAGAAGGAGAAGGCACAAGCATACGTGCCTGGTCAGGAGTATATAGAAGCCAAAAGAGAATGCCAGGCATTCTGCTCTATAGTTTCCAGCTCATTCCCTCGAGACAGATCCTCTCACTAAACCTGGAAAGAAGCTGATAGCCTGCAAACCCCATCAATCCTGCCTCCAGCCTCCATAGCACTTGGGTTACAGAGGTGTATAACCATGCCCAGTGTTTTACACGAGTGGTGGGATCCGAACTCAGGATCTCGTGTGTACGCAGCAAGCACCTGTCAACACCTTCACCACATTGCCCTTAATCTGGCAGATTTGCTGTGCGTTTTCCATTCTGTCTTGCATGGAATCCTCCTATTCATCTAAACATTCTAATCACAAATATTCCAACTAGAAAAAAAAATCTAATTTAACTGTTACATAGATTTTTTGTATAGTCTTTCCACCAAATGCATACTACTGTTCAGAACAGCCCTGTGTAGGTAAGATGAGAACAGAAAGCGAGAAGGACCCACACCTCCATTTCCTTTTCCATTGCTCCTGGTCTGCCCAATGTTCTGAGCTGAGCAGATAGAGTTGGAAGCCACAGTATTACTCTGCTTGTAATAAGTACTTGCTTGCTCTCCCCTTATCAAAGATGCTTACGCCTCGCACAGAAGCAGAAACCGAGATCCTAGATACAATCCTTTAGTTATGCAAATGTCATGTCCTCAATTTGTCTTTCTCTGTAGCTTCTGAGAATTCATCTGTGACAACTCCTTATCTCATAGGATGAGCTTATACTGGACATGAGACCATTTGGAAAAAAAACAAACAAAGACCAACAAAACAAAAAACAAAATGAAAAAGACATTGGAGTTATTTACGTTGTCCAATAAGGAAACTTCTAAAATTCTTCTTCTTCCCAACTATTTTAATGAGCTCATTTAAATAATGAGATGATGGAGATTTTTTTTTTTAGCAGTTGCATCTTGCAAAGGATGTAAGTCCCTTTGTTATGTAACCTAAGTCTAACTCCTTTGGGGTGCGTGGGAACGGAGCCATTTCCTTAGATGGTGTTCTTGAACTCATCGTCTTATAAACTGAAGTGCTGAAGCAAGAAATGAAATGTGCCCTTTCACCACGGTCCCCACCCCACCCCACTTTTAAGCTAAACCGTCTTCCAGTGATCCGTGTCTATATCTTGCGCAAGCACAGCTTCAATTTTCACTTTGAAAAATGGGCTCAGGCTGTTTTGTCGACGCCCATTCTTCTCTGCTAGACGTTTAATTTGTTCTGACCTTTCTGGGAAGCTTCCTTGTGCTGGGGTCTGCCAGAGGCCTTAATGGAGCTACGACCCTGCAGCCTGCCCCCAGCTTCTCAATGGGAGCCGCCAGACATCCTCAGAAATGAAGGGGATCCCTGGCTCCCAAACAATGAGAACTCTCTGCTGGAGTTTCCTCCTTGGGATCTCTTGGGGCTCCTAGCAGCCCTGGGTAGGCATACACTTCTTCATTAGCTGGGAGCAGCCACTGAGAAGCGGCCAGGAACAACCCGATGCCTCTTCTGGCAATGAGCTTTTGAAACTGCCAAGACGGAACGCTGGATCTGTCAGCTGGTCCTGAGACAAAATCAGGTGGAAATCTATGTGAAGACCTCTGCAGCTTCTGCAAGAAGACCCAGGATTCCTCCTGTTCAGAACCTGTGGCTAAATGGCGCAGAAGCCACAGCTGCAGAATAGATTGTTTTCTTTTACAGATTGCTTTGGTGTTTTCTTTTCTCCTCAGTTGGTGCTTTACCTGTTTCCTGTGGGGAACCATAGCTGAGCCAGGCCTCGGCTCCAAGAGATATTAGTGGGTGTCTTCTGGAGAAGCTGGCTCATAGGCCTGGCATCCATTTTCTTAAAACTCAGTGAAAGATTCCACACATTACAAGATCAAATCAAATGCAATGTTTTAGCATCTGCTCATGTACACTGGAACTCTCTAAGATGTTTTTTGTCTTGTATTCTCTTGGCATTTGGATGAATTCCTTGTGAGTGCGCGTGCGCATGCGCGTGTGCGTGCGTGCATGTGTGCATGACTGGATCATCTCAGGTATTCTCCTCTATGCTCACCCTATGTTTTGAGACAGGGTCTTTCACTGAATGTTGAGCTCACTGACTTGACCAGGTGGCTCATGGGTAAGTGCTGGGAATTCCCCCTCCTGCCCTCCCAGAGCAGGAATGGTAGGCATATCCTAACATGCCTGGCCTTTACACAAATGCTGGGGACTCAAACTCGAGTCCCTCATGCTTGGTCAGTAAGCACACTTTACCAACCCAGCCATCTCCCTAGCCTGTGGCGTCTTTAGATTCAGATTTAGAGTTTTGTCTAATTTTAATCATGTAATAATGTTATAGAACAAGCCAGAGTAAAATATCTTCATTAAAATATTTTCAAATAAGTTTGGAGACTTTGGTTTTCAGACCAGCTTGCAAAGATTATTGAACTCTCTACTCCGGCCTAGCACAAAGCTAAAAAACCAAATTTTTATGAAATCCATCAAAGACATGAAATCATATGTCTATGAGGATATATGTGCAGCTGATTGTGTATGAGGGAGGCAAGGACATCCTCTTCTGTTGGAGATACTGATAAGATGCCTAAGTTTCTGTAAACTAACTTTCTCCCATACAAACAATCCTCATGAATAATGGAGCTCAATGAGACACAGACACACACACACACCATAAAAATGGGGCTATCTAGGAAGAGAAAGAAGATTAATGAGAGTGGAAGGATGAACAACAGAAATGAGAGGTAGATATGATTGAAATACACTATGTGCACGCATGAAAGTGTCCTTTTAAACCCATTATGGTTAATTAATACATGACAAAAATATTAGAATAATCACAGTGGTGATGTAACCCACTGCATTTGCTTCTGTGTCTATGAGAATGGTAATACTGTGTTAGGAACACGGGACAAGATGTTCATAAGGACTTGCAATACTCATAAAGTCTACAGTGTTGTTTGACTCTGGATTGAGGCATATTTCAAATCTGAAACAACTACTAGAAGTCTTTAACAGTACATTTGATAAGCTAAGACAGAAAATATGGACTCATAAAATGCTCAATGAAAATCTCAAAGTGTGGAAAATAAAAGCAGGAACAGAGAACAAGGACAAGAAAGGAAAAGCAAGAGCGAGCATGTCAGATAGGAATCCAGCTGTAAAACAATATTAAGTGGTCCCCTGACCATCAGTTGTTTAGTTCAGCAATGGATGGAAAGAATGGATAAAAAAATGCAAGGACACTAAATGTCAACAGGAAATCCACTTTATATATAAAGACAAAAATAGATTAAAAGCTATGAAACAGAGGAAGATATGTCTTCGTAGCCCTAATGGGAAGAAAGGAGTACCTGTATTGATTTGAGACAGAGCAGACTTCAGAGCAAAGAAAGTTATCAGGGATAGTGATAAAGAGGTCAATACTCCAGAAACACTGACAGTCTAATGCGTATGCATCCAGCAACACTAAGTTATATAAGATAGGCACTGATAGAACTACAAGGAGAAATAGATAAATGCACTATTATACTTGGAGATTTAAACACACCTTCATCAGAAATGGACAGACCTGGCAGGCAGAAAATTACCAGGGATATAGCTAAACTCAAAGGCACCATCAATCAATGGAATAAAATTGACATTCATACTCCATTCAACAAAGAGAGATTACACATCCTTCTTAGACTCGTGTGGAATAATCACCAAGATAGACTACATTCTAGGCTATAAAACACAACTTAAACAAAAAAAACAGTGTCTGCTCTCAGACATTAGTGACATTAAACCAAATTACCAATGATGAAAATATGCATAGAAAACTCCCATGTGGTTAGAAATTTTTAAAAACACACACACACACAATTTTAAATAACTCATAGACTGAATTTTAAAATATTTTTAAATTATAAGAAAATAAAACTTGTGAATGCAGAGTGTAAGAAGTGTTAACAGAAGACATATTTCAAAGGGGGAAAATACCAAAAAGCAATACCCCAGGCAACCATGGCTTGAAAACTACAAAAGAACTGTAGCTTACGTCCAAAATAGAGTAAGAAAAAAAGTAATAAAAACTGCAAGAGTTAATTAATGAAACTGGAAACATGAAATTAATAGATAAAGACTCACCCAACTAAAAGCTGTTTTTCTGGGGAAAAAAATGATAAAATCAGTTTACTTCTAGTTAAACTAAGGAAAAAGAGAGAAAACAGTATCTTTTATAAATAAGAGAATTGCTACCTACCCCAAGGACATGAAGATACAGGAGTATCATAGGCAGCTCTGTGAACAATTTGATGGAATATAACAAATTCCTAAATAGACAAGCTAGCAATATACCCAAAACAAATAGAGCTGTGTCCCAAGAGATTGAATCAGGTTCCATGGTGATTGTTTAATGAAAGTTCAATGGTTCACCACAACATCCCCAAGAAGACAAATATCAACAAAGAGCCCTTATTAACTTGACCCAAAAGTCTATAACTCAGTTACTAGCAAAACCATAAACTTTAGAAAAAGATAAAAATACAAGCCAGTATACTCATGAACATCTTTGCAAAAATCCTTAACAAACTATTAGCAAATTGAGCCTAAAAAGTATTTGAAATGTAAATGAAGAAAATATCTAATTTTAAAGACTAACCAAAACAAACAAACAAACAAACAAACCCTTTAGCCGGGCGGTGGTGGCACACGCCTTTAATCCCAGCCCTTGGGAGGCAGAGGCAGGTGGAATTCTGAGTTCGAGGCCAGCCTGGTCTACAAATTGAGTTCCAGGACAGCCAGCAGGACTATACAGAGAAACCCTGTCTCAAAAAATCAAAAAACAAAAATAAAAAAATTTTTAAAAAATATTATTTTTATCTAAGATACACAAGGCTGGTTCAACACTAGAATGTCCATTAGTGTTTTGGTCACATTCCTCAGCTGACCAAGAGAACATGCATATGATCATGTCAATAGGTGAAAAGTCAGGATTTGGCAAAATTCAGCACCCACTCATGATACTCATCAAACACTCATCAAAAGAGCAATCCAGAGGAATTTCATCCAACTGATAAATAACATCTACAAAAACCTGCAGTAGTATCAGTGGTGAGGAAATTAAGACTTTTCTATGAAGGTGAAAAATAAGGCAAGAACATTGCCCCATGCCACTGGCTTTCAGTGTAGTACTGGAAATACTAAGTCAAAGAGGCAAGACAATGAAATGAGAGGTGTACAAATGTAGGAGAAGCAAACAGAATTGTCTTTGTTCCCTCAGCCTACAGCTACCTATATGGAAAAATCCAAAAGAAACAACAAAAGTACTATTTGAATAAAGACATCATCACAGCAAAGTTATAGGACACACAACCAATGTATCAAAGCCAGCTGCTTTCCTGCATACCTGCAAGGAATTGGTGGAAACTGACATTTAAAACACATTACCATTCAACTCAGCATCCTCAAATGGTTTAGGGACATATCTAATTTTTAAAAATTCAATAAGGGAAACTACAAAGGCTCTTAAAGAACTAAATGAATACAGATATACCTCCACATTCAAGGTTAGAAAGACACAAAATTATGAAGATGTCAGTTGTTCCAAATTTGATTCAACTCAATCCCAAGAAAAATTCCAGCACACATTGTTTGAAGCAACAAAAGGTCATCCAGACTGAATGATGTAGTCCCAGAATAGCTAACACAATATTGAAGAAAAGGCAGAGGGCTGGATTGGATACACAATGTAAAGAACTTGCTTCAAAACTAGTAAGACAGGAGGTGGGGGGGGGGGTGCAGAACATATCAATTGAGCAGAATTGAACTCCTGTAACAAAAAAAAACAGTCAAACAGAATTTTTACCAAGCAGAGATGGTGCAATGGAGGAAACCTGGTGTTTCCAGAAATTACTCTGGGAAAACTGACCATCAATGGGCAAAGAATCCAGATGTCTTCACATTCTTTCCCCCAAAAGGACCAGAGATGTATGACTAAAGTGGTGATAAAATCTTTAGACGAGAAATGAATACCTGGATGATCTGGGACAAGGCAATGATGTTTTAACTATAGTAACAAGTGCAGGATCCATGAAATCAAGAACTGGTAAGGTGGGCCTTGCTGCCTTAAATCTGCCTTCTGTAAGGCAATTTTAAAAAGAAGACAAAGACATTGCAACAAGTACTCTGGCTTCCAGAGTTTTTATTGGGAAATTCTGATAGGGTTGTTGTTATTGTTATTGTTGTTGGTTTGCTTGTTTTGATTTTGCATAGATAAATTGATTGATTGATAGATAGATAGATAGATAGATAGATAGATAGATAGATAGATAGATAGATATGATTGATAGATGAGAGAGAGATAGGAATGTATGTAGGTGGATGGATGGATGGATGGATGGATGGATGGATGGATGGATGGATGGATGGATGGATTGGTGGATGGGTGGATGGATAGATAATGGGATAATGACTATTTTTTTTCTCTTTCAATTTATGTTCTGTATCTTTAGTGCATAAACTATTACATGCTCCAGAGATTTTCTTTTTTCTTCTTGTTTTGTTGGTGCTCTTTGTGATTTTTATATCTCTATGGTTGTGTCCTTCTTTAGTTTGGGACAGTTTTTCTATGACCTTGTTAAATATCTGGTCTATGCTATTGTTCTGGGATTCTTCTTGCTCATCTATGTCTATAGTCAAAAACTTTGTCCTTTGGCATTCACTGATAAGTGTATATTAGCCCAAAAGCTCCAACTATCCATGATACAATTCACAGACCACATAAAGCTCAAAAAGAAACAAGACCAAAGTGTGGGTGTTTCAGTTCTTCTTAGAAAGGGGAACAAAATACTCACAGCAGCAAATATGGAGACAAAGTGTAGAGGAGAAACTGAAGGAAAGGCCAGCCAGAGATTGCCCCACCTGGTGATTCAACCCATATACAGTCACCAAACCCTGACAGCATTGTGGATGCCAAGAAATGCTTGCTGAGTGGAGCTTGATATAGCTGTCTTCTGAGGGGCCCTACCAGAGCCTTACAAATACAGAGGCAGATGCTAGCAGGCAACCATTGGACAGTGCATACGGTCCCCAATGAAGGAGTTAGAGAAAGGCCTGAAGGAGCTGAAGGGATTTGCAACCCCATAGAAAGAACAATATCAACCAATAAGATCCCCCAGAGCTCCCAGAGACTAAGCCACCAACCAAGGAATACACATGGCTCCAACTGCATATGTAGCAGAGAATGGCCTTGTCAGGCATCAATGGGAGGAGAGGTCCTTGGTCCTATGAAGGCTCCATAGATGTCCCAGTGTAGGGGAATCAAGGGCAGGGAGGTGGGAGTGGGTGGGTGGGTGGAGGAACACCCACATAGAAGCAGGGGGAGTGAGGATGGGATAGGAGTTTCTGGGAGGGAGAAAACTGGGAAAGGGGATAACATTTGAAATGTAAATAAAGAAAATAGACAATAAAAATATTTTTAAAAACAACCTTTGCATATCCCATTAAAAAAAAAAAGTCCTTTGATAGTGAGTGTCCCACAACCCGTGCCTGTTTTTTCCTTGTCTGTGCTTTTAAATGTTTTCATATTTTTTTGTTTACTTGGTCTAGATTCTCTGCTTTACCCTTGAGTCCAGATATTCTGTCTTCTGCTTGACTCCTCCTATTTGCTCTCTGAGTTTCCTAACTGCAATGACAAGTTTGTCAATTCTGTCTTTATTTCAGCTTGTGTTATCTTGAGAGTTTCTATCTCTTTAGGAAACGCAGTTTTTATATCCTGCATTATCATTCAGTCATGTAGTTATATCTTCTTGGACATCACTCAGAAGTTCATTGCAATCTGCTTGGAGTTCAAGGAACTGTTTGTTCAAGTTTTAAAAATTGAATTATTTGATAAAATTTATGATACTTTGTCCTGGATTTCATCTAGGTAGTTTTTATTAGAGAAAACTTCTATAAACTAGTAGGTCTAACAGGACACATGTTGTCACAGCCATTTGTGTTGTTTCCTTTACACAATTGTCCCTGGACATATGGACATCTTTCTTTGTTGTGTGTGTGATGTAAAAATCTATTGAACCAGGGTAGGAGCTCTGTAACTGGAGCAAGGCCAGATAAAACTGGTGGATGGGCTATTTAATGGAACAGGCAAATATGGCTCCCAAAACACAGGTCTGGAGATTGGTTTATCAGTATTAAAATGGCAGTAGGTGAAGGGAAGGGATATCTCACCAGTCGAAGATGGCACACTAGCAAAGCAAGTTAAAAGGCTGCAGACATGGAGTTAGACACAGTAAGAGCAGCTTGCACACAAAAAGAGTTCACCAGTGCACATCAGCACTAGACTTGTGGATTTCTGTACATCTATTAAAATATAAAACTCTAAAATACTGACAACAAATTCTCACTCAGGGCTGGTATGAGTTTTAAATGTCTCTTTGGAAAATGGTTTGGCATTTTCTTACAAATGTAGACATGATCTCACTATATGATCCAGCCACCATGCTCCTTCCTGTTTACAAAAATGAACTAAAACGCTCAAGTACATGAAAGTCAGACATTGGTTCTTATTACATGTTCAATCATAACGTATGATTAGGAAATCATGAACTTTCCAAAACTGGGAAGCAACCAAGGTTTTCGTCACTGAGTAAATGAATAGACTCGCTGTGACACATCCAGATGGATGCACATTATTCACTATTAAAAATTAATGAGTAAACAATATTAAGAGACATGGAAGAAATTAAGCAGCTATTCCTAAGTAAAAGCTGCAGATCTGAGAAGGACATGGGTTTTATAAATTCAGCTACACGAGGTTCCCAGAAAAGAAAAACCTGTGAAGAGACTGGGAAGATTCATAGCTCCCAGGGTTTAGGGGAGATGGATAGACGTATGCGCACGTTTAATTTTTAATATATGTGATACTGCAATGGTAAATACATGCCAGTATACACTCATCAAAGCGCAGAGTGTACCAAGCATGAAGGTGAATGTGATGTGTGCACTTTAGTTGATGATGATGTGACCATCTAGTTTCATGCTAGGCAGGTATCACCCTGGGGCAGGCTGATGACAGTGAAGGAGGCTGTGGGACACAGGACAGGCTGCATGTATACACTGTGCTTTCTGCTCAGTTGGACTGAGATTGTAAAACTGGAACAACAATTTAACAGTTACAGATTTAAAGTAAAATTTTGATTAAATGATAAATTTATGCTACCACATAGGTAAGTTCTTTGATTAAGAAACAAATAGTGCTATTTCTGACAAAGGTTCCAGTGTTCTAATGATTCCAGATAATAGTTTAAGATCTGTAATATGTATAGAATGAACATATTCAATGTTTATGTTACTCATAAAATCATAAGTGATGCAATAAGACTTGTTTTACTATTCCTATATTTATAATAAAAGAAAATGAGGCTGTAGTGATGGCTCAGTAGTTAAGAGCACTGACTGCTCTTCCAGAGGTCCTGAGTTCAATTCCCAGCAACCACATGGTGGCTCACAACCATCAGTAATTGGATCTGATGCCCTCTTCTGGTGTGTCTGAAGACAGCTACAGTGTGCTTACATATAATAAATAATTAAATCTTTGGGCCGGAGTGAGCAGGGCCAGAGCAAGTGGGGCTGGAGCAAGAAGGAAAAAAAAAATGGTACATTTTGGTCAGGGGGCTAAACAAAATAAAGGAAAAAAATTTATCCAAATTCAGAGTTCTTGAGTTTGGTTCATAAGCCTGTTGAGTAGGAGTGGTCTGCAGACTGCTCACTCCTTTGATGAGCTAAAAAAGAAAAAGGTTGGGAGGAAACCACCAGAGCTGCTCTGAGAACTAGCTGTATCAGCAAAATGTTCCCAGTGATCTAATTGCCAGCTCTGCTAGTTTGCTGAAGAATTACTTCCCCATGTGTCATCTTTGTTGAACTTTGATTCCTTTAGACCTTGTTATAGATTGAGTGTATCTCCCTCTGAACGCATATGTTAAAACTTAACTCCTATGTGAATGTTGACACATGGAGAGGAGACCTTTGGGAGGTAATTAGGATTTGATTAGGTTTTAAGTGGGAAGCTCACGATAGGATTGGTACCTTATAAGAGGAGGAGGACAGAGGTCACTCTGTTTGTCCTGTGAGGACACAGCAAAAAGGAGGCTGCCAGCAAGGAGCAGAGGCACCTCCACCAGGAACTGCAATGTGGTGGATATTGGCCCCAGATTTTCTAGCCTGCAGACCATGAGAAGCAACAGAGTATTGTTGGAGTATCAGTCCATGGCACTTCATTACAGCAGCCCACAATGAATCAGACAATATAATTTTGCTACCCCAGACAGGACACTAGCCAAAACCAGGACATCATAGGATATAATTGACTTAAGAAAGTCAAAACTCTAAAAGCATGCCTATCTTGTTCCCCAAAATGTGCCATGAGGTGATTCTTATTGCATATTGTACAACAGTCATAGTACATACATATTCTAGCTCAAGTACAACTCCTAAAAACCTCCTGCTTTTCTAAAAATAAAATAACTTTACATGCTCAAATTCTAAGAAAGTGAATGGCCCCTGGGACAGTCATTCATTCATATGTCTATAGTAACATTAGAGCAGATACTAATGTAGATAAATGCAGGCATCCAGAAACAATAAAACCTCCTTCTGAGGTCAGAGAAGAGAAATAGACAACAACTAAATCTACTCCTACAGAGAACTGGATACAAGGAGAAAAAAAAGAGGTATTGATGATGAGAGTTTCAAGTAGGTATAAGACAAGCTTCATTATTTGATATTCCCAATGTTATATAAACAAAAGTGAATAATAATTTCCCATAATTAATAATTAAACTTTATTGCAACATTTCATCAAATCAAGTCTTTCTCAAATGAAATCACAACTACCACAAAGGTCAACATATAAGAAAATTCTGGTGATTTGTACTTCTTCATCTGTTATTCCCACTCACCCCCCCAAAAAAAAACAAACATAAAGGCATAGTATATTGAAAACCATGTTGTATATATGTGTACACTACTCAAAGCTTCATCATAAATAAAACTTGTAATCATCTAAGGCCTACCCACTTCTCCTTTTTTTTTTTTAATTCACCATCCCTCAGTATAGATAACTTTTTCCTGAAAAGTTCAGTACCTGGTTATTCAAAGAGAAAGAAAAGCTTTAAAAATATTTAGATAATCATAAAGGGTGGAGTGGAAGGTAATTTTTTAAGTATAAATAACTTCAAAAGGAACCCACAAGAGAATCGGTTTTCTCCAGTCAAGTGACACTGGGTAGGTCAACCACACTTTAGGACAGGGGTCACGCTCATTAACAGTTAGCCAACCCTAAACAGGCTCCTGAATTTCATATGTACAATTTTTTGTTTATGGTGTTTACTAGTGATTTTTGTCTTTGTGGGGGGTTTGTGTTGTTGTTTGTATTGGTGGTGGTGGTGGTGGTGGTGGTGGTGGTGGTGGTGGTGGTGGTGGTGGCAGTGGTGTGTGTGAGAGAGAGACAGAGACAGAGACAGAGACAGAGACAGAGACAGAGACAGACAGACAGAGGGATACAGAAGAGTCAGAGAGAGACAGAGAGAATATTGAGTGTGTATGAAAGTGAAGAGTGTCTAGGAGGAGTTGGGGGAAAGAAAAGAAAAGCGTATAATCAAAGTGTATTGTAAAAGCGTTTTTGAAAATGATTTTTAAATGTAATAAATAGGAAAGCCTAAACAAATCTAACCACAAGTGTATTTTCCTATGAACATTATTCCTCTTCATTATCCTTCCTTCAGTCTGGGGACCCCTGCATGCTTTCAGAAAAGCTCTAAATTATGATGCAGAATTTCTAAGTCTGAACTCCCAAGATTTCACTTCTCAGTCCCCAAGTTATGTACATGTGGTATCATCCCTATGATTGCTCTGTGTATAACACAGTGGATTTGTTACAGGGAGGGGATCCCATGTATAATCTAATCACATTAGCCCTTAAAGGCAGAGCATGTTCTTCTGATGATGGCATAAAAGGAGCACAGAAGGCTGAGTGAGGGGTCTGAGGGTGATTTTGGATGCTGACTAGGATAGAGGAGACCAGGTTAAGGCTGTTTCCAACTTACACATATAAGGACATACATCTTGTCTCAGCCTGAACATCCAGGAAGAGGATTTTCCCTGCAGTCTCCACAGTATATTTAGTTGCTAACTTGATGTTAGCCATGTGTGAGTGCCATGTTGATGGTAATTTCTTAGGCCACTTAAAAAATCGGCATACCCACTTATCCTGTGTCACAGTAAACATTTAATTAGTTAGTTAGTTAGTTAGTTAGTTAGTTACATCCCAAATGCTGCCTTCACTCCTTGTCTCTCTCACAGAATTTCTCCTTCATCCACCCTCCCCTTTGCCTCTAAGAGGGAACCCCCCAGAGGTATTCCCTCCAACTCTGGTGTACCAAGTCTCTACAGGATTAGGCACATCCTCTCTCATTGAGGCCAGACAAGGAACCCTCTGCTACCCATATATTCTGGGGGCCTAGGACCAGCCCATTTTATGCTCTTTGGTTGGTGGTTTAGGCTCTGTGAGCTGCCAGGGGTTCGGGTTAGTTGACACTTTTGGTCTTCTTGTAGGGTTGCCATCTCCATGGGGGCCTTCCATCCTTCCCCTAACTCTTCCATAGCGAACATTCCTGACTTCTGTCTAATGTTTGTCTGTGGGCATCTGCATCTTTCTCAGTCAGCTGCTGGGTAGAGCCTCAAAGAGGCCTGCTATGGTAGGCTCCTGTCTTCAAACATGGCATACCATCATTAACAGTATGAAGGATTGGTGCCTGTCCATGGGATGGGTCTTAAAATGGGCCGGTCACTGGTCAGCCATTCCTTAGTCTCTACTCCATCTTTGTTGCTGCATTTCTTTTAGACAGAATCAATTTAGGGTCAAAAGTTGTGTAGGTGGGTTGGTGGGACCTCCACTGGGGGGTCCTGTCTGGCTACTGGAGGTGATCTCTTCAAGTTCTATATCTCTGCTCTTGAGCATTTCAGCTAAAGTCCCCCACATTGATTCCTGAGAGCCTCTCTTATGCCAGGTCTCTGGGACTTCCTAGAGATTCTCCCCTCCCCCACCTCTGGCAGCTGCATATTTCCATTCTTTTGACCCTCAGAGCCTCTACCATTTCAGTTTCTACTAAGTTTGCCCAAATAAGCTTCTGGTCACAGTATTTAAGTCACAGTGCCTATTCACATCACTCTGACCTTGTTTCCCTTTTCCATGACAGTGCTTTCCTTGTGCTGGCACAGCATCCATTGATTAGTGAGAGGCATTTGCTCATGGTCATTTGCTTTTCTGAATTAGCTGTTGTGTTGTCAGTTGTGTTAGCTCGATTTTCTTGGAATTTCCATCATTCTTTCACCAATCCTTGCCTATATTCTTAGTTCTATCACTTTAAATAAAGCATAGTATATGGAAATATTTGAACAGCTAGTCAGATTAGAATCAGTCTCCATAAAACTTAATGTTTTAATGTTTAAAAACTACCTTTTGTTTCAATACTTAGTGGGTGAATAAAAATGGGAACCCCACAATTTATTATTGGAATCTGATAGTATACACATAGCTTCCTTCTCAGTCATTGTGAAATATGGAACTATTATAAACTGTTACAACACTTTTATTGTGATTCATGGCCTGAGCTCAGTCAAAATTGATTTTCCATTCCAAAGAGAGTGGCCGGCACACCGGCTGCTGCAGAGGCTCCACTTACACCCCTGTCTAGTAGGTAAATGTGGAGATCAATCTTCATTGTCAGAGTGACTGGAGAAACACACCTGTGGGTATGCCTGAGAAGCCATTTCCAAAATGAACTGATTGAGAAGAAAGATCCACCCCAAAGGTGAGTATTGCCACCCCATGGCCTCAGGGTCCCAACAAATCAAAAAGAGAAAAATGACCAGCATTCTTTGCCTCCCAGCTCGCCTCCACATGAACTGCTCACTTTTGTCATGCCTTCATCACAAGATAGATCATTTCTTCCTTAAGTTATTTCTGTCAGGAACTGTGATCATAACAATACAAAAGTAGTAACTGATACAGAAAAATTGCTATCAGGAGTGGGGTCAATGCTATAACTAATTTGACTTTGTAGGTCCTTATAAATGGCCCACAAGGACAATATTAAAGAGGTCAGAGATAAGAGCTTAAGCAAGCCAGACTTAGAGGTGATTCTGGTTGAAATTTAGAGGACTATAACACCGGTAGATCTGAAGACAGTGAACCAACCATGCTTATGGCATTTGACATGAGAATAGGAACTCCACTGGAAATTGGACAAAGGAACATTCATGTTACTTCTAGTCTGAAAAATAATCTGGCTGCTTTGTCTGTCTTGGAATCTAGGTGAGAATGAATCCAGTTTATCTCGTTGAGATTATAATACAGCATTCGTGATATCGCACAGTTATTGCTGGTTGCTTTTATCTGTGTTTAGAATAAGAACTCGGAACCCAAAGCAAGCAGAAGTATTTGAAAAAGCATGTAATTTAATCATTAGCACATTTAATGGTATGGGAAATATAAGAACTGGCAAAGCTGGCTATTGTTAATGGAACTACTACCATTAAAGAAAAACCAGGTGTTTTGTGACCATAACAATATAAACTGTGCCTAAAGGATGAAATGACAATTATTAGAAGATCCAGGTATAAAACTAAGAGCTCATTGGTAAGACTTTCATTTGACAAGAATGCTGTAGTCATTTTCTGCTCAAACATGGCCACCTAAGGAACTGTTTTCCTGAATCCACCCATATTGGCAAAGCGAGGGCTTTGCAGGTGTGGTACAAGACTGCCTAAATGGTTTCTAGTAAGTGTCAGAACTTGTAGCCCCATGTAGTGATGGTTTTGTAGGCAGGCAGAGGGAGAGGTTTACAATATAACTATACATGCAGTTAAAAGTTAACTGCACCCCAGTTTTAAGAAAGGCCTAGAAACCTGCCTGATATATGACATAGAATTGTCAAAGCCACTGCAAGGAATCTCAAAGGGTAATGCAAGAAACTGTCAGGGCAAAGTCCAAGTTTCACTAAAGACACCCACATGTTGGCAATGCCAGGAATGTAGAATGTCTTCCAAGGCAATTTTCAAGCAATGGGTGAAGTCGTCTGGGAGGGTAGTAAAATGTTCTGTAAGCTGCAGGGCTGGAGGGATGGAGCAACTTAAGGAAACTCACATCATGACACCATGTGTTCTGGTATTTAGGATCCCAGACGTGAGTTACATATTTATTGTTTGACCTGCTGGGTTTTGAAATACTTTTGGTCCTGTCCCTCCTTTTTGTTCCCACTTTTGGAGTGGAATCTTTACTCTGTGCCATTGTATGTTAGAATATGTTCTTCTTTAGTCAGTTGGTAGGTTAGATGGTTGGTTGGTTGGATGGTTGGTTGGTTGGTTTTGCAGGGAGAAGATAGTTGCTAAGAGCTTGTCTTAGGTCTGAGAAAAGACTTTTTACTTTTGAATTATGTTAAGACTGTTACTGGAAGTGAAGATAAGCACATTTTGTGTTATGAGGTGTCCATGAGTATCTAGACAGTAGGTACAAAAGTTATCACTGGAATCTGAAATGTTCCCAACATGCTTGCATTTTGGATGCTTGTTTCCTGACTGATGGCACTCTTCAGGGAAGTTGTGTAGCCTGGCTGGTGGAAGTATGTTCCTTTTTTGGCCCTACTTTCTGTGTTCCCTAGACTCTACAGACATAAGAAGTTCCTGGTACACATTACACACTATCCTGAATTCTGCAATGCCTTCCTTGACATGATATGGTTTCTGAAATCATGAAACAAAAATTAATTCTCCATCCCTTAAGTCATTTCCAACATGTATTTTGAGCACAGTGTTACAAAATTAGCACAATAAGAACACCAGGGAGAAGAAATAAAACAATTTAAAATCAGAAGGGATACTGAGCCAACAAAGAGTATACATGAGAACATTGAACACAGAGTCCCCCCAAAGCTGGTTGAAGATAATGAACGCAGCTTCTGAGTAATGTAGGAAGAAATGCCTTACAGCATCACATAAAGGAAATGATTGAGTGACAGATCCATGGCTCGTTAGCAAGAACTGGTGAATGATTTTTTCAATGCAGAGCATATAAGCACCTGGCCACAAAAATGGCTTAACACAGAGACAATATTGAGCAGTATTCTTCTGGAATAAAAACATCTCTTCAAAGTAACCTATGTCAAAATCTGTATAAGAAATTTCAGCCTTGGCTTTGATGACATATTTTAAAAACTAGAAATGATCCAATGATTGAACAAGAGGAATACCTTGTTCTCCCTCTGCACACAGGACCACTTTCAAGAATGTGAGGGTTGGTAATTATATTGTAATGCAAAGTAATGAATTGTAATACAAAGATGCCATGATCCACTGAAAGATAGAGACTCTGTGTCATACAGTGTATTATAAATGCACTGAATAATTGCTGGGCTCATTTTAACTGCAGTGACAAGCTTCTGGGCTTAGATGTCATTACCCAACTTCACATGAGGATAGCAACTCTCAAAGTGCTCAGTTTGTGTGAAGTCAGGGTCCTAGTAAGAAACAAAGCCATGGCTTAAGCACTGATGCATCTGACCCTAAAACTCACGTCCTGTACCACTATAAAAAGCATGCAAAATATTTGCTGTAAAGAAAAATTACTCTTGGTTGCATTAAACACAATTTTTTAACCACTTTGGGGTTATAAATTCAGAGTACAAACCTGCAAATAGTACCAGCTTGTGTCACAAGTAGCAAGTGTTTCTTTCTCTGCCACAGTACTACCAGCACAGGTTTTTTTTTTTACTACATGGAGATGGGAGGCATTTATATCTTGGGTTTAATGAAGGGGTCAGAGCACATCTTGGTTGTACTGCTAGTGGTATATCTTATAATCAGTGATTTTCTAAACTGGTTAATATTCAATACCTCAAATACAAGGAACTATTATATGTAGTTTTATTCTCTTACTTATATTATTTTTAATTTTTTTCAAGAAAGAAATATGCCTTTTTAATATTTAAACTTGAAAAGTCAATATATGGTAATTATAAATCAGTAAGTTAGTTTAGCTTGTTTGTATGTGAGAAAAAAATATTGCCTCTTTTCATCCAGGTCTAGTTAAAATAGACAGCTGGGGTTGGACAAATGGTTCAGTGGTTAAGTGTGTTCATCGTTGTTTTAGAGGACACATGTTTGGTCCACAGAATCCATACTGGGTGGCTCATAAACCCCTATAACTCCAGCTCCAGAGGATATGACTCCCTCTCCTGTCTCCACAGTGGCCCACATGTATCCACACACAAGCATAGACACAAGCATAGACACAAACACATATACACATGAAGTAAATAAATCTCATTTTTAAAAGACAGACAAATGGGGGGGAGCATACAAATAATGTAACGTAAATTTTACATGACATGAGAGACTCCAGAAGGAAATGGAAGTTCAAAGAAACGATGTGTCTGTCCTAGGGATGATGAGTCAAGTTGTGGAAAAATATTATAGGACCCAAAAGATCTAAGTGAGTGCCCTACACTAGGATTCCACTGGGGTCCACTCTCTTCAGTGGTACATATGTGCTTTTCTTTGATGGTAGGAAGGGTCTCTCTCACCTAACATTCTTACATTCTGCTTACATCAAGGTCATAGAGTCCTTTCTGTTCCTACCTTATTTTCCTTCAGCTTAATTCTTTCAACTTGCCAAGCAATATGTTTGGAGGCAGCACATCCTACATCCCATCAGGATGATAGACAGATTGATGCCCAATCTATCTATCATGGATACTCATATAAAAAAGAAAACTGACATATGCATAAACTGTCATAAATCTGTAACTGATATCCCTGCAATGGTCGGCTAGTAGAAAGTCAAGATTTATTTTTGCCTCTCATTTATGGAAGTCCCAAATGCAGTGAAACATTGCCTTGAACCCTGTCAGGAGTGCCAGACGGTAATAGCAGGTAACACATAGTAGGGCAAAATGTTCATCTCATGGGCCAGAAAAGAGATGAGAGAGAGGGGTGGGGGACACGCTGGTCACTCTGTGCAGAAGTGGCAGATCATCCACCTTGACTGCCCAGCCAACACTAGACATTGCAGCTGCTCTACAGCTCCAGCGACAATTTAGCTCGGACCTCACAAGAACTTTTTTTAAATGGAAGCCCAGTATTCTTATATCCTGTTGAAGCCAAGACCAGCCCAGGTCTACAGGGCAGCAAAGACCCTAACCCCAGCCCAGGGTGCATTAGTATCTTTCAAGACTCTGCTACCTTCAGGTTTCTTACTGGCAGAGTGGCATAGACAGTGTCTACTCAACACCTTCTACTCAACACATTTTTGTTCAATGTTGGTTGTTTTTATGTATATGGTCATTTTGCCTGCATGTATATCTGTACACCACTGGCACACTTGGAGCCTGGAGAGACAAGAAGAGGGAATCAGAGCCAATGAAACTGGAGTTACATGTAGTTGTGAACTACTATATGAGTGCTGGGAATAGAACTCAGGTCTCATAGACTAACAAAACTGCTCTTAATTACTGAGCCATCTCTACAAAATGTTTTTAGTTTACTGTTCTGCAAAGTACACATGGTTCCAACAATTATCTTTGAAAGTTGCTACAATAGTGAAATCATGTGTCTAAAGTACCCCTATGATCTCAGGACATCACACTAGGCCTGCCTGTGAAAGAAAGCAACAGCTTTCTTTATAGTAATACCTTGGGGACCAAGCCATTCATACACAAGTCTTTGAAGAACACTACACAAATTTAAACCATAACACCATCATTGGTCATTTTATTGTCAATGTTTCTGGTTCTAGAAGTTGCCATAATTTACTATCAAAATTTAAGTAAAGAGGTATTTTCAATAAATGACTCTGAAAAAGATTGGCTATCTATATTATCTGTGTTTTGAAAGTATCAAAGAGGTGAGCATAATGAGGAGAGATTGCTAGCAAGATTTCATGAGAGTTCTCAAGTCACACAGATAAAGAAGCAGACACCTGAGATGGAGCAGGATCCCATGTTGTGATAAAATTGCAGGAATTCTCCAGTTCCCAGCAGAGAGCTTCTAAACCCTTGAGTGTCAGTCATATGATAGGGACATCTTTCCTTATTCACAAGAAGCTTCTGTCAAACACACTGGGCCTGGTTACACTGCCAGAAAAACCAACCATGTGATAAGCTATTTGTTCTACTTCCAATCTCCAGGGAAATGAGAGGGCTGGAAATTGAGGTGATACCTAACTGGCCAAAGATTCTATCAGTCATGACTTCATAATGCAGACTCTCTAAGAGCCCTGAACAACCATCTGACCAGCTTCCATGTTAGTGAACATATCTTGAGACAAAACCTCCTGTTTCCAGAATCCTGGACATCTTGCCCTGTGTACCAATTCACTTGCTTCTCTTATGGGAGGATGTCTGCACTAACTCCAGTCAGAACTGAATTAAATGTAGGACAGCTAGTTGGTGACTAGAGAATTTCTTGGTGTGAAAACATACACACAGTAAGTGTCAGATTCACTGTGAGAATAGAGAAACAGTTTCCTTCCAGTCACAACTTTGGTCTTCAGGGAACAGTAATTAACATGGCATGTAGAGATAGATGTGGCTGTTCAGCTCCAGCCAATGGTTCCATCAAATTTCAACCCAGTTTTTCTAGATTCTTCTAGTCTTCAGAAGAATTTTCACATGAGACTTCTTGGTTTTACAACACATCCCCAATTTTAACTAGATCATCAGTCATTCAAACACATATGACAGTCACGTGTAACATACCATAGTGTCTGGATTGGCTTGTTCAGGGAAAAACCAAGAGTGGAAAAACAAAAACAAAAACAAAAGCAAAAACAAAAACAAAAACAAAACTACTACCTGCAAGAAGATGAACTGTCAGAGGGTAAAGAAATAAATTTCATAGTTGAAGCAGTAAAAATTTTGTGGAGCAAAAAGAAAGATTGTATCATACAGATGCTGCCAGAAAAGTAACCACTAGCATTCCACTGGTGTCGATCTTGGAAAGGGGATGGAAGTTTCTCAGGGAAAGCTACCATAAAAGCCATGTGTCAGACAAAAAGCCGGGCAGTCATCTCCTAATGCTGATCTATCCCAACACCTCAGATCAGGAGGCTTAGCCTACAAAACACACATAGGTTTTGTTTTTGTTTTTGTTTTGTTTTGTTTTGTTTTGTTTTGTTTTCCCTCTTGACTCTGGAGACTGGATGTAAAAGACCAAGGTTATTTCTTCTGAGGCTGAAATCCTGAGCTCTGTGTGTGTCAGTGTCCCAAGCTACTCTTTTTTTTTTTTTTTAAGATTTTAACTCAGGGAAGTTACATGAGCGTGACATTACATGCATCAATCCTATTGTCTCCCACAGCCCTCTACTGTGCCTTTCCTCTCCTCTCCCTTCCTGTTGGTACTTTTGCTCTGCTGGACGCTTTAACATCTACATTCATGACACTTCAACATTTATGACATGTAAGTATCTTTCTGGTGGGTTCACCAATCATATTGGGAATATGCCAAGCCATAAATCCTCATTTTAACCTCCTCAGCTTTGTGAATGTCCTCACCTCTGGAAACAGTTAACATTAGGGTGCTGATCATTTGTAGCACTGTCATGACTTTTGAAGAGAGTCACACGTCAGCTTATTTAAGGAGTAGTAGAAGTCTACAGTTTAAGTAGTTAACTGAATTGAATCCTGGAATCTGCATGGGATTGCAGGGAAATAGATAATACCTGGCACTGATGAGGACCATGTGCTGCCTTTTAAGTAAACAGAAGAATGAAAGAGAAGAGGAGAGCTCTCTGCCCTTTTTACACAGGATTATGAATACCATCAGGAGGACTCTGGTTAGCCTTTTCTACTGCTCACAACTTCATGTAAATCTAATGATCTTCCAAAGGCTTTATCTCCAAAAATCATCACATGGATACTTCAACATGTGAATTTGAAGTGAGATGGGTACAGACACTCAGTCCATGGCAATGACTCCAGAAAGAGCTCTTTAGAATTCTTGATGGCATCCAAGAAATAATGGAATGGATGACAGAATGAATGGATGTGAAGAAGAATATTGTTTACATGGAGACCACCCTCAAAGGAAAGATGAGAAATGTGATAGATGCTTAAAAACAAAGAAGATATCTTTTCTAAGATATATTTCCCACTGGAATATTTTTTTAATTTTGTGGGCATAAGGGAAGAAGTATGTAGGAAGGAATGAAAATGGAAGAAAGGGTATGTGGGTATAGGTGCATAAGTGAGAATTCCTCGACTGCTATTCCTCCAAAGCAAGGTCACTTCTGTTGATAAAGAGAGGAAATCAGAAAGCATCTCCTCTGCTCATGCAATAGGTTGATGCTCATGGAGTAGGAAGTTGAAGAATGTCAAGCACTGGGGGAAATTCCAAGAAAGTTAGCTGGAGATTCAAACGGGATTTCAGAGCAATAGTGAGATTCATTCTAAGTTGTTCTTTCTTATTCATTTATTTCCACTGTTAAAAGTCTACATAAATGAAAGTCAAGTACAGGACAAAGCTTTTCTTCATGGCGTCATATGCTTAGGAGACGGATGCTAAGAAACAGTGTGATGGCTTTTCTTAGGAGGAAGACAGCAGATCAGATGTGAAGAAAAGACAAGGAGACTAGAATCTGTTTAGCTAAAGTAGATGACCTCACCACAGTACACACACACACACACACACACACACACACACACACACACAGTGAAATGAGAAAAAACATTTAGATCCTTAATCCATATAATATGCAGTCTTTGAAAGACTCCTGTCAGTAGGCATTAGCATCAACACTTTACAGATGATGGGATGAGACCCCAAGTTAATAGTCTCCCCCAGATCTCCCAGATAGTTAAGTGCCAAATCTAGGAGTCTAACCATTCTCAACATAAAGAACTCTTACATCATAGTAAGCACTGTGAAATAAGTAAAAAGTAAAAACTCCAAAGTGCTTCAGAAGATACAAAGTTGAACAGAGATTGTGGCAATTCTGAAGGTCTCTGGCTGAATGATGCAGAACTCTGGTTTGGATGGTGCCACCAAGAATTTCTTTAGTATCTTTAGCTAAAGATTCATTCTCTCAAGTTGGTTCTCAGGAGACACGTGGCACCATGTGTTATTAGTTGATAGATGTGATGGTTAGATTAGTTGTCAATTTGATGCAACTTATATTTGCCTGAAAAGAGAGTCTCAATGGGGGCAGGGGATGTCTACATTGAGTTGGCCCATTGGCTTTTCTGTAGAGGATTGTCTTAATTTAATTGATGTAGAAAGAGTCAGCCTACTGTGGGTGTCATCATTCCATAGGCATGAGATCCTGAGTTGTTTAAGAGTGGAATCAATTTGAGCACAAACAAGCAATCTAGTGAGCATAGATTCATGTATTTCTCTCTAATCTTAACTATGGATATGGTGTTACTAGTTGTCCTAAGTTCTAGCCAAGTTGTTTTTCCTGTAATTGACTGAAACCTGGAACTGAAAAGTAAAATAAAGCCATTCTCCCCTACATTACTCTTGCCAATGTATTTTATAACAGCAACAAAGATAAAGCTATAAAACTACCTTAATAAATTTGAATCTAAGAAAAAATTTAAAAAATAAAACTATTTGTATTGGATAGCTATCAACAACCTTGTAAAAAAAATCAAGTAATTCTTTTCTTTTCCTAGAAAATCCTTGTAATGTTCTCTTTGTCTATCTCCCATCTCTCACTGTTCTTGGATTCTGTAGAAGGGTCCCCAGGATGAGGTACAACTCCTTAGGATAATGTCATTTAACCAAATGTTGCACTTGGTAAACTCAATAACTATCATCATCTACTCATTAAGATGAAAGATAAATAGTTCAAAATTTGATTGTTTAACAAATTTAATTTATCAAATTAACAACCACAGATTGTTCTATGTCTGAATAATGTTTTACTGACTCTGTACCAACTCCCTGCTGCCTAACTTAGATTCTCTTAGTTTATGTGAGTGAAATTCTCAAAAAAAAAAAAAAATACAGCAACTCTCAAAATGGCTAATGTCTTAGTCAGGGTTTCTATTCCTGCACGAAACTTCATGCCCGAGAAGCAAGGTGGGAAGGAAAGGGTTTATTCAGCTTAGACTTCCATATTGCTATTCATCACCAAAGGAAGTCAGGACTAGAATTCAAGCGGGTCACGAAGCAGGAGCTGATGCAGAGGCCATGAAGGGATGTTACTTACTGGCTTGCTTCCCCTACCTTGCTCAGCTTGCTTTCTTTTAGAACCCAGGACCACCAGCCCAGAGATGGCACCACTCACAATGGATCCCTTCATCACTGATTGAGAAAATGCCTTACAGCTGGATCTCGTGGAGGCATTTCCTCAAGGGAGGTTGCTTTGTTTATAATAACTCCAGCCTGTGTCAAGTTGACACACAAAACCAGCCAGTACAGCTGAAGCATATTTGTGGCACATAACAGGGAACCTGCATTCAAGCCTAATGGAGGGCTCTCCTTCTCAAGAGTTCTATTCCCCCCACCCTCTGCAAAAAATCTCACTTTTGTTGAAATTGCTTTATATTTGTGAAACAGCATAATTAACTCTCTTGGCACTATTAGAGTAGGAGCATGGTGAACGGCTACATCATTGAAAACGAACCATCTCAAAGCCCACGGTAAAGGAACAGTTCAGTGCAGCTGTGTTCATACATCGTTTGTTCATTTGTTTCGAGTCTGAAAGCAGGAAGACTGAGCCCCTCCTAACTCTATGGAAACTAAAGCACTCCGTTAAACTCAGGAAGGTTAAAAGCCAGTTTTAAATATACCCAAACAGCAGAGTTTTGCATAACTAACCAGGTCATAGAAGAAAATTACAATGGAAAGTGCTTTTGGAAAACTAGACATTCTTCAGCCTCCGTACAAGCACAGTGAGTGAGTGTGGAGATGTCCCTGTGTTTCTCTGGTTCAAGGTCTCACCATCTGCCAGGATTTTATATTGGCTTCAACAAGCCCCCCACCCCCTTACTCATGAGCAAGACCTCTTGCTATTGGCTTTCTGCCTTTAGGAAGGGACTTCAGGGTTGGTCAAGGCAAAAATCTATGGCCATAAGATGGCATTAGTATGTGTAAGCTTTATCTAGTTGCCATTGTGACTTATCCCCCTGACAACAGGAGACATTACAGAGGCTGCTGTGGTGGAGCTACTATCCAAAGGGAAGAGAAAGGCAAGAAAATCCCCAGGGGAAAGTGCAACTGAAATGATTTTATACATCTGGGGTTACCACAGCAGCCCATCAGGGAGTCTGATCTTAACAGCAACAGCAACTTAGACTCTTTTTTTTTAATGCAATATTTTTTATTAGATACTTTCTTTATTTACATTTCAAATGCTATCCCGAAAGTTCTCTGTACCCCCAACCCCCGCTTTGTCTTACATATGTTTGTGAGACTTGGGAAACAATTCCATCAGACTTACATTAGGTAGTGTCTAACTGCCTATTAAGCATTGTTTGAAATACTTGACTGTGTACAATTTTGAGTTTGGTATTGGCAGGCCTTGAGCTCAGCCTGCTGAATACAGAGAAATAACATATGGGCCAATATACAGAAGCTCACTTTGGCTTGTGTGTATGACATGTTCTCTTCTTATACGTGACTTTTCAGGCATTGAGTTGTTCCTGCTCTGCTGACTTTGTGTCAGGCAGCTCTAGGGTTCTGGATGCTTCCACATAGCAGTCTCAGGCCACCGACCACCAATCCTGCCCCTCCTTACATCTCCAAATTGGGGCTATGATTCTCATGGCACCATCTCATCTCTGGTTGTCAGATCCTATCTGGATTCCTGTCCGTATCCTTGTGCCTTCTGTGGAATCCAGACATTTGCCTGCATGCCTCCCTTTTCCCCTTCTACAGTTGTTCTAGCTACTCTAATCCTCATTGTTTCAGCTTGTTCATTCTCTACCTTTCCTAAGGACTGGAACGGTGGTGAGACACTGGAGTATCAGACTGTTAATGAATGCTATGCACATAGCCACATCATGGACTCTTTCTGTCAGGAGACAACTATATACTTCAAGATTGACTATTTAAATGAATAATATTCAAATATAAATGTTATGTGGCTTTTCCTAGGGAGACGTGAACAAGGGTGTACTTGTTCCAGGTGGCAAGCTGGTACACCAGCGAAGTGGCACACCTCAGACCACTCTTTCTCCTATTCATTAAACAGTTTGTGGTGGTTTAAATTAGCATGACCCCCATAGTCTCCTATAATTGAATGTTTGGTTCTCAGTTGGTGGATGGTTTAGAAAGGATTAGGAGGTGTGATCTTGTTGGCAGGAGTGTGGCACTGGGAGTGGGCTTTGAGGTTCCAAATGGCAGGTCCACTTTCTTCCAAGTGTTTGTGGGTTAGATGTGAGTTCTTCGCTACTGCTCTATGTCATGCCTGACTGCCTGCTGCCACTCCCCCTACTGTAAGGGTCTTGGATTAACCCTCTGAAACTGTAAGCAAGCCCTCCATCCAATTACATGCTTTTTTTTTAAATAAGAAATTGTTTTGGCCATGGTATGTCTTCACAGAAATAGAAAAGTAACAAAGACACAGCTTTATGCACAATTGATATTAAAGTATAATTTATGCTGCACGTATGCCCTAATCCCTTTGTGTGCCCATAACAAAATTCTCCATCCCTGTATTTATAAATAGAAATTCATTTCTGACTGTTCTGGATGTCAAAAGGACAGACTCAAGGCTGCTCTAGGTCAGTGTTTAGATGGGGCTACTCATTGCTTTCAAGATGACACCTTAAATCCACTTCCTCTTGAGTGAGCAAAAGCTTTATCCTTACACGGTAGAAGACGCAGAAGGTGAAGCTTTCCCCTTAAGCCATTTCTAAAATAACTTTTTGAGAAGCTTCATTTGGTAACAGATGTCCAGTTGGGGCTCTGTCCCATTACTTAGAAATGTCATTTAGATCACCTTCATATATGTATAGATTTCAGGAACCTTCTATTGTATTAGGTTTCCTCTCAAATTGCTCTTATTTTTAGCTGTCTCTCCTCATAGTTCCTCTCTTGTCCCCACCACATATCCTTAACTATCAACTCTATTTCCCTTTCCTAGAGAGATCTATCTGCCCCCTCCCACCCTACCCCAATCACTTCCTCTATACCATTAGTTCTTAACATTCCTAAGTAGTGACCCTTTAATATAGTTCCTCATGTTGTGGTGACCCACAACCATAAAATTATTTTGTTGCTACATTGCCATACTACATTTGCCTTTCTTTTGGGGGTGCCTGGGCACCAAACAAGCATGCCACCAAGCAAAGTCTGAAACAGGTTGCATGGGACAAGGAGGGCACAGTGGTTCCTGCTTTCCTCTCTGGGTACCCAGGTGCTGCTTGTACACCACCAGGCGGGGAAGTCAGGATCTTGGAGTCTAAGGTCTACCTTTTCCTTTAAGGCATCTGCTCACCAGGCAGGAGAGGAAAGGAAGGTAGAGCTGGGACAAACAGAATTTGGTCTCATTGGGAGCAAGGGTTGAGAATGGCAGGGAGGGGGGAGGTGTAGGGGGAGTGGAAGGGTGGGAGGGCTCTTTAGTCAAAGGGCTTCGCAGCGGAGATCCTTAATGATGCAGTTCTCTGAGATGATCCTTGCTTGTTATATTGTTTTATTTGATGGTAAATGTGAAAGCATACACTTTATTTGGAGTGAAACTGGAATTATATATCAATAGTGGGAGAGAATGCCCAGAAAGGGGATGTCATGGGCTGAAGGCACAAGTCTCTCTAGATACACTATTAGCATGGAAAAGAACTCCAGGTGACTGAGTATACATGGTCCTCAGTAGGGTATCGTCATGGTTATATGTTTCAGCACAGGTACAGAGACATGTAAGGAATGTCTCTACTCCTGCCGTTCTCAAGTCTAAGGTTCCCAAGGGTTGACCTCATTCAACTTTACTAGTTCTTATGCCTGACTGGTAACACGTGCCCTACTCAACAACATAACTGTAATTTTGCTACTGTTATGAATCATAATGTAAATATCTGTGTTTTCAGATGGTCTTAACCCCTGTGAAAAGATGATTTGACCCCCAAAGGGGTTGCTACTCTCAGGCTAAAAAACACTACTCTGTACCTAGTCTCTGTGGGTCTGTGGATTGTAGCTTATTATCTCTGTTAATCCTAAAAGTGTCTCTGGAGAGTGACCTCTAATATTTCTTCTAGCTCACTTGAGATGAGTAAGCTAACTTATGTTTGTATGTCTATCAATGACTTTCTTTTTGCTGTCATAAAGTATCCTGACAAAGAAAAACACAGTATAAAAGACAGACAAAACCAAGAGCTGTATTTTTGAGAAAGTCAATAAAATCATCAAACCCTTAGTGAAACTAAGCAAAAGACATAGAGTCAATATCCAAATTAACAAAATCAGAAGTGAAATAGGGGACATAACAACAGATACTGGAGAAGTTTAATCATTAGGTTTACCTTAAAACCCTGTACTCCACAAAATCGGGAAATCTTAACAAAAGAGACTATTTTCTAGACAGATACCACTTACCAAAGTTAAATCAAAATCAGGTAAACTATTTTAACAGCCTCATAACCCCTAAAGAAATAGAAGCAGTCATTAAAAGTATCCAAACCGAAAAAAGCCCAGAGCTAGAGGGATATAGTGAAGAATTCTACCAGACTTTCAAAGAAGAGTTAATACCAATGCTCTTCAAACTAGTCTACAAAGTAGAAACAGAAGAAATACTACCAAACTTATTCTATAAAGCTACAGGTACCCTGATACCTAAATCACACAAAGACTCAACAAAGAATGAGAATTTCAGACCAATTTCCCTTTGAACATTGATGGAAAAATACACAATAACATAGTCACAAAACAAATCCATGCAGACATCAAAAAACATCATCTACCATGATCAAGTAGGCTTCATCCCAGTGATTTAGGAACTGTTCAAGATATGAAAATCCATCATCTTGATCCATTACAGAAAAAAAGTGAAAGAAAAAAAAATCACATGATCATCTTATTAGAAGCTGAAAAAGCCTTCAGCAAAAAGAAATACCCCTTCATTTTTTAATACTTTTTATTAGGTATTTTACTCATTTACATTTCCAATGCTATCCCAAAAGTCCCCCATACCCTCCCTCCCACTCCCCTACCCACCCACTCCCACTTTTTGGCCCTGGCGTTCCCCTGTACTGGGGCATATAAAGTTTGCAAGTCCAATGGGCCTCTCTATCCAGTGAAGGCCAACTAGGCCATCTTTTGATACATATGCAGCTAGAGTCAAAAGCTCAGGGGTACTGGTTAGTTCATAATGTTGTTCTACATATAGGGTTGCAGATCCCTTTAGCTCCTTGGCCCTTCATTTTTTTTAATTCCATATTTTCTTCATTTACATTTCCAATGCTATCCCAAAAGTCCCCAATACCCTCCCCTCCCCCTACACTCCCCTACTCACCCACTCCTCCTTCTTGGCCCTGGCGTTCCCCTGTACTGAGGTATATAAAGTTTGCAAGACCAATGGGCCACTCTTTCCACTGATGGCCAACTAGGTCATCTTCTGATACATATGCAGCTAGAGACACGAGCTCTGGGTTAGTTCATATTGTTGTTCCACCTATAGGGCGGCAGATCCCTTCAGCTCCTTGGGTACTTTCTCTAGCTCCGCCATTGGGAACCCCATGATCCATCCAATAGCTGACTGTGAGCCTCCACTTCTGTATTTGCCGGGCACTGGCATAGCCTCACAGGAGACAGCTATATCAGGGTCCTTTCAGCAAAATCTTGCTAGTGTATGCAATGGTGTCAACGTTTGGAGACTGATTATGGGATGGATCCCCTGGTATGGCAGTCTCTAGATGGTCCATCCTTTTGGCTCAGCTCCAATCTTTGTCTCTGTAATTCCTTCCATGGCTGTTTTGTTCCGAATTCTAAGGAGGGGCAAAGTGTCCACACTTTGGTCTTCGTTCTTCCTGAGTTTCATGTGTTTTGCAAATTTTATCTTATATCTTGAGTATCCTAAGTTTCTGGGCTAATATCCACTTATCAGTGAGTACATATCATTTGAGTTCTTTTGTGATTGGGTTATCTCACTCATGATGATGACTTCTAGGTCCATCCATTTGCCTAGGAATTTCATAAATTCATTCTTTTTAACAGCTGAATAGTACTTCATTGTGTAAATGTAACACATTTTCTGTATCCATTCCTTTTTTGAGAGGCATCTGGGTTCTTTCCAGCTTCTGGCTATTATAAATAAGGCTGCTATGAACATACTGGAGCATATGTCCTTCTTACCAATTGGGGCATCTTCTGGATATATGCCCAGGAGAGGTATTGGGGGATCCTCCTGTAGTACTATGTCCAATTTTCTGAGGAACCACCAGACTAATTTCCAGAGTGGTTGTACAGGCTTGCAATCCCACCAAAAATGGAGGAGTGTTCCTTTCTCCACATCCTTGCCAGAATCTGCTGTCAGCTGAATTTTTGATCTTAGCCATTCTGACTGGTGTGAGGTGGAATCTCAGGGTTGTTTTGATTTGCATTTCCCTGATGATTAAGGATGCTGAACATTTTTTCAGGTGCTTCTAAGACATTTGGTATTCATCAAGTGAGAATTCTTTGTTTAGCTCTGAGCCCCATTTTTAATGGGGTTATTTGATTTTCTGGAGTCCACCTTCTTGAGTTCTTCATATATATATATTGGATATTAGTCCCCTATCTGATTTAGAATAGGTAAACATCCTTTCCCAATCTGTTGGTGGCCTTTTTGTCTTATTGACAGTGTCTTTTGCCTTACAGAAGCTTTGCAATTTTATGAGGTCCCATTTGTTGGTTCTCAATCTTACAGCACAAGCCATTGCTGGTCTATTCAGGAATTTTTCCCCTGTGCCCATATCTTCAAAGCTTTTCCCCACTTTCTCCTCTATAAGTTTCACTGTCTCTGGTTTTATGTGGAGTTCCTTGATCCACTTAGATTTGAACTTAGTACAAGGAGATAGGAATAGATCAACTCCCATTCTTCTACATGTTAACCGCCAGTTGTGCCAGCACCATTAGTTGAAAATGCTGTCTTTTTTCCACTGGATGGTTTTAGCTCCCTTGTCAAAGATCAAGTGACCATAGGTGTGTGGGTTCATTTCTGGGTCTTCAACTCTATTCCATTGGTCTACTTGTCTGTCACTATACCAGTACCATGCAGTTTTTATCACAATTGCTCTGTAGTACAGCTTGAGGTCAGCCATGGTGCTTACATCCGGAGGTTCTTTTATCCTTAAGAGTTTTTGCTATCCTCAGTTTTTTGTTATTCCAGATGAAACTGCCGATTGCCCTTTCTAATTCGTTGAAGAATTGAGTTGGAATTTTGATGGGGATTGCATTGAATCTGTAGATTGCTTTTGGCAAGATAGCCATTTTTACTATATTGATCCTGCCAATCCATGAGCATGGGAGATCTTTCCATCTTCTGAGATCTTCTTTAATTTCTTTCTTCAGAGACTTGAAGTTCTTATCATACAGATCTTTCACTTCCTTAGTTAGAGTCACGCCAAGATATTTTATATTATTTATGACTATTGAGAAGGGTGTTTTTTCCCTAATTTCTATCTGAGCCTGTTTATCCTTTGTGTACAGAAAGGCCATTGACTTGTTTGGGTTAATTTTATATCCAGATACTTCACTGAACCTGTTTATCAGGTTTAGGAGTTCTCTGGTGAAATTTTCAGGGTTACATATATATATATATATATATATATATATATATATATATATATATATACATATATATATATATATATATATATATATATATATATATATATACTATCATATCATCTGCAAAAAGTGATATTTTGACTTCTTCTTTTCCAATTTGTATTCCCTTGATCTCCTTTTGTTGTTAAATTGCTCTGGCTAGGACTTCAAGTACAAAGTTGAATAGGTAGGGAGAAAATGGGCAACCTTGTCTAGCCCCTGATTTTAGTGGGATTGCTTCCAGCTTCTCACCATTTACTTTGATGTTGGCTACTGGTTTGCTGTAGATTGCTTTTATCATGTTTAGGTATGGGCCTTGAATTCCTGATCTTTTCAAGGCTTTTATCATGAATGGGTGTTGGATTTTGTCAAATGCTTTCTCCACATCTAACGAGATGATCATGTGGTTTTTGTCTTTGAGTTTGTTTATATAATGGATTACATTGATGGATTTCCATATATTAAACCATCCCTGCATCCCTGGAATGAAACCTACTTGGTCAGGATGAATGATTGTTTTGATGTGTTCTTGGATTTGGTTATTGAGAATTTTATTATTTTTGCATCGATATTCATAAGGGAAATTGGTCTGAAGTTCTCTATCTTTGTTGGATCTTTCTGTGGTTTAGGTATCAGAGTAATTGTGACTTCATAGAATGAGTTGGGTAGAGTACCTTCTACTTCTATTTTGTGGAATAGTTTGTGAAGAACTGGAATTAGATCTTCCTTGAAGGTCAAATAGAACTCTGCACCTGGTCCTGGATTTTTCGGTCTGGAGACTATTAATGACTGCTTCTATTTCTTTAGGGGATATAGGTCTGTTTAGATCATTAACCTGATCCTGATTTAACTTTGGTACCTGGTATCTGTCTAGAAATTTGTCCATTTCACTGTGTCCCTGTTTAGTTTCTGTTTCCACAATCTGTCCATTGATGAAAGTGGTGTGTTGAAGTCTCCCACTATTATTGAGTGAGGTGCAATGTGTGCTTTGAGCTTTACTAAAGTTTCTTTAATGAATGTGGCTGCCCTTGCATTTGGAGTATAGATATTCAGAATTGAGAGTTCCTCTTGGAAGATTTTACCTTTAATGTGTATGAAGTGCCCCTCCTTGTCTCTTTTGATAACTTTGGGTTGGAAGTCGATTTTATTCGATATTAGAATGGCCACTCCAGCTTGTTTCTTCAGACCATTTGCTTGGAAAATTGTTTTCCAGCCTTTCATTCTGAGGTAGTGTCTGTCTTTTTCCCTGAGATGGGTTTCCTGTAAGCAGAAAAATGTTGGGTCCTGTTTGTGTAGCCAGTCTGTTAGTCTATGTCTTTTTATAGGGGAGTTGAGTCCATTGATATAAAGAGATATTAAGGAAAAGTAATTGTTGCTTCCTACTATTTTTGTTGTTAGAGTTGTCATTCTGTTCTTGTGGCTGTCTTCTTTTAGGTTTGTTGAAGGATTACTTTCTTGCTTTTTCTAGGATGTGGTTTACATCCTTGTATTGGTTTTTTTCTGTTATTATCCTTTGAAGGGCTGGATTCATGGAAAGGTATGTGTGAATTTGGTTTTGTCGTGGAATACTTTGGTTTCTCCATCTATGGTATTTAAAAGTTTGGCTGGGTATAGTAGCCTGAGCTGGCATTTGTGTTCTCTTGGTGTCTGTATAACATCTGTCCAGGATCTTCTGGCTTTCATAGTCTCTGGTGAAAAATCTGGTGTAATTCTTATAGGCCTGCCTTTATATGTTACTTGACCTTTTTCCTTTACTGCTTTTAATATTCTATCATTATTTAGTCCATTTGTTGTTCTGATTATTATGTGTCGGGAGGAATTTCTTTTCTGGTCCAGTCTATTTGGCGTTCTGTAGGCTTCTTGTATGTCCATGGGCATCTTTTTCTTTAGGTTTGAGAAGTTTTCTTCTATAATTTTGTTGAAGATATTTGCTGGCCCTTTGAGTTGAAAATCTTCATTCTCATCTACTCCTATTATTTCTAGGTTTGATCTTCTCATTGTGTCCTGGATTTCCTGGATGTTTTGAGTTAGGATCTTTTTGCATTTTCCATTTTTTTTTTTTGATTGTTGTACCCATGTTCTCTATGGAACTTTCTGCACCTGAGATTCTCTCTTCCATATCTTGTATTCTGTTGCTGATGTTGGCATCTATGATTCCAGATTTCTTTCCTAGGGTTTCTATCTCCAGCGTTGCCTCACTTTGGGTTTTCTTCATTGTGCCTTCTTCCCTTTTTAGGTCTAGTATGGTTTTGTTCATTTCCATAACCTGTTTGGTTGTGTTTTCCTGTTTTTCTTTAAGGACTTCTACCTGTTTGGTTGTGTTTTCCTGTTTTTCTTTAAGGACTTGTAACTCTTTAGCAGTATTCTCCTGTATTTCTTTAAGTGAGTTATTAAAGTTATTGATGTCCTCTACCGTAACCATGAGATATGCTTTTAAATCCGGTTCTAGCTTTTCAGGTGTGTTGGGGTGCCCAGGACTGGGGGAAGTGGGAGTGCTGCATTCTGATGATGGTGAGTGGTCTTGGTTTCTATTAGTAAGATTCTTATGTTTGCCTTTTGCCATCTGGTAATCTCTGGAGTTAGTTGTTATAGTTGTCTCTGGTTAGAGCTTGTTCCTCTAGTGATTCTGTTAGCCTCTATCAGCAGACCTGGGAGACTAGATCTCTCCTCTGAGTTTTAGTTGTCAGAGCACTCTCTGCAGGCAAGCTCTCCTCTTACAGGGAAGGTGCACAGATAGCTGGTGTTCGGACCTGCCTCCTGGCAGAAGATGAAGGTTCAAAACAGGGCCTGTCCCAGAAGCTGTGTTGCTTTGGCCTGTCCCAGAAGCTGTTAGCTTCTGTAGTCCACACTCTCACCTGCACAGACTTGTCTCAGAGGGATCCGGGAACCAAGTTGGCGTCCCCAGGTGTTCCAGCGAAGCCCTCCTGGGCAGAGCAGACACCTCTCCTCTGGCAGGGAAGGTGCCCGGATGTCTGGAGCCCGAAATGGGGTCTGCCTCAGAAGCTGTGCTCTAGGGACATTGGGGGTGCCCGCCGACTCCGCATCCAAGGTGACCCAGTGCTGGCACCGACCAGAAAGGATTTGTGACCCTGGTCAGGCTGGCTTTTCTGCTTCCCTAATGCTGTCTCAGGTCCTGCGCGATTGGATTCGAACAGAAGTTGTGTTCCACTCACCGGTGGTCCAAAGATTGAGTGGAGAGTCCTCTAGGGGACCTTGGGCGTGTCTGCTGACTCCGTGCCCAAGGTGACCCTGTGTTGGCACCGACCGAAAGGGATTTGTAACCAATACCCCTTCATTTTAAAAGTCTTAGAGAAATCAAGGATACAGGGCACATAACCTAAACATAATAAAATAAATATACAGTAAGCCAATACCCAACACTGAATTAAAAGAAAAAAAAACTTAAAGCAATTCCATTAAAATCAGGGACTAGACAAAGCTACCCACTCTTTCTCTATCTACTCAATATAGTACTTGAAGTTCTAACTAGCACACTAAGTCAAATAATAAAGGAGATCAAGGGGATACAAATTGAAAAAGGTGAAGTCAAAGTATTATTATTTTCAGATGATATGATAGAATATGTAAGTGACCTCAAAAATTCTACCAGAGAACTCCTACAGCTGATAAACACCTTCAGAAAAATTGGGTAGATGCAAATTAACTCCAAAAAAGAAAAAGAAAAATCAGTAACTCTACCTTATACAAATGATAAATAGGCCAAGAATGAAATTAGAGAACAACACTTTACAATAGTCACAAATAATATAAAATACTGTAACCACACAAATGAAAGACCCATGTGACAAGAACTTCAAGTTGCTGAAGAAAGAGATCAGAAGATGGAAAGATCCCCCCATACTCGTGGATCGGTAGGATTGCATGGTGAAAATGGCCATCTTACCTAAAGCAATTAACAGATTCAGTGCATCCCCATCAAAATTCCAACACAATTCTTATAGACCTGGACAAAGCAATTCTCAACTTCATATAGAAAAACAAAATCCCCAGGATAGCTAAAACAATCCTGGGCGATTAAAGAACTTCTGGAGGTATTACCGTAACTGACCTCAAGCTATACTACAGAACAACAATAATGAAAACCACATGGTATTGCAATAGGAACAGAGAAGTTGATCAATGTAATTGATTTAAAGACCCTGAAATAAACCCACACACTTAAAGACAGTTGATTTTTGACAAAGAAGACAAAACCATACAATGGGGGAAAAAACAAAGTATCTTTAACAGATGGTACTGATCTAACTGAATGTCTTTTTTTTTTTAATTAGGTATTTAGCTCATTTACATTTCCAATGCTATACCAAAAGTCCCCCTTACCCACCCACCCCCACTCCCCTACCCACCCACTCCCCCCCTTTGGCCCTGGCGTTCCCCTGTACCGGGGCACACAAAGTCTGCGTGTCCAATGGGCCTCTCTTTCCAGTGATGGCCGACTAGGCCATCTTTTGATACATATGCAGCTAGAGTCAAGAGCTCAGGGGTACTGGTTAGTTCATAATGTTGTTCCACCTATAGGGTTGAAGATCCCTTTAGCTCCTTGGGTACTTTCTCTAGCTCCTCCATTGGGAGCCCTGTGATCCATCCATTAGCTGACTGTGAGCATCCACTTCTGTGTTTGCTAGGCCCCGGCATAGTCTCACAAGAGACAGCTACATCTGGGTCCTTTCAGTAAAATCTTGCTAGTGTATGCAATGGTGTCAGCATTTGGAAGCTGATTATGGGGTGGATCCCTGGATATGGCAGTCTCTACATGGTCCATCCTTTCATCTCAGCTCCATACTTTGTTTCTGTAACTCCTTCCATGGGTGTTTTGTTCCCACTTCTAAGGAGGGGCATAGTGTCCACACTTCAGTCTTCATTTTTCTTGAGTTTCATGTGTTTAGGAAATTGTATCTTATATCGTGGGTATCCTAAGTTTTGGGCTAGTATCCACTTATCAGTGAGTACATATTGTGTGAGTTCCTTTGTGATTGTGTTACCTCACTCAGGATGATGCTCTCCAGGTCCATCCATTTGGCTAGGAATTTCATAAATTCATTCTTTTTAATAGCTGAGTAGTACTCCATTGTGTAGATGTACCACATTTTCTGTATCCATTCCTCTGTTGAGGGGCATCTGGGTTCTTTCCAGTTTCTGGCTATTATAAATAAGGCTGCTATGAGCATAGTGGAGCATGTGTCCTTCTTACCAGTTGGGGCTTCTTCTGGATATATGCCCAGGAGAGGTATTGCTGGATCCTCCGGTAGTACTATGTCCAATTTTCTGAGGAACCGCCAGACTGATTTCCAGAGTGGTTGTACAAGCCTGCAATCCCACCAACAATGGAGGAGTGTTCCTCTTTCTCCACATCCTCGCCAGCATCTGCTGTCACCTGAATTTTTGATCTTAGCCATTCTCACTGGTGTGAGGTGGAATCTCAGGGTTGTTTTGATTTGCATTTCCCTGATGATTAAGGATGTTGAACATTTTTTCAGGTGCTTCTCTGCCATTCGGTATTCCTCAGGTGAGAATTCTTTGTTCAGTTCTGAGCCCCATTTTTTAAGGGGGTTATTTGATTTTCTGAGGTCCACCTTCTTGAGTTCTTTATATATGTTGGATATTGGTCCCCTATCTGATTTAGGATAGGTAAAGATCCTTTCCCAGTCTGTTGGTGGTCTTTTTGTCTTATAGACAGTGTCTTTTGCCTTGCAGAAACTTTGGAGTTTCATTAGGTCCCATTTGTCAATTCTCGATCTTACAGCACAAGCCATTGCTGTTCTGTTCAGGAATTTTTCCCCTGTGCCCATATCTTCAAGGCTTTTCCCCACTTTCTCCTCTATAAGTTTCAGTGTCTCTGGTTTTATGTGAAGTTCCTTGATCCACTTAGATTTGACCTTAGTACAAGGAGATAAGTATGGATCGATTCGCATTCTTCTACATGATAACAACCAGTTGTGCCAGCACCAATTGTTGAAAATGCTGTCTTTCTTCCACTGGATGGTTTTGGCTCCCTTGTCGAAGATCAAGTGACCATAGGTGTGTGGGTTCATTTCTGGGTCTTCAATTCTATTCCATTGGTCCACTTGTCTGTCTCTATACCAGTACCATGCAGTTTTTATCACAATTGCTCTGTAGTAAAGCTTTAGGTCAGGCATGGTGATTCCACCAGAGGTTCTTTTATCCTTGAGAAGAGTTTTTGCTATCCTCGGTTTTTTGTTATTCCAGATGAATTTGCAAATTGCTCCTTCTAATTCGTTGAAGAATTGAGTTGGAATTTTAATGGGGATTGCATTGAATCTGTAGATTGCTTTTGGCAAGATAGCCATTTTTACAATGTTGGTCCTGCCAATCCATGAGCATGGGAGATCTTTCCATCTTCTGAGATCTTCTTTAATTTCTTTCTTCAGGGACTTGAAGTTTTTATCATACAGATCTTTCACTTCCTTCGTTAGAGTCACGCCGAGATATTTTATATTATTTGTGGCTATTGAGAAGGGTGTTGTTTCCCTAATTTCTTTCTCAGCCTGTTTATTCTTTGTGTAGAGAAAGGCCATTGACTTGTTTGAGTTAATTTTATATCCAGCTACTTCACCGAAGCTGTTTATCAGGTTTAGGAGTTCTCTGGTGGAATTTTTAGGGTCACTTATATATACTATCATATCATCTGCAAAAAGTGATATTTTGACTTCCTCTTTTCCAATTTGTATCCCCTTGATCTCCTTTTGTTGTCGAATTGCTCTGGCTAATACTTCAAGTACTATGTTGAAAAGGTAGGGAGAAAGTGGGCAGCCTTGTCTAGTCCCTGATTTTAGTGGGATTGCTTCCAGCTTCTCTCCATTTACTTTGATGTTGGCTACTGGTTTGCTGTAGATTGCTTTTATCATGTTTAGGTATTGGCCTTGAATTCCTGATCTTTCCAGAACTTTTATCATGAATGGGTGTTGGATCTTGTCAAATGCTTTTTCTGCATCTAACGAGATGATCATGTGGTTTTTGTCTTTGAGTTTGTTTATATAATGGATTACATTGATGGATTTTCGTATATTAAACCATCCCTGCATCCCTGGAATAAAACCTACTTGGTCAGGATGGATGATTGCTTTAATGTGTTCTTGGATTCGGTTAGCGAGAATTTTATTAAGAATTTTTGCATCGATGTTCATAAGAGAAATTGGCCTGAAGTTCTCTATCTTTGTTGGATCTTTCTGTGGTTTAGGTATCAGAGTAATAGTGGCTTCATAAAATGAGTTGGGTAGAATACCTTCTACTTCTATCTTGTGAAAAAGTTTGTGCAGAACTGGAGTTAGATCTTCTTTGAAGGTCTGGTAGAACTCTGCACTAAACCCGTCTGGTCCTGGGCTTTTTTTGGCTGGGAGACTATTAATAACTGCTTCTATTTCTTTAGGGGATATGGGACTGTTTAGAAGGTCAACTTGATCCTGATTCAACTTTGGTACCTGGTATCTGTCCAGAAATTTGTCCATTTCGTCCAGGTTTTCCAGTTTTGTTGAGTATAGCCTTTTGTAGAAGGATCTGATGGTGTTTTGGATTTCTTCAGGATCTGTTGTTATGTCTCCCTTTTCATTTCTGATTTTGTTAATTAGGATTTTGTCCCTGTGCCCTTTAGTGAGTCTAGCTAAGGGTTTATCTATCTTGTTGATTTTCTCAAAGAACCAACTCCTCGTTTGGTTAATTCTTTGAATAGTTCTTCTTGTTTCCACTTGGTTGATTTCACCCCTGAGTTTGATTATTTCCTGCCGTCTACTCCTCTTGGGTGAATTTGCTTCCTTTTTTTCTAGAGCTTTTAGATGTGTTGTCAAGCTGCTAGTATGTGCTCTCTCCCGTTTTTTCTTGAAGGCACTCATAGCTATGAGTTTCCCTCTTAGAAATGCTTTCATTGTGTCCCAAAGGTTTGGGTACGTTGTGGCTTCATTTTCATTAAACTCTAAAAAGTCTTTAATTTCTTTCTTTATTCCTTCCTTGACCAAGGTATCATTGAGAAGAGTGTTGTTCAGTTTCCATGTGAATGTTGGCTTTCTGTTATTTATTTTGTTATTGAAGATCAGCCTTAGTGCATGGTGATCTGATAGGATACATGGGACAATTTCAATATTTTTGAATCTGTTGAGGCCTGATTTGTGACCTATTATGTGGTCAATTTTGGAGAAGGTACCATGAGGTGCTGAGAAGAAGGTATATCCTTTTGTTTTAGGATAAAATGTTCTGTAGATATCTGTCAGATCCATTTGTTTCATCACTTCTGTTAGTTTCAGTGTGTCCCTGTTTAGTTTCTGTTTCCATGATCTGTCCATTGGTGAAAGTGGTGTGTTGAAGTCTCCCACTATTATTGAGTGAGGCGCAATGTGTGCTTTGAGCTTTACTAAAGTTTCTTTAGTGAATGTGGCTGCTCTTGTATTTGGAGCATAGATATTCAGAATTGAGAGTTCCTCTTGGAGGATTTTACCTTTGATGAGAATGAAGTGTCCCTCCTTGTCTTTTTTGATGACTTTGGGTTGGAAGTCAATCTTATCAGATATTAGGATGGCTACTCCTGCTTGTTTCTTCATACCATTTGCTTGGAAAATTGTTTTCCAGCCTTTCATTCTGAGGTAGTGTCTATCTTTTTCTCTGAGATGAGTTTCCTGTAAGCAGCAAAATGTTGGGTCTTGTTTGTGTAGCCAGTTTGTTAGTCTATGTCTTTTTATTGGCGAGTTGAGACCATTGATGTTAAGAGATATTAAGGAAAAGTAATTGTTGCTTCCTGTTATTTTAGTTGTTAAAGGTGGCATTCTGTTCTTGTGGCTGTCTTCTTTTAGGTTTGTTGAGGGATTACCTTCTTGTTTTTTCTAGGGCGTTGTTCCCGTTCTTGTATTGGTTTTTTTCTGTTATTATCCTTTGAAGGGCTGGATTCGTGGAGAGATAATGCGTGAATTTGGTTTTGTCGTGGAATACTTTGGTTTCTCCCTCTATGATAATTGAGAGTTTGGCTGGGTATAGTAGCCTGGGCTGCAGTTTGTGTTCTCTTAGTGTCTGTATAACATCTGTCCAGGCTCTTCTGGCTTTCATAGTCTCTGGTGAAAAATCTGGTGTAATTCTGATAGGCTTGCCTTTATATGTTACTTGACCTTTTTCCCTTACTGCTTTTAGTATTCTATCTTTATTTAGTGCATTTGATGTTCTGATTATTATATGTCGGGAGGAATTTCTTTTCTGGTCCAGTCTATTTGGAGTTCTGTAGGCTTCTTGTATGTTCATATGCATCTCATTCTTTAGATTTGGGAAGTTTTCTTCAATAATTTTGTTGAAGATGTTTGCTGGACCTTTGAGTTGAAAATCTTCATTCTCATCCACTCCTATTATCCGTACGTTTGGTCTTCTTATTGTGTCCTGGATTTCCTGGATATTTTGAGTTAGGATCTTTTTGCATTTTCCATTTTCTTTGATTGTTGTGCCGATGTTCTCTATGGAATCTTCTGCACCTGAGATTCTCTCTTCCATCTCTTGTATTCTGTTGCTGATGCTCAAATCTATGGTTCCAGATTTCTTTCCTAGGGTTTCTATCTCTAGTGTTGCCTCGCTTTGAGTTTTCTTTATTGTGTCTACTTCCCTTTTTAGGTCTAGTATGGTTTTGTTCATTTCCATCACCTGTTTGTATGTTTTTTCCTCTTTTTCTGTAAGGACTTCTACCTGTTTGATTGTGTTTTCCTGTTTTTCTTTAAGGACTTGTAACTCTTTAGCAGTGTTCTCCTGTATTTCTTTAAGTGATTTATTAAAGTCCTTCTTGATGTCCTCTACCATCATCATGAGATATGCTTTTAAATCTAGGTCTAGGTTCTCAGGTGTGTTGGGGTTCCCTGGACTGGGCGAAGTGGGTGTGCTGGGTTCTGGTGATGGTGAGTGGTCTTGGTTCCTGTTAGTAAGATTCCTCCGTTTACCTTTCGCCATCTGGTAATCTCTGGAGTTAGTAGTTATAGTTGACTCTGTTTAGAGATTGTTCTTCTGGTGATTCTGTTACCGTCTATCAGCAGACCTGGGAGACAGATTCTCTCCTCTGAGTTTCAGTGCTCAGAGCACTCTCTGCTGGCAAGCTCTCTTACAGGGAAGGTGCGCAGATATCTTGTATTTGGACCTCCTCCTGGCCGAAGAAGAAGGCCCAAAACAGGACCTTTCTCAGACAGTGTGTTGCTTTGGCAGTTCCCAGGTGGTACAGACTCTCACCTAAGCAGACTAAATTCCTAAGTTCCTTGGAGTCCCGGGACCAAGATGGCGACCGCTGCTGCTGTGGCTTAGGTCGCCTCCCCAGCCGGGCGGGCACCTGTCCTCCGGTCCGGAAGGTGGCCGGCTGTCCCCGGCCCACACAGGGTGCTGCCTCAGCCCCTCTGTGCTTCTGCCTGTTCCAGAGGCTGTCAGGTTCTCTGGCGCACCCTCTCACCTGTTCAGACTAATTTCCTAAGTTCGGCGGGTCCCGGACCAAGATGGCGACCGCTGCTGCTGTGGCTTAGGCCGCCTCCCCAGCCGGGCGGGCACCTGTCCTCCGGTCCAGACGGTGGCTGGCTGTCCCCGGCCCACAAAGGGTGCTGCCTCAGTGCCTCTGTGCTTCCGCCTGTTCCAGAAGCTGTCAGGTTCTCTGGCGCACCCTCTCACCTGTTCAGACTAATTTCCTAAGTTCGGCGGGTCCCGGACCAAGATGGCGACCGCTGCTGCTGTGGCTTAGGCCGCCTCCCCAGCCGGGTGGGCACCTGTCCTCCGGTCCGGAAGGTGGCCGGCTGTCCCCGGCCCACACAGGGTGCTGCCTCAGCGCCTCTGTGCTTCTGCCTGTTCCAGAAGCTGTCAGGTTCTCTGGCGCACCCTCTCACCTGTTCAGACTAATTTCCTAAGTTCGGCGGGTCTCGGACCAAGATCCTAACTGAATGTCTGCATGTAGAAGAATGCAAATAGATCCAGATCTATCACCCTGCAAAAACAAACAAACAAACAAAAAAACAAAACAAAAAACAAAAAAACTCAAGTCCAAGTGGATCAAAGATCTCAATGTAAAACCAGACACACTAAATCTAATAGAACAGAAAGTGAGGAATAGCCATGAACTCAATGGTACATGAGACAACTTTCTAAACAGAATACCAATGGCTCAAGCTCTAAAATCAACAGTAGATAAGTGGAATCTGATGAAACTTAAAAGCTTCTAATAGATACATGGTACATTTACACAATGGAGTACTACTCAGCTATTAAAAACAATGGATTCATGAAATTCTTGGACAAATGGATGTATCTGGAGGATATCATCCTTAGTGAGGTAACCCAATCACAAAAGAAGTCATTAGATATGCACTCACTGATAAGTGGATATTAGCCCAGAAACATAGAATACCCAAGATACAATTTGCAAAACACAAGAAAATCAAGAAGATGGAAGACCAATGGGTGGATACTTCATCCCTCCTTAGAATAGGGAACAAAATACCCATGAAAGGAGTTACAGAGACAAAGTTTGGAGCTAAGACAAAAGGATAGACTATCCAGAGACTACCCCACCCAGGGATCCATCCCATAATCAGCCACAAAACCCAGACACTACTGCATATGCCAGAAAGATTTTGCTGAAGGGACCCTGTTACAGCTGTCTCATATGAGGCTATGCCAGTGCCCGGCAAATACAGAAGTGGATGCCCACAGTCATCTATAAGATGGAACACAGGGCCCCCAATAGAGAAGCTAGAGAAAGCACCCAAGGAGCTGAAGGGGTCTGCAATCCTATAGGTGGAACAACAATATGAACTAACCAGTACCCCAGAGCTCATGTCTCTAGCTGCATATGTAGCAGAAGATGGCCTAGTCAGCCATCACTGGGAAGAGAGGCCCCTTGGTATTGCAAACTTTATAGCCCCAATACAGGGGAATGCCAGGGCCAAGAAGCAGGAGTGGGTGGGTAAGGGAGCAGGGCAGGGGGAGGGTATAGGGAACTTTGGGGATAGCATTTGAAATGTATATAAAGAAAATATCTAATAAAAAATTTTAAAAAGCTTCTAAGCCAAAAACAAAAAACAAAAAAAACAAACCCCCCCCAAACACACACACACACACACACACACACACACACACACACACACACACACACAAAACTGTCTTTAGGAGAAAGGGGCAGCCTACAGATTGGGAAAGGATCTTCAACAACTATACATCTGACAGAAGACTAAAATCAAACATTTATTAAAAACTAAAGAAGTTAAACACCAACAACCCAAATAACCCAATTTAAAAGATGGGAAACAAATATAAACAAAATTCTCAACAGAGGAATCTGAAATTGCTGAGAAACACTAGATCAAAAACTCTAGTGATAGCATAAGCTGCCAAGGATGTGGAACAAGGGGAACACTCCTCCATTGTTGGTAGGGGTGCAAACTTGTACAACCACTTTGGAAATCAATTGGGGGTTTATCAGAAAACTTGTAATAAATGGTTTGACCTCATCAAGACTCAGCTATACCACTCCTGGGCATATACTCAAAAGATGCTCCTTCATTCTACAAAGATACTTGTTCAACTATGTTCATAGCAGCTCTATTTGTAATAGCCAGAAACTGAAAACAACCTTCATGTCCTAAGACTGAAGAATGAATAAAGAAAATGTGGTACATCTACACAATAGAATTCTACACAATTCAGCTATTAAAAACAAAAACTTCCTGAATTTTGTAGGCAAATGGGTAGAACTTGAGAATATCATCCTGAGTGAGGTAACCCAGACCCCCACAAAATGTATGGTATGTTCTCACTCATAAGTGGATATTAGCCATAAAATATTGGAAACCCATGCCACAGGCCACAGACCCAAAGAAGCTAATAAGAAGGAAGGTCTAAGTGAGGATGCTTCTATCTCACTTAGAAAGGGGAATAAAATAGTTGTAGGAGGCAGATGGAGGTCGGGAACTGGGTAGGAATGGGTACTGGGGGAATGGGGGAATCAGGTCAGGTGTGTGGAGAGATGGGGGAGATGGCCCGATGGCCCTGAGAATGAATGGAATCTACAGCTGGCAGGGATAGGGGTTGGGGCTGGGACATCTCAAGTACCTGCCTGAGACCTGGGATAGGGGAGGCTCCCAAGAATCAATGGGGTGCCTTTAGCTGAGACTCACAGCAGTTAAGATATAGAACCTGAGGAGCCCACCTCCTGTAGCCAGGCATGAATCCCAGTGGAGTAATAGGGACACTAACCCACCCATAAAACTTTTGACCCAAAATTTATTCTGCCTACAAGAAATGCAGGGACAGGGGATGGAGCAGAGACCAAAGGAATAGCCTAGCAGTAACTCTCCCAATCAGAGATCCATCCCATGGCTAAGGAACAATTCTTGACACTATTAATGATACTTTCAGACAGGAGTCTCTTCTGAGAGACTCCATCCAGCAGCTGATTCAAACAGATTCAGAGACCCACAGCCAAACCGTGGATGGAACTTGGGTACTCTTATGGAAGAGCTGTGAGGGGAGGATTGAGAGCCCTGAATAGAATAAAAATGCCACAATAAGACCAACAGAGTCAACTAACCTGGACCCTTGGGGCTATCAAATACTGAACCACAAACCAAAGAGAATATTCAGGCTGGACCTAGGCCTCCCTGTACATATGTAGCAGATGTGCAGCTTGGTCTTCATGTGAGTCTGGAACAACAGGAGTGGGGGTTATCCCTAAAGCTATTGACTGTCTCTGGAACCCTGTTCCCTAACTCAGCTGTCTTGTCTGGCCTCAGTGGGAAAAGAAGTGCCTATCCCTGCAGAGACTTTATTTATATGCCAGGGTGAGGGGATACCCAGAGAGGGTCCTCCACTCTCTTAGAGGAAAAGAGAAGGGGATGAGGGGGGGCTTGGCTTTGGGGGGACCAGAATAGGGGCAGTGATTGGGATGCAATTGAAATAATTTTAAAAAAAATTTTGAAAAGGTAGTACTCAATGGAATACTATTCAGCTACTAAAAACAAGGACATCATGGATTTTGCAGGCAATTGGATAGAACTAAAAGTTATCTTGAGTGAGGTAACCCAGACCCAAAAGGACATGTATGGTATGTACTTGCTGATGACTGGATATTACCCATAAAGTACAGAATACCTAGAATACAACCCACAGACTGTAAGATGCTTAACAAGAAGGAAGGCACAAGTGAGGATGCTTCAAGTCCACTTAGAAAGACTACAAAATAATCATGGGAGGCAGAGGGAGGGAGGGACCCGAGTAGGAAGTGGGAAGGGGAGGCAAAAAGGTGCCAAGATCAGGTATAGGTGATAAACAGGAGAGAAGCCAGGAGAATGAACCAGAAATATGCAACTCTGTGGGTGGGGTTGGGGTGCACTACAAAGTCTCAGAGATCTGGGATGTGAAAGACTCTCAGGACTCAACAGAGATGACCTTAGCCAAAATGCTCAACAGTGGAGAGTAGTAATCTGAAGAGACCACCTGAAGAGATAGACAGAACCTCAGTAGAGGGACAGGGTTACCAACGGACAGTCAAAATTTCTGACCCAGAATTGTTCCTGTCTAAAAGAACTTCAGGAACAAAAATGGAACAGAGACTGAAGGAAAGGCTGTCCAGTGATGGGCCCAACTTGAGATCCATCTCACGGATAGGCACCAAAGCTTGACACTATTACTGATGTTATGTTGTACTTACAGACAGGAGCCTAGCATGCCTGTCCTCTGAGAGGCCCTACCAGCAGCTGATTGAGACAGAAGCAGATACTTACACCCAACCAATGGACTGAAGTTGGAGACCCCTATGAAAGAGTTAGGGAAAGGATTGAAGGAGCTTACAGGGATGGCATTCACATAGGAAGACAAACATTGTCAACTAACCCAGACCCTCTGCTAGCCCCAGAGACTAAGCCACCAACTAAAGAGCATACATGGGCTGGTCTGAGACCCTGACACATATGTAGCAGAGGACTGCCTTGTTTGACCTCAGTTGAAGAGGATACACCTAATTCTGTAGAAACTTGAGCCCCTAGGAAAGGGAGATGCCAGATGCCAGGAGCATCTAGGGGCACTCTCTTAGAGGCAAAGAGGAGGTGAAATGGGATATAGGTGAGAGGGGGCACGGGGGGGGGAACAACTAGAATGTAAAATAATAAAATAATTAATTTTAAAAGAAAAGCAAGGGTGGTGGTCCTTTTATATAATTATAAACGATAATCTACCAAATGGGTTTGCAGAATAAAACTGATTAAACACCACTGGCAGAAGGGATTCTAGGGAGCACTTTACACTGAGACGTGAGTATGTGTAAAAGCTGAGTCACAGGGTACATCCCTGATGGAACTTAAATTTCCAAAGATGCCGAATGCAGATAAAGATGCCAGATGCAGACAAAGATGCTGGATGCAGAACTGGCTGAGGAATGTGAAGTGCTACCCGAGGAGCCAGATGAAGACACTATTTATAAAGAAATCGTGTCAAACACCAAACGTTGGGTTAGATAACTACAAAGAAGGACACTATCCTTGGCAGTGTTGATGCATTCATGGTCTTGGTGGAAGCAATTTAGGCACATTCAAAGGGGCGAAAACATGGCTGACATTCATGCTATTAAAGGAGCAAACTTGGAGCAGAGCATAGAGACAATACCTTCAAGACATTTTTCTGTAAGGGGGAGGAGAAAAATGGGTCAATAATGAACATAAAACTGGATCAAAGGGTTTACTTCTCTTTTTTTTTAACAAGGGAGAAATAGAAGCCTGGTAGTGTGCTGATGACCATGCTTCAGGCGAATGAGGGAAATGGCTGGTGAATTTGAGAAGGGTCTCAGTTACAGGAGTGATGTCCACTGTTAGGTAGTGTTGAATGGACAATTCAAACAGAGTTGTTTCATCCGGCATAGAGGGGGAAAAGCAAGATCACACGAACACAGATGTAGGTAGAAGGGGGGTAATGATAGAAATTATTTAGCAGGTTTTATTCTTTATTGATTTTTTTTTATTTTTGGCTTGGGATTGGAAGAAGGTGATCAGCCAGGATTTGGAGATCCAAGATAAGACAAAATGAAATCATCCTGTATTGAGCTGAAGCGGCATAATCTTAGAAAGAGCATGATTGTCTAGCAGCATACTTAGATTCAATGTCAGTACACAAGAATATACAGTGAGAATAACGCACCCCACTGTGTGTTTTCTGGGACATTTAGGGAGCCAACGTGACTCCTTGAATCAAGACAGGAACAAACAAGTTAAAGGTGAGCAAGGAAGCAAGACTGGAGACCTTGAAAGTTAAGAAACAAAGTGAGGGTGAAAGAGAAGTGAAAGGCAAAGACAAGATGGCAGACCTTGGGTATAGTGAGGCTGCTGGACTACTAAGAATGCTAGAGGGAAAAAAGAGCAGAGGTGAGAGGCAGGAGAGATGCAGAGTTCGTAGTTACTAAATGACAAGCAAGGAGTGAGAGACTTGCTAAGTTCAAGGGTCCACGTGGGAGCAAAAACATTGAAAGCACTAGTATTGAAGATTTAATACTAAAATGATTGAGCCAAAAGCCAAAATCTTTTTTTCTTTCTTTTTTCTTCCTTCTGTTCTTCTCCAATTCCTAGCAAACATTTAAGACCATATTCAAAACATATGTCCACCCAATCCTTCCTAATTATTTTAGCTTGACATTCACTCTTCCTTCCTCGGTTCTATTGCATTACTACATCAATTACGCAATTTCCATTTCATGGCTAAAGATCTATTTCTGGAAAGTCTAAGCCTCCTTTTAAGTTCTCTAGGTGTTTACTAAGTGATCACTATATAAGGATCAGAGATTCAACACAATTCAATTTCCTTGGTCAAACATCCCACTTTCAGGTCCATCAAAAAAAAGATGCTTGAAGACTTTGCTCTATACTAATAACAGAAAGGCTGAACAACTGAGAAACTTTCCTGTGTCTGGATTGTATCTCTCCATTATCTTAAACATCTTTTGGGATATTATTCAATATGATGATGTTCTCGTAGATAACTCCTAAGAAGGAATTATCACAAATAAAATATCCAATAAAAAAATCCAAATGCAACCATTCAACTCTCTGAGAAAGCACTAGATCCTAAGCTTGATGCTGTTCCCCTCCTCTTAAATAGTTCCCTCAAACGTATTATATCTGGAATCATTATGATCAAATAAGCTAAAATACAGCATGTCTCTTTCTTTTTTATTTTTTAATATTTATTTTTTAAACAATTTTTATTAGATATTTTCTTCATTTACATTTCAAATGCTATCCCGAAAGTCCCCTATACCCTCCCCCTACCCTGCTCCCCAACCCACCCATTCCTGCTTCTTGGCCCTGGCATTCCCCTGTACTGGGGCATATAATCTTTGTAAGACCCAGGGCCTCTCCTCCCAATGATGGCCAACTAGGCAATCTTCTGCAAAAGACAAAAATCATAAAAGAAGGAGGGAAGGGCAAAAGTTGTGATATGAGGGATTTGGGCTAAGTGTCTAAGGTAGGGACGTTCAACTGCTGTGTGTGCAGTCAGAGGAGATGGAGTATGACAATCACTTAATCCAACTTCACAACAGCCACCATTTTCATCCATATGACCTTGGCCTCTAGATATAAATGATATGAAACTATCAATCATTCCTTCTCTTGGCATATCTGTGTAGAGAGCTGCCTGAAACCTGCAAAATCATGGCTGGTAAAATCTTAGAAACACACTGCCTTCTACTTAATTCAAAAGCACACTTCCACGTCCTGGCAGTAAAATAACCAACCAACTCATCAGTCACTGAGGAGGAGCGGTACCACCTCTCCCAGAACCACAGGAAGCTTTCCCAGACCAGAACCAGTACTTAATGCTGACTAGAGGAAAATATCATTTTAATTGTTTCATTTGGGGTATTTTTAAGTCTCCCTCATTTAAGTACTGTGATGTATACTTTAATAAGTCAAGTCTTTGTTACTTGGCAAGCTCTGCCAGGGCAAGCACATGCCAACAGACCCCTTTATTGCTTCTCTACCCAAATCAGTTTCCCATGCCCTAAGACAGCTGGCCTACCAAAATGAATGGTCAGTGGAACAATAGTTCTATTGACAATTATAAAGCCATTGAATTCTGCATAACCAAGAACTTGGTCATTTTTTAAAATGTATTCTCAAAAGGTACAGCATATACCAGGTTTGTGACCTATAGAAATGCCCACACATTATCTTTTGAGAGTCTTTGCAGGTATAGCTTGTTCCTGAAACCCCCTTTACCCAGGCCTCTGTTCTGCTTATTCTCTATCCGTTCAGGTCTCTAATACACATTATGCCACCAGATAAACCTGGCAATCCTAAATGACATTCTTACTCAAGACTTGTATAAACATCTATTCTATTCTATCTATCTATCTATCTATCTATCTATCTATCTATCTATTCAAACACATAGACATATGTGTGTATGTGTTATAATCTGTTTCTTTTATTTGACCCAGCCTCATAAAACCCAGATTGGCCTCAACGTAACTGTAGCTGAGCATGCCTCTAACCTTCTAATCCCCCAGCCTCTGCTTCTGAGTGCTGGGATTACAAGCATGCAGGACCATGGCCAATTTATGCAGTGTTTAGGGTCAGATCAAGGACTTTGCACATGTTTCACAAACATTCTACCAACTGAGCTACATTTGCTGCCCAAAGCTCTGGATCTGGCATGCAACAAATATGAACTAAAGAGATGGTAAATGTATGAATGGGGGAGTAGATGTAATGAATTTCCTCAAGGAGAGAAATATTTTGTGTTTTCACTATATTACAAAAGCAACAGTTTGCAACATGTCTGCAAACTAGCATCATTGAAATACAGTAATGTCTCAAAGGGACTACGTTAAACCTTTCTATCAGAAAGAAAATTCCCCGTGGATAAAAAACAGGAAAGCAATGTCTGTGCTGAGGGAAACTTCTGTTTGAAAAGAAGATTCTTGAAGTCAAAGCCTTACACTGGAAGTGGTTTTGCTTTTGTTTTGTATTGAAAGCATGATGTATGTTTGACAAAGCCATTTCTTCCTGTGATTTATGTACTATTTGTTTTAAGTGCATCAATCTCACACAGAGAAAACACAACAGTTACACAAAAAAATTTATACAGGGCTCTTGTCGAGCGCTGAAGAGCAGGTACGCCCTACTTTGGGTTTGCAGCCATAGAGATATTTATGGGAAGAGCTGTGTTAAACTCCACAAGGTATTCCTTGCCAAAGCATCTGTATACTGCTCTGCCCTCAGAAGCATCTGTTGTCTGGATAATTTCCTCCTTATAGATCTAGGCAACATGAGACAGCATTTTCAGATATCTCTGGCTGGATCCCAACTCTGTATTCACAAACTCATTGATTGTGGGGAAGGAGGGGAAGGAGGAGGTGGGATGGGGGAGGAAGACACAGAGCCCAGAGAGAGCTAGCTGAACTTGTTGGAATTTATCGAGCAGACCTGCATATAACCTGCAGCTGTAGCTCCAGAGAACACGTGGTACTGGCCATGTCTTATTTCTCTTTTTTTTTTTCCATATTAAAAAAAGAGGGACTCAGCTACTTTTCTGATAGCATAGATTAAGCCATTTGTTCTCTTTCATTAAAGGACTCTATATCTGAAATTTGGTTAGAAATTTGCCTGAGACCATAAAGTGTTTAGCAGAGAAGTGTGAGACCCAAGTTCAGCTTTCTACCTCCAAGCAGGCATGATGACCAACCTGTAATCCAAGATATGAAAAGTACAGACAGGGGTGGAGAGGCAGGACACCAGCACACCAGATTAGCCAAGTTGGTAAACTCTAGGCTCCAGGGGACAGGGGGTAGAGGTAGAAACAGAGACGGATAGAGACACAGAGAGACCGTATCTCAACATATAAGGTAGAGAGCCCTTGAGAAAGATACCCATCACCGAACTTTATTCTTCATAAACGTGTACATGTGCCCACAAGTGTGACCCTACATTTACAGACAGTTCACATCTATACACACAAGAAGGAAAATATTCTATTTCCTTTAAAGATTTATAACTAGTTTTCAAGATTTTAATCAACACTCTGCCACTATCCTGGGTGGCTTCCTCAACTCTACCTAGTAGCAAGCATTCTGCCCATACTTTCAGTCTAATACAACTGGGGGATTGGCTTTCTTTAATATCAAATATACAGTTCACAACCTTCCACAAGTAGTGGTCTTAGAGGGAAACTGTTATGGGGGAAAGGTTAGCTTTCTAGTTGGATTTGAGACACACCACACAGGAGGGAAACCTAACCCAAAGCCAGGGAGCCATCAGCCACAGGGGAAATCTACTACTTGTTGTTACTACTTATATACTAAATAGACATGTTGGGCCCTTCAAACTTCTAACTATTTGGCTATGCCCTTACCTTAGTGCCTGTAGTATACACTGAATTGGTGAAGTATCGTGTGCTTTTTGAGCTCACTGCAAACCATCCTGTGAAAGCAAGACCATTTTAGACCTACACCTGCCTCAAAGTGTCTCCCAAAGCCCCTTTACTGGGGGATGAACTGATTCCCTGCATCACTGTCAGGGAAGGAAGACAACAGCAAATAGCCCAAGAGCAAATCGACCATGTCCTTGACATGAACTTTGAGCTGTCCTATAAGGTGAACCCAAACATTATTGTATATCTCATGATATAAAGATGCCTGCAGTAGGAAAGAGAATCCAGAAATTCAGCCATCAGAGGCTCATCCACAGAGAGAAAACTTAGTTCTAGCTAACTGCCTCATCTTTCCTAGTTGGTTTTGGATAGGCATGAGTACTTGATTGGATGAGATTTGATGATGTTATCTCTATCTGTGGCTGTCGACTATTTCCCTTAGAGTCCTGAACTAAACTTTCATGGTGCTCTACCCAGGACTCCCAGTGAGAACTCCAGCTGATTGGCTTAGAGATACTTTCCTACTAAATGTCTGCTAGACATTTTGAATGCCTAAGTTGATGTTTTACTATACATCTGTTTATCTGCTACTTGATATTTATTCTTTTACTTTGTCTCACTACCTACTTAATGAGCCTACTCATTAAAAACCAAAAGTATGGCTATTATAAATACTTCCCCAGACTACATTGGCCAATGTTACTCCAAACCTTGGTCGAAGAAGCAGCTTTTTTTTTTTTCCTGCAGTACAAAGCAGCTACTGTATAGACTCAGAACTCTGGTCAAAGTGCTAAAAATAAGTGACTCGTAAGCACTCAGTCCTAAGTGAGACATCTATAACAACCCCTTCAAAGATCAAGGAACAGAATAGAAGATAGAGTCAGAAAAGTGTATGTGGAGGAATACTGTATAACTATCTTCTAGACCTGGCATTGCAATTGCATACATAGACTCAAATAAATGTTGTTACTTGCACAAGATTGAGCCTGTCTACAATCTTTCCTGGATGGAAGAGAGAATCATGAGGCTTCCTCCCCCTTCCCTGGAAACTGTAGTCTGTTAGTGGGATGCTAGCAGAGGGGAAGATATTTTCTTTAGTTGGTTAGCCACTGACAAGTTGTCTCTGATCCAATAAATAACCCCTCATGCATGCTTATACAAGGAACCATAATTCGACTCATCAAGTTACACAAAACACACATAGACACACACAGACACATACACACACATAGGCACACACACATATATATATGTATGTGTGTGTGTGTGCATAAACAAAGACACACATAAACAGAGGGGAGAGGCAACAAAGACAAATAAAGAGATGAGAAAAGAGCAAGAACTGTCTTGGAAGAAAAGGGAGCTTGAGAAGGGGAAGAGAACGCTGAGAAAGTAATAAGGGCTTAACCATGATCAAAATATGTTATATATGTGAATTAAATTGACAAAAGCATCTTACTCTTTCATACATTATTGTTGCATATGTTGGGAGATTTTTTGATAACCTGAGAAGGACCACCATATTTCTTTTATTGATATCCTTCAGGCTTTGCTCTTCAGGCTCTATGATGAGCATCGATTGATGGGAGAGACATATCATGAGTCCTGCAATTCGTGAGTTTCAGGAAGGACTCTGTACCTACTTTCATGGGCACCCATTGAACTCATGGTTTTCCATTCCTGCAGCTTTAGATGCAGTCTTCAGCTAAGATAGAAAAGCCAACATTTCAGTTTTATCATACAGTAGCCCCTAGAAGAGAGACTGTCTTGGTTCTCCGGGGCATTTTGGGATGTCTATGAGGAAAGCTCACTGAATACATGTGAAGAGTTTAATGGTCAAATGTCACTGCCCTAAGCTGGACTCAGGAAATGGCTCTTCTCAAACAGATAAGATCTGAGTACTGTGGCGTGTGATGCTTCCTCTACCTTCTGCCATGAATAATTTATCAAAAAGCATTCTCAAATTCTGAACAACACAAATACAGAATGAATTATTAATGCGAGCTTCCCCAACCAAATCTAGTCTCTCCCTTTCTGATTCTATCCTCCTCACCCCTCTTGCCACAGCTCCACAGAAAACTCTGTTCTGGGCTTTTCTGACAAACTGCTATGTCCTCAAAATGTTTGTATCTTGTTTCTTAATCTGTAAAGGATAAGCTTTGGATAAATGGTCTTATGGTCTGTTGATGCTGATAATCTGTCATTTTTATGTAGACTTATAAGTCCGAGTGATTTTCTTTGCTGCTTCTCTGGGTTAGGATTTGCAAAATCTCCAGCAACTGTAAGCTCAGGTCAGTCCTTAGAATATGCCTTTTGTGGGCGACAGCAAGGCATGCATCCAAACCATTGGTGGCACTCACTCAAAATGATGAGCGGGACCATCAGACAGGATGCTGAAATTAAAATTTGTACATCAGTGACTCTGACAGATGAATTTTCCAGTTGCTTCCAGATGTCTTGGGACCAGTTCTTGCCATTTCCCATCAGCCTCTCCTACTCCTCTCCTACCACGCTTTCACCCTGCTTTGTCTTCTGTGTTTCCAGTCAGACACTATTTCCCATCATCTGAAATGAAACTAAAGGATAGGGAAGCAGGTGAGTGTTGGGGGTGAGATGGCAGCAGAATGCAGTTAGGAGCAGAGAGTGGTTGCTAACATAACTTACATACATTAACTTCTCCTTATTTTTGGTCTGTGGACTTCCCATTGAGATAAAGAACACCGTTGTCTCGAGGACAAAAAAAAAGGAGGCCTGATAATCTATGGTGATGTCTAGCCTCAGCACATCCTGTCATTAGTCAGCAATCAGCAGGGTGTGGTACAGTCACCCTAGGGAGCCTGAGAGTCTAGGAGCGCACAGTAGCTGCTGAGATGTCAGAAAATGTGCTGTAGCTTCTGGGGGAGGGGCAGAGAATGGAAACCATGAAAGAACAAAATAAAGACGAGAGACAGAGAGACAGGATATGCATTTGCCTGACAGTTTGGGCATCTACCTCAGGTACACCTAATCTGGGAAAGCTCACTTTGGTCTGAGGGTAATGACATTAGACTTCAAAGATGAATTTTCTTCAGCATGTTTAAAAGGACAGGTAAATATATAAAGAAATTGTGTCATTGTGTTGACACTTGTATTAATTGATCCTGAATGAGAGAATGGAATACTGTAAAAACACAGTGTGCATCACTGAAAAACATTAGCTAAGATGAGTGCAAGTTCACACTAGTGGCTATACAGAGGATCCTGAGATTTAGATAAGATTTTGCTAAATTTTAGTTCAACATTTAATAACAAGCCATGTAACAGGCTCTGTCATGATAAAGAATGAAAAAGACCCACATTCTGATCTGTGAAACTGATCACTGTAGTATATGTTCAGCCTTCTTGGTTGCTGGCAAAAGAAACTATTCTACTGTTTCAACTAAAAGTATTAATTTTAAGAAAGTTACTAAGTGTGTATACTTTGCTCCAAGACCAGCCAAGTGAATCCTTATAACCTCTCTAGACACCATTCCCGATGCCCAGGGCTAACCTGAATACCACATCCATTGTCCTAACCTAGTCTGGCCACCCCTAGCCATACTGACCTCAAACTCTAGAACCAGGATACACATCCTGCATGCCAGCGTATCCCCCTTTGTCTCAGTGACTTCCTCTCATCCAGACTATATAAAACTTGTAGGTTCAACCTGACCACACACCCTGTGTTCTCTCCATATGAAACATGGGACTAGCAAAAGAAGTTCACATGTGCAGATCTCATCACAAAAATATGAACAATATGAAAAATGGAGATGGTATTTCCCACTCAAAGTCCACTAGTCCTATAGAAATGTTCTTCAATGAGAATTACCTATTTGAACTCAGGGGGGCAGACACAGAATTTAAAAAATCATAAACTTCTTCAAAGAATTCAAGGAATTTGAAGAAGACAAAAAGAAACAATTTGATGAACTTAAAGAAAACAAGCACATGGATGATACCCAAGAAAGCACAAAGATAAAGCTGAATGAAATGATGAAGACAATCAAATTTGAGAACATATGCAATAAAGATACAGAAATGTTGAAAGAAACTCAATCTGAAATGAAAATGGAACTGGAAAACTCAATAACCCAGTTAGCAAACTCAACAGAAAGCCCAATGTGTAGAATTGATCAAGTAGCAGATAGAATGTCAGGACTCAAAAATAGAGTCGACTAGACAAAACAACCAAAAAATATTTAAAAAATATATTTTAAAGGGTAAGAAAGGAACATATTGTAAATATAAAACATCACAAAAAGGCCAAACCTTCTGATCATAGGCATAGATAAGGAAGAAAAATCTCTAAGTCAATGAAATAAGCCAGATCTTCAACAAGATCATAGAAAAAAAACTTTTTCAAATTAATGAAAGACAGACTCATACAAATACAAGAGGTATACAGAACGCCAAATAGACAAGAAAATTCTTGTGTCATATCACAGATAAAGCATGAAATATGCAAAAAATAAAGAAAGAGTATTCAAAGCTGCAAGAAAAAAACAAACAAACAAACAAAAGCCCCATTTTAAAGGGAAAGCCATCAGAATAACCACTGATTTCTCAATGGAAACTTTGAAAGTCAGGAGTATCTGGAATAATGCACTTCACATTCTAAAAGACCACGACTACCAACTTAGACTAATTTGCTAAAAAAAAAAAAAAAAAAAAAAAAAAAAAGATCATATGCCCCAGTACAGGGGAATGCCAGGGCCAGGAAGTGGGAGTGGGTGGGTTGGGGAGCAGGGCTTGGGGAAGGTATAGGGGACTTTCGGGATAGCATTTGAAATGTAAATGAAGAAAATATCTAACAAAAAATGAAAAAAAAAAAAAACATCTGCCATAGTTCAAGGAGAAACAAGTTTCCATAATACAAACAGCCTTAGATAGTCTATGACCACCCAAACCAATCCTAGAGAGACTACTGGAGAATATAAATATAGCCAAGAGACTATAGAATGAAAACAAATGAAGTTAGAATTAATAAAATGCATGATCCTGGATAGGGGAACACTAGGCTGCTGAGGCAGGAGTGGGTGACCAGGTAGGGGAGTACCCGTATAGAAGCAGAGGGAGGGAGGAGGGAATAGGGGGCTGTGGAGGGGAAAATGGGAAGGGGGATAGCATTTGAAATGTAAATAAATAAAAATAACAAATAAATAAATAAAGCAAAGAACAAACAGCAAAAAAATTGACTGCAATTAATATATATTTCAATGACAACTTTAAATGTTAATTACCTCAATTATCTAATCAAAAGATATACATAGTCTGAATGAGTTACAAAAAATATCCATCTTTCTTTTTTTTCAATTTATTTCAATTTATTTTTAATTTATTATATAAAAATATTGCAAATAAAAAATATCACACAGAGAATTTTAACGGACCCAGACAACCCTTTCTGTCCTCTACAAGAAACTCCCATTAGCATTAAAGACTCTCACCAACTTAAAGTGCAAAGATGAGAAAAACAATTCTCTAAATCTAAGGAGAGCAGGAAGCAAGCAGGCATTTCTATCCTAATCTCTGACAAAACAGAAGTCAAACTAAAACTAATTTAAAAGATAAAGAAGGACACTTTATTCTAATCAAGGAACAATTAACTTAGAAGATAATACCATCTGAAATGTATATATACAAAATTATGATGCACTCAGTTTCATAAAAAGCATACAATTGAAATTAAGGACAGATTAGCATGAACCCATTAGGAGCAGGTGATTTCAATACCCTACTTTCTCCAATAGACAGGTTATCTGACCAAAGAATAAACAGGGAAATATCATAATGAAGTGACATCATATAGTAATTGATGTAACAGACATCTAGAGGATATTCCAGCCAAACACTGAAGAAAACACTCTACTCAGCCTCCCCGAGAAGGTTTTCTACAATAGGCCACACCCTGTATCACTTAACAAATTCAGAAAAAGTGAAATAAAATCATGCATTTTATTATATTGCAATAATACTGAAAATCAACAGCAAACAAAAGTCTAGTAAATACACAAACTTATGGACATTAAGTCCACAATGCTCCAGAGTATTTGATCTTTTGATATAATATTTGACAAAGATACCAAAAAAATTTACATGGGAGGAAAGATGGGATCCTTAATGAATAGTGTTGGGAAGACTGGATGTCTAGTGCAGAATAATTAGACCTGCATCTATTACCTTGAGCATAAACTAGCTCCATGTGGCTAAAAGGCCTAAATGCAAAACCCAAAATACTTTCTACTACTATAATAAAGAATGTGAGCAGACTATATCACAAACGTATAGGAGAAAACTTTCTGTTGAGGACTGTCTTTGCGAGGGATGTACAGCCAACAACTTACAAGTGGGACCTCATAAAACTTCAGGGCTCTGCAGAGCTAAGAAACAATTGTTCTAGTCAAGTGAACAGGAAGCCCAGAGATCAGGAGGTGGTCGTTACCATTTATACATCCAACAGAGGATTAATTTCCAGAATAGATAAAGAAATAAAAAACAAGAGTAAAAAAATTACAAATGATTCATTCAAAAATTAGGCTATGCATCTAAACATCTAATTATCAAAGAATAAATAGAAGGGGCTAAAAAATAACTCAAACAACGTCCATCACTCTTTCAATTAGAGAAAATAATCAAAACAACCTTGAGATCTCAGACCTCATTTTACCCCACTCAGAAAGACTAAGATCAGCAAAACAACCAGCAGCAATGCTGGTTATGTTGTATGGAAAGAGAACCCATATTCATGGCTATTGAGATTGTGAACTGGCCCAGGATTCTGGAAATCGATGTAGAGAACCATCAAAAATTTAAAAATAAATCTACAATATGACTCAGCTATACTACTTCTCGATATATGCCCAAAGGACTTGACACCTGGTCAGCCATGTTCATTTATGCTCTAATTACGATAGCTGGGAAATGGAAAAACCTAAATGTCCGTGAATGCATGAATGGATAAGGAAAATGTGATACATATAAACAATGGAATACTACTGAACTATAAAAAAATTAAAACCATGAAACTTACAGGTACATGGATAGAACTAGAAAGATTATGCTAAGTAAGCTAACCTAGACCCAGAAGGACATATGCTGCACATCCTCTCTTATCTGTGATTTCTGACAGCAAACCTTCAGATATAAATAAGCGCATAACCTGGAGTGACTGCAGAAACCAGAAACATAAAGGGGACCACAGTGAGGATGAGAAGAGCTGTATAGAGACAGGAATAGCATGCTGTAGGTGATTGAAACTGGGAGGAAATGGGTAAAGTGTGTGCAGGGCTTTAACTGGGAAGCAGAGAGGGAGGTCAGTACAGAAAGAGAGGGAGGATATACAATAAATGGCCTTGATTTTAATGGAATGCATTAGAGGAAGAAATGGAGAAAATGTTATAATTATATATTAATTTTTAATTAAAATATAGAAGAAAATAATAATTAAATTGCTAGCCCTTGAAGATTCTCCTACCCCAACAATAAAACAAGATGAATAAGCAACTTGTAGAACAGGTGAATAGCTGTGTATCATCCTGGAAATAAGAGATACCACCTGCCAGAGATATATTACATAGCAATCCCATGTAGCAGACTTAGAACCCTGCATACCTCTACAGTGGTTGGTAGCAGTGATGCTATTGCTCCTACCACCAAGAAAAGCAACTAAATTCTGCGTCCTAATAGTGACACTTTATTTATCTCCCAAGATGGAGGCCTCAACTCTAACCTAGTGAATATTGCTTAGTTCTGGGACTTATCAAGTATATGCATTGGGGTTTACTCCTTAGGTAGAAGAGGTAAATGAAAGTAGACAGGCAAAAACAAAAAAACAAACAAGCAAACAAAAATCAGGAAAAGAGATTAAAAAGGAAATGATAAACACTCAAAGCAGGTAACTCTGTTTGATGTAAAATAGTCAGTACCATAAAGGCAAAGGAGAGGCCACTCACCAAGATAGTCATGGGCACTGTACATAGAGAAAAGTGAACTTAAGTCCGGAGTCAGGAGTAGTGCAGGAGATGTCAGAAAGGCAGGGGAAGATGGTGACTTTGAAAACCCATAGCACTTAATTCTTCTGGCACCAAAGTTTTGAATTCCAGATTCTCAGTGACAGTGACATGGCTCAGGGCATGCTTCTGAAAAGTAGCTTGGGAAATGACAAGACCAACCCATCACGGTCTCAGGGGAAGACTCAACAAGGCCTTCTACATGCAACCACACTGAGGTACAGAGACGAACCAAAAGCCCTTCTCTATGATTAGAGAGACCCTATCCTTGGGTCCTCTTGGGCCACACTACCATCTCTGGTATGTTCCAATGTATTTGATCTTTTGGAAAAATTTTTACGAAGCAAAGTCAGGGTTAGATTGCACTAAAAGTATTATTCAGAAATGATCAAAAGATGGGAAAATGCCAATTGATTTTTAAGTACCTTGTGCTTTGAAATTTGAAAGGGGTCTCAGGAGCAAATACAGAATATCAGGAAGAGTATTTTAATTGGCCAATATGAGGATAGAGTAAATAAACCAAAAATAATGCTAGCCAGGAAGAAAAATATATACAATAACTGTTTAAAAGTTGAACTGACCATTCATTACACTTACCAAATCTTTTTTTTTGGGGGGGGGTGGTTCACTGGTTTTTTATTGTTGTTTTCCTTCTGGAGACAGAATGTTGTTATATACAATGAGATATAGTATTCAATATTGGATGGAGCTACAAATTATACCTTTTGTGTATTTATACTTTCTTGTCTTAGAATACTCCAAGCTTAAGGTTTAAAGGCCTAGTTTTAAGATAGCTACCAGAAAATATGAATTTCTACATCTTGTTATATCATGAATACATTGCAAAGAGGGAGCTCAGAATTCAGTCCAGTTTTGTTAAGAACTGTGTCCACCACATGATTTTTGGTAAATAAGCCAGAAACACACACTGGAAAAATGAAATATAGCATCTTCAATAGTGCTGCTCAATCTGGATGTCTGCATGAAGAAGAATGCAAATAGAGTCATACTTATCACCCTGGACAGAACTCAATTCTTTTTTTTTTTTTTTAGATTTTTCCACTTTATTAAAACATAATATACAGAAGACATCTCTGAATAGCAGTACAATTCACAAACATATCTAATGTTTAAGGACAATCGTAGAATTTGAAGAAAGAGAAAATAAAACAGTAATGGTTTGGAGAAATTTACAGTTAGAAACTGAATTGGGGAAAATGGTGCCTTTATTATATATAAAGAAATAAACTGGGTAAGTTTATATGGATTCCCAGGAAAGATGATAGGTGGTAGGTGCCATTATATACTAAATACTGTTCATTTCTCTCTGCCTTATAGGTCCGCACTTCATAAGATGTCACAATTCTGAGTCTGTGTATGGTTGAAGAAAACTCAATTCTAAATAGGTAAAAGACTTCAACGTAAAACCAGATATACTGAACGGATAAAATGAAAAAAATGAGGAATAGCGTTGAACTCACTGACATAAGAAAAGACTTTCTGAACAGAACACCCTTAGCATAGGCACTGAGGTCAACAATAAGTGGGACCTCATGAACATGAGAAGCATCTTCATGGCAAAGGACACAGTAATTCAGACCCAGCAGCAGCCTACATAATGGGAAACATTTTCACCAACTATGCATTTGTGAAAGTGCTAATATCCAAAATATATAAAGATTTAAAAAAAAACTTGATATCAAGAAATCAAATAATCTAATTAAAAAATTGATCCAGATCTTAATGGAAGATTCTCAATAGAAGAAACCCAAATGGCTGAGAGACAAAAAAATGTTTAGCATCCTTAGCATCTGGGAACAGCAAATCAAAACTACATTGAGATTTCATCTTATTCCTGTCACAATGGCTAAGATCAACAACAACAAAAAAAGTGACAGCACAGGCAGGCCAGGATGTGTAGTAAGGGGAACACTAGTCCATTACTGGTGGGAATGCAAACTTGTCCAAAACTATGTGTGCTGGTCCCTCAGGAAGATGGGAATCAATCTACCTCAAGATCTTGGGCATATACCCAAAGACATCCTACTACAAAGATACCTGCTCAACCATATTCACTGATGCTCTGCTCATTAATAGCCAGAAATTGAAAACAGCCTGGATGATCTGCAACAGAAGAATAGATAAAGAAAATGTGGTACAGGACTTAGATTTCTTTAAGGGGACAGCCACTGAGAGTTTGACCATACTCCAAATAAGTATACAAGCAACAGAAATTGAACATTTTTCTTCTTTTTTGGGGGGGGAGGGAGGGAGGAGAAGTCACAAGGTGGAAGGAGACATGGAAAGACTGGGAAATGAGTGTGATCAGGGTGCATGATTCCAAAATAATCTATTAAAATATTACATAATTTTAAAAATTTAAAAATGTGGCACATTACACATTATACCCATTTTTCTAGAAAGAGGTACCCAATATTTTTACATATAAAAATAATCACTGTTTGGCTGCTATCTTGTCTCTTTGTGACCATCTGACTCACATCAAAGGGATTCCCATGAAGCAAGACTTTCACTTCTAAAACCAGCAAACACACACACACACACCAAGTAAAAGAACACATGTGATATGTGTCTTTCTGAGTCTGGCTTATTTCTAGTTGCATCAATTTTCCTGTAAGTACCATTATTCCAGTTTTCCTTATAATTAAAAACAAATCATACTATATATTGGTCTTGAGAGTAGAGAGAAAAGATCTTAAGTGGCAAGTGGAAAGAGGAAAGAAAAAGAAGACTAATAGAATTTACGTGACATGGAAGTAGAAAGGGACCCTATTTGTAGCAAAGAGGGGGACCAGCAAGAAAGAGGAGCTGGGGATAGGAGGTTGGAGGGAGGAGAGGAATGAATAATAAAATCCTATAATGATGATACACATGCAAGATAATGTCATCATGAAACTCAGCATTTTGTATGTTTGCTTTAAAATCAGTTGAAAATAGAAAAGAGCAAGAATGCAACCGAAGAAATTGTGGGTAAAGCAAGACGGTGAATTCTTCATTCCGCAAGCTTTCCCTGTCCTACTGAACTAAGGGGATAGAAAAATGTGAATTCTTACCCACAGTTTAATCTACACATTTATCACCGGCTGATGCTAGCAGCAGCTGACTACCGTTCACTTGGTGACATGTGACATTCTCAACACACTGGGGATGTTTGAGAGAAATGGCTGATGGCCTAGCAATGGAAACCTTGAGCTGTTGGTTCTTCCAACTAACTTAAAGATTTCAACAAAAGACCTTCGAGCCCTCAACTCAGAAGCGTTCTCTAAAAGGCTGGTGTTTGCTTCCCACTTGCTCAAGTCTATGAGGACTTGAATGTTGGAAAGAAGAGAGCATCTATGATACATCCAATTTTCTCCCTTTTTCTCTTCAAATGTCTGATATGTACTCTCCGAGCCTGAGACACATGTAACTGTTCTCAGTACAGTGGTCATATTTTCACAAATGCTACATCCAGATGTCTTACTTATCCATTGCTGTGATAAAACACCAAGACAACTTAGAAAAGAAAGTGCTTAAGTTGGGGCTTAGATTTTCAGAGGGTAGAGTCTATGATGGCAGAGCAAAGGTCTATAATAGGAACAACTGAAAGCTTACATCGTGATCCAAGTGTGTAGAAAACATGAAGTCCTTGTGTTCACAGATAGCCACCAGGAAATTCAGGAATCTTAAACATGCATGGTTGTCTCTTCAAAAAGACAAATATGTAACCTGTATTTCATACAGAACACTGGGAATGGATGTGGTTTGTAGCCTAATAACCTCTGTAGGGTATGACCAGGCCACATCTGGCTCCCCCAGTCTATATCTATAGCACTATTTCCCTCAGATCCTCATCTTAAGAATTGTTTATCTAAGCCGGGCGGTGGGGGCCCACACCTTTAATCCCAGCACTTGGGAGGCAGAGGCAGGCAGATTTCTGAGTTCCAGGACAGTCTGGACTACAAAGTGAGTTCCAGGACAGCCACGGCTATACAGAGAAACCCTGTCTCAAAAAAAAAAAAAAAAAGAATTGTTTATCTAGAGCCTGCTTTCCAAGTTAATCTGTAGAACCCATCCTTATGGGAGATGTCACAGGTACTTTACAAATGGGAGTGACAGTGGTTTATAGACCAATGACCTTTGCACAATCTGTATGACTGAGACCATAGCACATCTTCCTGGGGACCCTTAAGGTATCTATAGAACTCATCTTTATGGAGGATGTCACATGTACATTTTTTAAAAAGAGTTTTGATGTAATCATGTCTTAGGCTTTGTTATACACACAGGACTGAGTTAATTATCACCAAGAAACTTTTTTCAAATTGTGCTTAATATTCCTGAAATAGACTACCCAGCATCAGACTCTTGAAGTTTGAACCAACATTGGCTACTGAGTCAAGTCATGTTGAATTTCCTTCTCAGCTCACATGGACAGACCCTCTGCAAGTCATGGTGTTTGTAGACGTACAAGTAGAAGACAGTAAGTGTGGACATCATCAAATCCTGATATAAGGATTCCAGAGCCAACAACACTGAATTTGTTGACAGCATCCATGATTCTCAGAAATGTAAGCTTTCCCCCTCCATTCTATGTCTACTGGAGGACCACAAAGGACAGAGACTGGCACTGAAGCAGTTCAGCAAGTTTTCAGTTACTCTGGGAAATTTACAATGACTCAAACACTTTTAGAACTGGGGTTATGTCTTATTTATGGCCAGAAATAAATGGCATGTTCCGAGTGATGTATTGGAATAGTAGAGCAAAAATGTCACCAATATAATGGTCAGAGTTTGTAGGAACCAACAAAGGACAGTTTTGTATAGATTTAAACCTAAAATGGACAAGGTACAAAAGCAATTATGAGATGCTATAAGATCCCTGAATAAGATACTGATGAGTGCCACCTGCCAAAAGTGGTGAAATCCATATAGAGGTACAACATGCCTGGCAGGCCAGGAACTTAAGAACTAAACATCTGGATCTCTCTCTTTTACAGCATGACTCATAGAAATACCCCATTCCCTTCGATCAAAGAGACCTAGAAGTGAAAGGACAGACCACTCACTGACATAGCCACAGACCACCATCTAGAACACAGAGAAACATAATGCAGTCTTGGATAAACAAAGAGCAGCTTCCACACATTACATAATACTTCTGTTATCTCTACTTCTTGGCCCAAGGGATCTCTGCTTCCTTGCTCTTAATTTGTGAGATGTAATCTTCAGGTGGGGTGTAACCTCAAGCACAGCAAGGATCCTGTCTAGTTTTGTTCCCCCACTGTATCTCTGCCCTCAAGGACAGGGTCTGACACGCAACAGGTACCCAATAAATACTCCTCCTGGGTTATAAGATCATACCACTAGCATCAACTGAGTAAAGTCTAAATGTCCCTACTCGCAACTCTGTGCCTTTTCCTCTATATGTTTCATGGACATGGTGCAGATGTTGAGTGATTATCCCACAGTTGATGAAGAACTGGTATGGATCTGTTCACACTGCTGGAATCCATTTCATTGCAGGTCATGACCCTTCTCTCACTTTACCTAAAAACTTATCTAGCAACTTTATTTCTGCACACCAAAAAGGTTGTTACATTGCCACAAAGGTATAGGGTGAGGTAGTGGAAACCAGAGAAAGGCCAGGTTGATTTGCAAGTAGCTTTTTATACTTCTTAATATCTCCGACTTAGTTTCCCTGCATTGGAGAGGTTCTCCCTGCTGTCTGTGTGTTGTAATGACTTGAAGCTTTTGGAAGGTACCAGAGGATGGTTACAGCACAGACAATCTGACATAGCTAACTCTGCAAGTGCCTGGCATCCTAATTTTCTAACAATTATGGGGATTCTGGTGTCCCCAGAGTCAAGAAAGTCTTCTCTAGTCACTTCAAGTCAGCATTTCCCCAACATAATTTAGTATCCTCCCCGACCAATCAAAGTTGTTTTGATTTCCTGACTTCTGTATTAACCCAGTAATCCCCAGTACCCAGACCCTCTTTCTCATTGTCGTCTCCTTTCCAGCTTCAAGGAATTTCTTTCAGAGTCCTGAGGTTCACACATGGCTCTTTCTCCATCTTCCATGTCCACCATCAGCCTTGGTCCATCATCTGTCACTCGCAGCACTGACATAATATCCTCAGAGCTTCTGAAAGTTCCCAGCTTCGCCCACTTCAGCACCGTGGTCACTGGCCTGGGGGAGTCTGCGGACACCCGCAAGGACCCACACAGGATCAACCATGGGATTCTAAGACCTCTGGTGAGTGGAACACAGTGCCTGCTCCAATCCAATCGCTCAGGACGTCAGACTGCATTGATTAAGGAAGCAGGTAACCCTGCCTGATACGGGGCTCAAGTCCCTTCCAGCCTGCCCACTGCAGCAACATGGTCCCTGGCCCGGGGGAGTCTCCAGGCTCCCACAAGGACCCACACAGGATCCACCACAGGATCCTAAGTCCTCTGGTGAGTGGAACACAACTTCTGCCAGGAGGCAGGTTCAAACACCAGATATCTGAGCACCATCCCTGCAAGAGGGGAGCTTGTATGCAGAGAGTACTCTGACCACTGGAACGAATGATAGAGCTAGTCTCCCAGGTCTGCTGATAGAGGCTAACATAATCACCTGAGGAACAAGCTCTAACCAGAGACAACTATAACAACTAGCTCCAAAGAATACAATATGGCAAAAGGCAAATGTACGAATCCTACTAACAGAAATCAAGACTGCTCACCATCATCAGAATGCAGCACTTCCACGCCACCTAGACCTGGGCACCCCAACAAAACTGAAAAGCTAGACCCGGATTTAAAAGCATATCTCATGATGATGGTAGAGGACATCAAGAAAGACTTTAATAACTCACTTAAAGAAATACAGGAGAACACTGCTAAAGAGTTACAAGTCCTTAAAGAAAAACAGGAAAACACAACCAAACAGGTAGAAGTCCTTATAGAAAAACAGGAAAACACATCGAAACAGGTGATGGAAATGAACAAAACCATACTAGACCTAAAAAGGGAAGTAGACACAATAAAGAAAACCCAAAGTGAGGCAACGCTGGAGATAGAAACCCTAGGAAAGAAATCTGGAACCATAGATGCGAGCATCAGCAACAGAATACAGGAGATGGAAGAGAGAATTTCAGGTGCAGAAGATTCCATAGAGAACATCGGCACAACAATCAAAGATAATACAAAACACAGAAAGATCCTAACTCAAAACATCCAGGAAATCCAGGACACAATGAGAAGACCAAACCTACGGGTAATAGGAGTGGATGAGAATGAAGATTTTCAACTTAAAGGGCCGGCAAATATCTTCAACAAAATTATAGAAGAAAACTTCCCAAACCTAAAGAATGACATGCCCATGAACATACAAGAAGCCTACAGAACTCCAAATAGACTGGACCAGAAAAGAAATTCCTCCCAACACATAATAATCAGAACAACAAATGCACTAAATAAAGAGAGAATATTAAAAGCAGTAAGGGAGAAAGGTCAAGTAACATATAAAGGCAGACCTATCAGAATTACACCAGACTTTTCACCAGAGACTATGAAAGCCAGAAGAGCCTGGACAGATGTTATACAGACACTAAGAGAACACAAATGCCAGCCCAGGTTACTATACCTGGCCAAACTCTCAATTACCATTGATGGAGAAACCAAAGTATTCCACGACAAAACCAAATTCACACATTATCTTTCCAGGAATCTAGCCCTTCAAAGGATAATAACAGAAAAGAAGCAATACAAGGACGGAAATCACACCCTAGAACAAGCAAGAAAGTAATCCCTCAACAAACCAAAAAGAAGACAGCCACAAGAACAAAATGCCAACTGCAACAACAAAAATAAAAGGAAGCAACAATTACTTTTCCTTAATATCTCTTAATATCAATGGACTCAATTCCCCAATAAAAAGACATAGACTAACAGACTGGCTACACAAACAGGAACCAACATTCTGCTGCTTACAGGAAACCCATCTCAGGGAAAAAGACAGACACTACCTCAGAGTGAAAGGCTGGAAAACAATTTTCCAAGCAAATGGACTGAAGAAACAAGCTGGAGTAGCCATTTTAATATCGGATAAAATCGACTACCAACCCAAAGTTATCAAAAAAGACAAGGAGGGACACTTCATACTCATCAAAGGTAAAATCCTCCAAGAGGAACTCTCAATTCTGAATATCTACGCTCCAAATGCAAGGGCAGCCACATTCATTAAAGACACTTTAGTAAAGCTCAAAGCACACATTGCACCTCACACAATAATAGTGGGAGACTTCAACACACCACTTTCATCAATGGACAGATCGTGGAAACAGAAACTAAACAGGGACACAGTGAAACTAACAGAAGTTATGAAACAAATGGACCTGACAGATATCTACAGAACATTTTATCCTAAAACAAAAGGGTATACCTTCTTCTCAGCACCTCACGGGACCTTCTCCAAAATTGACCATATAATTGGTTACAAAACAGACCTCAACAGATACAAAAATATTGAAATTGTCCCATGTATCCTATCAGACCACCATGCCCTAAGGCTGATCTTCAATAACAACATAAATAATAGAAAGCCAACATTCACATGGAAACTGAACAACACTCTTCTCAATGATACCTTGGTCAAGGAAGGAATAAAGAAAGAAATTAAAGACTTTTTAGAGTTTAATGAAAATGAAGCCACAACGTACCCAAACCTATGGGACACAATGAAAGCATTTCTAAGAGGGAAACTCATAGCTCTGAGTGCCTCCAAGAAGAATCGGGAGAAAGCACATACTAGCAGCTTGACAACACACCTAAAAGCTCTAGAAAAAAAGGAAGAAAATTCACCCAAGAGGAGTAGATGGCAGGAAATAATCAAACTCAGGGGTGAAATCAACCAAGTGGAAACAAGAAGAACTATTCAAAGAATTAACCAAACGAGGAGTTGGTTCTTTGAGAAAATCAACAAGATAGATAAACCCTTAGCTAGACTCACTAGAGGGCACAGGGGACAACATCCTAATTAACAAAATCAGAAATGAAAAGGGAGACATAACAACAGATCCTGAAGAAATCCAAAAGACCATCAGATCCTTCTACAAAAGGCTATACTCAACAAAACTGGAAAACCTGGATGAAATGGACAAATTTCTAGACAGATACCAGGTACCAAAGTTAAATCAGGATCAAGTTAACGATCTAAACAGTGCCATATCCCCTAAAGAAATAGAAGCAGTCATTAATAGTCTCCTACCCAAAAAAATCCCAGGACCAGTTGGGTTTAGTGCAGAGTTCTACCAGACCTTCAAAGAAGATCTAATCCCAGTTCTGCACAAACTATTCCACAAAATAAAAGTAGAGGGAAGTCTACCCAACTCATTCTATGAAGCCACAATTACTCTGATACCTAAACCACAGAAAGATCCAACAAAGATAGAGAACTTCAGACCAATTTCCCTTATGAATAGCGATGCAAAAATCCTCAATAAAATTCTCACTAACCGAATCCAAGAACACATTAAAGCAATCATCCATCCTGACCAAGTAGGTTTTATTCCAGGAATGCAGGGATGGTTTAATATACGAAAATCCATTATATAAACAAACTCAAAGAAAATAACCACATGATCATCTCGTTAGATGCGGAAAAAGCATTCAACAAGATCCAAAACCCATTCATGATAAAAGTCTTGGAAAGATCAGGAATTCAAGGCCCATACCTAAACATGATAAAAGCAATCTACAGCAAACCAGTAGCCAACATCAAAGTAAATGGTGAGAAGCTTGAAGCAATCCCACTAAAATCAGGGACTAGACAAGGTTGCCCACTTTCTCCCTACCTCTTCAACATAGTACTTGAAGTCCTAGCCAGAGCAATTCGACAACAAAAGGAGATCAAGAGGATAAAAATTGGAAAAGATGAAGTCAAAATATCACTTTTTGCAGATGATATGATAGTATACATAAGTGATCCTAAAAATTCCACCAGAGAACTCCTAAACCTGATAAACAGCTTCGGTGAAGTAGCTGGATATAAAATTAACTCAAACAAGTCAATGGCCTTTCTCTACACAAAGAATAAACAGGCTGAGAAAGAAATTAGGGAAACAACACCCTTCTCAATAGTCACAAATAATATAAAATATCTTGGTGTGACTCTACCTAAGGAAGTCAAAGATCTGTATGATAAAAACTTCAAGTCCCTGAAGAAAGAAATTAAAGAAGATCTCAGAAGATGGAAAGATCTCCCATGCTCATGGATTGGCAGGATCAACATTGTAAAAATGGCTATCTTGCCAAAAGCAATCTACAGATTCAATGCAATACCCATCAAAATTCCAACTCAATTCTTCAACGAATTATAAAGAGCAATCTGCAAATTCATCTGGAATAATAAAAAACCTAGGATAGCAAAAGCTCTTCTCAAGGAAAAAAGTACCTCTGGATGGAATCACCATGCCTGACCTAAAGCTTTACTACAGAGCAATTGTTATAAAAACTGCATGGTATTGGTATAGTGACAGACAAGTAGACCAATGGAATAGAATTGAAGACCCAGAAATGAACCCACACACCTATGGTCACTTGATCTTCGACAAGGGAGCTAAAACCATCCAGTGGAAGAAAGACAGCATTTTCAACAAATGGTGCTGGCACAACTGATTGTTATCATGTAGAAGAATGCGAATCGATCCATTCCTCTCTCCTTGTACTAAGATCAAATCTAAGTGGATCAAGGAACTTCACATAAAACCAGGTACACTGAAACTTATAGAGGATAAAATGGGGAAAAGTCTCGAAGATATGGGCACAGGGAAAAAATTCCTGAATAGAACAGCAATGGCTTGTGCTGTAAGATCGAGGATTGACAAATGGGACCTCATGAAACTGCAAAGCTTCTGCAAGGCAAAAGACAAAGTCAATAAGACAAAAAGACCACCAACAGATTGGGAAAGGATCTTTACCTATCTTAAATCAGATAGGGGACTAATATCCAATATATATAAAGAACTCAAGAGGGTGGACTCCAGAAAATCAAATAACCCCCTTAAAAGATATGGCTCAGAGCTGAACAAAGAATTCTCACCGGAGGAATACCGAAAGGCTGAGAAACACCTGAAAAAATGTTCAACATCCTTAATCATCAGAGAAATGCAAATCAAAACAACCCTGATATTCCATCTCACACCAGTCAGAATGGCTAAGATCAAAAATTCAGGTGACAGCAGATGCTGGCGAGGATGTGGAGAAAGAGTAACACTCCTCCATTGTTGGTGGGATTGCTAGCTTGTACAACCACTCTGGAAATCAGTCTGGCGGTTCCTCAGAAAATTGGACATAGTACTACCGGAGGATCCTGCAATACCTCTCCTGGGCATATATCCAGAAGATGTCTCAACCGGTAAGAAGGACACATGCTCCACTATGTTCATAGCAGCCTTATTTATAATAGCCAGAAGCTGGAAAGAACCCAGTAGCCCCTCAACAGAGGAATGGATACAAAAAAATGTGGTACATTTACACAATCGAGTACTACTCAGCTATTAAAAAGAATGAATTTATGAAATTCCTAGGCAAATGGATAGACCTGGAGGGCATCATCCTGAGTGAGGTAACCCATTCACAAAAGAACTCAAATGAAATGTACTCACTGATAAGTGGATATTAGCCCAGAAACTTAGTATAGCGAGATATAAGGTACAAGATGCAAAACACATGAAACTGAAGAAGTACGAAGACCAAAGTGTGGACACTTTGCTCCTTCTTAGAATTGGAAACAATCACCCATGGAAGGAGTTACAGAGACAAAAGTTTTAAGCTGAGACAACAGGATGGACCATCTAGAGACTCCAATATCCAGGGACCCATCCCATAATTAGCCTCCAAACGATGACACCATGGCATACACTAGCAAGCCTTTGTTGCAAGGACCGTGATATAGCTGTCCCTTGTGAGACTAGGCCAGGGCTTAGCAAGCAAAGAAGTGGATGCTCACAGTCAACTATTGGATGGATCACAGGGCCCCCAATGGAGGAGCTAGAGAAAGTATCCAAGGAGCTAAAGGGATCTGCAACCCTATCAGTGGAACAACATTATGAACTAACCAGTAGCCCTGAGCTCTTGACTCTAGCTGCATATGTATCAAAAGATGGCCTAGTCGGCCATCACTGGAAAGAGAGGCCAATTGGTCAAGCAAACTTTATATGCCCCAGTACAGGGGAACACCAGGGACAAAAAATGGGAATGGGTGGGTAGGGGAGTGGGGGGGGGGTACTTTTGGGATAGCATTGGAAATGTAATTGAGGAAAATACGTAATAAAAAAAGGAAAAAAATAACAAAAACAAACAAACAAACAAACAAACAAAAAGAAAGAAAGTGCCCAGCTTCATCCTCTGCAGATGCAGAGATTCTGATGGGGTTTCTCAGCAGTACCAACTACCTCCTTCCCAACCATGTGATGTCTTTTTCATTAACATAAACCTTGCAAAGAGAGTTTTTTTTTATCATTTCATTTAAAAGCTTCTGGTCTGAAATGTGAGAAAAAACAAACGAGTTATTTTACTAAGGTGGCAAAACCATAGCTGTTTTCTGTTTTAGAGAGGTTTCATTTTTCACACTTTTTGATCTTATACTGCTATTTGTTTGTAAAATAAATAAAAAAATACAGAAGATGCCCAACAGGAAGCTTGAGGACTTTTTTACATCTATCTCAGAAGATTAAGCCAAAGGTTAAACAAATACAGGTGTTGTTTACAATTCTATCCCCAGGATTCTGAATATAGAACCCCAGGATTATTGTCAACAATTCCTTAGGTCTCTCCTTTGCCAGAAAAGCAGGCATCATTCTGCATCACAAGATTTTCCGTCTATGTTGGTGCTTTATTTTCCAAAATCGTGTTTCTACTCTATATTCTCTCTCTCCCCCCTGTTCCTCCCCCTGTCCCTCTCCCTTCTCTCCTCTCTCTCTCTCTCTCTCTCTCTCTCTCTCTCTCTCTCTCTCTCTCTCTCTCTCTCTCTCTCTCTCCCCCTCCACCCTCATTTCTTTTGAAACATGCCTGACTTTTTTTGTGCAATGACTTTTGCTCCTGACTAGACATTTCTAGCCAGATTCTCCCATTATATTCATACTTTACTCCTGCTCTCCTCTGCCCATACTTTTTCATCAAGGCATGCCCGGATGGCGATCTTTCCTGCCATAAAACATCAATGCAAACTTACCACATCTTTCTCAAGAGTTTATTATATCTGGGGACTATTGTAAGAGTTTGGCACATGTATCTCACCTAATCCACACAAAAACAGTGAAAATCAGGCCCTGTGGGAATTCCATTTAACCGATGAGAAAATGAGACACAAATATATTAAGTAGCTTGCTCAAAGTTATAAAATAACTGGATATAGGAGGTGGAGTTTTACCATGAGAAAATCTGGCTGGAAAAGCCCATTCTACTTTGTTCCATATATTGTTTATTTTGTGGTTCCCTCTATATATTGGAAAATATGCAAGGCTAAGATTCTTTAATTAAATACTTTACATTTCGGAACTGCATACTGTGATGGTTTGTATATCCTTGGACCAGGGAGTGGCACCGTCTGAAGGTGTGGCCTTGTTGGAATAGGTATGACCTGGTTGGAATGGGTGTGTCACTGTGGGTGTGGGTATAAGATCCTCACCCTAGTTGCCTGGAAGTCAGTCTTCCACTAGCAGCCTTTGGATGAAGACATAGAACTCTCAGCTCCTCCTGCGCCATGCCTGCCTGGATACTGCCATGCTCTCACCTTGATGATAATGGACTGAACCTCTGAACCTGTAAGCCAGCCCCAATTAAATGTTGTTTTTATAAGACTTGCCTTGGTCATGGTGTCTGTTCACAGCAGTAAAACCCTGACTAAGACACATACAAACATATGTTATCGCCAAAGCCAAACCCATAGCCTCCCCTCCAATTCTTCTCCCAACTTCATTTGCCATTATTTTCCAATTCATCTTTAGCCTATTCAATTGTACCCAGCCTCACATAGGCTCCAAGATAGCATCACACCCCAATGAAGAAAACACTATGTATGAAGGCCCAAATCACTTTACTTCAAGGCCTACGTTCCCTGAAACTAAACAAGGTCAAGACACCAAAGCCAAATGTCCCTGGCCTCTACTAGCATGTCTAGTTCATGATGAGATATTCCTTATAAAGCCTAATCTAAACTTTGCAGATGAGCTTGAGCTGAGCTTCCATCCATCCAAGCCAGGCAGAACGCCCTCCCCAGGATAACCCTCCAGATACAGCCTCCATCTCTGGGAAACTTCCAAGTCACCTCAGCATCTATCAAGCTGGTCCTCTGCCTATCTGGGGGAATGTTCCTATGGCTTTCTACATGCAACTGAAGTACCCGAGAGACTGGAATTTGCTAGAGCAAAACCATTTCATGTTCATACCTTATCCCTCTTAGGAAGCTATTTCTGACCTTTAGCCCTGTATCTAAAGAGAACAAAGCCCTTGAACCCTCAAATCGTAAGAATGGTGTAGCTGCCAACAAGTAGGATTGGTACTGAGATTTATCCTAATGGTAGCCTCTGCAGCCTTTTCTGAGCTAGATGCCTCATGAAAGGAAGGAGTCTGGTTTTCAGAGGTTGGGCAGAGTAGTTTGGGTGCTGGGGATGGATCCTAGGGCTACAGACATATTAGATATCAGTTCTTCCACTGGAAAAGCCTAAAAGAGCGTGTGAAAGCTTAATTGTACTTGTACAGCACATCCCTGCTCTCCTATTAACAAAGATCACCGGGGAAGGGAGTGGACCAAGCTGACTTGATTTTTCTCCTTATGAGGTCTGGCTATACATTTATGAGGTCTGGCTATACATCTATGAGGTCTGGCTATATATCTATGAGGTAGAAATAACTGGACTATGACATCACTGTACAGCCACTTCAGTTGCCAATTTGCTTCATGTTGCAACTACTCAAGCAAGTTAACCATCGCTATATGGAAATGATACTGTCCATGAGACCCAATAACTTTATCTCTATCCACTGGGTTTCTAACTTAGGGAAGAATGCTACCCATCTGGTAGAGGGTAGAAATGTGAGAGGTCTCACTTGGGAAATAGAGACCAAAACAGGGTAATCAATTAAACATAAATTTACAGTCAAATAAGGATTATAATGAGTTTTTTTCCTCTTCAATAAAAAAAAAATGAGTCCTGTACACTGTCTAGAATACTCTGGAGTGCAGTGTCATCCCTGGGAGTTGCTACAACCCCCAACAAACGAAATGAAAGGCTCCACAATATTAGTCAAAAGAGTCAAGTAGCTTTAGTGCTGTTCTTATAAAACACATAGTGCTGTTAGGACGTGCTGGGACTACAGCTTTGTGATGAGGACACTCCAGGCACATAGCTTTTAACCACCACAGACCTGCTTCAGCCAATCTATGGTCCCACCCAAAAGCCCATAGTTCACACTTTTGGAAGAGCAGTAAACAGCACAAGATCAGGTCCTAGTTAGATTTTTGCCTTCTGAGGCCATGGGAGGTGATTCACACCCCAGTCAGTTCTCTGAGAATTTCCACTTCCATCACATAACCGACTTTATCAAGGAAACAAGTGGCAGAAATCATACCCTGCTACCTTTTTCCCAATGCCTTGGGGTCAGCGGGCTTGGGCTCTGTACAAAGAAAGTGTGCTATTTTTAGAAGCACACCTGGGCAGGAAAGCATCCAGTTCGGCTCTTGCATTATCCAAACCACCAGAGTGCTCTTTTGATCCTGCAGCTTTTCTCTGCTTCCCTTTCCTGTTATGTACTTTCAAGATACTAATTTATTTATCCGTGCATCAGTGAGACTTAAGTTTATGATGGTCAATAAACTGGCATTGCCATTAAATGATGCAGGCTCCCAGCTGGAGACCATTGGCAGGCAAGCAGGGTGAGAAGGCTCCTCTCATAGCTCTGAAATTCTCTTCTCATTCCATGGATGAATCCCCCTGTTTGATTGTGTATGGCACAGACTACTGTCCGTAGTTTGCGGAGTTGAAACCCATGCAATTTGTTTTCCTTCCAATTTCTGAGAAATCTAACTAAAGCTATAACACTGGAGGTCATTAAATACATTTCTACTCATTAACTGGGCCAGGAAATAATTTATTCCTTTCATTGAACTTCAGTGCATGACTCAAAATACAAAACAGATATTGTATTGACTACGGAATAACATTGATTTTTTTTTCTGACTTCAGTTTACCTATTTTAAACATGTTCTTACTCAAACATTAATGACGCATTGTCAGAGTGGCATGTCGTGGTTCCTTTCAGTACTTAAAAGAACCAGGTGTCTGATCATTGGCAGATGATCAAGATGGACTGTTTGCAGCAAAGAGAGGCCTTAAATATGTTAAATGTAAAAATGATTATCTGAAAGGGAAGAAAATGGTGCCTCAGACTAGGTAGTTGCAGGGTCTAAGTCAGACACTCTCCACTGACCTTTGAAGCAGATCTGAATGCTTCAGTCCAACTTGGCTTCTGTAGGGAAAACTTTTCAAAAGAAATATCCTCCAAAAGGCCTTGTTTCTTCTGACCACACCCACCACTCTGCTCTCTTGCCAATGGGTTAGTCCTGCCTCTGTTCATTTCTCTTGTCCCCTTATGCTTAGTCTTGTCAGATGCTAGGACATGAGGCCTCCATTCTCCTTCCTCCGGTACCTTCTGCTCAAACTCAGTGGAAGGCATGCTCTGGCCTCCTGATTGCAAATCTAGTGCTTTGAATAATCTCCCGGCATATGTCTACACACATGTACGTATACATATTGTATGTAAGTTAGTTAATTTTGATAATAGAAATGATGGTTTGCTTGAGAATGTGAGAATGTCCCCCATATCTCATAGATGTGAATGCTTAGTCCCCTGTTGATAGACTGTTTGAGAAGGATTGGGAGGTGTGGTTTTGTTGGGTGGGGGTGTTCACTGGAAATGGGTTTTATGGTTTCAAAAGTCCACACCAGGCCTAGGCCCAGGCTCAGTCTCTATCCCTCTCCCTCTCCCCCTCCCCCCTCCCCCTCCCTCTCCCTCTCCCTCTCTTCATATCAGTAGAACAATTGACTAAAGTAGTAGGATAACATAAACTACAGAAATGCATTTCTTAGTTTGAAAGCCTGGAAGTTCTCAGCCAGGACAGTAGTGGCCTGGCGTCTATCTCTTCTCCTAAAGCCTCACTAGAGAAAAGCAATTAAGGACCTCTTCCTATCATTGGACATAAGGGCATTAATGCCATTTCTACCCTTGTCGTCTTGGAGATTTGAAAGCAAGGAGATAGCTCAGCGGTCAATGCATACAGCTCTTACAGAAGACCTAAGTTCCATCCCCAGCACTTATGTTGGGTGATAAACAACTACCAGGAACTCTAGTGCCAGGGGATTATAATACTTCTGGCATCTATGAACAGACTTGCATTCACATATATGTACTCACGCACAGAGAGAAAGAGACAGACAGAGAGACGGGCAGACAGACAGACAGACAAAGAGACAGAAAAATAGTCATAATTAAAATTTTAAAGTATTAAAATATGAATGTGGAGCATAAACATTCAGACCTCAGCAATGTTTCTGTGTCTGTTAGAGAGAGAGAGAGAGAGAGAGAGAGAGAGAGAGAATGTCTACCGATGTCTTCAGATATTCAGACACAGGAGTCCTATTTATCTTTTATGCCTCTACTTGTCCAGGGGCCTCTCAGGCAGTAGATGAAAACAATATGCTCACCAAATGAACAGAGGAATGGGAAAAAAGGGAGCTCTCCCTCCATCCCCGAGATCTTGAAACTCAGCCAACACTTCACCAAAAAGTACTCCCAACTGCTCCGGCTGCTCAGACCATGTCAGAATTCTCCCACAGCTGAGCAACTGAGCATTGGAGCACACTCCACCATGACACACACCTGCTGGTGCACATGCTCCTCCCATGCCTGTGCTTATGATGAACCTGACACCTACAGTTAGGCTTGTAGCTTTAATGTGTATTATCTCTAATCCGTGCATTGTCACGACCCCCACTTTAAAGACTTGAAGACAGAATAAACTAGGACATGCTGGGCTCAGGTTGAGCTGCCACTGACCCTCTCCTGGTTTCTATTGAGTAGGGACTCAGGACATTCACCAGTGTTAACTGTGTCTTCTTGCATATTTTAACCCCAGAGAGAAAATGCATCCCAGTGTAGAGCTTAAGTTGGGAAGAGAATCTGAGTAGTGGCTTTTCCTGGCTTTTCATCTCATGAAGAGGACACAGGTCTCCTCTGCCACAAAGCATCAGAAGCTCTTTGGAAATGGCTTCAGTTCCTGTAGCCAAAACATGGGGGTCTTATAATTTGAGTAATGGCGCTTTACTGACTGGCACAGCGAAACAGTTATCTTAGAAAAGAGACAAAAGGTAATTTTTGAGAATGAAGTATAAGGAGACTGGATGAGCAAGAGAGATGGCGCTGAGCCTTTGGTCTTTGAGTATGAGCTGGTGGTCATTGTTGGCAGGAAAGAGGCTTGCACGCAGTGGTTGGTACACTTGTGCAGTTAGAGTTTAATGGATGCAGCCCGGGCCAAAGCTTTAAGCCTCTGGCTGCCTAGCATTTTGACCTTGATAATTGACTGCAGCTTATGTGAGATTTGTCCATGGGCCATTGATCCAGAGAGAGAGAGAGAGAGAGAAGCTGAGACGAGCTACAGGCCTCAGATAAAAAACAAGGCAATAAGGGGAACCCACAGTGGGGCCAAGGACACCAGGCTCCCATGGAGGGAGAAAGAAAGGCAGCCCAGCCAGAGGTCACACTGGTATGTTTCACAGAATGAGCCTCCTTGATCCTTGTTAGTCAGCACTGGCTCTCTAGACCCCAGAAAATGTGTAGGCTATTATCAGGAAGGCTAGTCTTCAAAAACAGATGCCCCAGGGTGCCCTTGACCTGAATAGGTGCCTGTGCAGTTAAGGCAATGATTCAACCATAAAGAAAGGTTTTAGGTTTGCAATTTAGGACCTAATTACAATGCTAAAGGATTTCATTTTCATAGCAGAGCACTTTGATTCTAGATTTTTAAATTGTTAATGCCAGACAAAAACAGTGTAATATAAATGGGAAATATCAACTAAGAGGTGACAAATAGCTGCCATTTGAATGTAGAGTGTTCTTGGTAGGCTCGGGTTTTCAAACACTTAGTCTCCTGCTAGTGGTGCTGTTTGGAAGAGCTGTAGAACCAATAAGAGGTAGAACCTCACTGGTGGGCCACTAGGATGGGGCTGAACCTTTATCGCCTCACCTGACTCCCTGCCTGTTTGCTTTCTAAGGATGATGTAATGTGACCAACCAGACTCCTGGCCTTGCTATCATGCCTTCTTGTCTGCTGCCATGTCAACCCTACCATAATGGTCTGCACCTCTCTAAAGCTGGAAGCCCAAAACCCCCTCCTCCCATAAGGGTTTGTTTGCCCTTTTCGCCAGGGAATTCTATCACAAAAACAGACTAGTGACTAAGCCACAAGGACACTGGATGGCAAAGATGACACCCAACCATGGATGATAGGGGTACCATATTGCACACTCATCAACTTTGCAGGAAACAGCAGGACTTCAGATGCCATTTGGTGGCGATACAGGTGCAGAGTTGTAGGCAGCTGTGTGGAAAGGAAAGAACTGGAAAGTTTCTCCAGCTGCTTTCTCCCAGATTCATCCGGCCATTTCTTCTTACGGACCACGTGGCTGGATTCCAAAGGCCTGGTTTCATGGAGATAGCTGCACTTAGAGTTTAAGAATTGGCTGTTTTGCTCAAGTTGGTGAGCATGGTGTCGAGAATGTGATACATATTCCACTGACTCTTTAAAGGGAAAGGTGGTGAACCTTACACTGTTCTACAATATTAGGTAAAGCCTTAAGAGTAACAGGGAACAATAAGCATTGGTAAAGATGTGAAGGAGAGAGAGGCAGGGAAAAAATGCACTAAGAGCTTGTAACTGAAATCCTGTCACTTCTGATGCCTAAAAGGTACTATTTTCAGTCCTAAGAGAAGCAAGCTAGAATTTCCTTAGTTCTTGTCCTCAAAGTGTGACGAAGGCAAAATGATTCCCATGCCCTTGTGTGAAGGTTCTGAGTGTAAACTATTTCCATAATAATAGTAAAATGGTATTTACTTCTTTTCTTTTCTAACATTACAAAATAGCACAAAATCAAGGGCAGGTAACTATTGGTTCATAATGTGGGGCTCATGGCTTTGGAGTCGCCTAGTAAACGTCCCTTTGGATGTGATTGACCATGAGGGTGCTTCCAAGAAGACTTATCTAAGGACGGGGAACTCACCCTGAATGTGAGTAGCACCAACCTATTTGCTAGAGCCCTGGACTTCACAAATAAAAGAAAGTAGATGGGACACCAGCACCCATCTCTCTCTGCTTCCTGACTACAGATGCAGTGAGCCCAGCCACCTCCCATCCATGCCACCATAATAGACTCCATTTCCTCAAACTATAAGGCTAAATAAACCCTTCCTTTCTTGAAATCTGGTGTGTGTGTGTGTGTGTGTGTGTGTGTGTGTGTGTGTGTGTGTGTGTTCACATGTGTGTGGATGCCCACAGACACAAGAAAAGGGTATTGGCTCCCCAATACCACCCCCAGTTACAGGCAATGTGAACTGCTGAGTACAACTGCTGGGAACCAAAATCTGGTCTGCAGGAAAAACAAGCGCTGTAACCACTGGGCCATCTCTCAGACCCCAGTGCTTCCTTATTTAAGTTTCTCTTATTAGGTATTTTGTTGCTGCGGTGCGCTAAGTAACTAATTTACTTCTTGAAAAGAGGGCACCTTGGCATTTGGAAAAAAAAAAAAACACAGCAAAACATAAAGTTCTCTCTGACCTTCCCTTTCTATCCCACAGCAAGTAATAAAACCTGGAAAGAATTCTCTGATCTCCATCTACTGCTGCCAGGAGACCCTCCCATGAAAGATGCTCTCATCCCATACCCAGACGAAGACTGGATCCTTATCTCTGAAGACACAGAGAAGACTCTGCATAAAGCATCCTGAAAGTTTAGTAGCATTAGAATTCATTCCAACGATCAACAGTACCTTTCCAACATTATCCAGTACTTCTTCAGCCTTAGCATAAAAATATATAGTTTTGTCTATTTATTTGGATTTCCATTGCCCTGTGAAGGTTGCAGTGTTACATTTAACATTAAATCAGTGTGTTTGCTCTTCTCTTGTTAATGTGCTTCTGACATATAGGTCCTCCAGTGTGAGTCTTTCAGAGAGAGACAGATACTAGTGTTCTCCTGTGTAGCCTCCAACTGCATGTACAGTCACTGAATTCCTCACTAGCACAAACTAATAAAATTCTAAAATAAAAATCGGCTACTTTTCCTTGAGAATGTCCTTAATGAAACTGTAAAAAATTAATTTTATTAAATCTCATTTACTGCGTACACATCCTTTTAATATTCAATGCAACAAAATGTGAAGGCTGCATAAATTAATTTTGCAGTGTGCTGAAGTATGAAGGTTGTCTTGAGGGCAAGCACGGTGCAGTTCTTTGAATTAAATGCTGAAATAAAAATGGGCACAAGAGTAAACATGTATAATCCCAGCAGCTGGGACACTGAGGCAGAAGGACCATTGGCCTAAACCCAGCTTGGTCTACACCATGAAATCCTGTGTCAAGAAAGCAAAACAGTAATCAAGAAGGAAAACTTCTTCTTCCCTCTCCCCTTCTTCCTCTCCTCCTCCTTCTTTTCATTTATGAATATCATTTTAAAAGAACTATTGAATTATTCAATCTTAGATGTTTGGGAAATATTTTTCCAAAATATGAATGAGAATTATCAGTTCAAGGGAGACTGACAGGAATTGTTTCCTCTAATAACAATCCATCTTGCAAGGAAAAATTAGAATTGAAAAGATGTTCCCACTGTCCCAACATTCATAGACTTTTCTAAAGAAATGGGGGTTTTCTTTTTACTTTGTGTGATGAAATGTGACAACATTGGAGATGTCTGTCAAATTGGGAGATATTTTTCAAATAGTCGATGTGTGCTGATAATAAAATAATATGTAAGTCAAAGAACCTTTGAAAATGTGAGTTGCTGCAATAGATGCTGACATAGTGAAGAGTGAGCAGAGCACTTGCTAATAGGGTTTCTGATTCTACATTGCAACCCACCTTTGCGGGAACCATCATTTATCAAGGATTAGCCTGAAGCCAAATAAGGAACCCCACAGGCATCTAAAACAAGTACAAATTAAATGCTAAACATGCACATCCAATTTGAATTAGAATTTTTAAAAATGTTTCTACCATCCCAACATTCATAGACTTTTCAAAAAAAAAAGGGGGGGGGTGATCCCTAGCTGGGGTTGGGGGAGGACAACCGGGGGTCCTCCTCCTCTCAGAGGAGAAGGGGGTGTGAGAAGGAGGAGAAGATTTGTATGAAGGAGGACTGGGAAGAGGAGGCTGATATTGGGATATAAAGTGCATAAATATTTTTTTTAAAGTATGGGTGATCATTGTAACAAATGGTATTTCCTTTTTCCATTGTAGGATGAAATGTGACAACATTGAAGAGGTCTATCACATTACTTTTTCTAAACACATCACCCACAAGGAGCTGAAATGTCTTCAGAGTTTAGAACCAGAGGAAAATATCACAGGGGCTTCAAAATAGAAGCAGATATGGGAACCAACTGTCTTCTATTAAACCAAGTGTGAAAAGAAGGGAAATGCCATTTTTTCGCTATATTTTATTTGAAATTGGTATTTATGGGGCACAACTGTATTTATTAGATATATATAGCTATATAAGTAGAATTATTAAATCAAACTAATTAGCATATCAGTTACCTCATCTCCTTATCATTTCCTTGTGGTAAGAAAAATCAAAGTATCATCTTAGCAATTCTGAAATATGTGTTTCATTCCTGTTAACTATGGCTACCATCAAAGCAACAGACCACTAAGATCAATTTCTGTTATACAATCGAATTCTACTCTCGAATCAACATCTTCCCTTTCTGAATTCTATAATGTACTTTATGTATCTTGTTGTAATTTTTAACGTTTTAATAGTGTCTTAGTGTTTTACCGCTGTGAACAGATACCATAACCAAGGCAACTCTTATAAGGACAACATTTAATTGGGGCTGGCTTACAGGTTCAGAAGTTCAGTCCATTATCATCAAGGCAGGAGCATGGCAGCATCCAGACAGGTATGGTGGAGGAGGAGCTGAGAGTTCTGCATCTTCGTCTGAAGGCTGCTAGCAGAATACTGGCTTCCAGTCAGCTAGGATGAGGGTCTTAAAGCCCACACCCACAGTGACACACCTACTCTAACAAGGCCACACTTACTCTAACAGGGCCACACCTTCTAAAAGTGCCATGCCCCTGGGCTGAGCATATACAAACCACCACAAGTAGATAAATAAGTATTATCAGTGTTTTAGTTTTTAATAGTCAATGTGAGAAAATACTGATGAGTGCTGCGGTAGTCTCAAAAATAGTTTAGGGTTTCAAAAGGTCCCAAGACTAAAATCTTGAATATTGCTAAGGTAGACAAAGAAGCCCCCTGGCTAGAATATCGAGAATGGGGAAAAAATGAGGAATTAAAAGACTGTAATAATTTCTAATATTTTACTCACACAAAAATAGAATTTGCTTTCAAACGTTAATTCCTGTATATGCTTTCACTTTAATATACAAGATTAGCCACTGAAATCTAATTTCTCCCTCATAAATATGTAATGTGAGAGGTCTCTGGATCCGCTCAGGGGCATCCGGGCTGTAAAATTGCACTCTGTAGCTGTGTTGTGCTTTCATCTCATCTCAGAACCTCTGTGCTGGAGACACTAGGTTGGGCTGAGCTGAACAATGTGGTTGATGATAATTTTGAGAGGAAACGGGAGAAGGATTGCAATTTCTGCCTTGGCTTTGATTTCCCTGATTTCAGAGTGGCTTTGGCTTTGATATCATCACTAAGCCAGCTTCCTGACTGATTTGACACTCCTGAGAGCAGAGTCTACTCTCCTCTGGAGACACGTGAAAGCATGATGGTGTGCTAGGCATTGCACCAGGAGGCTGAGAAGAGGCATCTCCTCAGAACCAGCTGCTCTCTGGGGTGGAAAATGGCCATACATACCTACAGTGGGCTCACAGGCTAATGTTCTTCCGCTATCCCCGGAGTTTTCCTTCCCGAACATGGTGACTCCAAGCAGACATTCTGCCTTTGTCCTCTATTAAGCAACGGCTGTAGAACATTGCCTAACTCCCATGTTCACAATCAGGACGTTCTTGCTACTATGAAAAATCCCTGACCAAAAACTAAAAAAAGAAGGAATTATTTTTGACCCATAGTTTCAGAGGATTCAGGCTATGATTGGGGCCTTGATGGTTTGGGACCTATAGAAAGGTGCAACATGCATTGTGGCAACAGGAGTATGTGGCACAAGCTACTCGGGCCCTGTGCCTAAGAGGAAGCAAAGAGGGACCGAGGTGGGTGCTGCATACGATAGAGCCCTCAAGCACATACCTCTGCCTCACTGACCTACTTCCTCTATCAAGACTCCACTTCCTAATGTCTCTGGAATCTCCCAGTATGCACTGCTAGCGCTGAAGTGGGATGGTGAGTGTCACGCTTGGATCTCCTACTGCCCGGAGAATAACCACCCTGAGCCGGGAGTCTCTTAAAGCAGGAAATTTTTTAATTGTATCAGTCTTTTGTTTATAAAAGCTGAGAGAGGAGGTGGGTTTTTTTGCTGAGGTGAGATGACATTGGGGGAGGAAAAAGGTGACAGAGGGTATGGGGTGACTGGCAGAGCCAACAAAGTTATTCAGTGACAATGTCTGCAGTAGCTAGGCAAAGGCAGGTTTAAACAGGTCGTGCTGAGTCACTCCAGTGTGACTGAGACAGTTTTCAAAACTAGAGCCAGGCTCGGGTTTGTCCTCAAGGCCCAAACCAGGGCCAAATAGGGCCCAACACAGAGCCTTTTAGGGAGTCACATCATATCCAAACCATAGCAGAAGTCAGCTTGCTCGCAGATGGATGCCAATTTCTCCAGAATCATCTCCATAGTGGTGATACTGTCTCCTCTATCTAGTCTTGCTTTGTTTGCTTACTTCTTGGGTAGATCAATATGCAAGCTAGGAAGTAGAAACTCTTGGCTGAATTACACCACAACAGACTACATTTTAGTCCACCAGACACCAGGAGGCATGGTCTTAGCATTCTCTCTTCCGCTTCAGTCTTGTTCTTATACAATGAAAACAAATGCACTCACTAATACATATTTGCAGAATGGATGGTAATGAAATCAATACTCTTACCTAATAAGTAAATATCCTGGCATCTAACTCATTCTTTAACATAACCAGAATATTACCGAATTCAATGAATGACTATAAAGTACATACTGGTCTGAGCATTGGTGGCATGTGTCTGTCATACCAGTTATGTAGGACGCAAAGAGCAGAGGATCAGAGGTTTGTGTTGGCCTTTAAAGATTTAGACTGTTAGCAAATAAAGCGCAAAAGGCCTAGGGATGTAGCTCAGTTATATATCATGCACAGAGCACTACATTTAACCTGCAGTATTGAAAGCAAAGGCAAGTCCAAATATAGGTGTTTCCTTTATGTTAAGAAGGTAAATGGCCTTTGTGATTGAATGAGAAATGCCCCCAATGGTTCATGTATTTGAACATCTTGTTTTCTCTTGGTGGAACTGTTGGGGGGGGGGGTTATAAACCTATAGGAGGTAGGGCCTTGCTGATGGAGGTATGTCACATGTGAGATTTTATGGCCTTCCCCACTTCTAGTTCTCTTCCTGTGTTTCCTGGCTTCATGTTCCTGCTACGTTGACTGGCCCACCATGGTATACTGCATCCACTATAGAACTGGAAGCTGTAATAAATCTTTTTCTACTATGAGTTGGTCTTGGTCCTGGTTTTTTTTTTTTCACAGCAACAGAAAAGCAACAGCTCTGAAAGACAGAATATCACCATATTCTGAGACAAGGTAGAAGCAGCCTTCAGAGTGATGTCATTGCACTCCAAATTAATCCACTTCATTTAAATAAGAAATAACTGACTACAATTAAAAGTATCCAGGTGGGGGCTGCAGAGATGGCTCAGTAGTTAAGAGTGCTGTCTACTCTTTCAGAGGACCTGGGTTCAATTTCCAGCACCCACATGGCAGCTCACAACTGTCTGTCACTCCAGTTTCAGGGGATCTGGCACAATCAAACATACATGCAGGCAAAACACCAATGAACATCAAACTAAATAAATCTTTAAAAAAATAAAAGGAAGGGAGGAAGGGAAGGAAGGGTGGAGGGAGGGGGAGGTGGAAGAAAGGAAGGGAAGGAGGGAGGAAGGTAGAGAGAAGAGAGGAGGGAAAGAATTTGAAAAAAATTCTAGGTATCTACAGATCTGAATCTCACACATCCATTGCTGACATAAACAATGCTCTTTTCTTCTATGACCATAACTTGAGTAATATAAACTTTTACCCAGGTACTTCACAGCCAGTTGGTTCATTGTCTGTATGTTTGTATATTAAAAGCAATATTCATTAATCACTTTCTTTTTACAATGAATAGTTGGAAAATACATGGAAAAGACCAAAAATGCAATGTGTAGTTTCTGTATTAATTACCTGGTGCCCCATGTAAAAACTGCTTTAAAACCTACTGGCTTAAAACAATAGTAGACATTTATTATCTGAACCAGGTTCTTTGAGGATGAACTGGTAGAATCTAACTGAACATCTCTCATGAGGCTGCAGTCACTATGGTATCCAGGGCTCTAGTTATTTGAAAGCTTGACTTAGGTTAGCAAAACTGCTTCCCAGACATCTTGGTCATATACCTGCAAGCAGGAGGTTTCCACATCTCACCTCACAGACCTCTCTGTGTGCTGATGATATGTCTTCATGACCTATCAGCCAGCTTCCCCTTAGGGGAATGATCCAAGAACAGGAAGCTGGAACCGCAAGGGATTTTTTAATGGTACCCCATAAGTCACACACTATTGTTTTTATACTGCTCTCATTTAATGCAAGAGGGGATGACACACTCGAGAATAACAGGAACTGGGCACTGGCGAGGGCCACTTAGACCTTAACTACCACCCTGATTACTTTCTCTGGTATTATGAAAAAAAACAAAACAAAACAAAATAAACAAACAAACAAAACAAAAGAGAGTGGTGATGCAGGTTTGTTTATCTCTATGGCTTAGAAAGTCAAGATAGAGAGATCACAAATTCAAGGCCGGTTTGGGAAACCTAGTCAGACTTTGTGTCACAATTCAAAATATAAAAGAAGGGCTGGGCATATAGCCAATAGTAGGTGGCTTGCCTAGGTTAATCCCCAACATCACTAATTAAGTAAGTAACCTATGACGATAACACATGGAACAAGAAACGACAAGTTTCATTTGTACATTAGAGTGACCTGAAGAACATCCTGTGTTCAAAGATTCAACTAGATTTTCAGGCAAGATTAAGTTAATACATTTTCTTTTTCTAGATAAAAGAGACACAAAGGAAGAGTGATTTACTTACTGAACAAAATTCATTGCGTACTTACTAAGCCATCCTGGCCCCATAGATCCTTCAATGGACACAGAGATCTCACTGTAATGAGGAAACCCATCATATCAACACGTTTTATACTGCAGTGGCAAAGTACAGTGACAGGAATGTATGCTTTGTGCATAGAAAGACTGCAGAGAGTTGTTAACTTGGCAGAACCTGAGGAACATCAGGAAAGACTTTCTGGAAAAAATAACACCCAATTGCAGCCTTGAAAAAATAACTTAGAATCCGCCAGGTGTTGAGGACAAAGGGGGCATGAAGGTAAAACTTGGTGTGGCATGTGTAACAGAAAGACTTTGAAGTGCTAATGAGCACAGCAGTGGGAAAAGTAAGCAGAGTCCCTCATGGAGAGCCATGGTAAGGTGTCTTAGGGTCTAGACAATGGGAAAGCTGTGGACTTGATTGTCAAGAATACTGGAACATACTTGTATTTTATATAGATCATTCTAGTAGCTTTGGGTAATGATAACTTGACCAAAGAACTGTGGGGTGATCGGACTATTGGAAAGCACTTGTTGCATTGCTGGTAGAACAGAGAAGTCTCTAGAGTAAGACAATGTTGGTGAGGGAATGAAGAAAACCTTTTTAACAATCTGTTTACCATGTAACCGTAAGTCAGGAGATCTGGCATTCTATTCATGTACAATGATAAATTTTAATTATTTGTATTTGTTTGTTGTGGAAAAGAAGGCACATGTGCCGGTCAGAGGACAACATTTGATTCTTGCCTTGTTCTTCTTGAGGCAGAGTTGCTCATTGCTTCTGATGCTGTGACTTCACTAGACTAGCTGACCTGCACACTTCTGACTGATTCTCCTGTCTCCACCTTCAATCTCACCCACAGAAGTGCTAGATTGCAGATGTCGCTGAACAAGCTTTCTACCTGCCTTCTGTAGGTGTAACTGGCATCATCGGGCTTGTACACGAAGCACTTTTATCCACCAATCCATTTCCCCCACAAAGATATATTTAATCTCGGGCAATGACGGTGTCCTGTTGCCTAAATTCTGTATTTTTCACACTGAGGAGTTCGATTTAGTTCTTTTCCAACACAGCCAGTGAATGCTTACCTCATACTTCTTCATTCTGTCTTTAATAATGTGTCACATTCAGTTCAGGGTCACTTCTGTGTCTACTGGATTTGCCTCTGTGATGGTTGGGATGCCCACTTTAGTTTTCGATGGTTTGGTTTTGTTAAAGTTAGCTTCTAACTGTAGATCTTTTGTACTTTAAATCCTATTAATGGTCTTAGGGAACACCTATTTCTACTGCCAGCCCAATACTGCTCTATTAACCCAACTTGCTTGACTAGATTTCCTGTAGCCAAGTAGGCATGGGGTTCTTAATGGCAATCATCCAGATTGAAAGCTTATAGATTGAAATTATAAAGGGAAATCATTTTTCTTCTGATTCACTAGGAGCCAAGATCCAGACAAACACTTATCTCTAGTGTCATGTCCAGGTCTTTCTCAGCATAGTAAGTTGTGTTTCCTTATTTTAGGGGCACTATCTTTAGACAGAACCTCTGATGTGACTTCTATGCCTGGAATCTGGGGTTTCTTTACCAGCCCTCTGCATTTGTCCCCCTGAATCAGTCAGATGCTGGCTACAGTGTTTCTACTTCACTCTGTGAGCTTTGCATTTCAAGAAGTTTCTAGAAGGTCTGAGAAATTCCTTAACATTTTCCCACATCTAGCTGTATTATAAATGATATGAGCTGGGCATGGTTGCATGCCCCTTTAACCCCAGCACTGCAGAAGCAAAGGCAGACAGAGCTCTGAGTTTTAAGCCAGCCTGGCTTACCTAGCAACTTTCAGGCCAAGAAGAGCTACATAGTAAGAAATTGTCCTATAAGAAGAAGAAAACAAAGGAGAGGGAAAGAAAGAAAAAATATTAAGCCCTGACTTTTTATTTAAGATTTTTCAGTCTGCTGTTCAAGGGTGAGGCCCTTTGACAATCTAGATGCCACTTTGCAGAAGCTGAAAGTTATAACTATACAACTACGGCAGAGTATATTAGCTTGTTGCTGTGATGCAATCCTTAACATAAAGCAACGCAAAGGAGAAAGTGGTTTATTTGGGCTCACAATTTGAGTCCATCATGAAAGATGGAAAGACACTGTCGGCAGCTCATGATGACAGGTGCATGCTGCTAGTACTCTTCTTGCTCATTAAATCTTGGCAAAACAGGAAATAGACAGCAGACAGATAGAGGGGCGGGGCTATAAATCTCAAGGCCAATCCACAGTGATCCGCTTACTCCACAAAGTTCCAACTCTTCAGGTAACACTAACGGGTACAGAGTGTACAAATACATAAGCTCTATGCTGGACATTGCTCATTCAAACCCCAGCATCTCTCCCATGTGCATCACCATCTTGCAGAAATGAGAAGTTAGAACATAGTCTTGTGCTGTGCCACAAGGGTTGCAAACTAATCGAGACATGACACAGCTGGACTAAAAGGTCTAATAAGGCCCTGATTTCTTCTTCAACATGATCATAAGGAAGGGTCTGAAGAATGTTAGGTAAGTTATTAGGAAGAAATGAAGTGTCAAGGGCAAAATGTTTCAATTCTTTAGAGAGGCAAGAAAAAGAAGTTTACCACTTCCTCTAGTAAGAAAGAGGCTGGGGTGGTAGCGCTTGTCTTTAATACCATCATTCAGAAGGCAGAGGTAGATCTCTAATGAGTTCCAGGCCAGCCAGGGTCTCAAAAAAGTTTAATAAAGATTTGGTGGCATCCAACCAAAGAGTACACATCGCTCCAGCTGCATATGTAGCAGAGGATGGCCTTGTCAGGCATCAATGGGAGGAGAGGTCCTTGGTCCTGTGAAGGCTCAATGCCCCAATATAGGGGAGTTGAGAAGGGAGAAGTGAGAGTTAGTGGGTGGGTGGAGGAACACCCTCATAGAATCAGGAGGAGAGGGGATGGGATAGGGAGTTCCTGTGAGGGGGGAACAGGAAAGGGGATAACATTTGAAATGTAAATAAAGAAAGTATCCAATAAAAAAACAAGAAGATTTGGTGGCATAAGACATCTAGGTGAGGTACTGTCTCTCCCATTATGTGGTGACTCCATTAAAATTTAAAATGTCTTTCATATGTGCGTATATTTTAGAAAGGAGCCCATGGGGGTTGTGTGTACTCTTTGGTTTGTTTTGATAATTTTTTTGTCTTGTTTTTCAAGAGAGAGGGGACATAAAGTTCTACACAGACTGAGATAGTAAAGACTTAGGAGGGTTAGGAGGAGGGGAAGAGCATAGTCAAATATATTGTATGAAAAGTCTTTGATTAAAAAATTAATTTGCAAAAAAGTAAAGAAGAGCTCTGCTGGATAGGCACAGTGTCTCAGAGAACACCAGATTATTGATATCAGAAAGACTGTGGAAAGGCGAGTATTCGGGGACCAGGGCCTTCAGAGGCTAAACTGACTGACAGGACGGAGACCTAGCAGCCACTCTGAAGGTGAGGCTGAGGATCTGCCTGCCGTTTGTTGGACTGAGTCGTCATCCCATAGGCTGACTCTCCAAGTCAAGAATTGATGTCCATTTCCCGGCTTTCAAAAGCATGCTAACTGATTAAATCAGCTTAAAACTAGGGGTCTCCTTCCTCCGTGGCTATAAAATTATGTTTCTGGAAAAAATGAGAAGGTTTAAAATCCACTTTGGTGACTAACTGTTACCATAGTTACAGAATAATTAGCTTTTTCTTAAGAGTGTAAGAAATCTTGTTATTGGCAGTAGGAAATATCGTGAAATTATTCAATAATTTGTAGAATCAAAAATTTGTCAAGTTACTATGACAAATTAATAAAATTTGTAATTAGTAAATTTTATAATTAATAAAATATGGGTGGTTGGCAAGTTTCATATACATATATAATGTATTATAACCATATTTCCCAGTTACACTCTCCTATTTTCTCCCACTCCTCATTGTACTATTTTCCTCCTCAACTAATCACCTTTATATTTTCCTATCACTTTGTGTGTGCAGGTAACTATGGTCGGCTGTACATTCATGATTGCAATGGCCATGACCTAGCCAGAAGACAGTGTTTCCAAGCACTCCTATCTGGCCGCTGGTTCTCACAATCAGTTTGCTCCATCTTCTAAGATGTTCCTTGAGCACTGGAGAGTGCAGTGCAGATGTTCCATTTAGGAGGGGCACCTAACAGTACTCTGCTGGCAGCACAGGGACCAGTCAAAAGTTCCTGCATTGACTGTTATCCACTGATAAACGGGGGCTTCTGTGACTCAGGCAGAGAGTAGTACTAGTTTGCATAAACATCAATACTCAGAACTCAGTGTGGCTGCGTGTCCATTTAACAGTAGCACACTCCTCCCCTAGGGTCTGTGACCACACCATAGACTTTTAATTAGGTTTTGGACATGTATTTCTTCCTATAAAGCAGGCCTCAGATCCAAGCAAAAAGCCATTGGTTACCCTCAAAATAGTCATGCTGTTAATGAACCAGCCATAGAGTAAAGTAGCATGTAGGGTCGGCTACCGAGAAAGATCGTTAATGGTTTTTCTCCCTCAGCAGCAACCAGACATTCCAGACATAAGAGCTAGACAACAGGGGAGAAGCTCTCAGCTTGGTTGCAGTTCGATTTCTCTGTCTCGTGTCCAAAATGTATAGTATCTTCAGCAAGAGAGTCCAAATCTCTATATTTTTAGCTAAAATCTTTGAATGAACAAAACCTTGCCACTGCCTCTGATGTGTTAAAATAGCAACTCTCGTCTGAACACAGCACACTGTGCCCAAACAGTTCCAGTGTGAGAGGTTTGGGTGGGGGCAGCAAAAAGAGAAGGGGAGGTGGGGGGAGTTACTCATAGATAGATAGATAGATAGATAGATAGATAGATAGATAGATAGATAGATAGATAGATATAGATAGTGACGTGGTCACAGGTAAAGGTGAAAGGTGAGCCCAATGGATTCTGGGAATATGGTGGCCGTTGTCTTGGCAACAGGTGTGTAGGTCTCATTGTTGCCTATGTGATGTCACAGATTTCTGAAGTCCTGATACCAACATACCTCCCTTCTTATTATAAAGAGAAGAAAAAAGAAGAGGAGTAAGCCGATGGTGAAAAGGGAATAAGGGCACTGTGTCTCTTAAGCTGCTTCCTGTTATCTAGGGCCGTCATCAATTTTGGGGTGTAGCTGACTTTTACCATCAGGATCCACTTGGTAAACATTCACATCAGGTTCCTCTGTGGATAGCAAATCTTCTGTGGGCAGTGGCTGGTAATCCTATAACAGGAGCTGGTTAATAGTTTGGTTAGAAATTTTTTTTATTTGTTGTTGAAGGAATGTAGAAACAAGATTAATGAGGCAGGGAGCAAATAATAACACCAGGAAGATGACTAGGAAAAGTATTATGAAAGGGAGTATCCACTTCCATATAGAATTTTCAAAAAGACCATAACTGGAGGTCTCATGGTTTCTGAAGTTCTTGATATCTGACTAGCTCCTGGATTTTATTTCTCACTATCCCGGATTGGTTGATGTAGAAACAGCATTCTTCTTTGAGGAACAGGCAAAGACCACCTTCTTTAGCTGTCAGGACATCTAGTCCCCATTTATTCTGAAGCATCACAGCTGCCAAAGAATCGATCAAGACAACTCTTGTCTCCCACCTGGAATCCCATAAGTCTTGTATGTAGAAAAAGTGTCTTGCAGTGTTGATAGAAGAAATGATTGGTCTGTGATCTTAGCGTATATATCTGACAAGACCAATATGGGCATCCCCCATACTAATCTGGCCATTTTCTACAATAATCTTTTGTCTGATCAAAGAGAAAGCAAGTATAGAGATCATAATATTTAGATGGGATAACAGATACAGGGATGATAGCAATTTGATTGGTTCCTGGCATCTGGCTATGGAGCAGTTTCCTGACCCTATTTGAAAAGACTGTTGTTATCTGTGGGGGTTTCTTGGACCTTTAATCTCCAGATGTAAGGGCTGCCCTGGGTGGAAATGAACAGCAAGGGGAGGATGAGAAACCCATGTCTAATGCAGTGAGGTCAAGCTTGGCTGCAGGAGTGGAGTCTCATTTTCTGGGATTGGGGATAAGATGGGTGGTCTCAGTGTCTTCTGGAATTTAACACAGCACAGTCCTGTTAGGGTCGATGTGTATGAAGAAGAGTCATTTTTAGGTGGAGGAATGAAAGGTTTGAGGTGAGACAAGTGGACCAAATGAGAGAGTCCCTCAAGTTTAGCAGCTGTAGGGGTCACAAGGATTACCTTAAAAGGGCCCTGCTATTTATGAGAGAGGGGTGACAGCCAATAATCTAGAGGGGATAGAAGGACTTGGTCTCCAATGTTAACAGACAGTGAACAGGAGACAGTTTTTGGCCACAGTAGATGGTGGTCAGCAAAGTTCCATAGGAGAGAACAGAGATGGCAAAGTAATGGGGTGAGTAGATGGTCTGGGAGGGGAGATAATTTAGGTGAAAGACCAGGAGTTAGGACTGGACATCCATACAGAAGTTCAAAGGGTGAGATGAAGAGAGGTCAGTTGGAGAGAGCTTGTAGCATGAAAAGAGTCAAAGGTAGGAGTTTTACCTATTCAAGATGAAGTTCTTGTGACAGCTTAACAAGAGTAGTTTTTGAAGAGCTGTTGGTTCTTTCTACCTTACCTGAAGATTGAGGGTGGTAGGGAATGTGAAAATGCCAGGGGATGTCTAGGACCTTAGATAAGATAGTGTTTGAGATACTTGGGAAGTAAATTCAGGGCCATTGTCTGATTGGAGAGAGGCTTAGACATCAAACTAGGGGATGATCTCTCTGAGGAGAGATCAGAGATTGTCTGAGCCCCGTGAGAAATGCCTCTACCCACCCTGAGAAGGTGTCCACCACGACCAGGAGGTACAAGTTGCCAGTCAGTTCCTCTAGCCTGATGGGTAGGAAAAGGGGTGCTATGATACCTTGAGTTGGAGTCAGACATCTGTCAGATTTTGCAAGAAGCAGTGGTAGATTATAGAAAGCTTAAGTCCTCTGGAGTAGGCTGTAGATGGGTCTTAACAAAAGAAGACAATGCTTGGCTGTTAGGATGAAAGAGTTGCTAAAGATAAGACAGAGTTTGGCAGATGTCAGGGGATGAAGGTGGAGATAGAGGTTGTAGTGTAAGAATGTCCTGGGGAAAAATGAGACAAGTCTAGGCCCCTAAGGGCCACAGCTCTAGCTACCTCACCAACTCAGGAGACAATATAGTCATCCAACTGGTGGGATCTACAGTGGACAATCCCAATAGCTGTGGGGAGATGGGAGGCCTTTAGCATGGCCATAATTTGGTTTGCATTAGTTACTGGTCCTCCTTTTGTGGTAACCCACACTCCTTCCGTATAGCAGCATGGAGGAGATGAAAAGCTTATTTGGAATCTGCATAGATGTTGGGAGATTTTCCCTGTGTCAGTTGAAAGGCACAGGTAAGTGTTACTAGTGCAGCCTGTTGATTGGTGGTATGAGCAGGAAGGGCCTGTGCCTCTACCACCTCTGTGTCTGATACTATGGCATAGCCAGCTATTCTGGCCCCTTCATGTAAAAAGGAGCTACCATCTGTATACCAGGTATAAATGGCCTGAGGCAATGTGCCCTCCTGTATGTGTGAAGGATGAGGTAATAGTTCCTCTAAAGTTTTAGTGCAGGAGTGAGATAGGGAGTGGTTAGTATTTGGTCGAGGAAGAATATTGGAAATATTAAGAGGTGGGCATGATTGGAAGGTGAGTGTCGGGTCTTCTATTAGAGCTACCTGAAGAGAAAGAACCCTGGAGAGAGGTAGAATCTGTAAGCCTTTATAAGTTAGGAGCTGTGACAAGTTATGAGAAAACCGGTATAGGTGACCCAAAGGTTAGCTTTTTTGACTCTCAAATAAAGAGTTCAGTGGCTGCTAAAGTACGAATACAAGGTGCCCATCCCTGGATGGTTAGATCTAGTTTTTATGACAAGTGTGCTACAGGTACAAAAGAATGTCCCAGTTAATGACCTAAGACTCGAAGGGCAAATCCATCTTTTTCAGTTACATAGAGGGAAAAAGGATGAGTCAGGTCAGGGACATGTAAAGCTGGGGCCTTAAAGCAAGCCTGTTGGAACCTTTGAAAGGGCTTTGTAATAGGATTGAGAAGAGGTTCCTGGGTGGGTCCTAACACTGCTTCCTATAAGAGACGAGAAAGGAGGGGAAAAAGAAGGAACCCACAGACATAAAAAACTGGTTATTCCTAGGAATGATAAAAATCCCTTTATATGTAGAAGGAACAGTTAGAGACTGAATCAGATTCTTTCTACCAAAGGTAATAGCCTTGTGGGTTGGAGTAATTGTTAGCCCCAAATAGGTGACCTGAGGGGTGGACAGTTGGACTTTAGAAGGTGAGACCCTGTAGTCTTGGCTAGAGAGGAAATTTGGAAGAGCAGAGGTGTCAGCTTGGCTAATTTCTAGAGAGGGTCTACAGAGGAGGACATCATCTACTTATACTATATGCATTACGGTGTGTTTGTGTGTGTGTGTGTGTGTGTGTGTGTGTGTGTGCACATGCACACGTATCTGTGATATTATATTCAATCTAGAAGCAAAGGCAATGACAAACATGTCAGTCCTTCATACTTGTCACATCACTGTACAATTCAGAGTAATGATGAAGATGTTTTGTTTACAAATCATAAAATATGATTATCAGTCACAAAAAAATTGATTTAAATCTCTGTGACAGTCTATATAGAAAGTCAAGAAAGAAGATGTGCAGCCATTGAGGAACAAAGACAGCTCTCCCAACTGCTTCAGGTGGTGAGAGCTGAGTAGGGAGAGTGCCTCATCTCCCTTCCCCTCCCTATCCTCTCCCCCAACCTATACACACCACCTGGAGGCAGACACACTCCCTTGACCAGGGCCAGCATTACTGGCTGTGCAGGTAAGGTGCAGGGCCAGCTCTCCTGAATATCTCATTTCTTAATGATTATCATTAATATCAAGTACACAGAAATTAAAATACATTGAGAAAAGTCTAATTAGAGATGCTAAAAATATGTGTCTTGCGTTATTTTTTAATTTTAAATACACTGTTAAATAGTACCTGTGAGCTCAGACCTAGATCCTGCAGCTCAGAAACCCTGATTTGGCTTGTAGATGACTCTGCTTTCTTATCTGCTGTCGAGGGTTGAACTGTATTCCTTCAAAATTCAGACACTGAAGTTCTAACTCCCAGAACCACGTGATGTGGCTGTATTTGGAGATAAAGTATCAACAAAACTAATTAAGGTTGAATGAGGTCATTGGAGCGGGCCTTAATCAAATGTGACTTGGTTCTTGCAGGGGAGATTAAGACACAAATAGGCACCAATGGGTGGCTGAGTGGGACAGAGTGGAAGCAGAACCTGTGACAGCAAGGGGGGGACAATTCAAAAGAAACCATATTTGCTCACTTTGATTTGGGGTTCCCATTCTGCAGAAATGTGAGACATTGACTCACATTGCCTGGACAGGTTTTCAGGGCAGTCTTAACAGACTAACATATGTCAGAGGACTTGGGACAACAATAGACTTGTAAGAGGCAAGATGAACACATGTTTGTAATCCCAATAACTGAGAGACTGAGTGCAGAGGAATCAAAGTTTATGGCCATCCTTGGCCATCCAGTGTAAGTGCAAAGCCAAACTGAGGACACCCCTTCTCAAAACAAAACAAAACAAAAACAATCGAACAATTCTGACTAGCATTAACTGCCCACTACTGAGATGAAAGTTCGGTGTGTGGCTGCTGCCTGATCAACTCACTTACTATATGTTTTTACTTCATTTTAAGTCAAGAGTTGCTCAGCCGGACAGAATGATATTGCAACCATAACTTTCGATTTGGCTTTGAATATTAACTACCGACTGTTCATCTGCCTTCCTAACACAGGCAGCCAGCCACCTTGATGAATGGCAGGCCCGTGCGGTTTCTCATCCACATGCGGTTGAATTGCAGATTGAGGAGTGCTGGTGATTCATTTAACCTCGTATAGTTCCTTATATCAGTTAAGAGCAGGGGGGAATTTATGCTCTTTTGTGTGTCAGGCAATAACTCACTGTATTAAACAAGATTATCAGTCTTAACCAAAACTTTCCCCCTTCACAGATCCTAACCTAATTCTGTCTTTACTTGGAGAGGAAGGAATTGGCATAAATTCCCGAGGGCTGTCAGAAGAGACACACCATTTCACTGGGGTGGGGGCAGGGGGTAGAGACAGCTGGAATAAAAAGATGGTTTCAAAAGAGGCACAGAGGAAGCAAGGTGATCCGCTAGTAAATTTGTCCGGATTGCTCAGAGAGTGAAGACAAGAAGGTGGATTTATTAAGTGCCTGGTGACAACCTAAGAAGTTTAATGAGCATTATGATACAATGATAGATGAGGTCGGGTATGTTTAGTGGTGATGTGTAAGAATCACTGAGAAGCAAATAGCCTTTAAAGCAAACCTGGAAAACCTAAAAATATTATGCAGTGACCGTGAAAGGGTTACTCAGCAAGCAAGCATCCCATAAGGAAGGTCTAGGGGTTCTCTTCTCGTTCCTGTAGAAATGTCTAGATCACTGAAATCCAGAACTTGGGGAAGTCAACCTGGAACACACATGTTGCTCCCATCCAGGCCTACAGCAGACTTCCTAAAGTCAAGGTTGAAACACAAATAAACATGGAGAAAGCAAGTATAGATTTCAGAAAATTTCAAAAACTTGTTTTTGGGTGATATTTTTCTTGGAACCCATGCACACATGTGCACACACTTATATTTGCATGTATGTACATACATACACACACACATGCATGCACAGGCTCATTGTGAGTTTTCCTTGCTTTCTCTATTTCCCTGAATAAATCTGTCTATTCTCCTTTTTTAAAAAATGGTTTCTGTTTTTCAGAGTGTGCTGAGTCCTCTGTGGCTGCTATAGATGGGACAATGTGACACAGTTCTACCTATGGAGCAGAGCTAGCAAGGTGTGGGCTTCCATGAGTGTGGACAGTTGCTAGTTATGAAACTTGCTTGTATAACAGTGTACATGATTTACTTTGTGTTCCTTCTTCGGCAGATGTTCTCCCTGCCAACGTTACCATGGAATGCTCTCTCTGACAAGGTTGATGGCTCCATGACAATTAGAAGCAACACAAATCTGGAAGGTGGGGGTGTGTCCAGTGTTCCTCAGCAAAAATGAAAAGACCTTCAGGACTGGCCTTATGGCTGTGGGAAAAAAAAACTCTGAAAACATGAGTTCAAAAATATATAAACAGGGTTTCTCAACTATGTAAAACGTAAGGATGCAATACAAATTGTATGAGGGGCTTCACAGATGTAAGAGAACAGATGCAGCTGCACTAACTAGCCAGCTTGTCAGAGGCTATTAAGGAAGGCGATAAAGAGATTTGGGAAGTAAGGCAAGATCTTACCCAGCTAAGTTTATTGTTTGTGCTTACAAAGGTAGGCAAATATCTGAGATCAAGGTCAGCCTGGGACAAAAAAGTTTAGGCCTAGGGTGGTGGGAATGGTGATCTCAGAGCAAGATCCCACCCAGCTAACTTATTGTCTGTGCTTACAAAGGCAGGCCACATCTCTGAATTCATTTGCAATATATCTTTTTTAAAAATTACTTGCTGTCTTTTCCTAAGAGTAGAGGAGCTAAGGTCATAAAATGTTGATTCTTGGGGTAATCAAAAGAGAACCTGGAGTAAATGACTATTGATATATAAATAACAGACTGGGCTTTGGTCTACAAGAGAGTGCTACCCAAGGAATTTAGAATTTTTCTAACAGGGTTTCTGACTTTGTTTGGAGAGCCCATGAATTACTTAGAGAGCTAACATAGCTCTTTAAGGATTTTTCTTCTAGAAGCTTTTCTTTTTGAAATTTGTCTGGTGGGTTCTTTGGCTCTGGCTGGAAATCCCAAGAATTTTGTCTAACAGATTTCCTTAGTTTAGTTGGGAAACCCATGAGCTAACCAGGGAGCGCTTAGAAATGTTCCTAGTATGAGAGAACTGACTCTGACAGAGAGACAGTTCTGTCTTGAGTAGGGAGCTATCTTAGACAGAGAGCTGTCTCTAGCAAAAGCTATCAGGAGAGTCATCTCAAGTAGAACTTAGAGCTGTCAGCTTGTACCCACAATTGACCTCAAGTCAATTTCTTTTGCAGCTCCTGAGAGACCCTAAGGACTTTATCTAGTCCCATGCCCATCTTACAGCTTCCCCCTTCTAGCTGGGGTCAAGGTTAGGCCACGTTCCATTCTCCACCCACAGGAACATTCTTGAGTAAAAAAAAAAATTCTCAGAATGTACTGACTGATAGTTACCTGACCCTCTGGAAGTTCCCAGGTAGTGTTCAAATACATGTCACGCTTGCTAGCCAATACATTTAAAGGTCAATATGCTTAGCTAATAAGTTTGAACTGTAACCTTGCTGATGTAACCTGTGCCCCTAAAAAGTATAAAAACTGCTTGCAATAGCCATTCAGGGTTGCCTTCTTGTCACTCACCTCCAGGGACTGATTAAGGGTTGACCCACTCCTGAAAATAAACCTCTTGCTTTTGCATCATTCTGCATCTCCATTTTTCACTTGAGGGTATCTCAAAGTAAGTACCACTGACCAAGGGTCGGGGTCTTACACTCCCAAACACCCCTTCTTCAGGAACACCTTTCCAAGCCTAGGTTTGTCCTTGGCAAGGATGGTGGCCCAATCACTAGATCAACACAGTTCATCTTACTTTGCCTGAAAGACCAAATAGAATCACATGTAATGACGATATTAAGGTATGCATGTAGACTGAATGCTTTTGTTCTTTTCAATTGTGTGAAAATGGCCATGGTGTTCCTTACCATAGTTAGGAATCCTATAATTACTGTTTGATGATAAAATTCAACTTAGCCTGATCATCCTGCATTCTGTATTTATTACACTAAGTTACTAAACCCCCTTGTATTGTTTATTTTCCAGCCTGTCCTTGATCCAGATATCCCTCCTCAGGAAGACGAACTCTCCATAGGTCATCCTCCAGCTGGGATCTCTCTGCTCTATGTTCTGTCTCTTCTTCTTCTTTTTTTTTTTTTGTACCTTCTTAATATACAGTTGAGTTTAACTTAATATAGTAATTCAGTAGCTATGTGCCAAGCTTTGATGACTTTTTCTCTTCTAGCCCCAAATTCCAGAAAATTAAAAGCCAAAAATAAAAACAAAATCCTATTATCCTTTCCAAATTAGTTAATGTGAATTGAATTGACCCAAATACCATTTTCTGTTATGAGATATTTCAAGTACATTGAGAATCACAAAAGAAGAAGAGGAAGGTGAAGAGGATAAAGAGGAGGAGGAAAATGAGGAGGAAAAAGAAGAGGAGAATGAAGACGAGGAAGAAGAGGAGGAGGAGCGAAAAGAAAAGAAAAAAAAAGAAACCACAACATATGTAGCCTTGCCTCCTTCACTTTTCCTTTCCTTTCCTGGTAACAGAGTCAAGGGCATACTAACACAGGAACTTTGAGCCACATCCCAGGCCAGTAACCTAACTTCTATCCAGCATCATAGACCCATAGGGCATGGGCAGAAGTCTTTATGCTGCTAACAACTGTAAATAGAACCATTTGGTATTATATACATGCAATTTTCTAGCTGAGAGCTGATTGCAAATTTATGAACATGGTATCTGAAGAAGAATACAAGATCCTTAGTCAAGCTGGTAATTGCATACAACTATCAACATTGCTGTCAATTTGATTTGTATATGAAACTAAAATAATAAAGACATAGCTAGAAAAAATAACCTCTTGAGATTATGGTTATGTCAAGGACAAATTAGATGATTTGCAAACACAATAGATTAGATGATAGAAGTATTAAAATTCAGTTAACCAGTTACTTGACTGGATCACCTGTAAACTCCTCTTAGAAAATGAGCAAGTTGGCTCTGTATGCTACTTTCTGAACCACCATAGTTTTCTGAGGTTTATAGTTCTATGAACCTCTGAGAATGCCACAAAAACTACATGTGATAAGCAATCATTACATTCCCCTCAGCAGTGATGATGTTATAACCAGCTGTGAGACACCACCAGGACCTGCAACCTCAGCATAAAGAGTGGATACTGAAAACAGGGAAACAAAGGTGTCACTTTCCAGATGGCGAGAAGGGCCTCCCTGGTGTCTCTACACAGTTGATGTAAATCATTATTACCCTGAAGGATATTAAGCTGCATCAGACAAGTTGACTTGTATCAGTACAATGAATGCACATAGCTACTCTGAGTGTTAATTTGTTATCAGCGTAGCTGCATGAAAGTTATCTGCATAATTTCCTCTGACAAGTGATTCATTCTTGGGGCTGGGGGAATGAGGACTCTGCAGTAAGATATCAGACATCTGTAAAGGATGCTTTTGTTCTTACCCAATCTGCAGGTACTGCAGACTGTCTTGATAGTGATAATGGCCTGCCAGAGGAAAGCTGTGACTTATTGAGACTTTATCCTTTTGTACAAACATCGCCAGGTTCATTATCACTTCTAGAAGGAGTCTGCCACAGGAGTGACAACTTGTGTTATACATGGCGTTTTCTAAACATCCAGCAACAAAATGCATTGGGCTTGAGATCTGAAAACACTTTACAGGCAGACCAGGGCAAATTAGTATGCACTGTGAAATGACCTCAGCCTTCAATGGTGCTAACATCAAGCTTTACTTAATCACAGAGAATGAGAAATGAGAAAGGGAGACAATGAGTAGAAAGGGGTAAATCTTTGCCAAAGAAAGAGACGTTAGCATCCTGACCAATTTCAGCATGGAGGAGACCTTTGTGTCAGTGTAGAGAACAGAGAGGATACCCCATCTTCCTTGAATTCTTTCTTTGATCCCTTTGCTTTCTATTTGGGCCAAGACTGATGGGTGAGCCATTCTTCACAGAAAGGGAGGAAGGGAGCATGAAGGGTAGAAATGAAAGCAGACCTTGCTTATCTGTTGCATGGCTTTATTCAAAAAGCTCTAAATATAATTAAAGCTAATATTATTGGCATGCATCAACTCTCAGATTATTAAAGACTCATTCGTTTGAAATATTCATTTCCATAAAAGCTTTTGCATGAGTTGGATGCTTTTAACTTTCTCTCTAATATCTGAACGTGGTCAGAAAGACAGAAATTTCAGTGGTCAGAAAGACAGATAGATATTCCTGAGCTGTCTTTCTGGCATTTACAAATGGGCTGGCATTTACAAATCTCCAACCTAGTCCTCCAGTCTCACCAGTGAAGGATTATGATTACAGACTAAATGGGGCTGAATATTTCAATTTTAGAAGGACGCCTCTCCCCAAATGTCCTACATTCTGACATGCAAAGAAAATTACTGGACAATTTTAAACTTTTAATAGCCAATCTACCAGTAGTTAAACATCTGTTCTAGTGTTTCCAGAAACGTCTTTCCTTGAAGGCAGCAGGTGGCACTTCCCGCAATCGGAGCAACTAAGTCTATACATACAAATTTCTTATGCCAAGAGAGCCATTCTATTCAAGGAAGTGTGGGGGGGGGGGGCTTATGATTTTTCTTAAAGAAGCCAAGCACTTAGAGCCATGGTTATGTGAAGTCAGATAAATTTAAATTCTTCATAAAATCTTCATTTTGTGGAAGGTTGGTTGTTTTTATTTTGGCGAGGAGCAAATATTTACATTTAAAACCATGCCCTCTGTGTTTCTCATTTAAATCATGCCTGCTTTGGCTGCAGACACAAACACTAATAAGATGATAGCAGTATAAGCTCCAAGTGCCTGGTAGAACATAAACTCATTTTTCGAATCACTGTGAGAAGCTGCAGTATTTCTAATCCTGTTTTTCTATCAGGATGATGTCACTACCAGATTGATGACTCATGGGCATGTGGCACAAGCTGCAGTCTTAGTCACTGGGTCACCTATGCCTAAGGGGCAAATATGTCTCTTCTCTAACTCAGTTGCATAATCTCAGAAACAATTTGCCTGTTTGAATTGAATGGGTTCAAATGCGAACACAGAAGAGCAAATTCTTATTTGGGTTCAAGAAAGGAGTGCTCAAAGGAAGCCCACAACTGTGTTTGTCAAACATTCACACTCTCTGCCTCACCTCTAAATTTTATCATTACCTCTAATACCCTCAAAAGTTAGAGCCAGTCTCTGTTCACTTAGGATTACAAATAGAAAATCGCACCCAAGAATAAAGAATAGGAGGGAGGGGAGAGGCCAAGAGCTTGAGTTCTAAGAGGGGCACTGATGAGATAACCCCTGGGTTGCTGGGCAGGAAGGACAAGGTTTTCACTGCAGCATAAAGAAAGAATCTAGGAAGAAAGGACACCGCCTGAGAAGTCCCTGATGTCCCCAGGCCTAGGTGGCGTCATCCTGATGCCCAGGCATTTTTCCCAAATCAATGGATGTTGCTCCAACAAATATACAAGTGGCAGCAAAACTAAGCTTTGTGGGTGATTATGAACTCAAGGACTATGGACTACAAGGGACTCATTGGTTTGTGTCAAAGTTCCATTCCAGAAACTATACAGCACTAATATATTAAATACTGTCATACTCTAAGAAAATTCCAGAATCCTGATGGAAAGGATTCTGTCTCTTAAGTTTCACAGTCCTTGAAGATCTATCTGATCATGTTCCATAGAATGCCTCTGTCTCCCAAATAATTTGTGCTCCTTTTAATTAAACTGATAATCTGAAGAAATTGTTATATTTACAGGGCTAGAGAGATGGCTCAGCAGTTAAGAGCATGTTCTGCTCATGCAGATGACCTGAGTTCAATTGCCAGATGTTGGGGATTGGTTCTAATGCTTTGTCTTAATTCAGCTGCCAAAATCACAAAGGAATCAGCATGTCCAGATACTGAGAGTCCCTGCCCCAATTGGCTTTTGATTAATCAATAAAGAGCCAACAGCCAATGGCTGGGCAGGGTGAAAGAGGCAGGACTTTTAGGATTCCCAGGAAAGATGCAGAGAAGAGAAGGAACAAATTCGCTGTGAAGCAGAAACAGAGAGATCAGATTTAAGAGCTGCAGAAGAGAAAGCATCCAGCAATGTAGGTACAAAGAGAAAGTGGCCCCGTGAGACAGCTGCCCAGAAGGAAACAGGGCAGCAAAGATAAAATATAGATTTAGTCAGTGTTAACTCAGGAATACCGGAGGGGAGTGTGTGCTAGCCGCAGGGAGGTTTGGAAGGACCCAACCATTGAGCTAGTCAAGGCATACCAAAATATGAAGGGTGTGTGTGTGTCTTTCATTTGTGAATCCAGAGCTCTTAGGTAAGTGCAGAACCATGTGCTCGCACCATCTAGAAGCCCAGAGCAGATTAACTATTCCCCGCTATACCCAGAAGCCATGCTGGGCTGCTACCAATTATGTAAAACTTGATGCCTCAGGCCTATGTGGGCACCTGCATTCAGATACAGATATCTACACACACACACACACACACACACACACACACACACACACGTAATTTTAAAATAAAGTAAATCTTCAAAATCTTGAATTTACAAAATATATGAGGGCAATCATAATTCATACTACAAGTCATTTATATTTATAAGTTAAAATGTAAGAGTCTTTTAAAAATAAATGCTCGTTGTAATAGTTTAGCTACCATAAATAGTGATTCCTCTGATGGATTCATTTTTGCAAAAGAGTTTATTAACAAGGCATCCATGGCTGGGCATGGTGGTACAGGCCTTTCCTTCCAGCACTTGGGAGGCAGAGGCAGGAAGATCTCTGTGAGTGTGAGGCCAGCCTGGTCTGTCCACTGAGCTCTAGAAAAGACAGGACTACATGAAGAGACCTTGTCTCAGAATAATAATAATAATAATAATAATAATAATAATAATAATAATAATGCAACCAGGCCTGGGAAGAGGAGACCCTAACTGTAATCAATCGAATATAAGTGTAAATAAGTGAGAAGCTGTTTATTATTTACATGGCCTTCAGTTTTGCAAAAGAGTTTATTAGCGAGATAATCAGGCATTGAGAAAGACCTAAATCTCTTTCTATATTCTCACCAATCTGGCAAATTTTAAATATATTAATAGTGCCTGGATTGTGAAATTGTGGTTACTAACATCATTATGCATATATGGAAACATATTTGGTCCCAATTAACTTGAAAATAATGTGTCCTAATCCAGTAAATTTGATAATATGTAACCCTAAAAACCTAGTACACATGCATAACACACACAAGTACATACACACATGCATAGGGATGAACACACACACATGCATGCACACACATACATATATATCATCTTTATAGTTATAATTGTATATTTATATATGTGAATCTTCAAATATATATACAAAGAGGTGGAGATATAGCTTGGCAATAGAACATTTACATGCAGAATATATATGATATAATTAAGGAGGAGGCATCTTACAAACCACAATATGAAACAACTAATAAATCAACATGAAGATTACTACCAAAGGGAAATTTGTTAATACTTCAAAGTAAAACTATCATTTACTTTTTCCTCAGTGCCCGCCCCTCTATCACCCTCAAACAGCTTATATCTAAAACCTACAGGTCAGGGAGGTTTACTGGCTTCTCCCCATGGCTTGCTCAGCTTGCTTTCTGAGAAAACCCAGGACCACCAGCCCAGGAAAGGCACCAACCTCCTCTATTAATCACTAATTAAGAGAACGCCTACAGCCAGATCTTCTTAATTTACTTTCCTCCATTCCAGTGATCCTAGTTCATCCTAACTGTTCAGCTGACCCCTTGTCATCTTGACACACCAACACGTCATTATTAAGCCACAATCTTTCCTTTCTTGTTTATCCCTCATGTCTCACATTAATACAAACATCACAGTATAAAATATTTCAAATTTTAAAAGTCGCGTGGTCTTTAAAACTTCAAATACTTAAAAATTCGGTCTCATTAAAATCCAAAGTCTTTTAAAATTCGAAATCTCTCAGCTGCGGACTCTTGTAAAATCAAAAATAATTTAAATCCTTTCTTATTTCAAGAGGGGAAAACCAGGGCACAGTCACAATCAGATCAAACCAAAGCCAAACTTGAACAGTGTAAATAACTCAATGTCCAAAGACAAGGATTTGGTAGCTATCTTCTGAGCTTCTCCAAAGGGCTTCGGTCACTTCTCTGTCTCTGCTCTCTGCAGCACACACAGCTTGTCTCCTAGGCTCCAGATGGCTGCACCCCACTACTGATGCTCTTCTTGGTTGTCATCCCATAGCGTAGGCATCTCCAAAATTCTGGAGTCTTCTGCTGCAAACGGGCTGCACTTTCATCCATGGTCTTTCCTGGGATCTCTTCGGGTACTCCATCCCTGCCACAGAGTGGCAAACATCAGCTGTTCTCCTTGGTCCCTTTATGCCTTCAAAACCAGTATCACCTGAGTGGCTCTTGCCCTACCAAGTTCAGCTGCCAGTAAAAGGTACAAACTTGACCATGTCTGAAACAGTTTCTATGTGCTGATTCTCAGGAAGTACTTCCAAGATTTCACCTCAATGATGATGACCTCTTAATCACTGCTAATGTCTTAGCTTATACTAGCCAGCATCAATGGTAAAATTTAAGCTAGTCAGTAATGGTAAGATTTGATTTCAGTGGTTCTGGTTTCTTGTTAATCAACTCTAGTCCCAGCTCAATCCCAGAACAATGGGATCTTAAGTCAAAATAGCAAATGGTCCTTGTCTTTAAACTTCTGCAATCTCACAAGCCAGGCCTCCATCCTCTGCATTTCTCTCAACACTCTTTATCTTCCAAGCTCCCACAGAACAGCTCACTACACTTTGAACATTCAATAGCTTTTTAGCCCAAAGTTCCAAAGTCCTTCTACAGTTCTCAAAAACACATGGCCAGATCTGTCACAGCACTATCCAACTCCTGGTACCAATTTTTGTCTTAGGGTTACTATTGCTGTGATGATCAAACACCATGACAGAAAGAAAGTTGAGGAGGAAAGGGTTCATTTGACTTGTGCTTCCACATCACTGTTCATCATTGAAGGAAGTCACCCACGGGAAATCAAACAGAGCAGAAACCTGCTGGAAGCAGGAGCTGATACAGAGGCCATGGAGGGGTTCTGCTTACTGGTTTCCTCCTTATGGCTTGCTCAGCCTACTTTATTATAGAACTCAGGACCACCAGCCCAAGGATGGTATCACCCACAATAGACTGGGCTCTCCCCTAATCAATTGCTAATTATGAAAATGTCATAAGCCTGACATTATGGAGGCATTTCTCAATTTATGTTCCATCCTTTCCAGTGACTCTAGCTTGTATCAAGTTACATAAAACTAGCCACCACACTACATCATCATCACCCCTCCCCTAGTGGGGAGGGCAGTAAAGCTACTTTAAAGACTAAGGGCAATATTTAACATCTTGATGTCACCTTATGTATTCCTTCCTGTTTCTTACCCCCAACCCTAGCAGATCCTCACTCTTATCTTGGTAACAATATGATTCCCCCCCCCATAACAGACATTTCCATGGTCCCACATTTATAAACCATTGTTTCCCCCCAAGATTGTAGCAATGACTGTCTAACCCCGCTGTGGTTTTTTTATCCATACTGTGCCAAGTAAATGAACTCTCTCTGTGGTATCCTGGATATAAAAGAAGAATATGGGAAGTGGAGAAATACTTGTGTTTGTGTAAGTGCTTTTGGGGGAGTGTTGCTAGTCTCACCCCCACAGGCGTATCTAGCACACAAAAGAAGCATAGCAATAGATTTCACACTTATTTTTCCTTTTATTTATACAAATTAAAGCTTCTGGCAAGATGTCAACTCCTCTTATTGATTACCTCCTTAGTTGAGGGCATTGTGTGAGTTAAGGGAATAGAGAGAAATGTATGAACAAGAACTTTTGCAGTCCGTAAGTGATTCAATCAATTACTTACACTGGTTGAAACTGTGACTATTCGAAGTGCTCCCTATATTTATAGAGATTAATGACCAGAATTGTTAATCCTCTGTTATCTCTCTTGCCTTTAGCCCTTTAATTTACCAGTGGCTACGCACAGTGATTAATAAATCCTGGGCATAAGCACAGTCATTTTTGCATCCTTGTTGAAAAAGACATCTTCTGAACCCCTTCTCTAACTTTGAAGACAACCAAACGGGCAACAAGGCTTGTTCTTGAGATCTCCACGGGCTTCTTTAGCCCTCTTTGGACATCATCATTGCCATGTGTACTGATTTTTTTTCAACTATATAAACCTAAAGCTTTGAAATCCTCATCTAAAATGATGTTGCCCTGCCACAGGCAAGCTAGATGTTCACCAGCTTTCCATCATCACAACTTAAAAAAGGAAAGGGTGTGATGTGTCTCAGTTTCTGAGGACTTAACCTTGTGGTTTCTCAGCTCTCTTGTCTCTGGACCTGTAGTAAACAGAATGTTGAGAGAAACACATGGAAGAATAGATCTGCTGGTCTCATGGAAGCCATGAAGAACACAGAGAAAGAGATGACCTGGGGACAAAACACAGCCTTGAAGGCCATGTCTCCTGAAACCTACTTCCTCTAATTACATGATATATCCAAAAACTTTCACCATTGCCAGTAGCCCATCAAGTTATGAATCCATATGTTTATTAATCATATGACATCAAAACCCTCATGATCAGATCACACCCCAAAGGTCCTGTTTCTGAACACAACTGCCCTGAAACTCTAGCCTTTGACAATTGGTCTTTGGCCAAGTGTCTTAAGATCCACACTGTAATATAATGAGGAGAATCTCACATTTTCCTATTGAAGAATGCACTGTCTTTTGTAAGACAAGACTGAAAAGCTTAATTCAGCAATAATGATGGGCTCACTTGTCTCTCCGGCATTACCAGGAAATGGAGTGGGAATATGGCTGTTTGGAGAGCAGTCCTAGAGCAGGAGTGGATTACCCAAATGTTCCTGAGCCTCCTGGTTGCTCTTAGTTCACCTGGAAGCAGGTCTGGTGTGTCTGATTGCTCAGAATTCATAGGGTGTAACTTAGTCAAAAACTGTTGATTAAACAATGAGTCCACATTAGTGGTGTGTCATCTACTATGTTCAATACAGTGATTTTTTTTCCAAGTCAAATAATTTTGACCTGGAGAGTTATAATTTTAGAGTAATTAGTAATAACAAAAGAAGTAGATTTAGGGAACACTGTCTACTACAGAGAGATATAAACTGACTATTATCCACATTATGCTGGACTTCCTTAGGTTTAATGCTTTAAGTTCCACATAACTAGATATTCCCACATTCTCAGGAATACAGCATCATTTTAAAAATAGGAGTTATCGATCTGAGTTTAGTTAGTCAGAATTGATCTCCTTTCCCTGCTTCTTTGCCTCATTTAGAGTTGACAAATAATTATAGACAGTTGGTCCTCTGTGGTTTCTTCTGTAAACTGAACCAGCCACGGGCTGAAAACATTGAGGGAGCACAGTGTCTTTACTGAGCATACACAGGCTTTTTGTGTTCTTATCATTGTTCCCAAAAAGAATATTACCATATCACAATAATTTACATTGTGTTAAGCATTGTGAGTGATCTAGACATGACTTAAGGTATAAATGAGGCTATGTTTATGATACATACAAATACTTTATTCATTTGTACAAGGGGCTGGAATATCCTTAGATACTGATATCTACAAGGGTCCTTGGATAACCCTCACAGGTGAAGAAAGGCAGTAGTAGATTTATAGAAGACAATCTGATGTTTTAATGATTGTACAATGTGGAATAACCAAATAAAGGCCATAATGCATTCATCACCTCACATATTTACTTTAGATCAAAAGCATATAAAACATGTTTTCTAGTGCTCTTTCTGATAGGAATCTTGGAAAATATAATATCTAATTCGTGACTATAGTCACGGGCAGAGACCAGGTTGTCACTAAAACACTCTGCCTCAGCATCTCCCTTCATCCCAAGCACTTTGCTCCTCCTCTCTCCAGTTTCTAAGGATAAACAAAGTATGGCACATGTACACAATGGTAAACTATTCAACCATGGCTTTACAAAGGTTGTTCTGCCATTTGCAACAACGTAGATGAACCTTGAAGGAAAAAAATAAGTGACCAGTATCCATTTGTTGTCTAATGACTTCACTCAACAGCAAATCCAAACCACAGCTGTGTCATAGCACCTAATGGTGACAGTGACACAGTGAACATGTGGTTCAGAAGCTCTGCCAGATTTCATCATGGTGGAGGGGATGCAACTTCTGGGACTCAGCTCACATATAATTGCAAAAGTTACACCCATAAACCAGCAAATAGAGAACAGCACCACTCTTCATTATTGTCCTCTGAAATGGTTTATGTTTAAGGAGCTGGCCCACGGGTCATGGAAGCTATGAAGTCCAAAATCTGCATGCTGAACAGAAGCTGGAAATCTTGAAAGGAGCGCAACTTGAAAGAAGAACCATCTGTTGCTGGAACTCCCTTCTCCCCAGAGGAAGCCATCTTCCTCTACTGAAGCCTTCAGCTGATTAGCTGGGACCCAGGCAGTCGCATAATGACAAGGAATTACCTTTATTCAGAGTCCTCTGGTTTAAATTTTAATCTCATTTAGAAAGGAAAAAAGGAAGAGAGGGAGGAAGGGAAGGACAGAGAGAGACAGAGAGAAACTGTAGGAAAACTTCAGGAAAAAAAAATATTTGACCAAATACCTAAGTGCTACAGCCTAGTTAAGATGACAAAAAAATAAAGTAACCATCAAGAAGATGGTGAACTAGAAGCCTTCGTGTGAGAAAACACAAACATAGCATATAGCAAGGTCTTATCCTGCAAAAGACAAATCCTGTAAATGAACTTAGGAAGCCACTGGAAATCTCAGGAGGAAGCTAAGACTCAGGCCAGTTGCCAGTCCTCTCCTTGCCAGCCTACTGGCTGCCAAAAAACACTCCCCAAAAGCAAACAGCTGAGGCAACAAGGAACCACTTCCCCACACATCCACCAGACCCCCAAGACCAGAAGAAGCCACCATAGAGTACCTGTGTCCAAGAGACCTACCAAGAAAGGCCTTGAGATTTCTCCTCCCCCGTGTGCCACAACCTCACCCACACTATGGCTGCAAAGGCTACAAAAGACCAAAATGGCTATCACCACCCTTGCCCTTCTGATATGCAGCACTACAGGGAGCCTTCAGGAGCCAGAGGCATCTGAGAATTTGCCTTTCACATCACCACAGCTGAACTAGCAGACTGCTCCATACGCATCTTTCCATTCTTCTTACTCTCTTTTACTTTATAGCTGTTCTTGTGTGAGTCTCCTGATGCTTTTGCTTCTGTTTGTATGTTGCTCAGTTAGGTTTTAGAACTTTTATGTTTCTCTTCCTGGTTTACCAAAGGCATCCTTTATTCCCATGCCTCAAATGCTCCTACTCTTATGTCTATGTATTTTTCTTCCTCTCACCTTTATTCCCTCTTCTTTTTACTTAACTCTAACCTTCCATAACTTTAACAATCTGTAAAATCTATGAACTCCAACTTTCCCCTCCTAACTACTTTACTCACACTAATTTTTTTTCAAAGTTGATTTAATGCTTAATACTTACCCCCACTTTCCTCTCACTCATAGTATTATTTATTAAAATTTAAACATATACTATATACTGTCTTTGGCTGTTTATCATCAAATACTTACTGAAGTCAAAAGGCCACTATTATTTATTGGCTAGTACAATATTTGCATAGTGGCAATATCAAGCAGTTGTGACTGCCCTTGCCATTAATCTTCTGCTCAGGAAATAATATATAATTTACACTGTGTGTACATTACACTCCTGGACTTAGGATCTATTTTCTGAACTACACACTCAACTCAATGACATCCAATCTCCATATGAACATTACAAATACTTCAACTGAAAGAATATAGTTGGTACAAAATAAAACAAGCAAAACATTGTACCATATTCATAAATCCCTGTGCAGTAATATAAAAGACATGAAAAATGACAGCATAAGTTTTCCAAAAATTACTAAATCTTATAGTAATTCCCCAATGAGAATGAGTTAGATGAAATCCCAGAGAACTGGAAGAAAAGGTTTAAACTATATTCAATGAAATAAATAATAATAATAATAATAAGCTTCTGATTGAAAACACAAAGAAACAGCTGGATTGGCAAAGCATACAGGAGCAGATGCAAGAAAGATTCAACAGAGAAACCAGTTCAAAACACTGACAATGAAAAGCCAAAAAAGTCTCCCCAAAAGAATGGATAGAAATGAAGACTTGCTAGAGAAAATGAACAATCTAACAAGGACAAAGATAATAGTAGGCACAAGTGGAGATTCCAAGATATAATGGCAGCCTAGAAAGACTGAATCTATAGATAAACAGGAGGAAGGAGGAAGGAGGAGGAGGAGGAGGAGGAGGAGGAGGAGGAGGAGGAGGAGGAAGAAGAAGAAGAAGAAGAAGAAGAAGAAGAAGAAGAAGAAGAAGAAGAAGAAGAAGAAGAAGACAGAAGCAGCAGCTAGTTCTAATAGTGTATAAAACAATCTTAAAAGAATCATAACAGAAAAATGTCTAGATTGGGAACAGCAGACAAGTTCAAAAAATAATCTCCCATTTTCATGTATTGAAAGCATTCAATATATCAACTGATCAGACATTGTACATAGAACAGTGATTGTTGAGTGCTGAGCCATAAATACAACATCTTTGCCACTCTTCCAACTTTCATGGACCATCATGGAAGAGGGAGCAGGAGGAATGTACAAGCCAAGTGACAAGGAGAGCTGATATGAAATTCTGGGATTCACACAGCTATTGCACTTAGGAAACCACTGTGACTGTGGTTAGCCACACAAGATCACACCAGCAAGATCCATCAACATTCCATCAGGAAGCACTAATACTTAGTGGGTTAACAAAAACCAGGAGACCATGAAGACGGGCTTGGGGAATGTCTGGGGGAAGTGAGAGGGGAGGTTTGAGTAGATATATATGGTCAAGATACAACAAACATATGTACATAAGAATAAACAAAATAAATACATTTTTAAGTAACCATCACAAGGTTACTTACTGTAAGTCCACAGCTGCCTCACTGATGACTCATATATGGCTGAGTATAAAGACATCTCGTTACCTCTTTTATGAGAGTCTAGGTTTCCAAAATGAAAGCCCAGCTCTGACAGGACATCACATGGGTTCTGAGTCTACTACTCAGTGCCAGCTCTCCTTAACTTGGTCTGTAGTTCCAGAAGTTCTATTACCAGTGAGAAGTAGGAAATCCCTGCTTTGTACATTATTCTGAGATCATGCAACAAAGAGCTATATAGTGACTTACAACATCAAACTTGCATACATTTTTCATCCATGTTAGATTTTAAGGGAAGGTTTTTCTTTCCATATTCTCTTTGAGCTCTGTGTCCTGGTCTCTCTTGGATAGTTTTTAAGTTAATTTTTTTTTTTTGCTATTAGATATGAAACTTTAATAAAATTCTGGGAAATATTTTCACCCTGAGCTGTTGGCATTTTTTTTTTCTATTTTATTGAGTTCTTAAAACCTACCTCCCTTCCCACATTTATTCTACCCTAATCCCTTTCAATCTGCCAATAGTAAGTAGGAGAGGAAAAGGTTAGAGGGAAAAGGGAATCATAGAGCTCTATTAGCTACTTCCTGCTGATAAGGGGTAATGGGGCAAGTCCAGTCTTTGGCATCAGAATAGCCAGCAGTTCAGAAAACCAGAGATAGTGAGTGCAATACATCTGCAGCAGCAGGATGAGCCAGCAGATGAGGTGGGGGTGGGGGAGAGGGAAGCAGCAGCTGCCCCAGGCTCTCTCAGGGCTCTCCCATTTACACCCTCTCCAGAGGCCCCAGAATTAAACAATCTGCAGCTGGCAAAGATGATGGCCCTGTTAGAGCACGAGGCAAATCATAATCACCTGCTGTGAAGCAGCTCTCATCCCACACCTGGGATTAAAACAAAACCATACTCAGAAAACTAACATAACTTGTTTTGTTTTGTTTTTGGTTTTGTTTTTTTAAGAAACTAAAACTCTCACTATGCTGTGCCACATGGATGTCTTTGCGATCCTGAATACGAGATGTTCTACGGGCTGCTTCAGTGGCCTGACTACTTGGCATTTCTAGGGCAGGACAGTTTCAACTTCTTTAGTGAATAAAACAGTCCACGTGTGGTCTATCACATTCTTAACCTCTGCAACATGTACATGTCCCTGGCTGCAGGAAGCAAGACCTAGGAAATGTGATCCTCTATAGCAACCCGTCATTGATAAACAAGCTGGTGATGGGTGCATTCAAACAGGAGGAACCTTTGAATTGATGCTTCTAACAAAAATAGTAGCATACATTTTCATTCATACAGCAAACATTTATGGAGCAGTTACTAAATATAATAGCCTTCATCCAGGCATGTGTCTTAGGCTGTGCTATTTCTTGCTTTCAAAAGCTTTGATGGGATTGGAGCAGATAGAAAAGTCTGAGAGAGCAGCTTAGGCCTCATTTTACATGTATTCGTTACATAATTGAATTTGATCATCCCTTTTAAGGCTTAGTGGAAAACCAATTGCAGAAAGCCTTTCATTTAAAATGGAAAAAACACTCGATGATTTCCTCCTACTGGAAATTTAAAGGAAGAAGAAAAATCTTATTATCTAATAAATTATCTTCATTAAAAATGCATTAGTAATCAATCTTTATAACATCTGGTGACAGCTACATTGCTTATTAAAAAAACAAGAGTCTCTTTTCTCTGAGCATAATTTTATGGTTCTTCAAAAAGAAAGTCATTAAACTCCACCATAGAAGAAGGCAAACTGCTTTACAATAAATTAGTATGCTATAAATAAGAGAATACTTAGCATAATATTTTAATTGCTTATTTTAATTTCAGGCCTAATGCATTGCTGTCCAAAATGTCTATCGCAGAACCCTAAAGTGCACAGTTTTCACTGTTAATTGGCAAGCTACAAAATGATTAGACACAGAGTTTATTTTTTCCTACACTTCAAACTGAGTCACAGAATATTATGCTCTCCTTGCCTTGGCATGTTTGTTCTTTCTTTAAAACCTCAGTGGACCCAGGTGTGCAGATGCCCCCAGTAGTCATGGTTAGGAAGGCAGGAGTCCAAGTACACCCGAAGTCGCAGTACAGGCTGGAGGATCATGAAATTAAGGTCAGCCTGTGCTCAATAGTGTTACCCTCACTAGTGTACTTACAAAAGAACTTAAGGAAAATAATAATAATTTTTAAAAGGAAAAAAGGGAAGAAAAAAAGGGTGAGTGTTTCAGTTCGCCGGCTCTCAGAAGTACATATGGATTCATCAACTTACGAGACAGAAGTCCTCTTATGATTCTTTGGACAACCTAGAGAGAGAGAGATCTGAATGGTATAAAAAAAGAAAAACTAGTTATTTGTGGATTCTTTTGCTTAGTGTTATGGTTTGACCATGAAATGTCCCCCACGGGCTCACTGGTAGATGCTGGGCCCCCAGCTGACCATGTTACTGTGTGAGGGAATGGAAAGTTTAAGAGGTAAGGCCTGGCTAGAGGAGTAACCTAGGCTGTGCCTTTGATGGCTTTATTTTGTGCCTGTGTGCACCCCTCTCTCTACTTCTGGTTTTCACCTGTTCCCAAGATCTGTGGTAATTCACACAAGCCTCGGGCCTAAAGCTCTGGGTCCATCTGGCCTTGGAATACAACCCTGCACTTGTTGCCTGAATAAGGCCTTAATAAGGTCACATTTCGGGGGGGGGGGTGATAACAGCAAGGAAAGTCTAATATCCTTAGTTACAGGCAAAATTCCTTCTTTCTCTGTTTGGCTGCTAGAGAGGTCTGATCTGCCAATGAAAAAGAGCCAATCTTCCCCAGAGTAGCCCCTACCTTCGTCTACAATTCAATAGTCTGCTCTACATTCTCAGTGTCATCCCAAGAGATTAGGGAGAAGAGATGTCCAGCTAAAAAGGACTAAGGAAGTTCTGTGCGACATGCCATCATCAAAGTGACAAGAAGGTGTGGGGGCTGATGGGGAACTTTACCAGGACAGAAGAGAAAGTCACACAGTAGGGAAGCTGGAACTCAAAGGACCAGAGTAAAGGGCCTGAGCTGTAATTATGGAACTCATAATGAGCAAGCAATGAATAAATGGTGTCAGGTGGGGACCGTGAGGTTTCTCTAGTTTTCTGTCCCTTGTTTTTCCATCCCCCATATCATGGCTTTAATATATCTCCTTTAAAATTCATGTTGAAGCTTAAACCCCACTGAGATGATATGAAGAATTGGGGGACCATAAGAGGTTATTGTTAGGTCATGACAGCCTCACCCTTGTGAATGGATTAGTGCCTTGTAAAAGGGCTAGAGGGATCAAGCCAGGCCTTTCTACCTGTGTTAGCCATACTATTTATTCACTGGGACAAATACCATAAGGAAGTTAAGTTGGAAAGGATGAAGGATTTCTTCTGCCTCACTGTTGGCAAAGGGTCCAGGCCATGGTCAACTCCTCCAGTGCTTTGGGCATGAGATGAGAGAGAGTATCATGGCACTGAGAACATGTAGAGAAGACTATGTAAGAACATTTTACCTCATGGTGGCGGGGAAGCAAACACAGTGACAGGCAGGGACCTGGTCAGGGTATATCATTCCACAGTGACTCTCCTTCTCCCACTAGACCTTACCTTCCATAGTTTCTCCAAATCCCACAGTCAACTTTGGACTCCATCAGTGGGTGTATCAACTGATGGAGTCAGAGTCCTGTGATCAGGTCTCTTCTGCACAGCCTTGCCTCTGAACACTGCTAGCACTGGAGACCAAGCCTTCAATACCTGGGCCTTGGGAAGCAAGTTCTATAACTAAATTATAACATTGCTCTTCTGCCATAAGAATGTGCAGCAGAAAGATCTCACCAGACCCTGGGTGTAATTGCTTTGATCTTAGGCTTCTCTGTCTTCAGAACCCTGGGGGGAAAAAGTTTCTATTTTTTTGTAAATCATGCAATCTACGGCATTTAACATAGGAGCATGATGAGTCTAACTCATCCTGTGATGCCTTCACTCTAAAGAAGTGCATTTCTTTCTTTCTGTTCTCCTAGTCAATCTGTTTATTTTGGATGTATGGCTACAATCTCCATTGACTTTTGAGACCACCCTCATTTGGTCACTTGTGTGAAAAACTTGAGTCCATATCCTATTTCTACCATTCACAGAACTTCTCATCTTGGGTAAAATCTATGACTATACATGTTTCACCAAGTATAAGATACAGACACCTGCACATAACTCAGAGCACAATGTATGTAATAAAGGCTCCTGGGGTGTTAGGGGCAAGCCCTCTGTTGTATATAGTTCTGTAACTTCTAGGGAAACACATTCCCTAGAATGGATTTGTAACCTTGACCTCTGTTATCTCAAGGCCAGACTTCTGGGCAACCTCAGTCTATCTATCACCTGCTCAAAACCCAGCTTGTTAACATGAACACTGCTTGTTTCTGCACTATCTGAACCTGTGTGTGCATCACAGTCACCTGAAAACATTCCTAAAAATATCCATTTTGTAGACAGTTCCAGTTAGCATCTCTCAGACTACAGCCTGGGAAGCTCTAGGGTGAAACTAAGACGAAACTTGACATATACTTGTGAACATTGTAGAAAAGTTCTCTGACAAATAATTCTGATTTACCATTAGGTTTGGGATCATTCAAAATCCATTTTTCTGAGTAGAAAACTGGCCCAGACCAATGATTCCAGTAATGATGTAAAAGCCTACCTTGGTGGCATTCTTTCTAATGGAGTTGGTTAAAACCTTTTCCCAATGTAATTATGCCTCTCCTGCTCCTCACCCATCTGTATCAGACTGTCCAATCCAAGCCCGGCTTTTTTCAAAAGCCACAATGAGCATCAGCTTCATGAATACTGTCTTCCCTCTATTCTAGACTTCTGATGGCCTGATAGGCAACGTTTGTGTGACCACGTTCAGCAAACTCCTCTTTCTTCGAATTCCAAAGTCCTCGCGAGGTCGTTGACCTAAATACAACATGGAGCAACTCTAATTAACCATGCAGTTCTAGAGTAGTACTCCCCTTCCCTGGTGCCACTAAGACACTGCCTTCCTTCCCTTACCAAAAATCCACAACTGGGATATCAGTATCTCAGAAGAGGCAACTCTAATTTGTTTTCAAATTTCCTCTGGTGCTCAGGTCACAAAATGAATGCAAATGTCTCCATAAGAAGGGCTTCAGGAAAGGTACTGTCAGTTTCTGAGTAGCCTCTTCCCACATGGTTGCCATGACCTGCACGATTTGGTCCTGAAAACCTCACTGGGGTGACATGGGAATGAAGAGATGGCAGGCACACATCCAGAAAAGATGGGCTTGGGTGGATCCTGCTTACTTTGATGGGAAGCACCTATTATGCAAGGAGGAGTTAGTGAGTCTTAGTAGGAGGTCTCTATAGAGAAACAGCCTCAGGTTACAGCAATATAGAAGCGTGCTGTGCTTGATTTTTTTTTCTGCATACACTGATCAGTCATTAATAAACACTTGTACTTGGACCAGAGTAGAGGCCATCCCTAACCTCACCTGGGAAAGGCTTCTCTGTTTCCATGGGTCTGAGTATCAGGATCATTGGCATGGCTACAGCCAAGGCAGCAAAACTAGGACTTTATCAGATCATCAGACAGGCATCCTACCACATAGCAATACCCCATTCATTTCTCAGATTCTTCTATAATCCACAGCTCTGCACAGCCACTGGCACTTTAAATGCTGATATTTCTATCATCTCTTCGGGTACTCCAGCCCTGCCACACAGTGGCAAACATCAGCTGCTTTCCATGAGTCCTTCATGCCTTCAAGACCAGTACCACTTGAATGACTCTTGCACTACCAGCTATCCAAGGATATTTGAAAATATAACACACACACACACACAAACACACACACACACACTTGCCTGCTTCTGCATATACAGTGGATCCCATGTTCCTCCTTTTGTTTGGTGTAGCACAGAATCCTGGGCCTACAGAATGTGACTTGGATGGTTTTGAGAGGAGGTTGCTGCACTGGGCTTCACTCTGAGGGAAATGTGTGTGCAAGGGTAATGGGGGAAAATGTGTGTTGAGATGTTAGTAGCAAGTAGCTCAGACAGGAGAGAATGTAAAGCAAGAAAAGCATAGGAAAGGGATGCCCTGATTAACACAGCACTTCAAAACAATGGCATTAACACTTAATCTGCCTTTCCTGCCACTTCACTGTGACTAGTGTCTCACCTCCAGGCTAGGATATGCCCTGAGTGTCTCCTGTGAAATCTATCAGTACTTCTTCCTGGGAACCTTTTTGATTAAGAAGCAAATATTTCCTTAAAATGTCAGTTTCCAACACACACAACACCCTTTCCTCTAGAAAAGCGGTTCTCAACCTGTAGGTCATGACTGCTTTGGAGGTCACATTTGTCCTGCATATCAAATAGTTACACTATGACTCATAACAGTAGCAAAATTATAATTATGAAGTATCCATGAAATAATTTTATGGTTGGGGGTCACCACAACATGAGGAACTGTATTAAAGGGTCACAGCATTAAGAAGGTTGAGAACCGCTGTACTAGAGACTCCTTCACCAGGGCTGGGTTAAGGCCACACCCTAGTATGAAGATAATCTGGCAATGGGAATACTATTGAGGATGAACCACAGTAGGATCTGGATATGTAGAAAATAAAATGCTATAGAGGGGAGGGAAAGAATGTGTGTTCTTGTGAACAGCCAATACTGGCTTCTATGTGGCACAAGAATGATGGAAAAGGGTAACTTGTCAGAACATGGATGCTCCCTCGCGATTCTGTCTTAGCCTTCATAAATGATTACTCTGCAAATGCAAACCTCAGATGTGAAGGTCTAGATACAAGCATCACCATCACTCACTTTAGCTGAGTTGGGAGTCTATGGGAGACACACCCCTGGGTACATCTAGAAGGGTTTTCCCAGAGAAGCTTAACTGATGAAGGAAGACCCACTATGAGTGTAGGTAGCAGCATCCCATGGGCTAGGGGCCCAGATGAAAAAGAAGGAAGATGGAGGAGCCCAGATGAGCACTGGCATTCATCTCTCTGCCTCCTGACTGCAGCTGCCTCATGTTCCTTTACTTTTTTTTTTTTTTTTTACTTGCCTCCTACCCCCATCACTTTTCAATTAGAACCTTTCCTTTCTCATTTATCCCCCAAGATGGCAGGCATAGTGTTAATATCACAATATAAAACAAAAGTAAATTTTAAAGTCATGCAGTCTTTACAAATTTAAACATGTTAAAAGTTATCTCTTTAAAATACTCAATCCCTTTTTAAAATCGGTATTAAAAGGTTCCAGGTATTTCAGCTGTGGGATCCTGTAATGATCAAAATTAAGCTAAACACTTTCTTCATTAGGGAAGAATTAGGGCACAGTCACAATCTAAACCAAGAAAAACCGAACTCTGTCAGTGCAAATAATGCAACACTCACTGTCTGGGATTTACTCGTGATTCTGTGGGCTCCTCCAGGGAGTATGGGTCACTTCTCTGTCCTCGACAGGACACACAGCATGTCACCCAGGCTCAAGCCCGCTTCATTCCACTGCTGCTGCTCTTCTCCATATTCATCCTGTGGCACCGGCATCTCCAGGATTTCTGAGGTCCCTTGTAACAGCTGGACTGAACTTTCACCCATGGCCTTTCCTGGGATCTCTTCGGGTACTCCAGCCCTGCCACACAGTGGCAAACATCAGCTGCTTTCCATGAGTCCTTCATGCCTTCAAGACCAGTACCACTTGGGTGACTCTTGCACTACCAAGTTCAGCTGTCAGTGCAAGGCACAACCTTGACCATGTCTGAAACACAGTTTCTATGTGCTGACTCTCAAGAAATACTTCCCAGAAGATTTCACCACTGTGGTGCTTCATGCTACTTTCTCAGCTCCAGTTGATCAGCATCAAGTATCACACAAGGCAAAGGTTTCACTTTACTGCACCTGAGATCTTGTTAATCACAGCTGATTCTTCAGCCTCAGCTAACCAGGACCATAGAATCTTAACTTAAAATAACAAATGGCACTGATCTTTAAACATCCCTCTGAAACGTCACAACTCTTCAGCCTCTGCATTTGTCTCAACATTCTTATCTCCCAAGCTCCTATAGGACATCTGGCTGAGATCTTAACACTCAATGGCTTTTCTGGTCCAAAGTTCCAAAGTCCTTCCACAACCCTCCCCAAAACACATGGTCAGATCTGTCACAGAAATACTCCACTATCCTGGGACCAACTTACCTTAGTTAAGGTTGCTATTACTGTGATGAAACATCATGACCAAAGCAACTCAGCTTATCCTTCCAAATCACAGCTCACCATCAAAGGAATAAAGGACAGGAACTCAAGCAGGTTAGGAACCTGGAGGTTCGAGCTGAGGTGGAGACCATGGAGGAATGTTACTTATTGGCTTGCTCCCCATGGCTTGCTCAGCCTGCTTTCTTAAAGAACCCAGGACCACCAACACAGGAATAGCACCACTCACAGTGGGCTGCCTCACCCATCAGTCCTAATTAAGAAAATGCCCTACAGGTTTGCCTGTAGTCCAATCTTATGAAAACATTTTCTCAGTTGAGAGTCCCTCCTTTTCGGTGACTCTTGCAGGTGTCAAGTTGACATAAAACTAGCCAGTCCATCAATCTTTCTTTAAGTTATTTTCTGGGGTCTTTTATCACAGTACTAAGAAAATAATTCAGTATCAAGGCCATTTTTAGACAGGTACTGGGGCACATACCTAGAGGCAGGGAATTGCAAGTTTGAGACCAACCTGAACCACATAGCAAGAAAATGTCTCAAACTAAACATCGGTGCTATTGTTCATGTTTCTAGGCACTAGAAAGAATTTGAAAAACCATACTCATAGGTTCCATCTGTATAACCATGCAGACAACTTCTATAAAGCTCTGCCATAGCCATGACAGTCTGACACAATAAATATACCATAATCTTGGTGGCTTAGATAACTGGTATTCATTTTACAGTTTTTTGGATGTCAGAAGTCAGTGATCTAGGTACCAACATGGCTGAATCAAGTAAGGACCCTTTCTGTCTTGCAGATGGCCACCTTCCTGTTGTTTCCACATCCATGGCAGAAGGAGATTTAGCTTTCTCTTTGTCTCTTCCTATTAAATGTACCAATTCTATTCAAGAAGGCATAGCACTCGTGCACTAGTTATTTCTAAAGACCCCACCTCTGTATTTATTAAACTGGATACTAAGGGGACAACTGGTAAATTTAGACATAGATTAGTAAATTTAGACACAGATATTAATTCTAAAAGTAAAGTAAACATAGACAATATGCAGCCCCTCCACTCGCTTCTCAACTTAGGGTTTACTGTGGATGCGACTACCAGGCATACTAAGCAGTGTCTGAGACTCACCTGAGCCTCCACAGAGGTCAACTGAACTGAAATACAATGAATGAAGACACCAACTATTATAGAAATTAATTCCACTCTTCAAGATTGTGAAGCCTGTGAATTCGTGGATAAGAAGAATTAACAGGGAATGTCAGCAAATAACAGCTAGAGCAGAGACACAGAAGTCAGTTTCTGGGCTTGAGTCCAAATCCTGGCCATGGATCATGATGCAACCTTGGACAAGGCCATCCGGATGTGGAGGAGACACCAGAACACATTGTAAATGATGTGGAGAGTGTTGAGTCAGCAGTTAGAGAACAGGGAGCATCCACCAACAGAGGACACAGGCCAAAGTGTTAGAAGAGTGAGAAGTTACAAGTCGAGAGTTAGAAGGGGAGCTCTCATTGTCACTCATGAGAACTGTTACCTGGAGATTTGACAAGGGTAAGAGGCTACTCACCTTGCTCCTTCCACCCCTGAAGGTCTTCCTTCTTTATGATCGGCCTCTTCCCTGCATTTCCTCAGAACCTTCCCTGTGTATACAGTGTGGCTTTAAAGACTGAAAGATCACCTAAGATCTGTCCAGCAATAAAGGCATCAATGACACATGATTCCATCACTATGTCTCCTTTGCATTTCCTTGGGGCATTTCATGTCTACATGTGGGGAAACGCAACTGTGAGAAGACTCTGCTATCCCTAAGTTACCACTCTCTTCTGTCTGTCAAGGATGGCCCAATTTCTCTTATGAAATTATTTTTTATTTGCTTTAGAATAAGTATATCAAAAGATATAAGTGCAGGCTCTAGGGTCAGAGGACCTGGGTTCAATTCCTAACTTTAACTCCTTGTCACCCGTGTACATTTTTGACACTTCTGTACTCAATTATTCTTCATCTCAAAAAGAAAAGGACAAAAAAGAGAAGAAAGAGAAAATGATGGTAGGAAATACCTCACTGGATTAGTGTGAGGATTTAATAGTCAATATGAGTTGCATGTGTCTAGCCCAAATTTATATGTTGACTCTCTAGTCATCTCCAATATGATGGTATTATCAAAATTAGTGTCCTAGTTAGGTTTACTATTTCTGTGAGAAAATAACATGACCAAAACAACTTGGGGGGAAGGGTTTATTTTAGGTGACATTTCCAGGTAACCATCCATCATAAAATGAAGTCAGTATAGGAACTCAAACAGCGCAGGAACCTGGAGACAGGAGCTGATGCAGAGGCCATGGAGGGGTGCTGCTTACTGGCTTGCTCCAAATGGCTTACTCAGCATGCGTTCTTTCTTCCTTTTCTTTTCTTTTTCTTTTTCTTTTTTTTTAGATAGTTTTTATTAGATATTTTCTTTATTTATATTTTAAATGTTATCCCCTTTCCTGGTTTTCCCTCCCACCAACCCACCCACTCCCACTTCCTGGCCCTGGCATTCCCCTACAATGGGGCATCGAGCCTTCACAGGACCAAGGGTCTCTCCTCCCAACTGATCACAAACTAGGTCATCCTCTGCTACATTTGCAGCTAGAGCCATGTGTACTCTTTGGTTGGTGGTTTAGTCCCTGGGAATTCTGGGGGGTACTGGTTAGTTCATATTGTTTTTCCTCCTATAGAGCTGCAAACCCCTTCAGCTCCTTGGGTCATTTCTCTACCTCCTTCATTGGGGACCCTGTGCTCAGTCCAATGGTAGTCTGTGAACATCCACCTCTGTATTTGTCAGGCACTGGTGGAACCTCTTAGGAGACAGCTATAACAGGCTTCTGTTAGCAAGCTCTTGTTAGCATCCACAATAGTGTCTGGGTTTGGTGACTGTTTATAGGATGTATCCTCAGGTGGACAGTCTCTGGATGGTTATTCCTTCAGTCTCTGCTCCACACTTTGTAACTCCTTCCATGTGTATTTTGTTCCTCCAAGAAGAATCGAAGTATCCACACTCATCAGAACTGAATTGGCTAGATCGTTCAGTCTAGAATTTGTCTCTGATATGGTGTGAAATAAGTGTTTGCTGCTTAAGGCATCCAGGCTATGGGGTTTTGTCATAGTAGCCCATGTTGACTCAGTCAGTCAGCTAATGCACGAAAACAGAGTAGAACAAAGGACATGATGACTTACAAAAAAACATGTGTAAACATTGGTCACACAGAGAAGCTTAATAGGCAATAGCTACATGGGCAAAAATCTTTGGTTTAATTTTTTATTTTATATTTGCGGTGCTTTGAATGAGATTAATGCCCATATGACCATATATCTGCATGCTTTGTTCACAGTTGGTAAGCTGTTTGGAAACATGAGGGGTGTGTCCTTGTTGGAGTGGATGTGGCCTTGCAGGAGAGGATGCATCACTGTAGGTGGGCTTTGAGGTTTCAACCTTCACAGCAGACCCAGTCTCCTACTCTGCCTGCTGCCTGTGGATCAGGATGCAAAGCTCTCAGTTACTGCTTCAGCACCATGCCTGTTTGCTTCCCACCCTGATGATAATGGATTAGTCCTCTGAAACTATAAACAAGTTCCCATTTAAATACTTTATCTTATCAGAGTTGTTTGTGTCATGGTGTCTCTTCACAGCAACACACACAGTAACTGAGACAGCACCTTAATATTGTCTTATCTTAATTAATAAGCTTATTGGTAACCCCTTAAGTTCTGAGCTCAAGATAAGTGCGTCACTCACATGACCAGTCTCCACTCTGGTTATTATCCCCTGGTGAGTTGTCAAAGACACTTAGTTGTTTTTTGTGGGATGGCTCAAGGACCAAAATATACATTATTAATTTTCACAAAGAATTATGTTAGTGTTTGTTTTCCATTGTTCTGGTCAAGAAATTCATTCACAGTTCTATCTTTTTGCTGGGTTATTACTCACATCCTGACTTGTGATCAAGTCAGAATGTAACATAAAGGTGGAATAAGTATGACACAGGCTTTCCCAGAAAGACGTACAGACTATAGAAAAGAACCAGCCTACGTTCAGGAGGAAGAGACTTCCGCAGATGACTAGTCTCCACATAGACCTTTGCCTTAAACGTGGAACAAGTTTTTTTTGGAGCTATTCTGTCTTAATTCTACCCGTCCGGTTGAAGCTAAATCCTTGCTATGTTTGAACTGGGAGCTACAGAAAAGTCACACCCCCAATAGCTATTCTTCAGAATAAAATAGAAATCCTGACAAATTACCAGCAAAACTATATGTATATTCCCTTGTATCTCTATAGTCTTTTCTATCAGAGAATTTAAACCACCTATTCCAGTCTGTTGTGATATTGGGAGAACATTTTTATTTCATTGTAAAACTCACAAGCTTTCACTGAGGGAAAACGAGGTGGAAACTCAAGTCAGGCACTTGAAGAAGAAAAGATGGTTTAATGCTGTTTACTCGATCGTTTCCTGGCTCACATTTAGCTACCTTTCTTGGATAGCCCAGGCCCTGTATCTAGAAATGGTATTCCATTTCAGTGGGCATGGCCCTCTTACACAAATTAACAATCAATAACACCCACCCCCAACAGGCCAAAGGTCAATCTGACGGCTCCGATTTTCCAACTGTGGTTCCTTCTTCAGATGCTTCAAGTTAACAACAAAGATTAGCCATTACATCACGTACCTTTACCATATCACCAGGCATCAGCCAAGAGGATGTCCTCTCTCTTCTACTTGACAAATGTAGGTGTTGTGGAAAACAACATAGACCTCATCTTAGAATAGTATGAGATAACCCAAGCATTCCGCTGAGACCCTGGCTTATGTTGTTTGCTTGTTTGTTTGTTTTGTTTTAATCTAGTAATCTAAGCCTCTGTAGTTCCTTGCCAGTGTTCTTCGTGTTCATTAAAAATTTAGTTAGTATCCATTTAAAAAGTCAAATATTTTAAACTGAGAATCTTGCTCATGAACCTGATGCCAATTCCACAGTGCTAGCTGCACACTAACATGGTCCTGATTCTTGTTGTTAGTCATAAAATAGGAAAGATGAAAGAAAGAAGAAGGGTATTGCACATCTGGGGGTCTAAAGTCCTGACACAGCAGCCCGACTTGGGAGTGATTTTGACCATCACACCAACGTGAGCAGCTGAAAGCAGGTCACTCGGGCTGGCGAGTGCTCAGGCTGCACTGAACTGTGAACAACATGACATCAGCACGGAATTCTGTCCTCGAACTTGGATCAGGAAGCCATACTCTGCAAGGACTATCTGGGTCTTGGATGCTATTGTGACTAATCTTCATTGTCAATGTTGACTTGATTATAATCCTTTAGGAAGAACACTGCTGGGGGGTATGTGGGGGTACTCCAGGGAGCTTTAGGTGAAGACTCAGGCTCCATCCATGTGGCTGGGACCCTGGAATGAGTGACCTGGAGAAAGCACACACACTGAGTGCTGGTCTGTCTCTTTTTCTGCTTGCCGACAACACTGTGTGAGCAGTTGCCTCTGGTACTCGTGACCTTGCTGTTCCCACTGTGAAGAACAGTGAACTGAGAACTGTGAACCCTTAGCTCCTGGGGCTGCTTGTTATTGTCAGGTGCTTTATCACATGAGTGAGAAAAGTATATGACTACTGCACAGAAGAACAGATTTAAACTGGCAAATGGGCGTGCCTTAAGGCTACTGTAGTGTGATGATTGGTATATATTTGGTCCAGGGAGTGGCACTATTCGAAGCTGTGGCCCCGTTGGAGTAGGTATGGGCTTTAAGACTCTCATCCTAGCTGCCTAGAAGCCAGTATTCTGCTAGCAGTCTTCAGATGAAGATGTAGATCTCTGTTTCTCCTGCACCATGCCTACTAGATGCTGCCATGTTCCCGCCTTGATGATAATGGACTGAACCTCTGAACCTGTAAGCCAACCCAATTAAATGTTGTCCTTATAAGAGTTACCTTGGTCATGGTTTCTCTTCACAGCAGTAACACCCTAACTAAGACATGTATAAACAGGCACAGGAGCATAGGCATGGCAGCCACAGGTTAGGGGGTGAAATAGCCACCACATTTGAGGTACAGCATCTGGCCACTCACTCAAATAGCCACTAAATACAATTTCGAAATAGTGATCATGAGATGACCAGGGATGCTATGAGTACAACAGGAAGCTCCCTTCAGGTCACTGTGGATACTGGGATACCACCTGAGATTTTGCCCAAATAAATAAAAGTCTTGGGCTGGTGATAAAGCAGAGCAAACAGAAGCAAACTTGTGTGATGGTGTGCATGCTCTGGGAACTTTTTGCTGCTGTCATAGTTAATGGCTCCACCAAAAAAAGTGACAAGTTTGATAAATGGACCTTGTGAGCGCTCTCTACCCACAGACTTTCAGAAACATACCCACACTGGGCAAGGAAGAAGACAGCACAAGAATCCATGAAGTGCCTCTGTGAGAGCACGTGAAAGAGAATCATTTGCACTTTGGCTATGCCGTAGGTGATGGTGACTGTTGACAAAACGGAAGTTTGGTCTAGACTGGATTTTGTCAGGATGTAGAGTCTATGAGTCTATGTATATCATCAAACTTTGTCTATTCGAAGGCAGACTAAACCTGAGAGCGAATTATAATTCGTGAATCAATACCACTGCCTCTGTTTTTTGCAAGAGGGACCCTTTGGTCAATTATTGGTTGCACAGTGGCCTTGTTTTGTCTCACTTCATCGCAGTCTCACAGAGACCTTGCCTGATGTCAGATGCTCTGAAAGTGATTGCAGGGCCAGGAGAAGAACAGGTCTAGAAAAGGACTCCAGGCCAGCTTCCAGCAATGCTGCAGTCCACACAGGAGCCTCTGTTGAGCTCCCAGATGTCAGCGGTTGCTTTCTACTTCAGTTTTTATGCCACTCTTAACAAATAAATGTATGTCCTAACTCAGAGACAAGACCTTAAATCACAACATCCCGGCCTGAGAGTCCCATAGTATGGTGAGACAAGTCTCTGAATAACACTCACAGCTCTCAACAACATTTCTGGGAAAAGTTTACATGGAAAATCACCCTCCAAGGGTCTCTCATGCTGAGTACTTCCCCTTTACTTACCTTCCCCAGCCCTTTTCCACCTAGAAACAACGGAAGGGCTTGCAAAGATTTATCTTCTTCATGTGTGCACACTGTGGAAGTTCTGTGTGCATGTGGAACAACAGTTAAAGCAAAAGAGGCCGTCAGTTTGAAAAAGAGAAGGAGGTTGGCGATCAGTTCATGGGAAGCTTTATAGAGAAGAAAGCGAGTGGGTAAATGATGTTATTATATTATAATCTCAAAAACATAAAATCCTTTTTTGAAACACCCAAGGCACTGGTGATGCTAGACAAGCATCTGTAACTAAGCCATAGTCCTAATCCTGTATACTTACATTGCTTAGTAGTCAGAACACATTGTCAAAGAATAAAATATGGTATAATAAATACATAGAACAGTAACGTAGTCATTCATTTCAAGTATCATACTACACCTAGTGGTGTTTGTACTTTTATAAGACTGTCAGAGCAATGGTGGTTTTTATATTAATCACCATAAACAGCTGATAATGTGTTTTGGTACAACAATGTGGCAGCTACAATGTCACTCATGGCTATTACGAAGCTCAATTATAGTCTTACATGGTCCACCCATGACCAGTGAGCATTGGTTACTTTAATCCTTTAAGCATTCATTCATACTGTGTTCAATTTGAACACATTTAAAACCTATTTAATGTGTATATACATAGACCATTGTTCAATACCATGGTCTATGTATATACACATTAAATAGGTTTTGGGATTAAATCTCATGCAAGGCAGGCAAGAGCTCTACTGCTGAGCTTTGTCCCCAGACACCTCTCCCCTTCTCCTTTTCCATTTTGAGACAGGTGATGTTAAGTGAGTCCGGCTAGTCTTCCCCTAACTCTTGCAACCAAAGTGGTCTTGATCCTGTGGTTCTCTTGCTTCAGTCTCCAAAGCAAACCTAGAAACTACACGCCTGTACCAGAAAATATGATGCTGTAGTTTCCTCTGTGTGGCCAACAAAAAGCAACATTGAAGAAGAAATAGCTTGGGGCTTAAAAGTTCATGTTATAGCCTAGAGGGGTTGGACTTTCAATTTTTCAGAGAGCTCTTGTAAATTTTCTATGTTTTATTCTTATAACAACATGGAAACAATGTACAAAATGAAGATTACACCTCAATTATAGAGATTTCTAAGGAACTTTAAGGTGAACTTAGTCATCTTCTTGTGATCCATGCCTACAGGCTTACATTGCCAACACTCCGTTCTCATATGACTGTTCGCAACTGACCATTAGACCCTCACATTATTTGTAATCCCTCTCCTATAGCAAACAGTGTCTCCAAATTCCAGGACAACAGAGATAAGGGCTGCATTGATCAGCTCTCAGGAGCCAAAGGAAGCCTTAAGCTGGGAACTGGAGATGAGCGATGGCTGTCTACCTTTCCTGCTTAATCTAACTCCTCCTGCCTGGCCCCCTCAGTCTGAGCACCTCTGTAGGAATGGTCCTGTCAGACCATCCAGATTCTCATAAGGCTTATCAACATCTGCTGCTTAACATCCTATTTGTATGCAAATAGGCCACTTGCTTTTGTTGCTTGTGGATTTATCACCACTATAAATTGGAGCCCTTGTCTCCTGGATGCAGAGAGTTGTAGAATATAGGAGCTTCTGGAAGTAACTTTGTAGGATATGAAGTGGTGTTTCTCAGAGCTAGGGAAATGTTTCCATTGGTAAAGTGATTGCACCACCAAGCATGAAGAACCAAGTTTGATCTCATTGTCAGCACTCAAACACTCACATAAAGAAGTCAGGAATTGACTCCTGTCTGGATTCTCTGTGTTGGGGAGGAGACAGGTGTATTCTTAGGGGCTCAATAGCCAGCTAGCCTAGCAGAACTGACTAACTCTACATTCTGTGAGAGACCCAGGCTCAAAAAGTAAGACAACAAAGAGATTGAGAAAGACATCTGCCATCAACCCTAGGCCTCTGTATACATGTGTGCATGTGTATCTATACATGTCAATTGCATACACGTGTGAGCACACACAGAGCGAGACAGACAGACAGACAGACAGGAAGCAGCCAGTTAACCAGCCAGCCAGAAACAGACTTAAGTGGGTGTAGGTTTCCCCAAACTCATCATTTTAAAGTAGTGACTGGGACAAGTGAGCTGGCTTGGAAGGTAGAGACACTTGCAGTTAAACCAAGCCACAAAAAAAAAAGTAGAAGAAAAAAAAAAAATAACACCCAAGAGTTGTCCTCTGACCTCCACACAAGCATTATGTTATGTGCATGACCACACAGGTACACACACACACACACATACACATTTACACATACAAACTAAATTTAAAGGCAGAAAAATATTTGATCTTTTCATCTTATCATGGTTATGTATATGTGTTTGCATATCTATATGATCTGAGGATCAAACTTGAATCATCAGGTTTGGTGGCAAACATCTTTACCTGCTAAGACATCTTGCCAGCCCAATCTTGTGCTTGAGTCAAAATAAGATCAGTATATTGATTAATTACTTTTCAATAAGGGCTATCTAAATAAATAAATAAATAATTGACACACCTCAATGTGTCAATTATTGACCATTTTTATTTGGTGAACAATACCATTTGATTATTATTGAAAAGTGCAAATATTGTCACATGAAAGCCTAATTTGATCTTACAAGAGTTTTGATGGGAAACATTGTAAGTCAAAAATGAAGAATAAAAGAAGGCACTTCATTTGAAAATGAAGATGTGATTAAAAACCCAAAACTGCTTAATAAAAATCAAATCACTCTAATGGAAACCTCCCCATCCACCCACCCCCAAACAAAGTAATAGCAAATTAGCGCAGAAGTCACCTCTGGCACCTGACCTGGAAGCCATGCACAGATATTAGATGTGCACAGCAGCTGTGATGTTTGTACACAGTGAGAAAGGGGAAGACAGTGACCTTTTGGAGTACATTATGTCACGCCGAATATAAATTTTTGTCATCAGACTCTGAGACTGCTTCCCTGAAACATCTTTGTGCTACTGTCCTAAAAACAATAATTAAAAAACAGCCAGTGTTAGTAAAAATGTCAATATGAGGTTGAAAGAAGCAAGGTGGAAAGATGGTCTGGCGTTCACCTCGGGGCTGCAGCAGCTACACAGCCAATAAGCTGTCTGGAGTCTGAGTGGCATAAGCGCAACTGATTTAAAGCTTGCTCCTCTCTTATTTGCTCTTCTTAAAACCTTAGTACACTTGGGACCAAGGAGTGTCATGGAAACTCAGGGGACTGGGGACTGCAGTCACTCCTAAGCTGGGAGTGTAAGCCAACTTGTCCCTAGGGAGAAAAGCCCCCTCAGAGACACGTCACGCTTCAGGCCCAGTGTGGAGCAGATGCCTTGGAATCATGGCTTTAGTGGCTCCGCAACTCCAGCTCCAAGCTTTAGAGGATAATGAAAAGGCAAGAAAGGAAGCCAGGCAGGATCTCTGCTTCCACTCTTCCTCCATGCCCAGTTGGCTTTGAATGCCAACCTCCTCGCTCCTCACATCAGTGACACTGGATGGGTGGGGACAAGCTGTTTGTTATCAAAAAACCCAGGGCATGGCAGCATCTCAGAAGACCATTTGGAATAACTGTAGCCCTCGCTGAATCTCAGTGGCTTGAACTCCACTCTGGGCTGCCAGAGAATGAAAGGAGAGCCAGGCTCTGAGTGGAACAGACATCAGTCGTGGAATAATGGGTAGCACGTACTCATTAAAACCCAAGGAGGAGAAGGAAGCAGCAAATAGAGAGATGCCTCTTTCCCACAGCCTGGGTCTCCCACCAGATGTGTCAAATATCCACTAACTGGGTCATTCACCAAATCATACAGGGCACTCCAACAAGGAGCTTGCAAGGGGTAGCCCTGGGGTCCCAGTGGTTAATACCTTCCAAATCCTGCTTCAATCCACACGTGGACTTCTTCCCTACACCACTTCAGCTTTCTTTGTGTTAAAAAAAAAAAGCCAAATTCCCATTCTTCTCTCATCTTCGGAGTTGCTTATCCCTGAAAGCTTTAACATCAGCTGGTGTTGGAGTGTTGCTTCAGGGGCAACACCATGCTTAATTGCTTCATGCATGGATGGCGGTTTATGAGGCCTTCACTCTGTATTTAACAGTGTCACCACTGATGGACTTTCACTGCTGGAAAGCATGCCCCGGTCTCCAGCACGCTGTTTTATAACTGATGGGAGAAGACGCCCTCTCATTTGGTGAATTGTAGCTGGCCTTTCCAGCCCAGTGGTCGTTAATGTTGGTTCTCAGCCAATGGGCAGACTCAAAGCAATGCAGCTCTCATTAGTTCCTGCTCAATTAAGAATAATGCCCATCTCCCCAATGGCACGAGCACAACCAGTGTGCTCAAACACCGTTCGAATTGCACAGTTGGAAGGAGTAGGGAGGTTTGCACAAGCCATGTCTGCTGCTACAGTTCCCAGCCTGAGAATACCAGACTCCTGCTAGTTCCTCCAGCTCCTCCTATCCCACCTACCTCCTGATGAGCACGGCTACTAACAGGCATCCCTGCATATGTCCACGTACCAGAAAGTGACCTAAATGATGTGCAGACATTAGCTCATGGAGTCAAGGCAACGTATTTATGACCTCCAGGATCACCTAGGAGCTTGACTCTTGGGAAAGCCACAAAAAGGGAACCTACCCTGTTGTACTTGAACAAGCTCCAACTAGCAATAACGTCAAGCTCCAGGGTCACTTTCTCCTTAGGTGAACCCATCTCCTTTTGTTCCCTTGACCTTAAACTGTCCCCATGCAACTGACATGCAGAAGCTGGTGAGCGTCACCAGGGGAATGAGGGAAAGAAAAGGATCCTTGTGAAATTTCATAATTCTGTGTAATGTCATGTATGAGCAATGTTTGCACATCTTGAGTAAAGTGGGTTGGAGGTAACCAATTATAGCTGTGTTGACAAGGTCACTTTGCTGATATATCAAACATTTAAGAGCACACACCCTTTAATGTAGGCTTTCTAGTGTTTGGAACTTATCCTGAAGAGCGGAAAGAAGGAACTGAGAAAATGGCTAAGTTGGTCAGTAGCTTACCAAATAAGCAAACCTGAGTTTAACTCCCCAGCACGCATGTGGAAAGCTAAGCATGATACTACACGCCCGTATTCCCAGTGCTGGGGAGGCAGAGACAGGCGGGTCACCGGAGCTTGCTAGTCAAGCTGGTAAGGTCCAGATTCAGTGAGAGACCTTGTCTCAAAAAATAAGCTCAACAGGCATTGAGGAAGATGCCTAAAATCAACCACTCACCTCCATATACACACACACACATGAACAAGTGTTCATACAAAGTCATGAACGGAAAAGAATCGTGTGTCTAAGGATACTTGCTAGCATAATAGTGTTGAATCCAGATGGAAGACTGGCTACCTAAATTACAGTGCATTTGTACAATGGGATATTATATAGCCATAAAAGTATAAGGCATTTCTAATATCCCAAGGTCTCTGGCAGTACACACATAATAATGATGTATTCATTACTTTTTTTTTTTTTTTTTTTTTTTGGTTTTTCCGAGACAGTGTTTCTCTGTGTAGCCCTGGCTGTCCTGGAACTTACTGTGTAGACCAGGCTGGCCTCGAACTCAGAAATCCGCCTGCCTCTGCCTCCCGAGTGCTGGGATTAAAGGTGTGCGCCACCAAGCCCGGCATTCATTACTTTTTTATTTCTCTGATATGTAGTGAGACTTTTTGATTTCCTTAAAAACCCAGTTATGATATATAAGAATATGTTTTGTTTTAATTCCAGGTATGGGGTATGGGGCTGCTTCAGATTGTCCACAACCACTAGGCTGTGCTCTAGGAGGGACGTGACTTTTTTCAGCTGCAGATAGTTTATATTTGTAATTCTGGGGACTCTTGAGAGGGTATAAATCCAAGAGTCCTGCGAGGGCCGATGATGGCTGCTGCTCACACTGTGGCTGCCCCTGCCACTGCTGATCCCTGCCGTTATATTTGTTATAGCTGGATTGATGGTTTGATGTTTGGCTGGATTGATGGTTGGCAATATTCTGACAATGGCAACTGGATCGCCCCAAGGAACTTGATGGCTCTAATCAGCAGGAAGTAGTATAAAAAAAAAAAGTCTACATCCCCTTTCCCCTCTAACCTTCTTTCTGTCCTAGCTAGTGTTGGGGAGTTGGAAGAAATTGGTGTAGAATAAGGGGTGTAAGGGTGGTAGATATAAGAATCTAATAAAGTAGCTCAAAAAGAAAATGTATGACAAAAGGTGACACCCAATAAGTGGCTCCACATATAGCAGGACTATCTCAGACCCAGCAGTGGCATGCATAATGGCATAGAGGCTTATACATATATTAAAGCTTAGGGCTTTTGCTTGGGCTACCTCCCAACTACTCTATCCCGACTAATCCTGACCTATGTCCCACCACGTGGCCAGGTCTACCTCTCTGGTCCATCCATCCACCTCTGAGTCTGCTGTGAATCTTCCACCTCTGTTTCTTCTCCCGAAGTTCTGCTCTATGTCTGAAAGTTCTGCCTTCCACTTTCTGTCCAGCTATTGGCTGTCCGATCTTTATCCCAGCCAATCAGATACAATTCTAGATTGCCTTAGTCAGGTGAAGAGGAACAAATATTTACAAAATATGAGACTAGAGATAGACCATAGAAATACAGTTCCAAGATGCTGCCAGCATTCAGCTCTGTGCCAGTACAGAATTAACAGTTGCATGTATAGAGACACGCCTTCCCACAATGTACCCCAATGATGATAAAACACCCTGGCCAAGCCAATTTATAGAGGAAGAATGTATTTAGGCTATTGGTTGCAGAGGATTAAAGTCTATGGTGATGAAGCAAAGGCACAGCAGAAGGAGCAGAGCACTGAAGGCTCCATCTTAAACGGCAAGCATGAAGCAGAGAGATCACACTAGAAATGGCTTGAGTCTTGAAGCTCTCAAAGTCAACCCCCAGGTGATATGCTATCACCAAAAGACCACACCTCCTCTCAATGAAAGGCTATCATGTTTGCTAAGCAAGAACAGTAGCATACTCTTGTGGGTTTTAAAGTATCTACTTCCTGTTGTTCTGTCATCGCAGGATCCTCCTAACTAGAAACTGACAATCTCATCAGAGCTGCTGCCTCTGGGAAACGAGGTAAGGTGGCCTGTAGTCAGGATAGGGAGGGACAGTTCCTTTTACTCTGTGCCCTTCTGAAGCTTTTGAATTTGTGGCACAGGAGTGAACCATTTATACAAAGAAGATACTAAACAACATACAACAAACTCTCGACATTAAAGATGTTTCTGGTTTGAGAAAAGGAAAGATGTAGAAAGAGCTGGAAAAAAATCAGTGCAACACTGATCCAGTCAACGTGCAAAGAAAGTAGCATTTGTCAGGGCGGCATTGTGGCCAGGCCCAAGCTAAGCACATCCTCTGCGGCAGAGCCTTGATCCTGTACTTAGCATGTGGCACCTATTCCTGGATCTGTTACTGGGAAAGGGTGTTTACCCCGGATGGATTCTTAATTGCTAAAGGCAGTCAGCTCAGTTGTGTGTCGAGCAGCTAACATCCCAGGGGCTTTTGTGGATACCGCTTTGTTTCCTATCTAGCCTCCCCAACAAGCTATGTCCCTGTTATGGCTAATCTTATGTGTCATTCTGGTTAAGTTATAGCTCCCGGATACAAGGCTAAATATGTCTAAGGTGTTTTTTCAAAAGCACTGTTGAGATTAAATTGACATTTCTATCACTAGGCTTTAAGTAAAGTGGATCCCTCTTTCCCAGAATTCAATCAGTTGAAGGCCTTAAGAGAATAAGGCTGAGATTCCCCTGAGCAAGAACACTGCCTTCAGACTCGGATCCTTCCATCAACTCTTTCCTAACTCTCTGGGCATAACTGCACAAATCACTTTCTTCAAGACAGATCTCTGTTGACAAGAGTGCAAGGGAGGTTTTATTGCTTCTGTTTCTATTTCTCCGGAGAATCCCTGACAAATACCTGTCCATAGGGATGGATCCTTCCATCACACAGTGCTCATCGTACGTCACTCCATGTGTCGGCCCCTGCTGGCCCTTTATTTGCTAACACCTATATACGCAGCCCTGTGAGTCAGCACAACTGTCTCTATCATGGTCATATTCTGATATTCAACGTAGTAACAGAACCACAAACAAGTGCTCCGTAAAAAAAGAAGCCCTACTTTTAACTTTTTTTTTTAAGACAGGGTTTCTCTCTGTAGCCCTGGCTGTCCTAAAACTATAGACCAGGCTGGCCTCAAACTCAGAAATCTACCTGCCTCTGCTTCTGCCTCCCAAGTGCTGGGATTAAAGGCGTGCGCCACCACTGCTCCGGACTTTTAACTTTTAATAACAGTCCTGTTGCTGGCTTTGGTCCACCTACAAGTCAGCATCCAAAGCTGCAGAAAGAACACAAAGATAAAGAACACCAAAGAAGGTTTGATACCCCAGCATAAGGGGTTGCTAGAGCGCTGAGGTGGGAATGAGGGTGGGGGAGCACTCTCACAGAGGCAAAGAGGAGGGGGCATGGGATGGGGGGTTGTGGAGGGGAAACCCAGAAGGAGGATATTTGCTGACCCCTGTTGTTGAATTAGGGAAGGCTGAAAGAAGCTGAGGAGAAGGGCGACCCTGTAGGAGGACCAGCAGTCTCAATTAACATGGACCCCTGAGATCTTTCAAATACTGGACCACCAAACAGACAGCACACACCAGGTGATATGAGGCCCCCCAACACACATACAGTAGAGGACTTCCGGGTCTGTGTTCATTCAGAGATGAAGCACCTAACCCTCAAAGGACTGGAGGCCCCAGGGAGTTTAGAGGTCAGGTGGGGTGGGAGGGATAGGGGTATCCACGTAAAGAAGGGGTGGGGTGGGGAGGAGGAATGGGATGTGGAGCAGTCAGAGGATAGATGGGGAGGGGGCAGGGAGTGGAATATGGAGTGTAAAAAATGAATTACAAATAAAATTAATTTTTTTAAAAAGAAATGTAAATAAATAAAATAATTGATTTTTTTTTAAAAGAGTAAAAAGGGCTCTGGAACTGGCTCTGCCGGGATAGGCTCCCTCACAAGCTTCTTCGCAGGCAGGCAGGCACCTGAAAACCTGCCAAAGACAGCTCATTGTCCAGCAGTAACACACTGTACTCCAGGTTCACAACCCTAGGCTTGCTCTGCTGACATCATCGCAAGGCAAAAATCAAAAATTACCATTTGAAATACGATATAGTCCCATAGAAAAAAAGGCATAAAGAAAAGTTGTGATTCTCTCCCTTGCTTATAGAGTTCAGGTGTCTATCGAATTGTATCAATCGTTATAACTCTCAACTCAGATTAGAACACCATTCATTCCTTAAAATCATATTGAATCTTTATTTAGAAATCTCTCCCTACTGGGTCCACAAAAGAATTTTGAGATTATTTCATATCTTAAAGGATTACTAGATAAATTCATCTTTGACAAGTTGCCCTGAATTTTAGTTGAATAAAGAATCAATTAACTTAGCTCTCTGATCAATGAGACGACTACGATGAGTTCCCAACACTAACAGGTCTGTCCTGTGGGGATATTGATTTATAAGCATGTCAGACAGAGATTTTATTTCACTTCCTGTTTTTACTGCTCCGCCTGCAGCTGTCAACCGGGACCACAGACAGGCTCCCCTGGGATCGTGGAGGCGGAAGAGTGTGAGGCCTTCGGGGTCAGCCTTGAAAGCGGGGAACACTCAGCTCTGACCTGGTCTATTGAAATCAATATGGCATGGCGCAGAGAGAGGAAGCAGATGGCAGAGTGTGGCTACATCAATATTTTCTTTATTCTGTGCTCTATATTAAATTCTGTTCAGGAATAAGTGAATTAAATTGACCATGAGAGATAAAAAAAAAAAAAAAAAAAAAAGAGGGAGGGTGTGATGAATCGTTTCTCAAGCGCGGTGTGATCACCACTCCAGCTTCTGCCCTGCCCGAGAGGTTTCTTTTCCTTCTAATGAAGTTATCTCCACTGCATCCTAGGCTATGTGATAAATGTACAAAAGGAGGCATGTGGGAGAGAAAGGCTTGCAGTCTGCCCTCCCAGGATGTCGCCATTAGCATTTCAGCATACTTCATCATGAAGTTCTCTGTGTGTTTGACATGGCTACAAACTATGCTTTTTTTTTCCCATTTAAAACCAGTGTAAGACAATCTCCTGTCTTATTGTAAATTTGTTTTGTCTCAGTGAAAGGTGTTGATATCCTAGCGTGGGATAGGCCTTTTCTGGTCCCACAGAACTGGTTGGCAGTGAGATTGGCGCTCTATTAATCTACTGAGCTCAATGCCCACATGTGCACTCTCCACTATGTCCAACTGACTTAAAATATGCATTCCTTTTGAGCAGTAAATCATCTTTAGGGGATCTATATGAAATCCAAAATGTATGAAATGATCTGAAGCATTCTGCAATGTCAAACTCAGAAAGAAATCTATTAAAAATTAGAGAAGATAGATGATAGATAGATAGATAGATAGATAGATGGATAGATAGATGGATAGACAGCCAACTTGAAAGGGCTCCCACTAGCAAAATGACACAGTATGACCATCTTAGAAAATAATAATCACACTCTTTTAAATTTTCAATTAAACAATCAATGTGCTCACAATGGTACTTAAAAAGATTTACTTATGGAAAATTAGCTCATTACTGTGAAAACAGCTAGGTATCTAAAATCTAGAATTTGGCTTTCTCTTCCTGGATTAACTAGATCTCAACAGAACCAGATAACTAGCAAAGCTAATATTAAAGGAGAATTATGAATAAATCATTTAGAAGCAGGGGCCAAATTTTTTTTTTTAAAAAAAGGTATGACTTCAATCCCTAATGAGCCACCAGGTGGAAGCAATCTTGTCAGTGAGAGTTCACAGGACAGCTGTAAAAGGCAGAGTATTGGGTCCCACCTATTTGATTATCTGTAGTATTCGAAGTTGGAAAAATAGATTTCATGAGATCATGGTGGAATCCACAGGAAGTGCACAGCATGGGAAACAGTGTGACCTAAAAGCACTTGAACTTTAATCACTGCAAGGCTCAGATACAATTACAAGGGGGTTGTCATTGTTGTTGTTGTTGTTGTTGTTGTTGTTGTTGTTGTTAGTGTTCTTTGTCAGAAATACAGAGAAACAAGTAGAAAAACAAAGCATGTGGAAAACAGGACCTAAAAGATACATAAGCTGGTTTCTTCAACAAATTCAAAAAGCATAGAAACAATTGAAGAGAGGAGAAACATTGTACATTAAGTAGTTAAGATATATGATAACTGTGCAGTTTGTGGGTTTTATTGTTTAGCATTTGATTAGGCAGACTATAAAGGACTTTGAGAAAGTTGGACACATTTGAAGAACTATTGCAATATTTTACATATTTATTTTTTGATGTACCTAGATGATTTTATATATATATATGTGTGTGTGTGTGTGTGTGTTATATAATATGTAACATTAATATATAATATATATAATACACATACACACAGACATATATATGTTTGTGTGTGTGTGTGTATGTGTGTGTGTGTTGTTGTTGTTGTTTAATCTCATGTGATGAGTGAAGAAACTTCCATGACATTTGCTATTGACTTCAAATGTGCCAGGAAGAAAGAATGTGTGTCTATGTGTCCATGAGTCTGTGTGTCCATGTGTCTATATGTCTGCGTGTCCGTGTGTGTCTATGTGTCTGTATGTTTGTGTGTCAGTGTGTGTCTATGTGGGAGAAGAGACACGTGGTAGGAATGTGTAGATACACAAAGCTGTAAAATGTTGGTTATGGTTTAAGGCAAGTGATAGGCACTTAAAGAGTCCTTTTCTCTACTTCTTTGTGTTTGGAATTTACAATTAAAATAAGTAGCATCAAGAATGATATTTAAAAGGATATTATATCACTAGGCGTGGTGGTTCATACCTTCAATCCCAGCACTTGGGAGGCAAAAGCAGGTGGATGTCTGTGAGTTTAAGGCCAACCTGGTCTATAGAGCAAGTTCCAAGGTAGCCAGAGCTATACAGAGAGACCCTTTCTCAAAAAAAAAAAAAGATATTAAATTATATAGAAATGAAATTCTACTTGGGAAAACTTTAAAGGAATGGAACAAATAAGTGAGAGAATGCCTATTAGAAACTCTTTCTCCATATGTTGTATGCTGATACCTTATCTATATTTGAGTAGAACCAGTCTAAGCATTATCCGATTCATTTTTAAATTGATGATTAATTAAAAGATTAAACATGGTCTACATTCTTTTGGCGCCTAACACTAGCGCCAGTTTAAGTAGGAACATCAGAATTCTCAATGGAGGCTAGAAGTTTAGTAACTGAAGAGGTCCGTGGGATGCTGCGTGAACACGTCATCCTTGCTGCAAAAACGAGAACGTACTGTGGAGAGGGACTGAGGGCACAGAGGGGGCAGATCACTGTCTGCGGTCCCGCTTAAAGGCGAAGATGATGATTGGAGCTTTCAAAATACGTCACAGTGGATCACAAAACAAAGCAGATTTAATCGTGAGGGGTGGGGTAAACGGACTCATGCCAGCACTTCTGTTTCAAGAATGCAGTTAAACAAACTAATAGCTTCCAAGGGTTAAAAATAAGTCCATTCACCGTGTGCTCCCACACATTCCATGCGATGACAGATGGAGATCTAATTTTAAAAACAGAACTACATTTAAAAAAAAAAAAACTTCAGAAACATCTATCCAAACAATGGATTAGGACTTTATTAAAAACTAAATAATTTAGCACCAGAAGTTCATAGCAGGAACGATGCTCTGTGACAAAGGCTACTCGCAGAAACGAAGCCCTTTGTGTTCGGTAAAATATTTTGAGCTAAATTAAATGACTACGTCTTTTCATTTTCAGCTTGCTATGGAGCAATTATGTGCTAACAAATGATTTATTTTTAAGTAGAGTTGTAAAAATTGGGGGGAAAGGGCATGTATAGAATGTTTAAACCAGAGCGTGCTCTTAGGTCAGGCCCAGGGGACCTGGGCTCTAATAGGCAAGGTCATGTGCAGGAGCACTTGGGAGCACCACCTGCAATGAATGGCAGGGCACAGGGAGCAGCTGAACCGTGATGCTGTTACTGGAAGCTGAGAAAACTCCACAGGGAGACTGGGTGGAAATGGTCCTTCAGGGTTTCTAACAGCGACACATAAACATGTCATCAGAAATGATCAGCTGTGACCATGGATGAGGTAGCTCCTGCTCAGCAGAGGCCATTCCTGAGGAGACATGGTGACGGGTCATCTGCAAAAGTCAGTCAAGTAACCGCCTCCACCCTCCTCCCACCGCTCTTCCTCCTCACACTGCTCCTCCACAATCCTCCTTCATTTTTGGTACTGGAGATTGAATTTAGGACCACATGCTTTTTAACAACTATATTACCACCGAGCTGTTATATCCCTTGTGCTTTTTATAAACACATTAAATTTTTTTTCTTTGAGACAGATTCTCATTTAGTTGCCTAGATAAGCCTTGAATTCTCTTTGTGTCTCAGGCAAGCATTAAAATTGCAATCCTCACGCTTTAGCCTCTCCAGTGAACTGGGATTATCAGCCTTTGCCCACAAGCCAAACTAGGATCCAACTCCTCTGACTGCTTGGGAAATAAGTATGTCACTCCACTGAGTCTCCCATATCTGTTATCTTTAGATTACAAGTTCATCTCCTCATTTAAGATTAGACTCTTGACTCTAGTTCTCTTTTGCTGCAGAAACATACAAGAAGACAGCTACACAGTGGCTATCACCATAGCTGGCAAATTCCTCCTCCTCCTTCTACTATCTCTTCTAGATTCCTTGTGCATTTAAATACCTCTGCTATTGAGTTTGGGTTTGATAACTCAGACTCTGCTCCGTAAAGAACCTGAACCGTTAGTCACCATGAGGATTCATGGCCGTGATGAATGGCCAAGATCAAGTCATGTTTCTGTCACTTACTTATTTACCATCAGAATCTCTACGGGAGTACTCAGAGCCTACCCTGTGAACCACCTATATGTGGCTACAACTAGGTAGTAGCTGCAGCTTCAAGTTTAGATTGTTGTTGTTGTTGTTGTTGTCGTCGCTGTTGTTATTCCTGGCGGAAACCTTTCCTTCTGGTGACCAGGACATTAGAGACTGCCTTGGTCAGTGTTTCTATTGCTTCAATGGAACACCATGATACAAGCAACTTGGGGACGAGACGGTTTAATTGGCTTACACTTCCACAATACTGTTTATCATCAGAGGGAGACAGAATAGTAACTCACACAGGGCAGGAGCCTGGAGCAGGAGCTGATGCAGAGGCCATGCAAGGGGCGTTCCTTACCGGCTTGTTCCCCATGGCTTGTTCATAGAACCATCTCATAGAACCCAGGACCACTAGCCCAGGGATGGCACCACCCACAATGAGCTGGGCCCTCCACCATCTAAGTAAGCCTTACAGATGGGTCTCATGGAGGTATTTTCTCAAGTGAGGTTCCCTCCTCTCAGATGACTCCAACCTGTGTCAAATTGGCATATGATTATCCAGCACAGAGACTAAGTACATAAGAACAAAGAAACACACATTCACTAAAAAGGTCACTGGAAATAGCAGGAAAGGATCCAGGTCTAATTCCAACCCTTATTTTATAACATAGCAATCCATCTAGCAAAGACAGTACATAGTGGGCCTTGATTCAATGTGACTCCATCGTCACATGGTCTCATCTGTCAACTTTACCCCTGCTTTGTAAAGGAGTTAGTTGCTTCTGGGGAGGCTGGGTGTGATAAGGGCAGTGGACCCCACAGTCCTGCACCCATTGTTTTTCTTTGCTATGAAGTGAGACATTCTAAAGGGCCATATGTCAGTCTATCAGGAAAGCTGAAAACTGTCAGTTAGAGGTACTGCTTGAATATCCATAAGCCAAAAGGGTAAAGCCATTTATGAAGTATGTGCCAAGGCCAATCAAGACAAATTATTACCCCTTCCAGATTGCAAGGGAGCCCAGTAATCAAGTTTCTAAATATGACTGGTTACTCTCAAGAAACAGTTTATTGGAAGCTCAGGGTTGGTTTCCATTATTTCTAGGTTGAACACTCAGTAACAGCGGGCAATTAGTTGATTCTTATGTTGGCTCATTTTAATTGGATTTTATAAATTGTTATTCAGTCCTTATAGACCGCTATTTTTATTGAAAATAAATTTTTCATACAATATATTCTAATTATGGTTCTCTCTTCTCCAGCTCCCCCGGATCTGTCTACCTCCTATAGTTTTGAAGGGTGTTAACTAACGAATTAGTGAGGATTCTGTGAGGGCCTCTCCTCTTTCACGGCTGGATGTGATTGGAATGGTAGATTTCTCTGCTGTTCTCCCTGCGTGAGATGCTGGGTTTTAGTGTATTGTCTCGGTCATGGTAGGAAAATTCCAGAAGCTTCCATTTGACCCCCGGTACAATGAGAGTTCACCTTACAAATGGCAGAGCTAACAAGGGTATTCAGTCAACTCCTATGGATAAAATTTTAATTACATAATCAGAAATGGAACAAATGATCACCAAGTAAATAGAGTAAAAAAGAACCAACTGAGAAGTTGATTAACTGCCTCTTACAAGCTTCACTTTAGCCAAGGATCACGATGAAGTATAAAGTTCCTTGCGTATCAGTGTTTTCCATGCTGAAGGGTTTTCTTAAGTGTATATGACTTACCTATTTTCAAATTTTCCAGTTACCCAGTGAATGTCCACGTATTCCTCTTGGTGTAGACTGAGGAAACTATTATCATGAGCACTTGTCATGAGATAGTAAGATGCTTCTGCAACCCATCTTTAGCTTTAGTGGCCGGGTCTTGCATGGAAGGACTGACCCAGGTCTGGTGTTAGTCGTGGCTTTTCCGTGTGGTGTGGGTAACTATTTGTTGCCTTTTCTCATTACCCTGATCAGATGCCTGATAAGAAGCAACTTAGGGAACTTTATTCAGTGGCCATCCTGGTTGTAAAATTCCCTGTAGTGGCATCGCGGTGCTCCTACTCAAGCCTGCCTGACACAGTAGTCCACTGTCACATCACGGGGCTGTGTCCTTAACCCCATGTTCCTCTCCACACAGGCACTGTGTCATCTCCCATCAGGACAAGAAGAGTAAGTGAAAGAGAATTTATATAACTTTCATTACAATGTGTATAATTAGTCTGTTTTATTATTGGTTGTTAACCTCTTATTGTGCTTTATAAATGATAAATGAAGCCTTTTTGCTCTTTTTTTTTTTTTTCAGAAACCTGCTACAGATGAGGAAGGGCTGCTGTAAGCTTCAAGTAGCCCTCTCCAGACAGAAGCTTTCTAGCTGCCGCTTCGCCTTGGCATTCATTCAAATGACTGCAAGCTCCCTGCTTCTACCACCTAAGTTCTGTCGTCAAGTGGCTTCTGTCACCCTGGGATCTTATTATTCCCACTGCTATTGAAGAGACCAATCCATCGCTGCCCTGTGGAGAACAGTCACCGTTAAACTTCCCAGTGGCCTAGGCTTCCCCTCACCAGCTCATGCCTTTTAGCTTTGGCAAATGGCTTGTCATCTAATCAGTGACCTTGTGGGTTTTCTTTCCCTACAGAGCGTATGCATTCTAGGCAGCATGTCTGGTTCTTTCAGCTCTTTGATTTCTTTTATTACTGTCTGTTAATATATTCCTCACAGTTCTGCCCTATTGAGTCTGGTAATCACTTTGCTAAAGAGGAAGAGTCTATCAAGAGAATCCATAAGTAAACCAAAAGCACTAAGTCCTGTATCCTAAGACAGATCCCACATAAATAAACCTTGTCCAATGCTATATGCCATCCAACTTAATCCAGGCTCTTAGGTTAGGTCTTGCATATTCTTTGGCATGTTCTAATTTTTCTTCCTTATCAGAACCAGCACTTCTGCTTCTGTGGCCACTAAATTTATTCCAAATGAACCAACTGGCGATATTTTAAGTTACATCGGCCATTTGGCCCCTGGTTGAGAAACTGCCCACCTCTCCCAATGCAGCATGAAAGCACCCGGAATCAATGTGGCATGGTATCGTGATTGGAATCCAATGCCATTTTACCCCAGACAGAATATAGGCTGGATTTGGCTTGGAGGCTCCCATTGCTGATTGTAGTTATTGGTCTAGTGTTCAGGGTCAGGACAGATCCTGAGGTTAAAACACACTGTGAGGCAAAAGCCTTCCAACTTGTCTTCAGTTGAGTGAGCAAACGGAGCTCTGAATGAGAGAATGAGCCAAGGGGATTCAGTTCATCTGGAAATTCTAGGTTTGTGTCAGAATTAAGCCAGGTCTCTGACCCTGATCTAGCAGCCTTGCTGGTGTCAGAAATGTTGCCTTCTCTGGAGCTCTGCCAGTCTTAGAATCAAGTACAAGGACAGATCCTGAGGTTAAAACACACTACGAGCCTGGCTGGTTTCTGCTTCTGGCTGTAGGCAATGGGAGTCTCTTTATAAACTACCACATGCCTTCTAGCCTTCACACTTAGCCTGAAATTGATGATCAACCGTTGCAACCTTCATCACCTTTCTCTAATTCATTTTCTAGCTCTAAGCAGCTGATATCCAATTGCACTGTACTAACAATGACCACTGGCCCTGGCCCTCTCAAGGACTCTGGACGCAGCACCTGCATGTACATTGCCTTCACATCTCATCACAGTGAATGCTGCAGCGATTACATGGCTGCAGCCAGCTAAGGCCATCAGTATTCCAAGCACACAGCTAGAGCATCCTTACTGTCCATGCTGGGCAGCTGAGGACTCAGCTTCAAATTAGAGTTTTCTTCTATGGCCTCTCTAGACCCCAGAGTTTTCCATGAGAATGAACTCTGAATAAGAGATTTCTGTGTAGGACTTTTATTGTTAAATGTCTTCAAAATCAATTATTATGAGAATAGAAGACAAAGAAGTCCACAGAGGAAGAAAATTACCTGTGATTCAGCTAACAAAGGCCTTTGGAAATGCCATGGGTTGCTGTCAGAATTGTTCTAGTCAAGGAAGGACAGACAGGGAGAGTAGGCTACCCTACCCACTGCAGACTGTGGAGTGGTCTTGAGAATTCTGTTCCCTTCTGCAAGGTCGGGGTGTGGGGAGCACAGCAAAGGTAAGCACTCCTAAGAGGGAGAGGGCATTCCTGTGGTCTGCAAGGGAGATAGGGCCACATATCTAATGGCTTTGGGCAAGGCAGCCCACTATGCAGGTCACACCTGTTACCAGGGATTCTGGGAGAAGACCTGGGTTCCGCTAATTGTTCTGAATTTTTTTTTTCCTAAAGATGCTCTATGTGATGAAGGCAATAAAGTAGCAGTAGTCTGGTGGATAGACAAAGTGAAATGTCAATGTTTAAAGGGCGAAATAAAGAGAAACAAAGAGATGCAGAGTCAGAGGAAGGTGTGGAAGGAAGGGAATAAAGGGGAAAAAAACAGATCCTTCTAACTCTCTACCGCAGCCACAACTCCTTTCACTTAACATTCACATTGTGTAAGAGCCTGTGTCTCTCTACTCCTCCACCCTTTAACAAACAACGTTGCCCTACCTTTTGACATGGCAGGTTGGTATTTGAAATGCCATACTGCCGAGGTTGTGACAGTGGCAAGCTCAGGTCTACTGTAATTAAAGTAGATATGTATTTAAGTTGGGTACGAAGGTAAATTGCCTCTTCATATCCACGGCATGGGCAAGTGCCTGCATGGAGGTCACTTATTTTCCTCAGAAGTTAGGAGATATTTTAGATGATTTGAACTTTGAAACTATAGAGATTTATTAAATCTCACGGAAACCAATAATTGAAAGCTTTTTCAAGACTCCAAGTATTATTTGTAGCTGAGGGAGGCCTTGTCTGGCATCAAGAGGAAGAAAAACCCTTGGTCCTGTGTAGGCTCAATTCCCCAGTATAGGGGAACGCCAGGGTGGTGAGGTGTGAGTGGGTGGGTGAGAGGGGGAGCATCCTCATAAAAGGAGGGGAGGGAGGATGGAAGAGAGGGATTCCAGAAGGGAAACCAAGAAAGGGAATCACATTTGAAATGTAAATATATAAAAAAAAATCCAATAAAACAAACAAACAAACAAAAAACCCACTCCAAACTAACACTGTGTAGTTTCAAATTCTGATAAAATTGTCAGAAGTGTTATTTAGAATCCTATAATCCTGTATTTTTGTCCAACATTCATTTGGAACCAGGATTTTTATCTTCAAACAACTCTAGGGTTGATTATTCTGTGAAATAAAATCGTGCATTGGAGGTTATGAGCAGTATGTTTGGGTTTTATTTATCAACTTTTATGTGCTATGACCTCTTTGGTCTCTATTACTTGGAATGTAATGAGTCCTAGATCTTACTGTGTCCATTCATGTTATAGTAATTCTTCAGGGTATTATGGTCTTGGCCAGGGATAGCTTCAATGAGCTAAATATAAAGTGTTTATACCTTCATTAATGCATCTGTTGATGCAACTAGAGTCACCAAGTATCTAAGTCCTTGTAGATTTGGGGATGTGAACAATGTTTAACAAAGGACTCATAGCAAATCCTATAATAGCAGTGAGGAATATGAGAAAAGGCCACAAACAGCCAAAGGCAGAAGCAGGTGGGCAGCCCAGGCTCTAGGTGCATAGCCACTGCTGCTCATTCTCACACAGCGGCCTGGGCTTACCTCAGCAAGTACTGCTGCTCCGGAGCACTTACTAGTCAGCCAGATCATTTTCCATGGGTCCTGAAGAGCAACACAGTGCAGTAGCTCTCAAAGGACAATTCAGGAACCCCAGGGTGTCACTGAGACCCTTGCAAGGAATTTTCAAAGCCAAAGTTAATTTTTTAATAACACTGATACGTGACTTACTCCTTTGCCCATGTTTCTCCATTAGAGAATAGAATTTCCAGGGTCTGTGTATGTTTTATATACTCATTTTGCATTCAAAATGTATGTTTTGAATACACAAGAGCAGATATATCAATGCAGTTATTGTCTTTCAAGCTACACATTTCAGGAGATTTGAAAAAATAAGTATATGCTATGTGTCCTCTCCAAGGTCCATATACAGAAATCCTGATTCGAGGCACAATGGTGACAAGAAGCCGGGCTTCTTTTATGGAGAGATTAGGTGACAAAGGCTGTTTTGTGTATGTGTCTGTGCATGTATTACTGATGTGTCATTTGATGGGAAACGCATGAGTGGAAGATAAAGGACAGCCTCAGATGTCAGTCCTTGTGCTCCACCTTGTTTTGAGTTCAGGTCTTTGGTTGTTCCTTACTATACACACCAAGCTATTTGGCCCACAAGTTTCGGGGAGAATTGTCTCATCTCTATCTCTGATCTTCCCATAGCACAGGGGTTACAGATATGCATGCTAGTGCACCCGGCTTTCACCTGAGTTTGGGGGATCTGAACTTAGGTCCTGTGGCTTGCAAAGCAAGCACTTACCTAACAGCCATCTCCCCAGCCAAAGATTTGTTCTTATGAGTGGACTGACACTGCTATCGTGTTTTGTCAGTTACCTGTGAGGTCAGCCCTTGTTGGCGTACGCTTCCTTTCCCTTTTCTCTTTCTGCCTCTTCTACCTCCTCCCCCTTCCTTCCTCCTCCTCGCCCATTGTGTTGTTTTTTGACAGGATTGCACACACCAGCTCAGGGTACATAATATATTATGCAGCCCTGGCTGGTCTCCAGCTCGTGGAAGTCTTACTGCTTCAGACTCCCAAGTGACAGGATCACAGTCGTGAGTCATACTCTCTTCTTGCATCTTCCTTGCCCCCTTACCAACATGTAACATCACAGTGAGATCATTCAATGACACGACATTGAACTTCTGAGCCTTCAGAGCTATGAGAAATATATTTCTATATAAATTATGCAGTCTGCGTGATTCCATTACAGAAACAGAAAATAGATTGAGACAAAAAAAAAAAGATACTGAAATAAAGAGCCATGGCTATAACAAATACCTAAAATTGTGGGAAACTGCTTGGAATGGGATAGTGGGCAAAGGCTGGACAGGCAGGCTTGAAGAATCCTGCATTGCTATGAATAGAGCATTGAGAGAAAACAAAAGGTAAAAGAAACTGGTCTAATCAGACTACAGATAGAAACATGAATGGTAAGGACTTTTTAATGAGGGAATCAAGGGGAAATGAAGGATTAGAAACTCAAGTCTACCCTTAAAGTTAACTAACAAAGAACAGATGGAATTGTGTCCGTGTTCTAAGTCTTCATAGAAAATGGAATTCAAGAGGAAGGAGTTAGAATCATCCTTAGGCAGGAAAGAGCCTAAGAGGGCGCATGGCTTCTTGTGGTTGTTTACAATCAGGAGAGCGACAAGACAAGTGACTTTAGGGTGGGAATAACAATCAAAAGAGAAGCATAATGGAAGACTTGGAAGACTCTCAGCTCAACCACGTTAAGAATAGAACATTATGTTCAAGTAAGAAAATCAAGTTTGCGGTCAACTATCTACTTGCTGGAGACTGGTGTAAATAGAAACCAGGTTCCTTTCAACAAACCAATAGGGGAATGACCCGACAGGCATTTTCCAGAAATCTTAGAGGCAAAGTAGGTCAACTTTCTAGAAACGTGTCTGTGGAATAGCACCATTTGTTGCCTTACACCACCAGCAGCCTCTGCTCCTGGAGACGCAAACTGAGTGCTTCTTTGTCACCAAATCCTGTCTCACGCAGTCCCAAGCTCAAGAGTGTAGCTTGACCCACCGCTCTGGAAGATACTATGGATGCTAATTTTACAAGCATGTAGAATGCAAGTACTATGAAGGCCATACTAACTTTCACCTAGATTTCAAACGACGAACAGTTGCAGGCAGACATCAAAGTGGCAGAGCCACGGCAGAGAGTACCCATTAGGGCAATGTCCAGAGATCCTTAAGAGCAAAGCTAAAACAGAAAATTCCCTAAGGTACCCCACTCTGGTACCCTTGGGAGTCAGGCAGCCTTAGAGACCACAATCTGCAGTCACAACCATGCAACTGAAGTCTAGGAAAGCTGCATCATGAGACACCAGCCCACAAGAACTGTTGGCTAAGTCTTTGGGAGCCACTTGGGTAGAATAATTGTGCATTGTGAATACGTGAACTTGGGGCAGTTCTGGTCATGAATGCTACGTGCTGTTTGAATGCATCCTCCAAAATTCATATTTTGAGTCCCCAGTGCAACAGTGTTGGGACAGGGACCTTTAAGAAACTCTGCCCTTATGAACTGATTAATTCTGCTGTCACAGTGGGTTTGTTGTGGCAAGAGTGAGTTTATTAAAGCAGGCTTGACTCTCTCTTGATCTTTCATTTATACCATGAAAGGCTTTTGCCAGGTTGCTAGCACCTTAATACTGAATTCGGCCTCCAGAGCTCTGAGAAAAATTTCTTCTTTTTACAAACTGATCCGTGGCATTGCTGTAGCACCACAAGACAGATTAAGGCAGCTTAAACTTTCTCATCTCATTATAGCTTCAGGTGCTATATTTTTATGAAAAAAACATTAACATTAACAAATAATGATTTCATTGCTTTTAATTTATTGAGACAAAGTTTCATGTATCTTAGGGGGCTATGAATTTGCTATGTAGTAGAGGCTGATCTTGAACTTGTAATCCTCCTTCCACATCTGGAGTGCTTGGATCACAGATATGAGGTGCCCTACTCAGTTTATACAGTACCTAGATCGAACCTCCTGCACGATAGTCAAGGACTCTGGCAACTAAACTATGTTCCAGCCCTGATTTTATTACTTTTTAATAAATAAACATTTTTAATTTACCAGTCATAATTTATAATGCAACTATCACAAACAAGAGGTCTTAAGAAACTTGAGTACTCTTAAAAAGATCTCAGCTTAAAAGAACAATATAACCCAAAGAAAGCCCTTTACAACTGTTAGTGTGAAGTGCTCTATCTCTAGTACTAGGTACTGTCTTCTAGTACCTGGAATCACATCCCAACCTTACCACTCATTAACTGTCAAGACTTTTTCGTGTCCACAGAACTGTTTAGAGACTAAAATGACTTCATCTATACAAATCACATGTAGCATATTTCTAAGTTTTAACCCTGTTGCTGAATTTTCACATTATATACATGTAAGAATGTCCAGGAATCACACCACCAAGTTTCAAGATGAAGGAGGATACGTTTGTAAAGTTGTCCCAATTTCACGTGCTAAAAGCAGGAAATATGAGAGACATCTTGGAATAAGTCATTCCGATCTCAAATGTTAAGTTTCCATTCACTTGGTTTATGGTCAACTTAGTATTTTATTTTTTTCTTTTTTTTTGGTTTTTTTGAGACAGGGTTTCTCTGTGTAGCCCTGGCTGTCCTGGAACTCACTCTGTAGACCAGGCCAGCCTCGAACTCAGAAATCCGCCTGCCTCTGCCTCCTGAGTGCTGGGCGTGGTGGCGCATGCCTTTAATCCCAGCACTCGGGAGGCCTTTAATCCCAATTTAGTATTTTCATTCCCATGCAGTCCACAATAGGAAACACCCCCAGGAGCTCCAAAGTCCTTCACTTAGAATCTTACCTTCCACCCTTGCAGATACTGTGTTTGGAAAAGGGAAACTGGAACCATCTTACATATCTGAGATACACGACTCAGTGTAATGGTGTTGAGACTGGAATGCCAGCTGTGGTGTTTAACAAAAAACGTATAATAATGAGTAATTCAGAACTTTAAATGTTAAAAAATATTTTGGGAACAGGTATTTTGCTTGAATGTTTGCATGCACCACATGTATGCAGTGCCCTGCTGAGGCACAAAGGCACTGGCTCCCCTAAGACTGGAAGCACAGATGGCTGTGAGCCAGCACAGGGTGCTGGAAATTGAACGTGGATCCTATGGAAGAGCAACCAGTGCTCTTAACCACTAAGCTATCTTTCCAAACATAATCAAAATTACAGATTTAAGAAACACAATTTGGAAGCTGGGCGTGGTGGCGCACGCCTTTAATCCCAGCTCTCGGGAGGCAGAGGCAGGCGGATTTCTGAGTTTGAGGCCAGCCTGGTCTACAAAGTGAGCTCCAGGACAGCAGAGCTATACAGAGAAACCCTGTCTTGAAAAACCAAAAAAAAAAAAAAAAAAAAAAAGAAAGAAAGAAAGAAAGAAAGAAAGACAATTTGGGTGATTTCAGTACAGTTTTAATTACCCAAATATAGGTTTATTAAACATAGGGATATGCTAATTGTATATTCTTCAGTCCCTCTTAAAAAAATTACTGTGTTTACTCAGAAAATACTAAAACAAATTGGGCTATAGAGATGGCTCAACAGTTAAGAACTGTTGCTTTTGTAGCTTTTGTAGAGGACCCAGGTTTGGTTCCCAGTACCTATATGGTGGCTCACAACTATCTGTAACTCCAGTTTTAGGTGACCTGACATCCTCTTCTGAGTTCTACGGACAACAGGAATACATAATACACAATACAAATATAGTCAGGCAAAACACATTCTTACACACACACACACACACACACACACACACACACCAAAACCAAAAATACAAACACACCTTACTACTTGTGAACAGCTTTCAGAATAGTGGTTAGCAAACACATGAGCATTTGGAGAAATGTTTCTTCCTGATGTCAGATACTAACATGTTCCATGAAGACGTTACATTGTACCATCCAGAGTACACAGATTTTTACATGTTACCACAACTCAAAACTAAAGTATTAAATGGTGGGTATTGTCTGACCATAATCTAAAGTTCTATAATTCCAAGGGACTCTCATTTCTCAGCATAGAATAGTGACTGAGAGCAGTGTGGCTTTAGGTTGTTACATCTAAGGTTCCTCTCCTGTAACTGAAGTGCTACTTGCTTCTTAAGGGTGACATGAAGATGAGCTGAAATAGTATGTGTAAATCTCAGACCTTAGATGTATATTGGTAAACTCCAACACAAAGTGGAAGACAAAGAATTTATGAACAATGCATTCTAGTTACTAGTGTGTAAACTTAGTAATGTAAATCTTAGGAATTAACTGAGCTGTAACATCAATTCCATTGTTCAACTTGAGAAAGGTTCACAGGCAGTTTTTCCTTGACTCTGTCTTAAGATTATGCTTGGAAACTGGTGGGGACTGTTGTTACGTAAGTTATATGTGAATGCCATGTAAGATATTCAGATGCTGGTAGTTGGTGCTGGCAGTTAGCTGCGATTTTATCTGGGACTATCACAAGTCCCATGTGACCTGGGACTCCATGCCATATGAACTCCTCAGGATAATCAGATTTCTTGCAGTCAAGACCACAAGAAAGGAAAGTAAAAGCCAAACTGCCTTTAATGACTCCCATCGAAACTGGCAGCTTCACTTCTATACTTTACTGTGAGAGTAAGGAAGTCCAGCCCATCATTAAAGGATAGGCAGACCTAGGAGTCAAAGAAGGAACAAGAGACATGTAGCTGCCATGCAATTTATGAAAATATTTTGTCTGTACTGTTCCAAAACAAAGAAGATAAATGAGATTATAAGAACACTGCCCTGAGTTTCTAACTGCTGAGGTTTCCACCGTAGTTTAGGCTTCATCCTCAGATATTCATAAATGGCCCACCCTGGGGATTCACACAGGCAATGTGATCTTACTACACACTATCTAGCCACACAGGCTTTCCTCTGCCAATCTTGGAGGGAAAATCAATTACTCCATGTGCTGGCTACTTTTATGTCACCTTGACACAAGGTGGAGTCATTTTAGAAGAGGGAACGTCAAACAAGAAAATGTTCCTACTAAGTTGGCCTGTAGCATTTTCTTTATGATTGATGCGGGAGTATCCACCTCATGGGAGGCAGTGCCACCAATGGGCTGGTGGTCCCAGGTTCAATAAGCAGGCTGAACAAGCCTTGAAGAGCAAAGCCAGGAAGCAGCACTCCTCCATGGCCTCTGTACCAGCTCCTGCCTTGAATCCCCGTCCTGACTTCCCTGGAGGATGGGTTACAAACTAAAATGAAATATACCCTTCCTCCCAGCCCTATATGTATATACATACATACATACATACATACATACATACATACATACATACAGTGTGTGCGTCTCTGAGGAAATCCCCAAGATTTTAAGTTGTACTTATTTCCCAGTCTCTAAACCAAGCTCTGCATAAGAACTGAACCCACCTCAGCTTGAGGATAGTCACATGGGAAGGAACAATTACTGTCAACTAGATCTTAAACAAATTTGAATTACGTACACCTTTTGTTAGCATCACTTGGGGACTCTTAGAGTATGTTAGAAACTAATAGAAACTCCACAACAGTATGGCTTCACTTCCTCTGATTAACCCCACCAAAGCAACTGGCTTAATTAATAGCTTTATTCCTGGTCACTTGGAAAGCTTGTTCCATTCATGCTGTTGCTTTGCCACCCCTCAAGCATTACCCTTCATCTGTATGGATGACTACACACTTTGTTTCCAGCTTATGGGGAGAAGCAGAACGAAAGCGGTTTATCTCAGGGTTAATCTGTCACTAACTATACTACCCTTCTCTGTGCATACCATCCGCCTACACTCCGTTACACCATTACAACTTGCTGTTGGGGAATCTGGGGAAACAGACCGTAGCTGGAAGCAGTATTAGGAAGCCTGAGCAAGGAATCATCTCAGGCTTCTATCTTTAGTCTCCTTTAAAATGTTACTGAACTTCTATTTCTTCCTCTATGAAACAGCAATACTACTATATTTTACAATGAAAAATTATAAAAATTTGCCTCTGTTCAGTAAAACATTAATTTGTCGAATACAACACAGAAAGAATGCACCAAGTGTCTATTCTGGAGATGGGCAGTGAAACCGGGCCACCAGGTACCTCTGCTACATGCAAGGAGAGGAACAAGTTTATGCTGTCTTGAGGTCTTGAGTTGTGATCCAGTCTTTTTTTTTTCCCCTTTTTTTAATTAGATATTTTCTTCATTTACATTTCCAATGCTATCCCAAAGGTCCCCCATACCCTCCCCCTACTCCCCCCCCCACCCCCACTTCTTGACCCTGGCGTTACCCTGTACTGAGGCATATAAAGTTTGCAAGATCAGTGGGCCTCTCTTTCCACTGATGGCCGGCTAGGCCATCTTCTGATACATATGCAGCTCGAGACACAAGCTCCGGGGGGTACTGGTTAGTTCATATTGTTGATCCAGTCTTGATGTCTCCAGCTAAAGTCACACAAGCCAACCTGGTGAGCTATACCTGGTCCTGGGATTACTCCCAGGAGGAAAGCCTTCACACAAATCAAAATGGCCTATAAATTAATAATAATTATAATATATAGTAATATTTTATGTGGACAGAAGTGAAAAACTAGGTTGTACTCAAAAATCAGAAAGTCTCTCCTGCTGGATGGGAAAGATAGCTAATAAAACAAACGGGGGGTAGCATTGGTATTTGAGGGGTTAGTAAATACCAACACAACTGCCTCACACTCAGTTACACACCACAACTTGCTGTGGTAAGAAGCAGAAGGGAAAGGAAGAAGGAAAAAGGAGTAAAATATGACAGGGTGTGCATATAAAACCAAGTACAAGCTGGAGGTACATGCTGCAGGTCCTGATACGGTACTGATGGGTTAGAGACAACCAAGTTATACACTCAGCAGGAGGTAAACACACTGTGGAAGAACATCAGGTAACTGTCAGAAGGAATGAGCTAGATGCCTGATAGTTGTTGAATGAAAGAAACCTAGAAGAGATCTAACACAATTAGAATACATATTTAATAGAATGTAAATTGAAAACACCACCTGAAACACACTATAAAGATACAGATTTAAATATGTCAGAGATGTCAGGAGACCCAGTATTTCTGTGGGGAGGCTATAGAAAAGATGAAGGAATAGAATTCAAACCAAAGAGCCCCGTTTTTTTAAACAATAGTGAATTTGTATCCTGAGTGACACAGGGTTCAATTCTACATCAGGACCGCTTGTACCCTAAGTGTCATAATAAAAGGTTGGCAAAGGTCATTTAGCACAGGGTCCAGGCAACCTCAGCCTATGGGATCCTTAGGCACTGTGTCACAGGAACGTCCTAGCTTTGACCTTGATATGGCACTTTGTATACTGAAAGAGTGTTTATTCACAAGCCTACTGCTGGGAAGTATATATTAGTATGGACTGGGTCCTCTGTTTCATTAAGCACTCACAAGCCGTGAGATAAAAGGACTAAAAGAACCACCCCCCAAAATGCACAAAGTGTATCACTTTCTCAAAGTCCCAAAGGTAGCTCAATGAATGAGCTTAGCTTCCCTGCCAGGGTATTATTAGTGCCTTCTCCTAAGCAACCTAAATTAAGAATCTCTTCAGAGATTTAACTGTGAGGCAGTCCTAAAAACTACTTAAAAGCTGGCAGTCATTCTTCGTTCTTATTTGGAAATAAAAACCCTGCATACCAAGCCCTTAACATGTTCTGTTCTTTTCTGCATTTTATCAACACACCCAGAGACATGGGCAACTTCCTAAGCCACATACATTCACAAGTGACATTCAGTTTTGCTCTTATATAATCCTCAAAGCCCCTGACGAAGGTCCCTTAGACAAGAAGTAATGAGTTATTCCAAATTTTAAACTAATTTTGGACTAGACAAATCGCTTGCGTTTCCCACCTTATGCTGACAGCCAGAAAGCATCTGAAAGCTGAGGCAGGAAAGCAACTGTCAGGAGGTCATGCAGGTCCTGGAGCCCAACAAGCAAGCCCAAGCTTCACATCCGTCCCCACTTGAAAGCTTTAAACACTGCTCAAATACGACATTGAAGACAACCATGATTTTGACTTTATTAGATCAGAACAAATGAAGTAGCAGCAAAGGAACCATTCGGCAATCTGGCTTCCCTGTCCTCAGACAAGGAGGGAAGTGCAGCGGGAGATGCATCTGTTTCAGCCTCTCAGAACCTCACTTGGGCCCTGAAGTGCATCTGCTTGGTGGCGTTGTTCTTCATTCCTATCTTCAGCATCCATTTTGATTTCATCCTCTGCACATATTGCATGTCCCGTTCACGCATGAGAGCTGCTCCTGTGGTTGGGAGGATGGTAAGCAATGAGGCTCTGATCTCTTATTTACTAACAGAGGAAGTCAAATCTTAGAATTCCCAAAGTTGGCTTAGGATAAGTGGGTTCTGATATTTAAAGACAGAATCTAATGTGGGGATTCCAAGCAATGGGGCTCAGAGATCTACGTGCATCTAAGAACTGTGCATATCAGAACTTTGTAAACAGTGATGTTTGCTACGTTTTTAGGCTCTAGGCTTTCTGGGACATCAGAAAGGAGCAAATTATCTTCACTACCTCCATTTGGACTTTATTTCCCAGAAGAGCAGAGAAGACAGTTTTGCACAGCACACTATGAGAGTTAAATAACAGCACATTGTAGTTTCAAAGCTTAATAACTTCAGCTGTCAGATTTACTCATTGCAATCTACTTCTATTGGGAAAAACTGCCAAAGGGGGCTGGGCTACCTGTAGTAAGTGCACTACCTCACACATGCATTGTGTCAGACAAGCCTCTCAACTCTAAGGTGGGTCCTCTTAATCATTTCCCTTGCACAAATGAGCAAGCAGAAGTGAAATTTAATAATGTTCATGACGTGAGATTAGAATGTGAAACTACATATGCCATGTTAGGCGCCACAGCTCCACTAAGGTACTATTTAATTTCTGAGTTATCTCCAGATAATTTCTGCATGTAATTTATAAGATTTTTTATAGATATTATCTTCTGGAAAGGTTCATGATGCATACTAAGTTACTAGACCAGGAATATTAATTTTTTAAGTCATGGAGTCTTGGACTTAAGTGTTCTAAGTATCCTGAGATAATGGGAGTCCCAGAAGTAAGACTCAAGCTTCCCCTGGAAAGGAGTCAGACGGACAGCACGAATGATAACCTGTCACCCAAGCGCCCACGAAATCCATGCATATAAGAATGGTGTACCTGTGCTGCCCATCCACCCCAGGGCTCGGTATTGCTGGAGAACTCTGCCCACAGCCTTTTGATTCCTAGCAACTGTCACAGCTCTTGGCAAGCCAAATCGCTGTTTGTAGTATCTCATCAAGGAGCGATGACCCACTCTGGCACCTGTTTTGAGAAGAGCAATATTTAAACACTGGTCTTTCAAGTCAGAGTTATAAACCAAAGGCTTCCCAAAAGATCTTGAATGGCACCAAGCCTTAGGAATCCTAGTAGGAAAACAGAAATAAGCAGGAATACACTACAGGAAAAACAGACCAATATTAGGAAAATATATAAAGGCTAAAAAGCCCCAAGAGAAAGAAGATGAAGCAGGGAATAACTCTGACATCAGGTCTACAAGCCATATTGGGAAAACTGAACCAGAACAAAAATGAAACCATCTTTTTTCTGGTTCAGTTTTCTCTTCCAGTCGTCTTCCAACAGGAGTAAATTTTACCACACAGGGAAATCTGATACCTACTGTAGATGTCTTTATTGTTACAAATGGAGTAATACTGGCATCTAGTGGCTGAAGGACAGAGATGCTACTGCACATATTAAAATGCACAGGCAGATTAACAACATCAAAGTATTATTTAGCTACATTGACAAAGCTGATACACTCCTTCCTAAATGATGAAAAACCACGTGATATCTCAAAAAGATTAAGCTAAATTCTCTTTAAACCTGTGGTTATTTGCAGAAATCAAGTGAAACAAAAAAACTTTGAGAAATGAATTCTTAACTTTAATTTCCAATATATGTTGATGTCATTACGAATATGGTTGTATACACCAATGCACAGGCTTACCATTAATAGTGCAATACACTAAGCAAAAAGGAAAGAGGGCCAGAGAGCTGGGTAAGCTGTGCTGACCTGGCAATCTGAGTTCAATTCCCAGAAAGCACATTAAGGTGGATAGAGAATCAAGCCCACAGAGTTACCTCTAGCCTTCCCATATGTACTATGGCATATGCACACAAATACCCGCCACCCACTCACAACCATAGTAAATACAATTTCAAAACAAAGAAAAGAGAATATACATTTCAAATTACGAAAACTAAGGGGCAATGTAAAGTCTGCAACTTCTCTAATTACACTAATAAAACCCATAAGTAAAGTTATTTACTAGATGAACAATTTGAGGTTCCTATAAGTATAAGTCTGTCTGTTAGAGGTCTGAAATCCACTCCACTAGTCTGTAAATTTTAATGGAACACAGCCACACTCACCTACATCTCTACTGACTTTTGAGCTACAAAGCAGATCTAAACAATTACTAGAGACAGAATGGTACACAAAGACAGAATGGTACACAAAATCATTGCTTTCTGGCCATTTATAGAGAAGTAACCAAATCATATGGCTTGACTTCTGAGCAGGGAAACTAATAAATATGTTAAGCTCTGTCTGGGATGGCTAATTCTAGGCTCCACCAGAAAAATGGTTTTCAAAAGGTAATTCTCCCATACTATCCTAAGAGATTGGTCCCTAGGCCAGTGGCATCAACATCACCTGTGGGTTTACTAATAAAAGCAGGCTATGTTTTTTAGATGAATATTAATTAAGATATAAGCAATCAAATACCTTTCCAAATAGAAACACATAAGGGTAAAACCCTGGGTATAGTACCCAGAGTAGTTTTCAACTTATGTAAATAAAACAATTGACAAATAAGCAAATATGAATAGTTTATCACATAAGCTGTAGAAGGCTATATTTGCTTTTAACATCTACGCCTGTAACTGACATGGAAAAGAGTGTCAAGTTATTTATGAGCTCCTGTATGCTTGGAAAGTATTTCCTTGTCACCCAAATGTGATGTTTTGTGATCAGACTCAGGTCTTGACAAAAAGAAACTTCCAATTTAATCTTGTGGTCTTTGGATACCAGTATGGATAGATAAAAGGTATCTCTCTAGAACCAGCTATTTGATGTGTTGGACATTTTCATGGCAAGACCTTGGTTTGTACCTGTGGTTCAACTCAGGGAAACATGATCTCTGAACATCCATGTGAGATAAATCTAATAGGGAAAAGACACATATCTAAGTGAAGGTCCTATCAGCAAACCTCAAGATTTACTGGGATTTCAAATTACAATGGTAGGCCAGGGTGGTACAGATCTGCAAGGATGATTATCCCTAAATGAGGAAATGATGAAGTTAGTAATTAGTAAACAGTAAGTCAACATGTATATTTGTAAGCACCATTTGGAAGAGTATCTTACAGCTTCTGAGAGCTGGTAGAAGAGAAGTGGGCTATTCTTGCTGTCAGTTAACAATGAGAACCTGGCATTAACACCATATATGGTGCGAGAGCAGCTCAAGCTGAAGGCCTTGGGAAGGACAGATTAGCTTAAGAAGGCTGTGACTGTCCAGTAACAAGTTATGTCTGACTTAGGAGGTGCCTGTCAATCTACCTTTCATCATGTAACTGTTGATCAAACTGTCCATTCCCGTGGAACACCCAATGCAACTGATAGCAAATACGAGAGTATCTCCAAACCTCACTTTCTAAGATGAACTGTGTATTTCTCATAGATACAACATCAGCTTCATCTGGCCAGCTGGCAGATAAATCAATGTGTATTTCACACCAATTTCCACCATATGAACTGAAGAATGAAGGAAGTGCAAAGGAACTGACCCAAGCCAGTCTTCCAAAGAAATGCTCCGAGCGCCCTCTACTGGTTATTTTCTTCACTGTTTCTGGAACCGTAGAGCTGCTGATTTGACTATGACACAATATGAGTATTATCTACACTTAAGGTACCACAACTGATGCTTTTGAAACCAGTTTAGAGCAAACTCTTAGGTGTGTGATTCTTCCAAAATTGGTTTTACACTAACAGCTATGCTAATGCTGGCACACAAATTGAGCTTACCCAGAAATTTCAGAGGTCATTTACTCAAAAAACTATTAGTGGATCCACACGCTGCCACTACATTTTTATACAAGGTTTGTTCAGAGATTTCTACTTCCTGAGTTGTGACAAATGTGTAATGAGGCCCAGGAGAAGATCAAGTACAGTTCTTACTTCCTGCCCGCCTCCTCTGCTCACTTTTCCTTTATTACTACAGACCGAAGACTCAAGTAAGTTTGCCTTCCCTTTGAAAGTCACTGCCACCATAGCAGTCAACAAATATTTATCCGGTTTTTAAGTATCTGAGACCCAGTACTACGATGAAATGAGACAGGACAGTCTGCTCTCAACTGTAATGGGAGCTTGGGGAGGAGGAGCCACTTCTACTGTTTTATAGCACTGTATGTATATACCTTAATGATGATGGAGGACAACTATTTCAAAAGTGTCAACAGAGAGAAGTTTAGTGTTACCAACATAAAGAATAATATAGCAAGGATAAATATACTAGTCACCTTGGCAGAATCATTATATATTATATACATGTACCGAAATGCCACACTGTATCTTATAAATAGGTAAAATTAATATGCATTTACTTAAAATACTTACATGTTTTTAAAAGGAAATGAGGGAAGACAAACAAGCAAGACAATGATTACAAGAGCATAGTGAATCACCAGTATTCTAGGAGCACAGGAGATATTCATGAATCTTCTCCCAAGGTGTAAAAGCAAGGAGTCTTGTGGTGGAGTGGAGTACCAGAAGCACCACTCATACAGAGACCCGGGAGAGCAGTATTTGGCAACAGGCACCAGAAGAAGCTCTCAGATACCTTGAAGGTAATGGCTCCCAGTGTGGAACCACACAGGGTAAAGCATGCTTTAGAAAGAAGGGGCTGGTGGTTATAAAGGAACCGGACAGATGATGTCCAGATGGAAAACTGACACAAACAAAATGGCCACACAGACAAATGCTTAAGAAGAAAAACATTCAAAAGGCAGTCAGGGGTTGCTTAATTATCTGAATGGGAGAAGACATTTCCTAAAGAGATACCCATTTGGGGCTTTGATTAACTTTAGAACACTCAGTGACCCTAAGAAATGTGCTTTCTACATAATTAAGTATTCCTTACCAATTTTTAAAAATGTAAAGCCCAGATGAAAACTTCACCCAAACAGAGCATGATCCTCAAATAGGATCATGCCTGTCAGTAATGTCTTTATAATATACTACAGTGAAATGAAGATTACAGTGTTCTACATGTCAGACACTGCTTTGTTAAGAATCACCATATTCAGCTTACTTAAGGTGTTATCTGATTCTCTGGGTAAGAGCTGAGAGTTAGTAAAATGAGGGCAGATTTGTCTTACAAGATCAACTAAACATCTGCACAGCCCTTGATACTTGTAAGGATACTGGTTCCAGAATTCACTCTCAGAAAAAGACATACACACATACACAGAAGGAAGAAAGAGGGAGAGATAGTGTGATGGATCTATTAGTTTACATTTTTTTTTAAAAAATTAATTAAATACCTAGTCAAAGTACTGTAAATTTGAAAAGAAAAAAGGAAAAACAATAACCCAATTTTAATGAAACAGTCAACCTAGAGCTAAGTAACTACTTTTAAAGTTTACAACTACTTGAGGAAACTCGCGCACACACACACACACACACACACACACACTAAAGGTTCACGTTCTTTCTCCTTCAGCGCAGCAGGTAACTGAGGAAGACATGCTTCTTCCACTATACACTGGCACCAAGCAACTTCGTTTGGACAAACACACTTACCAGAAGGAAGTATCAGCTCCATGGTTTCATCATCACATTCCAAGATCTTGTCTGTGGACAAGGCCTCAAGCTCAGCAGGATCCTGCCCCTCCTTGTAGTCTGGGTAGCTACTCCTGTAAGAGTGAAATAACACTAATAAGGAGACTTAACTAAACGGGAGACCTGCATTGGCAAATGTGGCCAAGCTACCAAATGATTCCAGGGAATGCCCACTACAAGAACTGAGTGATAAAAATTACTGTCAGAATTTTTCTGCCAACAAATGTGACCGAATAACCCTTAAAAGGACATTTTTCCTCTCTAGAAAGATTACCAAGCTGGGGCAGCGCATGCCTTTAATCAAGCACTTGAGAGGCAGAGGTAGGCAGATTTCTGAGCTCGAGGCCAGCCTGGTCTACATAGTGAGTTCCAGGACAGCCAGGGCTGCACAGAGAACCATGCAGAAGATATGAATACAGTGCTGGACACGCAGTCACACCTCAATTACAATACAGTCAAGTTCCACAAGTCTGCAGCCTAACAGAATTTTGTGATGACAGAAGAACAAATTTCTATGTGCCTCACATGTTAACTTTAGATATAAATAAAGTTTTTCAAGAACTGAATTTTTAAAACTGCAGATAATGTGACTAAAGCACTGAATTTCTAATGCGTATCTTTTATTTTATTTGAGCAGCCACAGGATATGCCTAGTAATTACCACACTGGACGGTATAGTTATAAAACTGTTTCTAAATATATCCAAAATTTGCTATTTAAATGGACATAAAGAGGAGTAACTATAGATAGTGATGGCGAGATGCTCAGTGGGTAAAGTACCTGCCATGCAAGCAGACCTAAGGTCGCCTGCCTTCCAGCATGCACATGAAAACCAAGCCCAACCCTGCCTGCCTAGAACCACACCAGGGGAGTGAAGACAAGAGTGTCTAAGGAGCTTGCCGGCCAGCCAGGCTGACTGAACTGGTGAGCTCCAGGTCCCAATGAGACCTTGTTGCAAAAAATAAAGTGCGATATGACCAAGGAAGACATCGGAATACCAAGTCCGGGCCTCCACATGGTATGTGCATATGTGCATACATAACAAAGGCAGATACACATATACACAAATAATAAATTTTAATTTAAAAAAGTAGTTGGACAAATAAACATTGAAATATTAACAGCTAAACAACCAACAGGGAATAGATAAAAGACTAAATCAGAAACAAAAATACCTCTGAGCAGCTAATTTAAGATGTAAAAGGGTTCACAATTACATTGCTCATAAAAAAAAAAAAATTAAAACCACTATATATCCAGCCATATGGCTAAAAAGAAACACTTGCCCCCACTAACTGTGGAACTATATAGAGAACACACGCAAGGAGGGGATGTGCCCACACTCACATCTTTTTGTTTCTTTTTGTTTGTGCGACTCCTATGGGCCAGCTACTAGAATTTACATAGTGGGTAAAATATACACATTTACAGATATTAGCAGGATGGTAGAGCAGCATTTGTTTTTATCAGCTCAAAACTAGAAACCACTCATATAAACCACTACAGTAGATAAGAAGTAGAGAATATTCACTCTAGTAACCTAAAAAGAAAAATCTGTAACTATATAAAACAAAGTGGGTCTGGAGAGATGTCTCAGAGGTTAAGAATATTGGTTCTCGCAGAGGACCCAGGATCAGTTCCCAACACCCATGTCATGGGTCACAACTATGTAACTTCAGTTCCTAGGGTTCCGAGTCCCTCTTCTGACCTCTGCGAGCACTGGCACAGAAGATACACATACAAACATTCAGGTAAAACACTCAATTTTAAAAAACAAACCAAAAACATAATGGATGAGTTTCCCAAAAGTACAGTTGAACAAAGGGTGCTAGACCCGAAGGGTCTCTTTGCTACTCTATTTATGTAAAGTTCAAAAACATGTACTCCAACCCTCATTCAATAAAGTTTAAATACACCCAAGACCTACCCATGTAGGTATATAATGCTGATTCCTGGAAATACACCCAAGGGAAATTTCAAGGTCAAAACAAGAGTTATCTTGGAAGGGTGGAATTATAATTTGTTCTTTCCTCTACACCAGTAAATTCACAAAGTACTCAGTGAAGTGCCTGGCAGGTAGTAAGCACTTAATTAATGACGGCCTTGTTTCCAAGGTTTCTTATTAAACATTATTAAGTTTTGCTTTGTAAAGCAAATAAATCATTTAATGTTCATTTTTATATATGCTCATACCATTCATCATTTTTGGAGCCAAAATACATCAAGTCCAAAAAAAAAAAAAAAACACTCAAAGGAGAATTCTATTCTTTTGTTGAGGTTTTGCTGGTGGTAGTACTAGAAACCAAAGTCAAGACCTTAAATAAGCTACACAAGTACTTTCCTACTGAGACATCCCTGGTCAGGGAACTATCCATTTACATCAGTAATCAATTTTAATTGATAGCAATAGTCTGAGCAACACACTCAGTAAACAGTAACAGTGCAATAAAAGGAGCTATATGCCATCAAGAGGACAAACAATAAGTAACAATGTTGCGTGAAATGGCAATAAGGGCTATAAGGATAATAAGGGACAAAAATGACTAGGTAGGCATTGCTGTTTTATGAATGATAGTCATGGAGGTCACGATGGCATGGTGAAATTTGAGTCATTCAGGAAATAAAGGCTCAAGTCTTTGGACTCTCTGAGCCGAAGCTAAAAAAAAAACTTCTCAAATTTACAAAATTGCTATCTTTAGGAAAATATCCAGGAATCTAAACAGCAGAATCATGGCTAGAGTCAGAATGCCAAGGACATCATAGGCCATCAAACTTTGGCTTTTACTTTAAGAAGGGAGGCCCTTGAAATATTCTGAGCAGCATTAACACGAGTTAATGCTATACAAAGATCTCTCAAGCTAGCTTTGGAGACTATCACAGAGGGAGTGAGGATGAAAAGTAAGATCAAGCAGGCAGTACTCAATGACAGCGGATGGTGACCTAGACCTGGACACTGGAGAAGGGAAAAGAAGGCACATACTAAAGGTCATGTCAAGGCAGATAAAACAGATTTAAGAATTAATGCAAGCATAATATAGAATACCAAGAATGACTGCAAAATTATTGGCTTGCATTACTGGGAAGGAGAGAATGACCATTTCTCTAAGATGAAGAGGTTAGGTTGAATAGCAGAATGCAATTCAAATGTAAAAGAGAACTTCTAGGATTGATGTTGAGATGGTTGCATCAGAGGGTATAAATTGGTAGTCAAAGCCTATAGGAGGTATTGAAATTTACAAGACAGAGTAGGAACTTAAATATATAAGAAGCAGATGTAGATAAAGAAATCAGAAAGTCTATACTTCAGTATTTCAAGCCAGTTACTAAGGTTATAGTCTCTTGACTTCTCTCTGCTGTTTGCTTAGCCTAATCCCAATTTGACACTCGGTCTGAAGGTCAAATACACTGCTGTCTGGCAGGGAACTAGAAAGGGATAAATATCTCTTGCTTGGGGACGATGCTTTCTGTCTCCGGCGGAGATTCAAATCTGTCTCCTATACTGTATGCCTCTAACCTCCTAATTATGCAATTCGACCGCCACCCTCAATTGCAAACTACAAAATCAGGAAGAGAAGGCAACACAAGTTCTAAAAGACGAAATTTTCTGACCACCTAGATCACGTGGGTTGTGGCTGTTTGGCATGGTACTTATGCGTGCTTGTACATTCCTGTGCTGTTTCACATACATTCTGACAAAAGAAACTACTTCTTCATGAACACCTAACCTACTTGTTGCATATGTATGAACTGCTCAAGATTCCTATTCGAGCTGAATTATCTATGAAATAACCTCACTACCAAATGCCAAAGACTTGGTATAGACTACCAAGCAGTTCAATTTCTTTAGTAGATCATCTGTGATTCAAAGTCTCTCAGGGAGCCCAGAATGTGAAACCTAACTTTTGAATTTCTATTCATAAAGTAATTAGCAAAATTAAAGTTCTGACTATTGAATCACAAAGAGCAAAAGTAAATCATTCCCACTCACTCTGGGCCAGAGGTCCTCACTTTTCTAATGTGTTCAAGTGAGCTTGTAGCTTAGGAACATGTAATGCGGGTGAGGAATTTACTGGCAAAGCTGAGGTGCTATCTCAACTCACTGCACGGCGAGCCCAACCCAATTTCAGAAGACGGGGGCAAATATCGTTTATTATCCACTAGTGTATAACTATAACCTCAAGTCACCTCACAAACTCATCTTACCTAAAATCATAGAAGTCTGCAAATTCCAAGGCAGCGTCACCATCTGTGAAGAGCTTACAGTGGCTTTTGTCATTCATGTGTGCCTGTACAGCTTCTGTGGAATAGAAGGACTTCCCTTTCTCATTGCACCACAAGCAAATTTTGCCAACACCAACTTTCTCTCCTGGTCATGTGGAAATAATATGAAATCAATCTTTAGAAGTCAGGTTAAATCTCACTACTTACTCTCACAAATTGAAAAATATTTCTTCATCAAAAGCAAAATCATTGTACTTACCCAAATATTTAATTAGTCCTTTCAAATCTGAAAGATACTCTATATCAGGAATAAAAAAGCTGTGGACTTTAGTCATATGAGCCACATTCTTCACGAGGGAGCTTGAATGATGGGAGCAAAACAAGCAGTCTGTTATTGGGATGGCACCTAGGGGTGGGCTCTCCTCAGCCGCTGCATCTTCTGCATCCTGATCCTCCACTCCAGGGTCCTCACATTCCAATCCATCATCGGAATCAATATCTTCCCAATCTTTAAGCCAAAGTTTTGAAAAATAAATTTACTTTTAAAGGTGTGATAAAGCAAGCACAATCAGAGATCAAATACCCCCAGACAAGTTTAAATGATAAAAACCTCTTTAATCTTTCTTTTCCAGCAGGAAGCTCTATAAAATAGTTGCTAACCTCTTTCCTATGCATTACTGCACCTAGCCCAGTACTGGACACCAAGTTAATTGGATTCCTATCTGGTTCAGTAGCTGTCTACCATTTGCACTTCACAGGAATACTTTAGTGTATATTTTGGTGTGTGCAGGGCTGCTATATGAATGCTTCTGTTTATATGTGTCCATGCAAGTTCAACTTAGTCACCAATGTAACACATGGGACCTCTAGGAACCTCATGAGTGAGTTGATGTCCTAAGAAAAGGACTTAAATGAACTGGCAAGTCTCCTTTTTTGTGTTTTGCTCCCCCTCCATGAGTACACACCCTAGATCTGCCTTTTCCATCATTAAGTAAGGCTTAGAAAAATACCCCTCCACAGAGCAAGCCCTCACTAAACAGTCAGGGTGCCAGTAGCTTCATTTTTTACTTCATCTTCCATGACTGTGGCAAAATAAGTTCATGTTGTTTATAAATTACCAGGCTTAAGATGCTTGGTTACAGAAGTATAAACCGACCAAGACATGAACACAAACACTGTCAGTATCAACAGTGCCGTGGGGGTGAATAAAGAACTCACAAAGTAAGGAACCTTGGGGCTGGCTGGAGCCCCACAAGTCAGGCTTGCAGGCAACACGAAACCCTCACTCAGTTTTAGTCAACTAAGTGAAATGTAAAATCCTAAGCCATTCTAACCACACATTCTACAGCAGCGTGCCAACAGCATAGCTTTCTGTGCACCAGTGTAACCCTTCCTGATCCAAACTAAAAGAATGTTTTGCCCGTTAAGAATGCGCCTCTACTCTTTTATTCTGTTTTTAATCAATGCCCTAGGTCCTGGATCCACCACAGAGACGCAGACAGACAAAGTGCCCTGTGGAAATGAAGAGCAGTGAGGCATTTAAACCACTTCTGCCCTCACTCTAAAATGTCCTATAGAAATCCCCAAATACTGTTCCCTTTCGGGTCCACACGAAGTTTGGTGCGTCCGGGAGCAAGCATAAGAATGGAGGTCTACAGCCCGGCAGTGGTGGCACTCGCCTTTAACCCCAGCACTTGGGAGGCAGAGGCAGGGGGATTTCTAAAGTTTAAGGCCAGCCTGGTCTACAGAGTGAGTTCCAGGACAGCCAGGGCTACACAGAGAAACCCTGTCTCGAAAAACCAAAAAAACACCAAAAAAGTATGGAGGCCTACAATCCATCTGCTTAACTAGTTAAAAGTCATAAACCAGGAAACATCTTTAAATCCAGGCGGGATGCCCTGGGCCTGGAACCCCACTCCCTCAAAGGCTGCGGTAAAAGGATAAGAAGAAAGTCAGGGTCCAGCCTGGGAATGGATGTCGCAAAGGTAAACACTGAAGAAGGCTCGGGCTGGGGGCCTCAGGGGAGGGCGACATCGCTGAACGTGGACCCAGCCCTTCGTCTCCATCGCGATGTCTCCCGGAGCCTCCCGCTCGCCCCAACCCCGACAGGACCCTTACCTACCTTCGTCTTCGTCGTCTTCCTCCTCTTCCTCTCCCTCCTCCTCTCCGTCCTCCCACTGCTGCTTCGCCAGCTTCTTCGCCTGCTGTTCGAACCACTGGAGCCGGGGCGGCTTCTCCGTCGGGTCTCGCTCCGGGACGCCCCGTGCGCCCGCCGCCGCCCTCCCGCACTCGTCCGTGGGCACGAAGGGCGCTTTCTTGGGGGACGTGGAGGGCTGGGCCTTGATGGCCTGCTGGATGGCGGCGTTCACGGCGTCCTTGTCGACGCCGTCCGCGCCCAGCCCCTTCTCCAGGTTCTTGGCGTTCAGCAGCTCCACGCGCCGGCTCGCGGCCCGCACCGCCTTCCGCTCCAGCTCGGCGTGCCGCCGGGAGCCGAGGTGGTTCTCGTAGGCGTTGAAGGTGGCGAACTTCTTGCCGCACGCCGTGCAGTAGGTGGCCGCGCCCTTGCTCGCCTCCGCCGCCTCGGCCACCGCGCGCTGCGCCCGCACCCGCTCCTGGAAGCCCTCGGCCGTCACCGGGGCCATGGCGGCCACCTTGCGCCGCAGGTTGTAGCGGTGCCAGTCCGTCTTGTAGTGCGCCCGCTGCAGCTCCGCGTCGCGGAACGCCACCCGGCAGGTGATGCACGTGAGAGCCGCCATCCCCGGGCCCGGAAGACAGAGACGACCCAGCCGAGAACCTTCTAAGCCTGACCGGCCGCCTTCTAGTCCCACAAACGCAGAGAACCTCCTTCGCCCACAGCCAGGAAAAGACACACCAGACACCAGCTTCCGGGCTCTAAGTGAGGGAACTTCCGAGTTCTAAGTGAGGGAACTTCCGACTCGCACAGGAAACTCTTGGCAGCTGGCTTAAGAAGGCCCGCCTGGGTCCCCGGAAATGACGAAGTTTCATGTCGCTCTCTTCGCGCCTGGATCCGCCCTGTCAATCAAAGGTGGGCGTGTGCCTGGAGGATGCCGCTGCCTCCTGAGGGCTTAGCGGTTGTGTCGCTTGCCGTGACGAGGTCAGAGGGATGGGCTTGTGAGGGAAAGAAGGGCGTGGGTGCCTGGGATGGTTCTGGGACTGCTCTTGAGAGATGGATCCCGTCAAGACTGTCTCTCGCGCCTCTGGAAAGGGGGATCAAACGTGGCGACAGCGTGGAACTTCCGGAGGCCAAACCGACCCAAGCTCTTTGCAGCGAAGGGGGCGGTCAGAGCTCTTGAACAGAAAAGATTCCCTGCTGGGAGCCGAAAGTACAGCCTAGCCACTGTCCCACAAAATATAATCCGAGCCACATGTGAGATTTTTAAATCCAAGTAGCCATATAAAAAGTCAAAGTAGAGACTATGCCCGGGCCTAACAAACACAGAAGTGGATGCTCACAGTCAGCTATTGGATGGATCACAGGGCCCCCAGTGGAGGAGCTAGAGAAAGTAACCTTATAGGTGGAACAACAATATGAACTAACCATTACCCCCAGAGCTCGTGTCTCTAGCTGCATATGTATCAGAAGATGGCCTAGTTGGCCATCAGTGGAAAGAGAGGCCCATTGGACTTGCAAACTTTATATGCCCCAGTACAGGGGAACGCCAGGACCAAAAAGTGGGAGTGGATGGGTAGGGGAGTGGGTGGGGGACCGTGTGGGGGACTTTTGGGATAGCATTGGAAATGTAAATGAAATAAATACCTAATAAAAACAAACAAACAAAAAAGTCAAACTAGGTGAAGTTGCTTTTAATGATCGAAATACTCTTTCAGCATCTAAAACTTTAAAAGGATCTATCTGTGATTTTACGCTCCATCGTGGGTACTAAACCTTGGAGACCCTGTGTGTATAACAGCAGCAATTCATATCAGTTCGATTTTTTTTTTCTTGAGACAGGGTTTCTCTGTGTAGCCCTGGCTGTCCTGGAACTCACTCTGTAGACCAGGCTGGCCTCGACCTTCAGAAATCCACCTGCCTCTGCCTCCCAAGTGCTTGGATTAAAGGCGTATGCCACCACTGCCTGGCAAATCCTCTGTTCTATCCCTGCCTTTAACTCACCCTGATTCAATGTCAATTGTTCTAACAGGTTAAGCAAGTATATTTTTGGTATTGTGTTAGAAATCCGTTGCTATGCTATTCTGCCTGAATATCTTTCTGCCAGCTTGCTCCCTTTTGTAAACCTTTGCCCAAATGCCTTTGGGGGGGGGGGGGTTCTAGAGCCTTTTGTCAAAAATAATGCCAGTATTTTTTTTGTGTTGTTGTTGTTTTTGTTATTATTATAATTATATCCCAAATGTTGCCCTCTCCTAGTCCCCTTCACAGAGTTCTTTCCCCTATACTCCCTCCCCTTCACCTCAGAGAGGGTGACCCCCCTCCTGCAAAGCCCCTCCCTGGGGTATCAAGTCTCTAGAGGATTAGGCACATGCTCTGGCACTGAGGCCAAACAATGCAATCCTCTGCTACATACTGCTGCAACACCCCATTTCTTAAGTCCTTACTAGGTATTGCTTTTTATCACTGTTATCTGTTGTGCTATATTGAATCACTAGTATTTAGCATCAAAACATTCAGTTTCTGCAAGGCAAGCGTGCCCGAGTTAGGTGGTTCTTATGTACTCTCACATGAGTTCATGGTGAACCTGTGGCGAAGGCTGAAGTAACCTGAAGGGTTAGTATTTTACCATGGCTGGAGGAGTCTCATCAGAGAAGACTCGCTTGGCTAATAGTAAGAGATGTTCTTTCCTTGTCAATTGAATCTCCCCATAGTAATATTTGTCTTCATAGGGTGGCAGTTAGCTTCCCTTTTGCCTGTGCAGTTCTGGTGTTGACTAAGTACTTTATTTATTTATTTATTTATTTTGGTTTTTTGAGACAGGGTTTCTCTGTATAGCCCTGGCTGTCCTGGAGCTCACTTTGTAGACCAGGCTGGCCTCGAACTCCGAAATCCACCTGCCTCTGCCTCCCAAGTGCTGGGATTAAAGGCGTTCGCCACCACACCCGGCTCCCTGACTAAGTACTTTTACAGTATTCTCAGCTCATCTAATGTGAAAGGCCTGGTCAGAAGTCCATGAAGAACAGCGGAGTGGGGCCAGGTGGACTTTATGGATTGCTTTGAGAGAGCAGCTACTACTAGTGTTTGTTATTTTCTCCCAGGCTTAGCAATGGAAGTCCTGCATCCAGGGAAACCTTATAATTATGCACAAATCAGAAGGCCTAGTCATACATCATGTTAGTCATCTTGAGTATAAGTTCCGTGAAAACAGGCTTCCCTTTCATGGCCCCATACCCAACACTAGAATAATACCAGGGCAGAGTCTATTCAGTGTTTCTTAAAACTGCGATTTTGTAGTGCAAAGGTAAAATCTCATTTTTTTTCTTTGTTGCAGAAAGTTTTTATTTCGAGATTATATAGAAATTTTGGAATAACTTTCTAAACATCTCATTTTGAGAAATATATCTAGTATTCCTCACCAGCTGAAGTGAGCAAAATATATGTATTTTCAAGTCTCCATGAAAAGCAGAAATTAGCTATATAAAGAAAAGCATTTCTAGATTTTTTTTTCCTATTTGATTTTGCATTTGTTGCTATCCTTGATTTCCTCTCTGCTTGCTCTTGTTTATTTTCACAATCCTATTTAGCATCTTCGGCTTCTCAGTACCCTTTACTTTTCCTCTTCAGAGCACCACTGCTCCCTCCATTGATTCTGTAGTGAACTCGAGAGAACAGACTGTGGTCAGTCTAGTTTGTCCTCTGCTAGGGGTGTAGCCTTAGTCTATTTACCACTTGTTAATTATGCTTGCTATTATTTAGATATGGTATATCCCTTAAAGGTTCTAGGGCCAGAATTTTGTTCCCCAGTGTAACAGTGTTGGAAGGCAATGGAACACTTAAGAGGTAATTAAGTCATAGGAGCTTTACCTTAATGAGTGGATTCATGTTTTTGTCAAGAAACTAGTATTAGATGGGTCACTACAAGAGTTGACCAAAGCCTCATCAGATCCTTCCTACTACAAAAGGCTATACTCAACAAAACTGGAAAACCTGGATGAAATGGACAATTTCCTAGACAGATACCAGGTACCAAAGTTAAATCAGGATCAGATTAACGATCTTAACAGTCCCATCTCCCCTAAAGAAATAGAAGCAGTCATTAATAGTCTTCCAACCAAAAAAAGCCCAGGACCAGATGGGTTTAGTGCAGAGTTCTATCAGACCTTCAAAGAAGACCTAATTTCAATTCTCCTCAAACTATTCCACAAAATAGAAACAGAAGGTATTCTACCCAATTCACTCTGATACCTAAACCACATAAAGACCCAACAAAGAGAACTTCAGACCAATTTCCCTTATGAATACCAATGCAAAAATACTCAATAAAATTCTCGGAAACCGAATCCAAGAACACATGAAAATGATCATCCATCGTGATCAAGTAGGCTTCATCCCAGGGATACAGGGAATATTTAATATACAGAAATTCATCAATGTAATCCACTATATAAACAAACTCAAAGACAAAAAAAAAAACACATGATCATCTCATTAGATGCTGAGAAAGCATTTGACAAAATCCAACACCCATTCATGATAAAAGTCTTGGAAAGATCAGGAAGTCAAGGCCCATACCTAAACATCAATAAATTCCTTTACTATTTAGAGACTACCCATAAATTCTGTTGACTCTTGAGAACCCTGATTAATACAGAAGTTGGTAAAAGCAATATACAGCTAACCAGTAGCCAACAATAAACTAAATGGAAAGAAACTTGAAGCAATCCCACTAAAATCTGGGACTAGGCAAGGCTGCCCACTTTCTCCCTACCTATTCAATATAGTACTTGAAGTCCTAGCCAGAGCAATTAGATGACAAAAGGAGATCAGGGGGATACAAATTGGAAAGGAAGAAGTCAAAATATCACTATTTGCAGATGATATGATAGTATATATAAGTAACCCTAAAAATTCCACTGGAGAACTCTTAAACCTGATAAACAGCTTCAGCTGGATATAAAATTAACTCAGTCAGTGGCTTTTCTCTACACAAAGGATAAACAGGCTGAGAAAGAAATTAGGGAAACAACACCCTTCACAATAGTCACAAATAATATAAAATACCTTGGTGTGACTCTTAACTAAGGAAGTGAAAGATCTGTATGATAAGAACTTCAATCTCTGAAGAAAGAAATCGAAGAAGATCTCAGAAGATGGAAAGATCTCCATGCTCATGGATTGGCAGGATTAATATAGTAAAAATGGCTATCTTGCCGAAAGCAATCTACATTCAATGCAATCCCCATGTAGTGGATATTCCTGGTTGTCAACTTGACTATATCTGGAAGGAACTACAATCCAGAATTGGAAGGCTCACCAATGACTGCAATCTGGAGACTGGGAGATAGAAGTTTCTGGCCTGGATCTTGGTATGGAGATCTTGAGGCCTAGTGGCTATTGACTCCAGAAGATTAAGACCGGGAGATCTCCAAGTTCAAGGTCATCTGGGATTAAAGGTGTGGTAGCACACACCTTTAATCTGGGCTATACCTTCTGCTGGAGACTATACATTGGAAGAAGGAAGGCTCTCTCTCACTCCTTTGCCTGCTTGTCATGTTGGACTGAGCAACTGCTAGATCCTTGGACTTCCATTCACAGCTGCTACTGACCATTGTTGGGAGTTTGACTGCAGACTGTAAGTCATCAATAAATTCCTTTACTATTTAGAGACTACCCATAAATTCTGTTGACTCTTGAGAACCCTGATTAATACAGAAGTTGGTACCAGGGGTGGGGTATTCCTGTGACAACCTGACCATGTTTTGGGGATGACTGTGGAAGGACTTTGGAACTTTGGAACTTCCCTTGGTGATGAACAGCAGTATGGAACTGTAAGCTGAAGAAACCCTTTCTTCCCCAACTTGCTTTTTGGTCATGATGTTTGTGCAGGAATAGAAACTCTAAGACACCCCATCAAAATTCCAACTCAATTCTTCACAGAATTAGAAAGGGCAGTTTGCAAATTCATCTGGAATAACAAAAAACCTAGAATAGCAAAAACTGTTCTCAACAATAAAAGAACCTCTGGTGGAATCACCATGCCTGACCTCAAGCCGTACTACAGATCAATTGTGATAAAAACTGCATGGTACTGGTACAGCGACAGACAGGTAGATCAATGGAATAGAATTGAAGACCCAGAAAAGAACCCACACACCTATGGTCACTTGATCTTTGACAAAGGAGCTAAAACCATCAAGTGGGAAAAAAGCATTCAAAACAAATGGTGCTGGCACAACTGGTGGTTATCATGTAGAAGAATGCGAATTGATCCATTCCTATCTCCTTGTACAAAGCTCAAGTCTAAGTGGATCAAGGAACTCCACATAAAACCAGAGACACTAAAACTTACAGAGTAGAAAGTGGGGAAAAGCCTTGAAAATATGAGCACAGGGGAAAAATTCCTGAACAGAACAGCAATGGCTTGTGCTGTAAGATCAAGAATCGACAAATGGTACCTCATAAGATTGCAAAGCTTTTCTAAGGCAAAAGACACTGTCAATAAGACAAAAAGGCCATCAACAGATTAGGAAAGGATCTTTACCAATCCTAAATCCGATAGGGGACTAATATCTAATACAAAGAACTCAAGAAGCTGGACACTAGAAAATCAAATAACCCTATTTAAAAATGGGGTACAGAGCTAAACAAAGAATTCTCAACTGAGGAATACCAAATGGCAGAGAAGCACCTGAAAAAATGTTCAACATCCTTAATCATCAAGGAAATGCAGATCAAAACAATCCTAAGATTCCACCTCACACCAGTCAGAATGGCTAAGATCAAAATTTCAGGTGACAGCAGATGCTGGCGAAGATGTGGTGAAAGAGGAACATTCCTCCATTGCTGGTGGGATTGCAAGCTGGTACAACTACTCTGGAAATCAGTCTGGCAGTTCTTCAGAAAATTAGACATAGTAATACCAGAAGATCAAGCAGTATCTCTCCTGGGCATATACCCAGAAGATTTTCCAACTGGTAATAAGGACACATGCTCCACTATGTTCATAGCAGCCTTATTTATAATAGCCAGAAGCTGGAAAGAACCCAGATGTCCCTCAACAGAGGAATGGATACAGAAAATGTGGTACATTTACACAGTGGAGTACTACTCAGATATTAAAAACAATAAATTTATGAAATTCTTAGGTAAATGTATGGATCTGAAGGATATCATCCTGAGTGAGGTAACCCAATCACAAAAGAACTCACATAATATGCACTCACTGATAAGTGGATATTAGCCCCAAAACTTAAAATACTCAAGATACAATTTGCAAAACACATGAAACCCAAGAAGAAGGAAGACCAAAGTGTGGATACTTCATTCTTCCTTAGAATGGGAAACAAAATGCCCATGGAGGGAATTACATAGACAAAGTTTGGAGCTGAGATGGAAGGAAGAACCATCCAGAGACTGCTCCACCCTGGGAACCATCCCATAAACAGCCACCAATCCCAGACACTATTGCATATGACAGCAAGATTTTGCTGACAGGATCGTGATATAGCTGTCTCTTGTGAGGCTATGCCAGTGCCTGGCAAATACAGAAGTGGATGCTCACAGTCATCTATTAGATGGAACACAGGGCCCCCAATGGAGGAGCTAGAGAAAGTACCCAAGGAGCTGAAGGGGTCTGCAACCCTATAGGAGGAACAACAATATGAACTAACCAGTACCCCGGAGCTCTGGACTCTAGCTGCATATGTAGCAGAAGATGGCCTAGTCGGCCATCATTGGGAGGAGAGGCCCTTGGTCTTGCAAAGATTATATGCCCCGGTACAGGGGAATGCTAGGGCCAGGAAGGGGGAGTCGGTGGGTTGGGGAACAGGGTGGGTGGAGGGTATAGGGGACATTCGGGATAGCGTTTGAAATGTAAATGAAGAAAATATCCAATTAAAAATATAAAAAAGAGAGTTGCCCATTGAACCTTAGTCAGCCTCCCCCATGACCATGTGATACCTAGCTTCCACATACATCCACTTTAACTTCTAATTTTCTTCCACATGTGGTCCAGCAGTTCATCCATCAGTGCCAACTCAATAGATGTCAATTCCATACTCTTGGACCTCTAGAACTGAGAACCTAATCAATTTATTTATAAACTTACCAGCCTCGGGAGTTCTGTTATTGAAGCAAGAAGTAGACTAAGTCATCTATGAAATGTAGGATCTTGAAGATTAAACAGAATACTGTTACTTAGGCTACCATAGAGGGACAGGTAGTGTAAAGGTTTGTAGTCCTATCTAGTCTTTTTCAGGCCCTTTGGGTTGGCTGCAATATACAAGCAACCAATCACAATATGCAAATGAAAAGCTCAGGTATAGTCTAGTAAAAGTTTATTTACAAGTTCTGTAATTTAAAATACAGATAGACTAATGGCTTGTGCCTAAAATCCCAGCACTTAGGTGGCTGAGGCAGGCAGATTGCCATGAATTTAAGACCTGCCTGTGCTAAGAGAATGGGACCCTGTCTCAAAGAGTTAAGTTTATTTTTAGTATACATCCCATATATAAATAGGTTATAGCCTGGATTTACCATATCATAGTTTATCAATCCCGCCCTTAAGAAACAATGACTACAGCATCCTGTGATGTGGGTGCTACTATGATCTTTGTCTACGGGGAAACAGAGTTCTACAACCAGCTTCATTAGAACCATTAAAACTAATAGTGTGGAACCTTCCATGTGGCCCACAAAGACAGGTGACGTGATGTACACTATTACAACACTTTCCATCCATTAACTATCTCAGGCATTTACCCAACTATAGAACCTTGAGAGCTCTAGACCCATTAAGAGAATTTCACAGAGTTCCTATAAACAGGTACTTATAAATTACCTTTAAGCTATTAAAAGTTGGCTTAGATAGTATGTAGGCAGGGGAAGAGATTATCAGTGTCTTGGCTTTATGCCACGTTGATTCCCCTCTAATATGCTTCAAGTAGTTTTCTTTTAAAAAAAAAATTCATTCTCTAAAAATGTGCCTGGGTGAACAAACATCGAAGGGGCTGTTGCTTAAGGATGATCATATGACTTGGACATCGTGTCTTAGGACCATTCTATCAACACCAAAACCAGAGGTGGTGACGCACTCCTGCGGAAATACAAACAAGTGTCTAATTGCCCCAGATAGGGACTGATGACAGACCAAAGTACAGTTCAACTTGAGTCTAGCTTGGCAACCCAGGGAGTTTGTTGGCTTCACTTATATAGCATGGGTGAGGAGTGACTTACAGAGTGTGCGTGAACCCAGAGCAGCCACACCACCAAACAAGCTCAGCTCTTCCTAGATGAGGACTTCCGCAGGCTGCACAGATAAGAGTCCCCCCTTCAGCTAACCTTCCACATTCTGTATAGCACCTCATGAGGTACCATATAGTCAGTGCAGGGTTATGTATAGCCGGTTGGAAGGGTCAGGAGGAAGTGCCTAAGATCTCAGATGAGGATCTGATGACTCTCCTCATCCCCTCCTCAGTAAGAGAATGTCAACAGCCCCGCGCTTGAGGGTTGCCTGTAAGCTTTCACGGCCGCTATGTAGACAGCTTTCTACAACACATTCTAACCTGAATGCTGCAGTGCAAGTGGAGGGACAGTATGCATTGACACAGTCCTGGGACAGATGTCCATGGTCTGAGAAAACAGTTTACCAAGGGCTGCACAATGATATCCCGCAACTATTAAAGGTGGACACATAACCATATAATTACAAACAAAAATACTAAAATAGTTTTGAATTTGTACATACTTGTAGCCTTATATCAGTAGCATGTCGACATTTACAGTTTTCAAAAAAGGAGAAATGTGTGCTTTTTAAAATAAGTACACATATTCAAATGAGAGGTTGAGTTAGTAAGATTGCTATGAGTTCAAGGCCAACTTGGGTAACATGGAAAGACCCCTCCCCGACAAGTCTGTACATAATACCTAAATATGAGGATATTTGCTAATTATAAAACTTTCATAATAATTTGTTTTCCCCATATTCTATGAAGGTAGGCAGGAAGAGATTTCATCCCTTTAGAAGATTTTCAGTGTAATAAAAAGCAAGTGTTTTAGAAGGGTTAAACGCAAGCCTGGGCTAGCCTTCCATCTCAGACTTCGGGTTCCTAAGCGCTGATGTATTGGTTCTTACCAAAGTACATCACACTGTGTGCCATTCCCACTGTATGGTTGTCTTCAGGAAATGAGGAAACTTTTTCCGTAACTCCTCTATAATTAAAGTAGTTCATGCTTAGGGGAGTGGGGGGATCCACCCTCTCAGAGGAGAAGGAAAGGATGGGGAGAGGGACTGTGTGAGGGGTCTACCAGGAGGGGGTGAGGTAGTGATTATGATGTAAAGTACCAAAATTAATTAATGGAAAAAAATAAAACAGTTCATGTTTTGATGACTACATAAAACATGTATCTTACATGAATCCAGTTGTTTTCACATTGAGAAAATCCTGTAGTTTGTATAAATTCTCATTGCAGTGGCTACGTAGTCCCCTTCTACACTAGATCACTCTTGGGGCTTATTTGCTCCTATAGCCTAAAAGTAGAAACACTGTTCCTACCAAAAGCACACATACATTTCAACATCCTATGTTTGAAATAGAAGTCCGAGCACAGTCTCCTTGCTGTACAGTGTGAACTAGTCACAGATTCTTGCCCAAGTCATAGTGACATGCATGTGACTACGGTGTACTTCTCTGTACTCCCCCATACTGAAGACTCTACCGAATCTTCTTTTAATTTGTATCTAATATTTTAGGGTAGATTTCTTTTTACTTATTCTATCACTCTTCAGCCTTCTCTAGTTTATCTCCTTTTTAATTTTATTTAATCTTTTTTTTTTTACACTCCAGATTTTATCCCCCTGGAAGTCCTGACTGTTCCACATCCCATACCTCCTCCTCCCCTTGTCTCCATGAGGATGTCCCTACCCCCCACCCTACCAGACCTCTCCATTCCCTGGGACCTCCAGTCTTTTGAAGGTAGGTGTATCATCTCTGACTAAACCCAGACCTGGCAGTTCTCTGCTGTATATGTGTTGGGGGTCTCATATTAGCTGGTGTATGCTGCCTAGTTAGTGGCCCAGTGTCTGAGATCTCAGTTAATTGAGACTGCTGGTCCTCCTACAAAGTTGCCTCAGCTGCTTTTAGTTTTTCCCAATTCAAACACTTGGGTCAGCAGCTTCTGCCCATTCATTGGTTGGAAGTAAAAATCTGCATCTGACTCTTTCAGCTGCTTGTTGGGTCTTTTGGAGGGCAGTCATGATAGGTCCCTTTCTGTGGGCGTGTCATAGCCTCAGTAATAGTGTCAGGCCTTGGAGCCTCCCCTTGAGCTGGATCTCACTTCAGGCTTGTCACTAGTTTATCTTCTTGTAAGTGATCTAAAACATGATTTTTGATTACTGATCATTATAAATTTTTTTCTTCAATATCATTTTTGTTGTTTTTTTAAATGTAGACTATTTTCTAAATGAAGAGGCATACACATAAAAAGGAATACTGGTAACAACTGTTTTATAAATATGTGGCTGTATTTTTCTTCACATCCAGCAAATGTATTGAATAGGATTCAGATATATTCTTCCCAGACTCACAGAGTTTCAAGATTTTCTAACACAAATTTACATTGGTACCAAAATGGGCAAGAAAATGAAGGCACAGGCTCACTTTGTATCAATAAAGGACATCAAACACGTTGTGAGGCACTAATGACATAAGCATAGAAGGTCAATCAAAAATAAGCAAGTAGTCAGAGTCTTCAGGAACTTTCTCCCTCTTACATTTGGCAAAATTCAGTCTAGATATTTTAATACCTCAGAAAGAAAACAATAAATAAATAGGAGATGGTACATTAAAAGATCAAGTTACCTGTAATTATTCTTTAGAAATAAAAGAGATGAAACTGAAACACAGATTTCTATAGTCTTATATTATTACCCCTTCCTTTGTCAGGGTCTTGCATGTCTGTGTGGAAATGCCAGCTATAACTGAAGATTTAAGATAGTTGCTGACATGGTCCCTCAGTCTTACTAAAAGATTGTTTCGCAAAAACAACTATCTTGGTTTCCACTGTAAGTCAAATTTGATTACGTAAAGGTGATGAAAAGACAGTTTAAAGGAAAAAGCATGGTCTAGATTCCCAGTAAGAAACGGATTACATATTGAGACTGCAGTGGCAGAGTATACACTTTCAAGTTCAAGCAAGCTTCTCTGTTCTGCATTTGTAAACTGAAAAAAACAGAAGTAGTTTTTCATCACCAATGACCACATCACTCATGGCCATACCAGTAGCTAGTTTTACAATCCTAGGAGACGATAACACAATACAGAAACATCGGGGTTTGCTTACATCTGAGTGTGCAAAATAGTGTGCACTTACCATTGCAAACATTGCAAGAGCATCACTAAGAGATACATAACTGCCTGCTTCCTGTGGGTCAGTACCACCTCTTTTCAAGACTAGATGTGGCAGTCAGTGGAGCATGCCACTCGACAAGTAAGCCTATGTCTACAACTGTAGAAGTAACATGGAAATATTTCAGCCTATAGGTAGTACTTATTTTTAAAGGTTTTCCTAGAAAATTAATTTTGACAGCATGTCCATAGCCCTTCAACTACAAACGTTTGGATACGTTCTCCTTTTGACATTAACATCTGTCAGGATTTGATGGACTGCTTCTGAGATGATAACGAAGGGGCTGCTGCAGCATGTGCTCACAGCTGTCACTTTTTAGCAAGTTATGATAAATCTCTGCATGCTTGGGAATTATAACGAAAAAGAATACTTATAGAAAGACCTTAATAGTTTGATGGGGGTTGGTGTTTTTGGTTTTTTTTTTTTTCTCTTCACTTTACAAACAGCCCCTAAGCACTTAGGACACCACAGTATGTATATATGTAACTATAAAGTTCATTTCCATGCTTATTACAGAAAAATAACTATCAGAAATGTCAGTCTATCATTATCAACTGATACACATCCAACTCACTATAGAAGGGAAAAGAAAACAAAACAAAAGAAAAAAAAACTAAAGTAATTAAAGCTTACAATTCCATTTTTTTTCCATTTTTTCCCCCTGCTTGTTTGAACTTTTTGGGTGGTTTATCTGTGCTTCGCTGGCTGCCAGGTGATTCCCGGTTAATGGCCTCCAAGCAGATTGGAGAGGAAGCCTGAGGATTTCTTACTTTGCTGGGCTTCTGCCCCTTGGTCTTGTGTTAGTCCCAGCTCACTCTCAATTTGATCTAGCTCTGCCTGGTCAAGTAGTTCAAAGTCATCCCCCTCCTCAGTGTCTGTGTCCTCTCCCGCAGTGGGCGCCACCTGAGTGAGTGCCTGCCGGGCTCCTTCTAGCTGGTCTTTGATGGCAGCCGTCATGGCGGCTGTGATGACATCCCCAGCCAGGTTGCTCATCAAGTGAAGGGCTTGGTCGCTCTTGAGAGGAAGTGAGAGGCCAGCTGCCGACTGCCGTTCTTTGCTTGGTCTGTGAGCACTATCCAACTGCTGCTTCTTTCTCTTGAGCTCTGTGGGTAAGCCCAGGCTTAATTCATCTTCATCATTTGTTCCCGTCCCATTTTCCAGAGATGGAAAATCTGAAAGATCTCGAGAGAAAACTTCCTCACTGGGCCGGTCAAGATCTATAAAATGCGTAACAGAGGTTGGTGAGGAAGTGCCAGAACACATCTGAAATAAGAGCTGTCTACAGTGACTTTGACCAGAACCCTCAGAGCAGTGGTCTAAGAGAATCACTGTAGACCCCCACTAGAATCCCACGTAATAGACTCCTGCTGAATCGATGGCAGTATCTCTCCACAAGTAGACAAATGCTATATATATTTTCCTTGTGTTTTTAGCTTTCCTATTAAGCATAAAATAGTGTATATAAGGGTATTCAATTTTGCCTAGTATGAACTATGGGGTTTAACTAAAGTTTTTGCTGTTTCTGATATTCTTCACTGTCAATTTGATTGAACTTAAAATGACATAGGAAACACTCCTCTTGGCATGTCAGTGAAGGTGTTTCCAGCGAGGTTTAGCTGAGGAGGGAAGATCCACCCTGAATATGGTCAGCACATGGTAACTGAATAAAAAGATGAGAAAATGGGAAAGCGCCGGGCAGTGGTGACGCACACCTTTAAACCCAGCACTTGGGAGGCAGAGGCAGGCGGATTTCTGGGTTCAAGGCCAGCCTGGTCTACAGAGTGAGTTCCAGGACAGCCAGGGCTACACAGAGAAACCCTGTCTGAAAAAAAAAAAAGAAAAAGAAAAGAAAATGGGAAAGCAAGCTGAGCAGGTGCAACATAAGCATCTGCCTCGTGTTCTTGCTACTGCAGCTAGAGTAGCCCTCACCACCAGGCTCTTCCCCCCTGATGGGCTTTGCCCCCAAGATGTGAGCCTAAATCAAACCTTTTCCAGGTTGCTGTTATCAGGTGTTTGCCACAACGACGGGTAAAATAACTAACACAGTGTTTATCATAATCACTCCACCTTGCCCTTTGAAAATATATATGATTATGTAAGGAAGGGGTCAGTGAGTGAAGAGAAACCTGGCAGGAGATCCCAGGGATCAAACTCAGGTGACCAGGTTTGGCATCAGGCGCCATATTCCACAATATGTCAGCCACTCCAAAAAAAAAAAAAAAAAAAGTCGTTTCAATTGGTGACCACTCAGCATTCCCTCCCAGAAGTCCCTCCCTCTCGGGATATGGACTCGGCTGTTCTGGAGAGTCCATTAAACTACAATTAGAGAATAAGTGGCCTCTGCCTCTAGCTGCTTTTCACTTAGCACAGTTCTTTCAAGGTTCAGGTGGGCTATACCAGGTACCTGTAGTTCATTCAGGGTTAAATTATAGTTATGTCCTCTGTGCAAACAGTCCACATTTTATGAACCACTCAGAGGTGTCGGAAGCTAAGTTGTCTTTCCTGTATTCAGTACCAAGAAAAGTGAGAGAGCCCAGCAGCTTACCGTCAGAAGTGTCTGTCTGCGGAGTGTACCCCTCTGAAAGGTTGAAGGTCCCATTGTCAGTCCAAGAGACTTCTGACACATCTGTGTCTGACACAGATAACTCTTTGGCAGCAACTGTGAGGCTAATCTGTGTGAACAGAAATCACGGGAGCACATTTTAAACTGAAGAAACCTTTTTAAAAATCCATATTACCCCCCTAAATGTTAAAGTAAAAAAAAATCAGTGATCATTTTCCTTTGAGATTATTTAGTCATCTCATAAAACAGAAGATAAATTGTGTTATATACAAGTCTATTAGGACAATCAATCTATTTTATGTAAATAAATGGCCAAACCACACAGAAACAAATTGACCAAAAATACCTTAGGACAAAGAGCTGAAAAGTCTAATTCACTGTCATCCTTGTGACTTTTTTCTTTATCTGCTTCTGTTGAGGAAAAAAACGGGGGCGGGGGGCAGGCATTTAGTTTCCTGCAAAGCTTAGACATAGTACATTTATTTTAATATATTCTCCCCACATCCAGCTATACATTCCAGTGCTTCCCTGTAACAGTATTGAAGAAGCTATACATATTTGCAAATGTTTGCTTTCCAGGGGATATGGTGAACATCTGTGTTCTCACAGCATGACCCAGCAGGAGCAGCAGCCCTGGGAACTCTTGAACAGTGTAGACTCTGTGCTATCCTAGACCTCCTGAGTCAGAGTCTGTACTGTGCTGTACAGTCCAGGTCACTCGTCATTCTAATGCACTCTATAGCCTGAGAAACTGTAAAGTCAAATGTATGTATGTATGTATGTATGTACATGTATGTATATTATATTCATATATATATATATTTTATATGTGATTTATTGTATATATCAGTTTCCTTAATCACACTAAAACTCCCCTTTTCTCCCCCTTGTTATTTCAGTCCCCTCTTACATGGCTCCCACACTTATCCATACTTCTGAAGTTTTCAATAACCCAACCCAAATAAGATAAAGCACCCCATGCATAACAAAGAGAGTTGCTGAAGCCCTCTCTCCTTTCCCTGCCCATCTGTGTGTTTTGTGACGTATTTACATTTCTGCTCTTTGACAGTCTTGTGTGTGTGTGTGTGTGTGTGTGTGTGTGTGTGTGTGTGTGTGTGTGTGATCAATCTTGGTCCTTCACCTCTCTGTTGCCCCTGTCCTCCTGGTGATGCTCTTCTTTCCAGCAGCTCTCCCGCTCTCTCATCTTCACTGTGTGTGCCCCTGAGTTTAAATGGGGTTGACTGGGTGACCATGAGTGGCATCTTATCTGAAGCATGGGCAGCGTGTCAGTGCTACATCAGTGAAGGCAGTGAGTCCCCTCCCGGCAGCCCCTGCTAACTCTTCAGGGAGCAGTGGGAGCTCAAGAGCCCTGCCCACCTCCAGGATGCATGGTGACAGGCAGTCTCATGTGCTTCTTGTGCGGGTCACCTCTCTGGGAGTGACTTCAGGACTGCCATCTTTCCATTCCCTCTGTTCCTTGCCAGGGTAGGGTGATTATAGCCATGCCCCATTTAGAAACATGCACCATGTGTATTTTAAAAGTCAATCTACTTAACTGCACATTTGAGAAAAGAATATAAGCCAGAATAAGGAAAGACTACTCAGATTACACAGGTAGAAAACAATTTCTACACACAGAACTAATAATCAAACTAGACCTACCAGATCTCTCACGTTTCTTCTGGTTAATATATTCTCCAATTCCAAAATCTAGTTTTAATAGAATGGACTTGACTTTGCTGTATATTTTTTGTCCAATATCATTACATTTAAACAGTGGACACAAAAAAGCAAACAGTACTGAAAAATAAAGAAGAAAATAATACAGGTAAAGTGTTCGTTCTGAATGCTTACATTTTAGTATTTTACAAGATAATGTTTCGTTTATCCCTTCATCAAGTACACTCCTAATTTTTATTCTTACTCTGTGGTAAAAACATACTTTACCACACACACACGCACACACACACACCATAAAAACCTATAACCACTGTCCCCGGCTAAAATCTTACTTCTGTTTAACATTGCTGTTTATCATGAGAACATGATTGCATCTTATTAACTTCTTGTCAATGATACTGGGATGGTGTTTTGTGGGGTTGCTCTAGCTGGCCATGCAGTTAAGCTCGGCACAAACAAGATGGAGAATACCTTGCTCCTAACTCCTTTGCCAGCACTTTTCTCACTTATTTTCTACATAATGTGGATCCAGTAACTACTGTAAGTTCTGTTTGGAAGACCGGATGGAGCTTCAACCATTTGCCAGGTGTACTGTGCATCAGGAATACAGAAGAAGGGAAGAGAGCCACGCTGGCTGTACTGTGCATTCAGTGTTTGATGTTTGGTTGTTGATGGGTAATGTCCTCTTTTAGTCATATTTAAAGCCCAGTGGAGTACATGTAAAACTCAAAAGCCAATGTAAAAATGGAAATGGGGGTTAGCAGAGATATTGCCCTGCTGAGAGCTAACAGCCAGATCTTCGTATATTTTAGGAAAAGTAGAATATATAATGTGAAGATCTTTTTAGAGTTATAATTCACATATAACAAATTACATGTAATGTTACAACTTGATAAGTTGTGACATGTAATCAACAAGAATTCTTGGTACAATCATAACAGTAAACAGTTTACGGCTAGCAAGTTGCCTCATGTCGGTATTAATCCTTTTTGCCTCTTGCCTCTCCCTGACCACACCCAACTCATCCTTGGCAACCACTGATCTACTTTTTGACTATTCTGGAATTATATATAAATAGAACTATATAGTACAAGCTGTGGCTTTTCCCATTCAGCCTAATTACTTTGGAATTTATCTATAGTACTGCATGCATCAATTTTTAGTGCTGGGTAATAATCCATTATATGGATATAGCGCAGTTTATCTGTCTCTGTAAGGCTCATATGAATTGTATCCCTTTGTGCTACTAAAACCAAACCTGCCATGAACATTTGTGTATAACTATTTGCAGAGATGTATCCAACTGTTTCTCTTGGGTAAATATCGAATTGTGAGACAGCCAGCTATACAATAGACACAGACGTGCAGTTTTCTGATGGCACCATTCTACCTACCTACCCCTGAGAATGAGGGCTGCTCTATATCAGTACTCTGTTTGATGTGATGTTCTTAATTTAGGCCTTTCTGGCACAGATACAGTGATATCTCATTGTGATTTTTACCTTTGGTTTCACAAAACATGCACAAAGGCAAGAGTGTAAGTGTATTTGTGCAGAGTGGGGCATAGTGCTCAGTTAAATATTCAATGTAGAACTTAACATTTTTTTTTATGATCCTGCATTTTGCATCTGTGCTTCCAGATGTTTAAATATAACTGTCTCTAGGGGACAGGAGAAATGTCATTGCCATGAGACTTATTTGATCATTCAGAGCTTCCCTTTACCCTTCCAAACTAAACAGAGGATCTGATAAGCACTAAGGAAGCCATTCGGGCCACACAAATTAGTCAATCGTTTTTACTATACTTACACAGAAGGTAGCTGAGTATGACCCCAGGAATGTAACTTCCCAAGATTGTAAAAAATGTGCACACACTGCAGACCAGGAGGCAAAACTAGAAGTAACAGAAATAGCATGGGACAGTTATCCACAACAGCAAGGCACAGTAGAAGAGGCATGATGTGTATCCTGTATTATGCAAGCCACGTGTTTCTTCAGCAGCACTGGTCATACTTAGGAACCCCAAGGAAGCATTTGAACACTTCAGAATTATCAATTTGCACACAGAGGAGCTAATTCAGGAATGACAAGTTCCTTTACGCAGGCCTGTTGATGTACTACTGCCAGGTGCAGGAGACTCAAATAGTAACATGTCCCCAGGAGTGACTTTTACTCAGCCTGATAAGTAATCAAACTACTACCATAAAACCGTGGAAATCCAGAGGCAGAGCCAGCCACGCCTGTTGTAAGAGTGCCTGTAGGAATCTGATGTCATCTCCTGCTGGTAAACCTTGGGCATAAACCTGTAAACATCACAATCCTCCCTAACTGTACCCACACACATCTGGGTTACCCCAAAACTAAACCAAATGTAAGGAGACTTTTACAGTGAATTCTGTTTTTCTCCTCTCTGTCAATTACAGAGCAAGAGCAAAATCTTTGGTCGTGTCTCTAGCTGCATATGTAGCAGAAGATGGCCTAGTCGGCCATCGGGAAGCGAGGTCCCTTGGTCTTGCCAACTTTATATGGCCCAGTACAGGGGAATGCCAGGGTCAAAAAGTGGGAGTGGGTGGGTAGGGGAGCGGGGGGGGGTTATAGGGAACTTTCAGGATAGCATTTGAAATGGAAATAAAAAAATCTAATGAAAAAAAGAAAAAAAATTTAAAACAGTCTTAGCAAACTGTCCTAGGTCACATGGGAAGCATCAGTCTAGAGAGGTTTCTCCTTCAGTCTTCACTTGTTTCCTGAACTCTGCTCATGAGGCACCTAATTTTCTATGCATTAGTTTTACATGGAGGTGCTGAATTAAACTGCCAAGCATATTCACTAAGGGGCTCTCAAAAATAGTAAGAGATGCGCATCTCTGGCCAAAACCTGCTTAAGAAAAAGAACAAGGGCTCTAAACTTCAGGTTAACTGGCATTTCATTCCATGTGGTTAATAGAGTTCAGATGAACTTGTGGAACAAAACGAAGAGCCTTGAAAGGATTAGGAGTTTCAGAAGAAATGTCACAGAAGTTGAAAGAAGAAATAAGTCAACACAGGCATGAGTACACCCAGAAATCTGCTGTGCAAAGGGATTTGTAATCTCCTATGTTCTGTAGCATCATAACCTTTAACTAATTGGACATTAGTTAAAAGGACTAAGGCACATTAATGTAATGCATGGGAGACATTGTGAGTTGAGACTCTTCCAACACTATATATATGATCATGTCGTGTTGGTCAAATAAGCACTAAAATCGTCGAGCCTCACTTGTGTATCAATTCTAAAACTGACTGTGGTTAAAGAAATCCTTTAAAATACAGCACCTCCAATTCAATACGAAATGTTCCGGGCGCTGTTCTATTAATACGGGTGAGGTTATGAGACTGCCTGTTCATAGCACAAGGAGGGGATCTTAATGCTGGTATCTCTAACTCTACTTTCCAACTACTGGTGAACAGTGCTAGAACCATCGTTGCCTGTTGATGGCCCTGTCCCTCACTTAAGTGAAGCCCTGATCACAGTCTTCAAGTATGCATTTCTCCATGCACTCCCTCTTATCGCTTGAGAATCTTCCCTGAGTGGGATTTTGTCTTAATCACAAAACAAAATAAAATAAAATAAACCAAATAAACAAAAAAAAAATCACACTTATTCCAGTTGCCTGACCACAGTGAATGTTCTTGTCAAAGCTCGTTTGGTTTCTGTGTTGTTATTCCAGGATGGGGGGGCTTGCTGTGTAGCCAAAGCTCATGAGAATTCATGATCCTCCTACCTACCCAAGTGTTGGGATCACTGTGAGTGCCACACTCAGCAAGTGTCCTTACAATAAACCAAAACAGAATCTCAACTACATTTTTAGACTACAAGTGAGACTCAGTTGCCCCTAACCCCTATAAGGACGGTTTACCTCGACTGCCTTTCATTTCAGAACCAGGTCACAGATGATAAACTAAGTTCTTAATAACAACACCCCTTTTCATTTCCTGTTGGTTTTCAATACGGCAAAACCCCATCTCAATTCCTTCTAAGTAGTGGGCTAAGTAAATCTCTATAATATACAAATACTTAAGAGTTTCACATGTGACCATGTCTGAGCCACGTCTAGTATGTTCAATCTAGAGAGTCTTTCCCAGCTAAAACAGGTCACCTCATTTGTTCCCAAGTTACATTGAGTATTTAAAAACTTGCCTTGCCAGGACTCTGCTGTTTAAAAAGAGACATTTCTTGAAGAAACATGCTGAAATTCATCCATGATTCTGCAATGCACTGGCTCAGTCTGGCTCTTTCATCTGGCTTGGAATTGATGACTTCCCAGCTAAAGAGAGAAAAAAATGTAATTGAACATCAGCGACAATAACAATAACACCAACAACAGTGTCCAACCACCAAACAGTCATAGCTTCAGCACATATTCCTTGAAGATTACTGTGGGCCTTATTATGCTCTGAGTTCAGAGAGCTAACCAGCCAGATACCCAACTCAAAACGCTTAGATGCTGACAGAAGCAACTAGTTACAGAAGTAGTTATGTGACTCCAACATGGGAAACATTAGGGAGGCCAGGGCTGGAGCTCTGGGACATAGTTCCTGAAGAACTCATTGTTTTAGCTCAGATCTGGGATGAATTAGTACTTTACCCCAAGGGCTGACTATAGAGCATCACAGGATATAGAGAAGCCCTAGAACAGGGGAATATAGAGAGGCCTAGAATAGGCTCTACCCTGTCCAGCCTTGCAGTGTGGTGCCAGAAACATGAATCAGGAGGAGAACGACAAGTGAAGCTGACAGGAACCAGGAATAGCTCATGTTGGGCCTTGCAGCACTTGTTGAAAACTTAAACCCTAAGAATAAGAAGTCACAGCACATTGAAAGAACCAGGGATATTAGACATAGAATGATTAATAACACCAACAGTATGGTCTCAATATATGCAGTAGCTGGCCAACTCTAGAAAAATGTTAATTCAATGGTGTCTTACTATACCCCTTTTTAATTTTGAAAACAAAATTAGTATGCATGTGGATACATGCTGTGTCACACATGTAAACATGCCACGGAGTATGACCAGAAGTCAGAGGTTAACTCTGCAAAGTGTGTTCTCTCTTCCACCGTTTAGTGCATTCTGAGGATTAGCCTCAGGTTGCCAAGGGTTCTGCATCAAATGTCTTTATTTGCTGAGACACCTCACCAGCCCAGTACTCCCTGTGCTTCTGAAGTATCTTTCCCCAGTAACACACACACACACACACACACACACACACACACACACACACACACGCTACTTTGTTTAGATGCTAGAACTTTGCTCTGAAGGCTACTTTTAGGATTTCTGTCTCAAGGATGACATCATATATTTTATTTAGTAAGTAATGCCCTAACATTGGAAATGTTAATGTTAGTATAATAATCAATTCTCCCTACAAGTTCATGTTAAGGACTTTTTGATGGATGTCAAGTGAACATTATCTGCTAATGTATTCACATTTTCAATAAAATACGATCAATTTTCCCCTTGGTGCCTTTCATTGTGATGAATACATTAATTACTTCTACAGCTTGAATACCAATGCTACTGTTTTCCTATAAATGTCTACAGATTGTATCATTTGCTGGGAAGAAAATACTCAATTTGTAACTGATTTTCCCTGATGTTTCTCCACCTTGAGAAATATCTCAGGTAATGTTTTTAAAACGACACATCCCATTATTTGCAGCTTTGATATTGGCAAAGCAAATAATTCTCACTGACAACTGAATTGTTATAATTCTGAACAGAAATACAGTGTATGCAGATTGAAATTAGTGTCTAAACAAATGATTTTGGAAAATGTAATGAATGTTGAAGACAAGAACAAATGTTTTCCGATTGTGCCAAATAGAGATAGGACTTGAATATAAAATATGAATTTGGAGATTAAGAAAGGGTATCCCTTCACATTTATGGACCATGGACTCAAAAGAATTGATCACTGCAATATAATTGTTGAAAATGCTATAGTGAGGAGCTGGAGAGATGGCTTAGCAGTGAGAAGCACGTGTCCCTCTTTCAGAGGACTCAGGTTTGGTTCCCAGCACAGCAGCTCATAACTATCTTTAGTTCCAGTTCCAGGGACCAACGACTTCTTTTAACCTCCACATGTATGCATGTGTGCAGTCCACAGATATACATACAGGCAAAACACCCATACACATAAAGATAAAATTTTTAGAAACAAATGAAACAGTGATTGTTATAGGAATATGCATCTCTATAGTCTTCAAGTGAGTCAACCATTAATTTATGTCACCATATTTTTATGGGTAACAGAATTCTACAATTTGGAGTGAGGTCAGACCTAATGTCAGTTTTTCCCATTCCTTCATGTTGTAGATGGAGAACATTTAAACACACCCAAGTTGTCTCACCTACTTAGGGACAGAGTCAAGACCTAAGAACAAGATTCATGCCTTCCAATTCCATTGAACTTAAACAATGTAACCTTCAAACAACAAATAAATTCACTGCTACCCTTTAAAAAGAAAACACGTTATTATTGAGAATAGGGAACATTCCTTGTTTCTCTTCTTCCTAGAATGAAGAAAAAAAGAACTGCGATTGACCAACACCAGTGTGGGTTCATTCAAGCCCAAGCCTTTCCAGGAAAGCAGAGCATGTCATGTGCAGAATCCAAATACTCAGCGGAAACTAAGACCCATGCGTAGTTCTGGGGGTTAGGACAAGTGACGTCTGCACGCCACTTGTTGCTCCATCACAAAACTCTAGGTTTCCCTAGAAAGCCTGGGAAACATAATAGCAGAGTAGTAATCTCTGTGAATCCTGGACAAAGTCTGGGAGATGTCTTTTCCCTCTGGCTGTCTTATCATCCTTGCAGTAGCTGATACGCACAGCAAGGCCCCACCATCATACAGGGAAGTGAAATACACTTTAGCCTTCAAAACAGTTCTAGATTTTACCAAGTTCTTAACCAAACACCACACACCATCTATGATGAAAGTTCCTCTAAGGGAGAAAATTTAGTTACCACCAGTGTAATTGTTAATATTTCTTCCTTGCTTTCAGACAGGACATGCAAACTCCAGGTTCAAAACAAAGTAGTGTCATGACTCCCTCCCAACTTGGTGTTTCTTAACAGTGAGCCAGTGGTACACTGTGGCCACTAGAGAAGGTCCACCGAAGCATCACCATTGGATCCTACCAGCTTCAGTTTCTTGGGGCCCTCATGCCTTTAGTCCTAGGAGTTTATGTCACTGCACAGGTCCCAGTCCCCTTGTAGCCAGTCTAGCTTTCAGAGAGGCTTGGCTCCAGAATCTGCAAATCTTCCTCTCTCTCAGGATAGATAGATAGATAGATAGATAGATAGATAGATAGACAGACAGACAGCTAGATCAATCTCAATGCCATTTACTTAAGTTTTCTTTAGTCTTTTTAGCAAGGTATTGATCAACCTTTAGCCCCAAACTCCTTTGTCAACAGCTGAAGAATTTATGGACTGTAAACATAATATGATGGCTCCTGGGACAAGCAGCCCCTTTATCAACAGGAAGGAGCTTTGAATTGAATTTTAGGCCAATATCCTTGCTTTTCTGTCTCCCTGTCCTGGTAAACTGTAACTAGTCATGTGCATGCTGTACGGAAGTCCACCCTTTGGAGTTTTTCATTGGTGGTGTCTGGCTCCCAGGCTACTGAAATGGGCCTGGACCTCACTTGAGAAGATCCTGGTGGAACAGTTTAGGGGAAGCTCAGAAACTTGCAAGAATAAGTGATCCAGGCACTCTGCACCATGTGTTTCTTACCCTAAGAGTCACTGTAAGCAAAATATGTGGAAGTACTATTTTAAAAAATAGACAGAGATATTTGCCAGGGCAAGATGGTATGTCAGGGGCTAGATTTACTCATTAGGCAAGAGAGAGAGAGACAGAGAGAGAGAGAGAGAGAACGCACCAAGACTCTTACAATTGCCTAGCTCACTGCCTTTACAATTTCCAGAAGCCAGAGCAGAGAGGAGCCACCCAGGTGGGATCTGTCATCTCCCTGAGCTGACCCAAGAGTGAGGAGTCCCAGGCCCGAGAGTAGATGAATAGAGAGAGTGCACTTAGTAGGTCCGCAGGGGAATCCCCTGACATTTTCAGCAGAGGATTGATAGGTGTGCCTGCATGAGAAACTCAGACAGCAGGAAAGGGCTGTAATGAACGCATAGAAAGAGCAGTGTCTGTGCGAAGAAGCCTCCATGTCCTCAACTCAACTAGAAAAACCTCAATATCCACAGTCATTGATAGAGCACCCAGTGGGGTCTTGGCTCAACAGCCAAGAAAATGAATCATCTCTGAACTAAGCTCTGCCCTGGTCCTGAGGGCAACTTTTACAACCAGGCTCCCAAAGGGCCTCCCAGATTCAGTTGTTCAGTAGATTTCAAAAAGTCAAATAGGTCTGAATCGAATTTTTTAAAAAACGAAAACTTTTGTGCGTGTCTTTGCGTTATTTTGTACTTCTTTTCCTTTAAGATGATAGTTATCAGGGCTGGAGAGATAGCTCGCCAGTTAAAAGCATGCACTGCGCTTCCCTAGACCAAAGCTTAGCTTCAAGAATGGCCCCCTCATGCAGCTCACACAGGCCTGAAATTCCAGAGCCAGAGGGGATCCAACACCTCTAGCCTCTTTGGATAACTACAGTCATGTACACAGACTCACACAAAACATATAATCTTTAAAAATATAAAGTTATCCAAAGCAAGGTTTGAGGGGGTGTGTTTGTTTGTTGCTGGTTTGTTTGTTTGTTTGTTTGTTTGGTTTCTGAATCAAGATGCCATGTAGTCCAAGATGGCCTTGAACTTGCTATGTAGCTAAGGCTAGCCTACTACTCTTGATTCTCAGACTTCTACTTGCAGAGTGCTGGAATTATAGCATGTGCTATCATGCCCAGTAAAAAGTGCTGGCTGCAGTCTAACATTTAACCTGATGGAATTCTCGTGCGCTGTCTGTGGCTTCACAGTGTAGGACACAGTATTCTCCATTAGGGGGTTCTCTAAGATCAGGAAACATGAGAGTCAACGCTCTTTAAAAATAAACTGTCGGAGCTAGAGAAAGTAGCCAAGGAGCTAAAGGGATCTGCAACCCTATAGGTGGAACAACATTATGAACTAACCAGTACCCCGGAGCTCTTGACTCTAGCTGCATATATATCAAAAGATGGCCTAGTCGGCCATCTCTGGAAAGAGAGACCCATTGGACAGGCAAACTTTATATGCCCCAGTACAGGGGAACGCCAGGGCCAAAAAGGGGGAGTGGGTGGGCAGGGGAGTGGGGGTGGGTGGATATGGGGGACTTTTGGTATAGCATTGGAAATGTAAATGAGCTAAATACCTAATAAAAATGGAAAAAAAAAATAAACTGTCTATCTGAAAGCGGGGAGATGTGCTAGCTAGGGTTTGACCAACAACACGAATACCGAAACAAGTGAGTCTTAGTGTCATTTTCAAAAAGTAAGATCTCTTGTGGGCACTTCGCTTCTCATAGTCCACTGAGTCTACAGCAAGTGTGCTTACTGTTACTGTTCCTAACTCCAGAGACTTCAAGTGAGGAGGCATAGCCCTCAACCAGCGAGATGACACATGACCACGTAGTGCCTGAGAACACACCCATGCCCACATGGCACATGTATACACACACACACACACACAGAGAGACAGAGAGACAGAGAGAGAGAGGGAGAGAGACTTCACACATGAAAGTGACATGTTAGAAATAGCTTTTAATCTCAAGCTACTAGAGAAAAATTAATTTGTAAACTAAGGGGGTTGGATAAGAGAGACAAACTTGTTAAATACAAAATGTTTTCATTGCTGTGGACAGGGTAGGATAAACTTGTTGCTGTGTGGCTATAGACTGTCCCAAAGTGCAAAGTCTATTTAAAAGTGAAGACTATTTTTCAAAACAAAACATTTTTAATATTTTCACATATTTTTAACTTGTTAAAGGAGATAATTACCAAAGAGATGGGAAAGAGAGGGACAGGAAAAACCAAGTGTGTGTGTGTGTGTGTGTGTGTGTGTGTGTGTGTGTGCTGTATGTTATGTGTGTTGGGGGAGGGACTAGAATATAAATGAATCTTGAAGGTCCAGTTTGAATTCTTAGTACTGCTAAAACCAAGAAGCAATGTACACAGCAAGGCCATCTACAGACTAAGGCCAATTTCCTTTTCATAAAGCTGTTTTTCAGTTTTATTTCTGCCATTTGTAACAAAATAAAGAACTAACACATTTTAAGCTAAAATAACTGAAAACTATACATTTTAAATTATGAGGCAGACAATTATTAAAAATAATTGTAGAATAAGATTACACAGATTAGCAAGACTTTTTATTTAGGTAACTTTTTTTTTAAGTTGAAAAGAGCCAGGGAGATTGAATAATGATTCAGATAAACAGAGAAACCCATTTCAAGTCCAGAGTGTCATGAGCAGACAACACCTTCCAGGGGACAGGGACTCTTCCGACACTTAGAAACTCAATAACCTCATTTTAGTGATCATGTCTGATTTATTATATTCCAGGTTACTGCCGAGGAAGTTGAAGTCTAGATTCTTTATCTGTGTGGCTCAAGGTCACATGGAACAGGAGTGACCGGCACAGGAAGTACACGGTCCACACTGGAACATACAGATCACTTCAGAGACGAATGGCAGAGGGCATCCATCCCTAACTACGACGAAATGAGTCAAAATAGAGACAGGTAAAGAGCAGCCCTGGTTCTAGGCCAAACTTGGGCCTCTTCTCTCTTTCAAGCACAGTAGCAGTTTCTATGCAGTTCCCAGTAGCCATCCTACAGTCTGGGGCCAGCTGCTCAGACTAAATTATATCCTTCTGTATAATGACGGACGGCCCTGACTGCGGTCTGCTAAGGGCTTCATCGGCAAGCACTGTCTCAGATCATCACTACGTGATCCTTGTTCTCTCAACAAGTCACCACAGCACCCTGCGAGTCAGGACTGGTGTGCCAGTCTCCATTTTACCCCCAGAGAAAATGGGGCTCAGGAGATCTGTTACTGGAAGCCATGCTTTTTCTATTGTCTTCATGCAGAAATTCCACTGTGATGGTTTATGATCCTTGTAATGCTCACTCCCCATTGGATTTTAAATCACATTAAAAATGTTGTGGACTCTCTTCTGAGCTCTCTGAGACAAGCAGAAAGGCCTGGGGACAGAGCTCGCTTGTTCCAGTGCTTGCCTCACACACACTTCTCTGGTAACTTTGTAGATTTTCCATAGTCATGTGTGAATTCGTGATCCAATAATCACATTCAAACATACTTAGAAGATTCCTGGCAGAGCACTATGGGAGACTGTTTCACAGTGTGATTTTATTAGAGATAGGAAGTATACATAAATCGAAGCTAAACAGTATTTTTCAGAAAGTTAGCCATGTCATCGTCCAATGTAACAAGCTTTTAAAAAAAGATTTGTAATAACTTGTCACCTAGCAACTGTGACAAACAGCTGGTGCAGCCCTCACACCTATAAATACGTTTTGGCCTAGAGACCTTTCATTCTCAGCGAGTGACTCAGGGTCTCATGCTCACTGCTGGTGACCATCTGTTGATGCTAATTCCTGTTGAATTTTTCTTAGAAAGGTCAGTCAATATCTGGTTACACACTTTACCATTTCTTAGTGTAACGTGTCGGAATTTTTTCTTAATCCCCTGGAGACTTGCTATGCCCTCTATGAGTGAATATGTGTAGGGAGAGGAACAAAATAAGGACAGGGAAATGTCTCTCTCCACACACAGAATTAGAGCCATGACGAAGCAAATGGGATGTGTCAACTGGAGGATTAAACAAGCAAGCAAGAGATTAAACAATTACAGAGTGCTCAGAGCGGTCTCTCACTTTCTCAGACCAATTAGGCAAGGAGCACCTTCTCCCAGGGACAGGGACAAAGAGGCGCCAGCTCCGTGCCTGTTTTTCTTACCCACAGAAGCTGAGCCCCACCTTCTTTGGGCAACTTAGTGTTCTGTTTAGACCCCTCATACACGAACACGCACACAAACATGTACACTTACACACAATCATGCATGCATGCACACACACCCCTCCCTCCCTCCCTCCCTCCCTCCCTCCCTCCCTCCCTCCCTCCCTCCCTCCCTAGTTTGAAAAGGAACAGGAATTGGCCAGTCCTTGAGACTGTCCTTCCCCCATGTATCTCAAACTAAGCAGTGCCACTTTGGGACAGGGAGACACGATTATCTAATCCACCATCTAGAAGGATGCTTTCTTCTGCTAGCTGGGAGATTCTTTTGACGTGCCTGAGGATAAGACACCAGCCATTTTCAACTTTTCTGCCTTTGTTAGTGTCTAATAACTAGGCTCTATAAGACAAGGTCCCAAGCAAGGAAATGACCTTCCCAAGTATAAGGCAAGCAAGCACTCAATGGAGACATGTGGAAGACTAAGAGGCCCGTCCTTCTTGAATACCAACGCCAAGATTTGATTCAATCACTTCCCTGTCTGTCCCGAAGCAGGAAAAGACTTCCACTCTATCCTCAAAGGGCAGATAAAAATCAGAGTCAAGAACCAGGCTTCACGGAAAGCAACCTGTTATTGTGGAGGGAGTATGCCAACTTCGAATTCTATTTGATCTGTAGTTTCCAGCAAATTACAGTCCAGGATTTATTGCACTTGGGCTCAGAAGTAAATGTCCATTCCCTGGTTTTTGGATCTTAGGTTTAGAGGTATGAAACTGGTGACAATTTTTTTTTAAAAGAATATGTTTCTTAGAATTGAAAAACGATCAATGGACAACATAATTCCTGATTTTGCTCTTTAGAGATTAGACTAATGACACTGGGTCTGAGCCCAAACTGACAGAATTGCCGAGTCATTCCAACTTGTGTCTAATACAAAGGCCAATTAATTAATTAATCATTAATTAATACAAAAGAAAATTAATTGTGATGTATATGATAAAGAAGGATAACATGGGTTCTGGAAAAAAAACTTGATGACTCTCCTGCATTGCACAGGTATCAGCTACTAACCAACACGGTGGACCGTTTGACTGTAGGTCACATTCATGCCTTGAGCCTTTCTTTAAAGAGTGTACTTATTTGTTTCTTTCTGTAGGTAAGCCATCAGTTGAATGAAATAATTAGCAGCTATGAAAAGAATATATCCATGCCAAATGACCACACCCTACTGGGCATAAAATCAACTGCATTCTCAACGGGGTATCTCTGCTCTGCTAAACTCGTGTATATTTTGAAAAAAACTTGATATGGTGTAGATGGTGCAGGTGTTAATGGTAAATTAGCATAATGCAGTACCCACGGGCAGCATGAGGGTTAAATGGGTGCAGTATGAATTTGGCGGTGTGGAAGGCACAATTAAAGAGGCCCTCTACTGCCTCATTTCCACACACACTATTAATTTGCTGCAGAAGCCTCCCTTTTAAAAATGTGTATTCATAAACGAAAGGGAATACAGTATACCAAAAGAGGATGGGGGCAGTCTAGGCTGAACCATACCAGTGACAGGCTCCTGCTCATCACAGTCCTTCATTCTTACCTGTGGGTGACAGACACTTATCTTTGCCACTGGAGTAATCGGCTGGCTCAAGTTTCTGCCGGCGGTGTGCAGGGGAATTTAATGACTGCCACCTGCAATTTATGTGCGTGTGTGTAAAATGTCAAGCAGTGTACTGGAGATCATCTGCTTAGCCAAAGGCACTTTGAGGAAATCACTTTCAAGATACCAGAGATGCAAAAGGATGCTGCTGTGTATGTGCCCACCCATCACAGCTCTCAGATGCGGGAGATCTACCTATTCCTCTTCTCCACGGGGGGCACTGTTTACTGGCCATGCCCAGTAGTAAAATGACTTTAGATGCCTTCTGTCTTGTGCACAGGCACATACCGATGCACAAATACACAGCTGACAAATAATCCTTCTACGTTCTGTTTGTATGCAATATGTTGCTTATATCAATGAGATTAGAAAAAAAAAAAGTAATACAGAGAAATGGCTTTCTGATGTAGCCCAGTCATTTACTTTTCCTGGGTGAGAAGCATCCAGAACCACAGAAGAACTACGGTGGAGCGTCCTTTTACTGAGCCTGGCCAATAGAACTACGGTGGAGCGTCCTTTTACTGAGCCTGGCCAATAGAACTACGGTGGAGCGTCCTTTTACTGAGCCTGGCCAATAGAACTACGGTGGAGCGTCCTTTTATTGAGCCTGGCCAATAGAACTACGGTGGAGCGTCCTTTTACTGAGCCTGGCCATCCCAAGCAGTGTCTCCACACAAGCACGTAGATCCATTTTACAGGGTGGTAAACATTTTTATCCTAAACTTCTCGGGAACCTGGACCCTTAGGTGAAGGCTACAGAGGTAATGAGTCTTTGGGAATGCAAACACAGCCACATAAGACTAATGGGGCTTGCTGAGCAAAAGAAAGCCACTTCTTTTTAAATGAGCACTAATTATTTTAAATAAACAATATACAAAAGAAACCGGGAGAGATCCCCATCATCCCTCTGTTAGGGACGCTATGCTTTGAGTTACTTTTTGATGATGTTATGGTTAGTTTTAATTATCAACAGGACACAGCCAGGAGTCACCCTGGGAGAAGGACTTCCCAGGATGCCTGTGAGGAGTTACCTGAATTCCATTAGCTGACAGGAGAGGATCTTTCTACTGTGGGCAGCACCATTACAACAATAGAACTACCAGGACTTGGGGTCCTGGACTATACAAGTGAAACTGCTCAACCCCAACAGGTTTGGGGATCCCTCTATCTGTCAGAGCCATAAGACACCGCAGGCAAAGATTAAATACATGTCTGTATCCATGCAACTTTTTATATCAGTTTCCCGTATGATGCTTTTAAGATAGAAAGGGATGATGCGTGGAAGAATGAAGCACTTCTCTGAATTTTGTCATTCGTCAACTCACATGTCTCATAGGAGCGAGAGACGGGAATGAGTGTCCTTTTAAGCAAGGCTGTGAGAGAGGGAGATGGGGACAGGTAGGTCCACAGCATGGCTCCCACTGTCCCACTGTCAAGAGTCCACAGGAAGAATTGGCTTCTTGTAAATAAATAGACATTGGCTGATTCTTGGAATCATGGTCCACTCTGAAACCTTCTGACGTCTGAAGTCAGATGAAACTGAATACTTCAAGGCCTATATGTCTATGAAATGGATATTTACTTTCTTATGAAGAATGGACTTAGAACTTTGTATTAAGTATGCAATGCTAACAGCACTGCTTGAAACATCCCTGTGATTCAGATGGGCAGGGGCATCTGGGGCAGCAGCTATCAGTGACCCTTCAAGTGCTATCATAATGTCAGTTCTAAGACCCCATGGTTCCCAGACAACAGACCCCCTGCTATCCTGGAAACCCACCAAGACTACTTGACTTCTTATAGTAGGTTCTAGCAATGCCTGTGGTCCTATCATGGAGAGAAGTTAAAACCATGAATTATTTCACATCTTTCATTCATGATGGACTACCCTGATGTCTCAGCTGATTTTCAGGCCCTGAAAATGGGCAGGGACGGCTGCCCTCAGGCCCTGATGCCCTGATGCACTGCCTTCCTAGAGCCAGCAGGCTCAGTCTGAGAACCACCTGCACACTGCCATCTTCCCCAGCACTTTTTCCTCGTTTGACAAAGTCAGTAAAATACAGATCAAAAACCCCTGCATGTGATTAGGGCTATGGTATTACCAACAATGGTCACTTGTAAGCTTTTTTTTTCCCCAGTATTATGCAGCAACTCTTACTCAATATGGTCTAGGTTATGTATCAATTCTAAGTCCTGTTCATCAGAATATGGTATGGACTTATAGACTCACGGTTTAACTTGGCTGACTGACAACTAAAAAACCAAGCAGTACAACCACGAAGGTATCCAATTCAATCCATAAAGTGGGGAGCTTATGTGTAAGTGCCAGGGACTTAGAAAGTCATGAACCAATGTTGAGCTAGGAACAAAGATTTATGTACTAATTTCTTAATTCTGTTATTTTTTAATTTCTAACTTCACTTTTTTTACAGATGAGTAAAAACTTAATGACAATTAATATTTATCTCTCAACCCTTTGTGATTATTTTTGTCTATACTGTTTTAATATGTTTTTTAATGGTGATTAATTCTGAGAGTTTCATACAATGTATTCTGATAATATTCATGCCTACACACACACACACACACACACACACACACACACACACACTTCAACCAAATCCTCCACCTCCCTCCACATCCAACTTCATAGCAACCTACTCTTGCCAACTCTCTCAAATGCCTTCAACTTAATTCTCATAGAAATATCCAACTACGCATGGTAAGATGTGTTTGCCTACTATACCAAATGTCAGAGTAATAGACGCTTAAGCAAGAAAGCAGGTCATTTCTCTATGTGACAGCTAAACCTAAAGGTCCAGGGTCAATATGGGCATGTCCATGCTTAGAATCCCGGACCCTTCCTTTATTTTTGCTTAGTTATTCTCAAATGACACTTCCTCCAAATGGTCTAAGACTTTGCTTTAGCTATTCCGTTAACTCGTTCACATCATCACCATAAAGAAAAAAAGAGTGCCACGAACACAATCCCCTTTCTCTCTAATGTCATGTAACTGTTATACATTGGATACACAGCTTTCATTCACCCTCTTCCAGCTAGAACATGGTCATATAACTGTAAGACAGTCTAAGAAAGAGTTCACTTGTTAGTGACCATGTTCCAGCTGAAACCAGGATTCTACTGCCAAAGGAAGAAAGGGAAGTTAGTTATTTGGGAAGAATGGGCAGAACGTACCCCAACCACGCTCGTTTGAATCTCTTATTTCAGTTTTTATAACTTATAATTAAGCCTCACAGTTAGCAGCTCAGTCACAAAGAGATGTGTGGATAATAAATACCGCTAATTCAGAAGCCGAGCACCTCTAACGGTGGAAGCAGTTACATATTAGAGCAGTAGCGGGCAAACAATGGATATATTTAAATAAAAGCATAATAGCGATCCAATAAAACATGACTTACAAAAACAGGCAACACAATAGATTTGTCCCACAAACCACAGTGGCCTGCTAGCTCAGGTTGTCATGGGCTTCAGAAACATGGTTTGAATGTAGTGACACTCACTGACGAACCCAGCAACCAAACCAGGAACCAGGAAGATACCTGCTACAAGGGCAGCCTTCCTATTTATTGAGACTGTACTAAAAACTACATTAGCATTCTGTATCTATTGCTTCTTGTCCCCACAACCTCTGACTGGCTGAGGGAAATACCCCGTTTTCCAGAAGATAAGCAGACACAGGGGAGAAAAGCAGCAGCGCCCAGATCAGACCCCACCCCTTGCTGCTCTCCAAGCCCTCTCCCTTCCAGGCCAAAGAATGTTTACCAGAAGTCAGCTGTGACTCACTACATTGGGGATATAGAACCTGAAGAGGCCACCTCCTGTAGCCAGGCAGGAACCCCAGCGGAGCCAGAGGGACACCAACTAACCAACAAAACTTTCGACCCAAAATTTATCCTGTTTACAAGAAATGCAGAGGTAGGGGATGGGGGATGGAGCAGAGACTGAGGGAATGGCCAACTAATAACCGACCCAACTTGAGACCCATCCAATGGGCGAGCACCAGTCCCTGACACTTAATGACACTCTGTTATGCTTGCAGACAAGGGTCTAACATGGCTGTCCTCTGAAACGCTCCACCCAGCCGGCTGACTCAGACAGATGCAGATACCTACAGCCAAACAGTGGGTGGAGCTTGGGGACTCTTATGCAAGAAAAGGAAGAAGGACTGTGGGTCACAAAGGGGATAGGAACTCCATAGGAAGACTAACAGAGTCAAGTAGTGTGGACCCTTGAGGCTCTCAGAGTGTGAACCACCAACCAAAAATATATATGGGCTGGACCTAGGCTTCCCCGCATGTACACAGCAGATGTGCAGCTTGGCCTTTATGTGGGTCCTAAAAACTCAAGCGGGAACTATCCCCAAAACTGTTGTCTATCCGTGGGGTTTGTTCTTCTAGCTGGGCTGCCTTGTCTGGCCTCAGTGGGAGAGGACATGCCTAGCCTCACAGATTCGATGTGCCAGGGAAAGGGGATACCCAGGAAGACCATCCCCCTCAGGCTCAGAGGAGAAGGAGGGATGGAAAGAACGATTGTGAGGAGGGAGTAACCTGGAGGGGGGCAGTGAGCAGGATATAAAGTGAATAAGTGAAAAAATAAATAAAATAAGTAAGTAAATAAATAAATAAGCAAACTATCCTGCAGTGCACGGTAAGTAAAATGCATGCACATGAACTATTGTATCACGAGCAAAGCAGCCCTGTCAGGCTTGCTGTGAAACACACCGCGAAGGCAAAGCTCAAAACAGTCCTGTCCTGGAGGTTTATCCCGGCTTTAGCAAGGAGACACCTAACCTTCGGCTTTGCCTGCATACCAACTGCCAAGGTCTAAAACTCTGGAACCCCTGTAACTAATGAGGGGCTGTGAAGGTGAGGGCGCCATCACAGTCACTGAAAAGTTGCCAGGTCTCCCAAAGTTGAGAGAGGCGGAAGAAGGCATCAATTAATCGTCATCCCTCTCGATCTTGCTCTGGGGCAAACATGTTCCCTTGCTTCCCACACGCGGCTGGCTATGTTAATGTGTCACAGCACGCTCTCCAGACTTCATGATCCTCATCAGAGCCACACACACCTCTTCCAGATTATTAAGAGTTGGCACAGGGGGGTAACCGGGAAGTGGGATATCATTTGAGATGTAAACGAGTGGAATGACCAATTATATATATGATAATTTTTAAAGGGGGACTGGCACAGGGAAAAGAAGCAATGCACCATCAAACCACGGGAAACTCAAGACACAAAAGCTCCCTATCCTGTCTTTCCCCTCTCTTGTGACAAAGGAAAGAGCAGTTCTTTCCCTTCCTTGTCAGGGCCAATGTTTATTGTGTCTGAGACAAGCTGGAAAGCAAATCTATTATTTCTATGTCTATAGTTTCTCCGAATGTGTGTTCATTTTACAATGAAATACACATCTCGGAGCCTTTCTTAGCACACACAGGTAAGTTCCTAGAAGCAGGTTTCCCACTATCTCAGAAGGAAAGCAGTAGGGCTGCTTAGAACCTGTTCTGTTTACCCAGCTATGGAGGGAACCGCATCCTCCACGGTAAGTGGTCTGGCTACCCCAGAACTACCGAACGTACGCTGTAGAATCCTATCCTTGTGCAGCCTTCTCAGCGCAGGTGACACCTGCCTTTTCTAAGAACATACGTATATTTTTAATCCCCTCTCCTTACCTAAGGGTGGAGTCTATGTGTTTTATGACATAATTTTAAGATGCACCGCGGAAAGATGGGTTTGTTTTCAAACTGAAACACTTAGTTCAACTAGCTCAGAGGGAAATGTCACGTCTGAGTCAGGAATCTTTGCATGTGGTTGCCTCTGCTCTGTTTACACAGCTAGCAAGGGGCACCATCGTCACCATCACCATCACCATCACATGATCTTGTTAACACCATTGTGTGGGGGAGTGTGCCCAGTGCTGGGTGCACCAGTCTCCACCCCTGAAACACTTGCACGCTGAGGACGGGCATGCAGAAAACCTTCACGACTCGCTGTTGCCAGGCAGAAGGAACATTCTCGGCTTTGCTTCTCTCCATCACCTCTTTCCATATTAGGCACAACTGCAGCCCTCTCTCGATCCCTCCCTTCCTCCCTCCCTGGGCAAAGAATCTGCTGCAGTCCGGTGATGCCTCTCTGAGACACTACTACAGGCCACGGTGCCAAATCCTTAATAGCCCTGGCTGTGTTTACCCAGGAAGCGAAGATTATGCACAGAGCATGCCAACGAGACACAAATAAGGCTGAAGGAGAAGAGAGGATCTGGATGATTCTCGGAGCCTCCTTTTAAGGTCGTCTCATCTGTATCCCTAAGGAGAACGCTAATTGATCCAGAGAAGCAAAGCCGTGTAGCGCTGCCTTCCTAGTCACCGTGTCCCTTATGTGTATCTCCAGAGACAGCTGGGACATTCCTGCCCTCTGGTTTCCTAATTTCAGCATCAGAACACTCTGTGACCTAGATGTACGATGGGATTGCTACATCCAGGGTTTGCCCCTTGCCTTTCTCAGTCTGGGATTCTGAGGCAGCAGCTGTCTGGGAAGGGAGGTCACTGAAGACAGGCGTGGAGCATGGAAAGGCTAGAGGGAGGACGGAGGAGTGAGTGCGAGGCTGTGAAACAAAGTGACCTGGAGACGTGTGTGTTAGGGTCTCGCTCAGATTCCCCCTACCACACAAGCCCCCAGATGACATCATTCCCATCCAGATCAAAAGGCCCCAGGACAATATTCCCTCAGGAAGTCATTTTTATTTTTTCCTCTTCCATTTTCTGGTGGCATCACAAATAGTTGCTGAAGGGGAAAAAAAAGGTCATGCGCAGTGTTTAAAGACTCAGTAATTTTCCCTCTGAATCCTCTCTCGGACTGGGTCTTGTTATATAGAGAGAATTTAGGCTGCAGCAGGGCCATCCAAACACAGAGAAACTAAAACATCTGGATTTCAGTTGAAAGAGAAGTTTGGTGGCTGAAGGAAATACCAATTTTCAAAATAACCTCTCCTCCCTGGACGTTGGCCCTCTAGTTTTTCAAACACACACAAAAAGGAGAAATTAGGGCACTGTATTTGAATCCCAGACCCTTAACTGGTCTGTAGGACAGAAAGCAGCCCTTTCATTCTCCAGTCTTAAGTTCAAATATCATGTGACTAAACATTTAACGTTCTCTGTCTGCATGTGTGTTCAACTTGTGCACACCCCATATGAGACTCCTAGGCACAAGATTCGTATTTGTGTAGCACACAAACTGGCTTCCTGTCACCCAGCACATGCGTACCAAAGCAGGGGAAGCTGCCTGGAGTGTGAGCGCCACCCAGGCTCTTGCAGCTTAGTGCCTTGGGACATAACCGCAAACCCACGGTTGGAGGATACCCCCTGAGAGCCTGAGGCTGAAGGACTGAAAGGGAAGGGCAATGGTGATATGTGAAGAATGTTCAGAGGTGAATTCCAGCATCCTCCTTACGGCTAGAAGGAACACGTGATGTTCCAGAGAGAACTTTGGTGTCTTTGGGGGAAACTAGAACCAATATTTGTGGACAGGAAGAGATGGTTGTATGTTTATTCACTCACGAAAACCTTTAAACCTCTTGATCTAGAAATAGGAATGAGAAAGTCCACAGTGCCAATAAGATGAAACCACACCAATGTATAAGAGGAATGTGCAAGTTCTGACCCTGAACCTCTGTGGGGAGCCATGGCCTCACAAGGTAGGTTGTTTGGATGCAATTAGAAAGTACTTATAGACATCCTGGACTCCCCTTGAGAATCCACAAGTACCATTAGTCCTTCAAGCCCACAAGGTCCATCTCCAAGAACACAATGAATTCAGACTGACCATATTCAGGGGAGAAGGCTATGCCTGACTTGACTTTGTACAGAACCGATTTCATCTCGCAGAATGAAGGTGAGAGGCCTTGGAGGTCCTCCCTTGTAGATACTGAGAGATAGCTATACTTTTCACTCACTGAAGCCTGTGACAACACTCACACAAACATGACTCCAATCCTAGAAAAGGTCAACAAGGCAAGCTAACCACATAGTCTGCCGTCCCATCCGAAACAGGGAGAACAAATACACCATCCAGAATAGACCCTCCAGGAACCCTTTCCAGAGTTGTTTGGGAAATCTGGAGACCAGGTGACTCTGCACCCCTCCCACACAACTGAGCTGCCATCTAGGGAGGTGTGGATTCTCTTGCTCTGTCTGGCCACTGGGGTGTGCACAAGGGTCCGGTCGCACGGATTGAGTCTGGACTCAGACGTGACCTATTTAGTATTGCTTAAGGATGTGTATCACTAACATTCTTTACTGCTTCTGAGAACTTGACAATGGGCCCTTCATACCACTGGGACAGGCATCAAGATCAACAACTAATAAGTAGAGCCTCATGAAGCGGAAAACCTATAAGGCAAAGGACAGTGTCATCTGAATGAAGCAGCCACCTGCAGAATGGGAAAAAAAAACCTTTTCACCAGCTTCATATCCAAAGAGGACAATATACAAAATATATAAAGAACTGAAGAAACTAGGCACCAAAGTTTTAATAATCCCATTAAAAATGGGGCACAGATCTAAGCATAGAACTCCCAACAGAGGAAACTGAAATGGCCGAGAAACACTTTGAGACCTTCTTAGTAAAGGGCGGAATGTTTGCCCCCTCCCCTCCAATTGGGACTCTTGAGCCACTCAACTAACATGAGGTTCTGAGAATGACATTGCTTGAGTTTTTTGGCTCAACCCTTAAGGAAATGGCAGCTCCTACTTCCAACTATTCAATATCAGTCCCTCTTTAGGAAAAAAAAAAAACCCATAGCCCATGCCCCAATTCATCAACAGCACAATTAATTTCAATAATGGTTGGTAGATGAGGGCAAATCCAGTGGATGCGATATTCTGGTGGACTTTTTAAAACATCTTCAAATTGAATACCATTAGAAAGTACTTATAGGTGACAACCGATATAGAAATATACATATATGTGTACATGTATGTGTATGTATGCATACCATATGCTTATCATAACTCTGTCAAGAGCATTCATCAAACTATAGTATAGCTGCCATGTTTTTAGGATACTGAGATCAGAGCTACTAAGGCAGATCTTTTCTGCCTTATTCTTTCTTTTCTGCAATAACAGTCTCATCTCCCTAAATAGCTAAAGAATCCTTTGGTGGAACATCTTCAGTTGGAAGAACTCTTTTTAAAGAATCCTGATGGTAAAGACTGTCCCTCAATATCTGTGCCCCACCCCCCAATGTTCTGCATGACCCAGATAAACACATCATAAAGAAGTGAGGACCTGAAATGTCTTCTGATGCCAATTGGCCATAAAGTGTCAAAAGGGAGGCAAGCCCACTCAGTTAGGACTTTGCTCTGTCAGTCAGCAGGGATAGATCTGCCCACAGCCTGCCACACATACCCTGTGGCCCTTTGGTGTTGTAAACTAGAGGCTGTCATCATATTTTAGTGACGGCAGCAATACAGATCAGCTTCACGCGGGGCGGGGGAATGTCAGGAATCTACTGAGGCGAGGCAGGGCTTCGGAAGGAGGTTGCCCATTCAGTGGTGGCTAAGATATCACCCGCAAAACAAACTCTCCTGCAGTAAGGACAGATTGTATTGTTCCGCATGTTCTTAATCAGGTTCAAATATTAGCCCAGCTGGGTCAAAGTAGGATTTCAAGAGTGATAAATATTTTCCATGGTTGTGGGAAAGAATGGAGAGAGATAAATGATTAATTCCTTCAACCAAACTCCATTAACATCTGTGATGGCTTCAGGATACAGAGAGAAGATGTCGCCTTGTTAAAACCAACTGCTGACTCTGGCCTTGGCCTACAGTCATTTGTGTACTGAAGCTAGGCTCACAGAGAGCCACTGTGAGGATTATCCGTTACTTCTCAGTAACCAGGTGAGAGTGCAAGCATTTACCCCACAAGAATCAGCAAATGCTAAAGGATGGGGGCTCCCTCCCCCAGAGTGTGACTGTTGAACATTTCCCAGTACTACCACTGCTACCCAGGCCAAGGGGTTCTTTCCATGGCCCTCCCACTTATCTGCAGGGAGCTCAGAACCCCTTCTCTTTACGTGAGTGTCCCTTACCCACGTCTGCACTGATTTCCAAATGAAAGGTGGATCCAAGACACTCAAGGATACCAAAGGTTAAATATGTTTGCTTGCAGGAATCTACTTCCACCGAAGGGCAGAGCACACAACGCTGGGTTGAGGCACTTGGTCAACTTTCCATATTGGGTCTTAGATATTAAAGAGATGCATTCTCAGTGGATAAGCCTGATGAGAAACATAAAAATTGTACCCCAAATCCTGCCAGTCTGAACTGTTAGAACAATGGAAACTCAAGAGGACATTTAAATCAACTTCTTGTAACCTTCCATTGAATGCAATTGCTAATAGCATTCTCATACTAATTTTCCCATTGTGTATTTAAAAGAGCCTTGGTTTTTCTAAACGCAACAACGTTTCAAAAACCCAGAAACAAATCCAGGGTATACAGTCCTAATCCGAAAACCACCAAGTCTGCAAGTCACAGACACAACGTAAGCACACTAAAAACAGTCTAGGAAACTTAATTTTAGGATGTAAAATTAAATGTAAATAAATGCATAAATGTAAGTGGGTTTCATGTTTAGACATGGGTCACATCCCCAAGATAACACATTACAGACAAGCAAGTCTATCAAAACCTGGAGAAGGGACAGAAGACCCTGAAACCCAAGCATTTCAGAGAAGTGGCATAACAGCCTCACCACTCCAGAGAAGAGAACAACAGAAAGATCTGGAAACACAAACTGAGTTCACAACTCTAGAGTCTCGGGCCTTTTCAAGCAGACTTGTCCTTGCCCAGGAGTCCAAAATGGTCACGTTTTCCCTGTGAAGACACCTGAGCTTCAGCACGTGGGCTAAGAATTCTCTCATGTTACCACTTTAAACTGTTTCCTCAGCCCCGTGACCCGCTCGCTCTCGCTGGCCGACTGTGCCACCCTGTGCATCTCTCCACTCAGACAGCTTGCTCCAGGACAGCAGGGCCTGCACCCACAAAGCAGAACCCAACACGGCAACCTGATGAGCTTCAGCGCTTAACAGATTTCTACCTCCTGAACAACTAAACGTGTGAACATAGTTACCCAGTTAAAGTACTTTCACAACAAGACACGCTAAAAAGCATAGAGTGAGTTTCATGTTCAGACGGGCCCCATCTCCTTCCATATCATCTGGAATTGGGGATGACTGATTCACTCATACCCACTTTGCCCATCTAATCAGGGTACCTGGCAGGGCCAGCTTGGCTGCTGCTCCAAGGCAGGAACCAAAGGAGGTCAGATAAGGAACCAGCAAGCCTCAGGCTATAGGGGAAGCTTTCCTGCATATCATGAGCTAGTCTACTTTCCTGGTTTCCCCCTTCGTTGGCATCCAACAGTTCTTGCTTACAGAGCTATCTACCCTCCCAGGCCTGCTACAAATGGGTTTTGTTTGTTTGCTTGCTTTTTCCTTCGTTTTTGCTCTTCCTCCCTTAGCTCTTGACCTTGAAACTGGCAGTAATTCTTCCAGTGTTCTTATTAACAGTGCATCCTACCTGCTTAAGGGGAAAGCTTCTTCCTGCATCAGGTGAATGGTGCCTGGAACCACTGGACTGTAGGTCACCTAGCAGAGGGTGCCTGTGATACCTAAGGCCCACATTCCCAGTATGTGATAGGCATCCCTGCCACGTGAGCCTAGCTGTTTTGTGAGTTTTGCTTTTATCAAAGGCAAACTCTTATTTAGCTCCCTGACTGTTACAGAGCAATCCGGGACATCGAATTCCAAAACGAGAGGCAAGTAACATAATCAGCCTTGATGCGAGGTTCAATTAGGAACTGCTGCGATGAAGTTCAGAGAACGCACTTGTCAGCAGATCCGTGACTTATAATAGTTATTTCTTGTTTAGACACAGCACCGAGGGACCTAGCCAGAGGCATGTAATCTCAAATTTAGCAAGAGGAAAATGCTCCCCCAACTATAAATATTTTATTTCTAGCCTAGTTCCAATCTTCCACCATTTCTACAAAGAGGAAAAAACAAACAAGTCTGGGGGGCAAACTCAAAGACAAAAACCACCAAGTGCTGGAGACTGAAAGTTACCTCATCAGAAGAAAAACCAAGAGCCAGGAGCCTATTACCTCAGAGGACTGAGAGAGGTTCTCAGCTGCATGTGACAGTCCTGGGAGATAACAGGAATTATCATGTACATATTTATGAGTGCGGGCACATGGGCTTCTTTTGTTCTATTTACGGGTTTTTTTTTTTTTTTATTAGTGAAACTTTCAGAGAAGAAGCTAAAGTTTGCTCAGTTCACATCACCCACAGTTGGAGATATTCCTTATCAACAACTAGTTACTATTTAATTCAATTTTGATAATGCTGCTGCACGTGACAGCAGCCCTTAATCCCTCTCTGCCAAGTCGCCCTGCTGGAACTACAGAATGATCAGGTGCCTGGACCCCTGCTGTGGAATGGTTTATCAGTGCGTTCCCCTTGTTTAAAATGTCTGGTTGTCCAAGACTCTACTCAGGGAGCGGTGTTGCAGAAAAGAGAAAGCCTTGCCTTCGGGAATGTTCAGATGTCTGGGAAAGGAGATGTGTGACACCCGGGGACCAACCTATCGACCAGTGCAAACACTTATATGTCTCTAAAAATGTTCTCAAAGGTAGTTAATTAATCTGTCAACTGTGCCAAGCACAGTTACAAAGGACATTGTCAGGTGCTTAGCTTAGTCTCGTTTTATGTAAAAAGCTACTCGATATAACAGTAATCTGTTTCTTTTCATTTAACAGAATTTGAGGAAGATAAATACTAGAGAACTACAGAGAGAGGCAGCCTTTAAGGAAACTATCACAATCAGCTACATCACCGCACATAAACCATGCCATAGGGGCCACATGGGCCACAAGGCTGTGGTTTACATAAATAGTCTGAGGGGCTCTTGTTCCTAGAGAGTACAGTTTCTTTGGCAATAAGATAAACCATGATCCCTTTCTTTGTTTCATAATTTTCTTTCTACTTCTTCATATCCAATTTTTGGCTCCCTCAATTGGAAATCTAATGGGGACATGTAGGTGACCTCTATAATGTCTGTCTGGCTATAGCGATGCTCGGGCCAGTATGTGCTGACTCCCTGCATCATTGGCCTCCTGGTACCTGCTTCTCAGCAGGGAGAGAGCGCTGGACGTGCCGGCAAGCACGCGCCACATGCTCATCAAGCTTGCAAACCGTACAGCTTACGAAGTGTTTAAATATCAACGTTGATAAATTGGCATAATATTCAACTGCCAGAACTGTCTTGTCAAATCTTTAAAATGAAAAAACTTAGCAAAATTCATGAGCTCAGATGTCTACCACCGTTATCTCAAAAACTTAAAAAGAAACATCAAAAATTTCAAGTAGATTCCAACTCTATGTGGGAAAAATGTGGCTTAAAACTTCCAGGACACTGTTTTCCTTATTCGAGGAAAAACAAACACTCCTTTGCATATATTCCTAAAGCTCAGATTGCTAATCTTGCCAAAGAACATTTGCTAGGATTATAAATTTCCACTTAAACATATTTAAACTTGTCAGAATATTTTTTAAGATGAACAACAAACTTAACAGACTCCAGAGAAACAAAATGTCCTCATTACCTTCTGCCTGGTCCACAGCCGCCGCCTGCAGGCATTTCTGCCCTTTGAGAATTAGAACTTGAGCCGCCTCTGCTTGTGCTGATGGCCAGAGAATGCTGTCTTGTCCACAGCACAGGCTCTAAGAAGAGGGAAACCCCAGCAGGGGAATTCTTCTCTTTCTGGAGAAAAGCGCTCCTCCTCTACTGAGAAAGTTGGTGTTTACAAACTTCCAGAGCGCCTGCCTCCCTCCCGCCTTGAATGAAGCCGAGGAGTGGACTATTATGACAGCCCCCTGCTAAAAATAAAGAGCTCACCTCTCACTCCAGCACCGTGACAGGCAGCTGGGCAGGAGCGCTGCCCAGTCGCCCAGCATTTTCCCTGAAGTCCTGTGAGAAGGTGTCACCAGGGATGACTTCACCTAGAGCCTGCCCTCTTTCCTGTGTGTGTGTGTGTGTGTGTGTGTGTGTGTGTGTTCCTGGCAAGACTTAAGCGCCTACCAAAAGGTGGAGTAGCCACGGACAGGTTGAAACCTCACTCCAGCTATCGATCTCCTCCTTTGAGTCACGGGGAAGTTGGAGAGCGGTTAGAGAGAGTGGGAGGTTTGTTTGCATAACGCCTTCCACTCTATAGAAAAGTCTCACCCAAAAGGAGAACAAACCAACACAACACACGTTGTCATGGGGCAATCAGGCTGTGAGGGACGCTGTTTTGCAAGAAAAGCTTTGGATCGCCTAGGTTTCTTTCCTAACTCACAAGAAGCACGCACAGGAATATGCGCCTATGTGGCTCTGTGCTGAAAAGCTCCGTCCACCCCCATTGCTTCACTGTGGCCAGGGAGTGGCCGGGGAACATGGCCGGGTGCTGACTCTAGGTGTCCTTATGCTTCAGGTCCTTGCTGTGTGTTTCTCAGTTGCTGCTCCTTTCACAGGGTCTAGCTTCCAAACTGCCAGGAGACTCATTCAATAGTACCCTATAAAAGCTTTGAGTTAAAATCTGAACACATCTTCTTTCTCTCTTCCTTCCTTCCTTCCTTCCTTCCTTCCTTCCTTCCTTCCTTCCTTCCTTCCTTTCCTTCCTTCCTTCCTTCCTTCCTTCCTCCCTCCCTCCCTTCCTTCCTTCCTTCCTTCCTTCTTTCCTTCCTTTCTTTTCTAAGAATATAAGGGAAGTGTCAAAGCAAGATCTACTAGTTAAGAATTGATCATTTTTTTCTCTTTTAAAAGCATGTATGCTCTACTTGGTGCATTAATCAATCCGAACGATACCTTTCATGTGATATTTTATACAGTATCTTTTTAAAAAAGGAAAAGAAAGAAAGAAATGGTTTTCCAGATCGCTGAGGGATTGAAAAGTCAAATAATTTAAAATAATTATTTGCTTTCTTTTGGAAATTATTGTCCATTTTGTGACATATGCACGCCACACTTTAAGATAAATATACTTGAATAATACCACAAAGTACTTAAGCAGCTCCCACCAAACAGGGTGCTTTACATTCTGCAAGTCTAAGGTCTGACGGACATCTACCTAAGGTGGGTCCACCTACTCAAATGCAGAACTTATACTTTTACACACAGCGTATTTTATGAATTTGTATGCCAGCCTTGCTCAGTCATGCTAATCTCTGTATTAAGCCAACGTGAGCACTCTCTAACACATAGCTTGAAAGCAAGCTCACACCCAGAGCTTTGTAACCAGTGTGGCAGTAGCCTCACACAGCCCGAGCCACAGGCTACCCCTCCAGAAACTGCAGCCTTTTAGGATCTGAGAAGCTAAAAGGCCGAAATCTGGGATAACACTGGCACTTGACTGGACTTGGCCGACACAAAGGACTATTCCTACAGACTTTTACCCCCACATGGAAACCATCCTTTTTCAGTACCAACAGTGTATATGGTACCTGCCCGTTAGTCGCTTCATAAGCATCCCAATTAATCAGACGGACTATCAAGGTAAGTGTAGGGTTTGTATCCAAGGGACCATTATCAAACCTATAATAATGGCCTGAAAGCCTAATATTCATGATGCTGATAAACCAGATACACACACACAAACCAAAAGGTGTATCCTTTAAAATGAAAAAGTGAAAGTTCACGGTTTAATAAAAATTTGAAAACTGCTAAAGTTGCTAAGCTCCATAGGACACTATAAATCTTCACTGTGCCTGCTTCATAAACTAAGCATTCATGTTCATAAACTAAGCTTCAGCATGGGCATGCATGGATGTTTTTCGCACAGTGCACACAGGCTCAGTCTTCTGCAGAGTCACACATCCACTGTGGTCTAGGAATGTATCACCATGGATGAGGAAGGACCACTGCACCCAACCCAAACTTAACCCTGACTAAACTACTTCCCTAGAAGTATGAGTAACGGCCATTCAAACGAGACAAAAACAAACAAACAAACAAAACACCATTAATGCTTAAGACACAAAATAAAGCAGAGGCCCATCAAGTCACACTGGACCAGCTCAGCATGGGAGGAGAGAACACACTATCTTCCTTCCGGGTCCTTACAGAAGCCCGCCAGGCCGCATGCATGTGTGAAACTGTCAAAACTGTTTTTTTTTTTTTTTAAAGAACATTACAGGGCGAGATGAGATAATGGACTAGTTTATGTGTGTGTCTCTCTCTCTCTTTTTATAAAGTCACTAACGCTACCACAGGGCCCCACCCTAATTAAACTGTCCACATGTAAGTACTTCTCCAGGGGCCTCCCCTCCAAATACTGCCAGCCTATGCATTTGCAGTCTGAACTTTCCCTGACCACGAAGCTCTTTCTTTTTTTTTTTAAATTAGGTATTTTCTTCATTTACATTTCCGATTCTATCCCAAAAGTCCCCCCATACCCTCCCTCCCCAATCCCCTCCCCACTCCCACTTCTTGGCCCTGGCGTTCCCCTGTACTGAGGCAGATAAAGTTTGCAAGACCAATGGGCCTCTCTTTCCACTGATGGCTGACTAGGCCATCATCTGATACATATGCAGCTAGAAACACGAGCTCTAGGGGGCTACTGGTTAGTTCATATTGTTGTTCCACCTATAGGGTTGCAGACCCCTTTAGCTCCTTGGGTGCTTTCTCTAGCTCCTCCATTGGGGGCCCTGTGATCCATGCAATAACTGACTGTGAGCATCTACTTTTGTGTTTGCTAGGCCCGGGCATAGCCTCACAAGAGACAGTTATGTCTGGGTCCTTTCAGCAAAATCTTGCTAGTGAGGCTGATTATGGGATGGATCCCCGGGTATGGCAGTCTCTAGATGGCCCATCCTTTCCTCTCAGCTCCAAACTTTGTCTCTGTAACTCCTTCCATGGGTGTTTTGTTCCCAATTCTAAGAAGGGGCAAAGTGTCCACATTTTGGTCTTCGTTCTTCTTGAGTTTCATGTGTTTTGCAGATTGTATCTTATATCTTGGGTATTCTAAGTTTCTGGGCTAATATCCACTTATCAGTGAGTACATATCATGTGAGTTCTTTTGTGATTGAGTTACCTCACTCAGGACGATGCCCTCCAGGTCCATCCATTTGCCTAGGAATTTCATAAATTCATTCTTTTTAATAGCTGAATAGTACTCCATTGTGTAAATATACCACATTTTCTGTTTCTATTCCTCTGTTGAGGGACATCTGGGTTCTTTCCAGCTTCTGGCTATTGTAAATAAGCATGAAGCTCTTTCTTGAGAGCACACGTGAAACTCAGCCCTTATCTTCTGAGCAGCTCCCTGCCGGTCCACCCTCACCCTGCATGACCACCCATTCTTGGCTATATGTCCCCACTCTCTATACAGCAAAGCCCTCACCTCTGCTGCGAGAACACATGCATTTTTCTCTTGAATCATCTCCCTTTCCACTCTTGGCCATGTCACAATGTTTTTCTCCAGCAAACGTTGTCCCCGAGGACAACAAGGTGTGACCGAGTACCTAAGACACAGACTTTGCACCTAGATGTGGGTCTTATAGTCACCTCTTTCCCTTGGCGTGACTTTGGCAGGTTCTCCACGAGTTCCTGCATGTGGGCAGCGTACTGAGTTTTCCCTGTATAAACTTAAGTGAGTGGGCACTTTGTGTGGACACAGTGACAGTGTTGTGTCACTGTTGATTTGATTCGCATTCACATTGTGGGTTCAGGATGGATTGGTAGGTTACCTAAGACTATCGTTTAGTCAGTCAGTTATTCTAGAAGAGCCTCTAAACCCTAGAGTCCAGAAAAGCATTAATCAAAACCCCTGATCATATCTCCACACTCAGTTTGGGTACTATATGTGGCTCCAAAGAGAACAAGTGTTCCTTGTACACTGTTGAGCCTGGCTATCCTGAAATGCACAGCAGGTTAAGGATGTCAGGCAAATGCTGAAGAGAAGCATCTTTCAGTCTCTGTGTTCTCGCAGTGCTGGCCCGCTGGAACTGAAACCAAACAATAAAGGCTAGCTCAAGGAAGCAGCTCTGGCAGCTACTGGGGACAGGCATGCCACAGAGTGAGAGACAGAGGTGTTTCCAGGTGAGTTAGGGGAGCTCCATTCCCTTTCAAAGGCCCTGTCTGTGCCCTTCTTGAAGTCCCACAGGGTTCTGCAACCAAGTGAGCTCTGAGCACACCTCTGCACCACATTCCACCAGAGGTGTGGCTTGGCTCTCTAGCTCGCCCTCAGGAACTGTATCTAGCGGGGATTTCCAAGGATGTTCTTGTAGGTGGAAAGTTGGACTAGCAAGGATTCTCTATAATCCACAAATCTTCAATACTAAGATGCACAGCCCTTCCCCTGGGCCTCAGAGGGAGATCTAGAAGCCTGACTTGGCACCTTCTGCCTCAGTCTGCCAGCCAGACCCCTTCTGGATCCTTTCTCTGTCTTTCTCATTCCTTGGAGCCAGAACTCTTAGGATGCCCTCAGGGCTTTAATACCTTCAATATATACTCCCGTCCACTCCTCACCCTTTGTCTCAGATCGGCTCTCCCTGTCCTTGCAGAACAAACGGGATCCCTCAGCTGGGGACTCCTTAGGTGAGCACAGCCTGCCAGTCACTGTTGTCTTCTCTGCATTCCCTTTCCCACAGAGGATACCTCAGGATGTGAGCTCTCTGAGTTTTCTCCAGAGCACACACCTCAGAACAAAGAAAAGCTATGCAGTGACTCCACAGTCTGCCTTTTACCTCCTTCCCCTTCCTCACTCCAACCCTCCCGTGTACCTCTGCCCTGGGCTCTCAAATTCATGGCCTCTTTCTTCAATTTGTGTTAGAGAGAGAGAGAGAGAGAGAGAGAGAGAGAGAGAGAGAGAGAGAGATGCATACACATACTCCTAAATATATAAATACAACCTCTTTAGTCCATATAATGATTTATAGACACACACACTCTTCAGGATGACCACTTGGACCTGGGTTGGTGTTCCTTTCTGAGGAAGACTTCTGTCCCCCACTCTCTGCATTCCTTAGTCATCTGTAGTTCTGTATTGAGGTCTGAGGTTTGTGATGGTCCCTAAGCCTTAAGTGTGAGAACTGTGTTGTGGATATATCAGTTGGAACTGGGAAACCCACTTCTTATTAGCTTTCAGTGCCACAAAATGCACAGAACCGCACCATTCACAACCCTCGAACAGTTGAGATGTAGCTAATCTGAATTGAGATGTGCCGTAAACGCACACACCAATTTGCTTTCTAGACTAAATGGAGACTAGAACGTCCAACATCTCGTTAATAACTGTTCTATGGGCGGCATGCTGACAGATTTACTTTGAATATCCTGGCTAATTGCAGCTATGGAAAGCAGTTTCACCTGTTTCTCTTTTTACTTTTTAAAAACTATGTCTGCCTATAGACAATACAGGTCTATTAGAACTGATCAAGAGCTTTAAGTAGCTACCGAAATTGGCCCAAATCAAACATAAAACAAGAGTGGCGGTGACTTAGAGAGTTGCCTCGGCATTGAGGAGCACAAGCTGCTGCTCTTGCAGAGGGCCTGAGAGGTCCATTCCCAGCACCCACATGACAGCTCACAGCCACCTGCAAATTCAGTTTTGGGGATCCAACACCCTCTTCTGACCTCTTGAGACACTTGCGCACACACACATTACACACAGACATCCATGCAGGCAAACCACCCATAAAATAAAATAAAAATAGAGATAAAGCTTAAAGTTACAGTGCTAAAACCACCTTAGCAACTGTTTCAACAACATTCTAGAATTGCTGTTAGTCAGAAGGGACAAAGTAGAGAAATCAAAAGACACCAATAGGGTGGACTCCGAGAGCAGTGCATAGGCCATGTCCACCCTCAGTGTCCTGACTCAGGGTAAGCGTGGTCCTTCTCTTCCTGCTCATGGTCCCCTGGGGCTAATACAGAATTCTCTTGCCTACAACAGACTCCACCCAATGTGACTTTATCTTTTCTGGAAGCATCGCACAGGAGGATTTTCCTCAAAACCTTCTTTTCAGCCAAAAATAGCAACTCTGTAAAAACCAACACAGTAACTGTGCCTATCTCTGAGCTTTGTCGCCCCCATCCTGTCTATTTTCTCCAAATATCCCCACCTCGGAGATGTCTGGAATTCATTTGTTAGAAGCTTAATCTCCAGTTGGGTGGTATTGGGATCTGTGAATGCCCACTGGGTCCTGAGGACAGAAGTTTCATGAACGACTTAGTCTCCTACGAGCTGATGTGGGTTAGTGATCACACAAGTAGGCTTCCGACACTGCCCACACCCTGACTTTCCTAACTCCCAGAAGCTTGAGCTAAATGCTTCCAAGTTACCAAATCCAGGTTTTCTCTTACAGCCGTGGATTGCGGGCTAAGGTGGTCAGTAAGGTCCATTTCCAGTCAGCCTGAGACAAAGTCTCCAGCTGCATCCCTTACCCTGGGTAACTGACAGGGTGGACCCTTCCACCATGACCTTTCCCCCAATCTGACACCTAAGTTTTATGATAATCCAATATGCCCCTAGTTTCTTGACCCAAGGATTCATAACTTGTATTCTGTCAACTTCTGACAGCCTCATCTGGGAACAAAATATAATTATGTCTTTACCAGTAAACAACTCAATTTAGTCACTGATTGAGCCACATTTTTGTGCCCTGCATAAACCACATCTGCTGCCCAATCCTAAATAAGACTTGTTAAAGTGAAGCTATGTAGAGAGGTCTGGAGAGACTGCGCAGCCACCCAAGGGATGCTGAAGAAGCACGTCTGCCTAGTGGAGGGTTAAAGGCCAGATGTGAAGTACACGGATCTTCAGAGGAAGAGGGGGGAAGCCAGAAGCATGGGAGAAAGGCGAAAAGGAAAGAAGGAACTAGGTAGGCAGAGGGGGCTAACAGAAGCCCAGGATGCCACAGCCTGCCAGAGCTGTGTTCCCTTCCAGCGACGGTGTGTCATTCTGACCCCTGTGGTGACACTGTATATGCTGACTCACCAAATATAAATTCATTATATGGCACTAATTTTCAAGTTGTAGTAGTTAATGTCCACCTGAACATGTGAAGTGAAGAATACAGTCTCCTCCCTCATGGGCAGGGCTCCGGGAGGCTGGAGAAGAGCAGCAGGAAGTGGCAGGGAATTCTGAGTCCAGGGGTAGGTAGCCTCAGGAAATCGGTGATGAAAAGAAGGCTTTCTGGCAAGCTCTCAGGGAAGAAGCAGGAAGAAAGCAGTCACCCCCTACCTTGAGAATCACATCACCCCACACTCGGATTTCTCTGCTGTGTCCAGCCACGACTGTGACCCATTTCATAACACTGAACTTGGTCTCCGCAAACTTGGCTGTCTTTCCCGGGGGGCGGGGTATTGATCACCTGAGACTCACTTCCTTCCTTCCCAGTCCCTCACCTCCACTGGCCTTTTGTTGACGAGTTTCTGCTACCAGATCAGCTTTGTTCTCCTTCCCACCCTCCCTGTAGCCACACAGGCTCCACTGCCCTCTCTCTCCCCTGCCCCATGCAAAAGCTCCTGTGAAATGCCCCAGAGAACTTAGACCCTTGTGCAGTCTAACTCTTCCCGGGCCAGACTTCCCATTAGTCAGTCTGTCCTCCACGGGCCTCGGCTGCTCGCTCATGCGCACACAGCTCTGCTCTAGGGCAGCGTGTGTATCTGAGTGTGTTCCTTGACAGAGAAACCCTAGTTCCAAGAAATTTAGAACAAGCAGCTATCACCGTGAGAGAGCTCTGGCAAGCCTCTCTGCCCTTCGCAAGCATAAGGCAATGGAAAGGTTCCAAGGCCACGAGGGGTGGAGTTAGAGGTCTTTGAGGACAGGGAAGACAGGCGTGACTCAGTGGGGGTGGTGCTCAGTGGAAAACAAACTTTATCTCCAGAGTTTAAACACACAGAGGCAATTATAAATAAGCACCTGTTTAATGACAGGCTATGAAATGACTGCAATATGCTGATCTTCCTTATTACATGTTGTTGATGTCAGTGCTAAACATTTCCCTCACTTGAACAACGCCGCTGTTTCTTGGCTATGCATTTACACTGCTCTTTTGCAAAGAAGCAAAGCTGAGCTCGAGGTCATCGGCCACACAGCTAGGATAGTTGATCATTTTTGCTGTCATTTTGAAGCTGTGGCTTACACGACAGATAGCTTCCCATGAAATCCCTCCTTGACCTATGCTTTGTAGCAAAGCAGTGGCCGAGGCCAGGTGAGATCTGCCCATGACTCAGCCTTGGCCCAAGATAAGATATGTCCTCAGACACTAGGGAAACTTTTCCTGAGGCCCCAGGGCATGGGAATCCACGCTGTCCTCCAGCCTCTGGGCCTTCGTGAAGAAGAAGCTGTTGCTTCAGAAGAGTTTGCGACAAGGAAGGCCAGGTGTCATGATGATGAGTGGGAAAGGAAGAGTTTCCTTTACAGGACCCTCACTGCTTCTCCACCAATGATATGAAAGGCTGCTATTTATGTATGGCTTTCATTGGCTGCTGATAAGCCAACTATCTCAGTAGAGCAGTGCTCACCTCAAGTTCTCACCAACAGGACAACTTGAAAGGACCCCATATGCCATTTTGTTCTAAGAACAAAAACCCCTTTGTCTCAGCCACTGGGGTGTTGCAGGAACAGAATAACTGGCAATGAGTATCTCATTCAGGATATCTATTGCTGTGATCACACACCATGACCAAAAGCAACTTGGGGAAAAAAAGGATTATCAGGCCTACACTTCCACATTGTAGCCCATCCCTGAGGGGAGCTAGGACAGGGACTCAAACCTGGAGGCAGGAGTTGATGCAGAGGCCATGGAGGGATGCTGCTTACTGACTTACCATGGCTTGCTCAGTCTGCCTTCTTATAGAACCCAGGACAGTCAGCCCAGGGATGGCACCACTTACACAATGGGCCCTCCCACATCAATCAACAATTAAGAAAATTAAGGTTTGCCTACAGCCTTATCAACAACATTTCTCAGATGACTTTAGTTTGTGTCAAGGTGACATACATCTAGCCAGGACACTGGGTAATTCATAAAGTAAGAAGTTTGATTTCCTATATTTCAGGAGGCTGGTAAGTTTAAGGTCAAGGCACCCACATCTGACAAGTGTCTGCTGACTGTCTTAGCCTGCAGTGAAAGTCAGAAAAGCAAGAGGATGTATCCGAGAGAAGGGGGTGAGACTCCCCTCTTCACCAGGATGCCACTGCCACAGCAATGAGGTAAACCACTCATAAAGCAGAACCCACATAGTCACCCCTAAGGGTCTCCTTCCCCAAGTCACCAACACAGTTCAAATCACAGTGCCCCTCAATGGGCCATGAGCTAGAAAACCAGAGTTAAACAGCCCCCAAATGTCAATCTTGATAAACTGAGCCCAGTACACATTACTAGGGCTGTTCATGACTCCCTGACCACATGCCAGCATCTTGAAACAATGGGCTCCAAGATGCACCATCCACCCCTGGGAGTACACACCAACCTGCTACTGTGGGCTAGGTTGAATCATGTTGGTTATGACAGAACAGCCATAGGACAGCACAGAGATGGGTATATACCCTGTCATGAGCCCTACCAGCTTCCTACACATTCAAAAGAAGTCGAACCAAAAAGCTAACACTGGTCCATCACCATCAGCTAAACTCCAGAATCTGTTTCTCAGTAGCTTTCTCACTAACTCCCCCCACACCCCGGACCCCATTCAGGGCAGCACACTGCAGTCAAGTATTAAATCCACAGACACTCAGAGATGATGAGAATTGCTGGGGTCTCTCCTGTGTTTTCATGAGGTCCACTAAGTTCTGGTGGGTCCTGTAGGTAGCTTCCTGTTTGGGTTTGTCTCCTGTTTTTCTCAGCATTAGACTGAGAGTCAGCAAGAAAACCTTGAAGCTGGCTGCATCAGCTCACACAGTGTTCAAAGGGCCCACATGACTGACCACTGGTCATGTCGAATGGATCACTTGGCAGAGGCAGTGTTTTCAGATAGGCACACTGTCAAGCCGCCATCTTTTCTCTCCCTACTTAATCCAATCTGCACTCAAAGAATTAATGGTGAGGCCCAAGGGACCAAAGTCTTAAGGCCTATGCAACGGAGTGTGGGCATGTAGGAGGGGCTCTTTTCTCCTCCATTGCTCCAACCTATGAACCCGGGTTCCGGTCTTCTGCTCTCTGCATTATTTAATGCCAGAGTTCCAGGCACAAAGTTGATTTTGTCCCTGACTGAACGTTGATTCTCTAACCCCTCACATGAGCTAAAGGCCATCTCTGTGGTTGTCACACTTGCCCACTTGACACTGCCCTCATGACAAGTGAGACCCTGAGTTCCTTCCAAAGTGACTCCATCTCCTTCTTACCCGGTGTCAACACCAGCCAGGAGACAACCTCAGAAGCCAGCAGCTAGGGGACAGGGACACAAATGGGCAGTAAGTGTCTGCAGTCCACACATATATCCATCCCTATGAATGCACATGATAGAGGATGCTGTACAGGCTCACGCATTTTTGGGGTATGAGCTGTGTCCACGGAATGGGCCCTGTGAACTCTTTCCAGTGTGCTCTCATGAAGCCAAGAGTAACAAGCTGTCATTTTCCCCCCAACTTTGACAAAATCTCCAAAAACTTCAATACACCAAGCCCGGATTTCCTCGCCAGGTGGGTCATCCGTCCCGACCTTCCATGTTTGTCTTCTCTGGAGACGATTAGATGAAGCCGTGGCTTAAAAATAAAACAAAACTTGGCCTCACTGCATGCGCCTACTTTTAGCACCAAACCATGGCAAGCTCCCACACAGCTCCCGGGAGTTTTCACAGCAGATTCCCACCGGTAGCTCTGCCTTCAGCCTTATCCACAGCCAACACAAATATTTTCTCTTCAACTCGAGTTCATGTTTTCTGCTTGGTTTTTTGTTTGTTTGGTTGGTTTTGGTTTTTTTGTTTTGTTTTGTTTTTTGTTTCATGAGACAAAAATCACAAGCCATACTAAAAATGTCAAAGTACAGTGGCCCTGCTCGGACTCCTCCTAAGCTGGCTTCTCTGGCCAGGAAGGCAGTTAAAATATAAGGATCAACTCAGTCCTAAATATAAGTTGAGAGCAAAGGAACGCCGAGTGTCAGAAGCTTTACGAGAGGTCAGAGAACAGCACGAGCCCCGTCATGTGCAAGCAAGGACATCGTGTTTACGCTGCTCCGAAGGGCAATGGCTGTCCCTTCTCCCCATGGCTGAGCACCTGGCCTCGTGTGAGAAAACAGACAGGAAGTTCCTGTCAACAGCGACAAAGCAGCCTTTTCTGAGTTCTGTGTGGTGACAGAGAGTGACCACCAGCCCCATAGCTACAGAGGAAGGCTACTCTCAAGCCAGTCTGCTCAAGACTGAGGCTGGAAAAGACAAAGTCGCTCCTGGACTCCCCCCATGAGCATGACAACTGTCAGGGTAAGACTTGGGCACAGAGAAGTGAATCCTGGGTTCCAAAGAGCATTAGCTAAATTTCTCAGGGAAATGCAACAACAGGATGGACACATACACAGACTGACTTAAGGAAAAAACAAACCAAAACCAAAAACAACAACAACAAAAACACCGTTCCTGTACTCAGGAGAGAGAGGGTTGGCAAGGCTTTCAAACACTGTAGTTATGAAGTAGGAGTTGCTATATTCACAGTTCACTGCTGAGCTTATTATATCTAAAAAGTCCTTTACAAGGGCATCATAATGGGTGTCTGATCAAACAGATACGCACTGTAGCCTAGATGAATTCACACCTTTTTATTTTTATTCTATGTATTTTGCTTACGCTGTTTGTGAACCACTCTCGTGCAATGCCTGCAGAGGCCAGAAGAGGGCGTCAGACCCAATGGAGCAGAACTATAGATGGCTGGGAGCTACCACGTGGGTTCTGGGAATTGAACCCAGGTCCTTGATAAGAAGCAGCAAGTGCTCTTAAATGCAAAGCCATCCCTCCAATCTCCTTAAATGTACACAAATTTAAACACTGCACTGGGGGAATCTCCCAGTGTTTATAGGGGGCAGATTACTGTGCTTGTCAAATGGACCAAGAAGATTATAGGCAAGCATTCACTCTCTTTCCAAGAAAAAAAAAATCTGACTCTTTGGAACAGACAAGAAAATCCCAAGCTCTGTTCACTCATTAGCACTCATTTGTTGGAAGCCCTCTGCACAGATCCCATGAGGCATTGCAATCATACACCAGCTATGGAGGGGTAGATGGGCTCAGATGCCAAGGATCTAAGGCAAGAAGGAGGCTTACAGATGCCATGCCCAAACTGCAGGACAGAGGGACTATCAGCAAGCAGCTCGATGTGGATTGTGTTGTCAGATCCCTGTAGGCAGTGAAGACTTACCAGTTGTGGAGAGGTGTGTGGGACCAACTTGGCTAAAGACAATTGCTTCTCCCAGTGACACAGTAGTGGCTGATCAGACCAGGGATAAAAATGCCAGGTTCCCTGAGATTTGGGGTGCCACTGTCTGGCTGTCCTAGCTCTAGAGAGTCCCGTAGGGGTCAGTTGAAGGTCTTTATCTAGCCTTCTCCCCCTTTCCTACCCCTCCTCCCTGAAGGTGATTCCTTGCGTACTCCTTGTCACAGTTTTGCCTCAGCAACTCAGTGTCAGCCTCTGGGGGTTCCTAGAGAGGACAGTGCATCTGAGTCACTCGCCTGGTGTTCGGGTGGGCGTGCCGGTGCATGGGAGATCTGCAGTTCTATCTGAGCAGGCTCTGGGTGGAACTAAAAAACAACCCACCACATAAGGCCATGTGAGGCACAGCCGGTCACACAGGCGGGATTTATAGGGCTGTGTAGACTTCAAATTCCAGAGTCCACCTTTTACATCTGAAGACAAGACAGAAAAATGCTTTGTTCTAACATTATGAACTAACCAGTACCCGGGAGCTCTTGTCTTTAGCTGCATATGTATCAAAAGATGGCCTAGTCGGCCATCACTGGAAAGAGAGGCCCATTGGACACACAAACTTTATATGCCCCAGTACAGGGGAACGCCAGGGCCAAAAAGGGGGAGTGGGTGGGTAGGGGAGTGGGGGTTGGTGGGTATGGGGGACTTTTGGTATAGCATTGGAAATGTAAATGAGCTAAATACCTAATAAAAAATGGAAAAAAAGAACACTATCCAGAAGCTGGAAGGGGGAATGAGACTTTTAAAATAAGGTCTGTATGTTTTATATAGGTGTCTTACTCTTTCTATATGTATGAAATAATTTTGAATAAAGAAGAGAAAAGCTTAAAAAAAAAAGAAAAGAAAAATGCTTTGTCCTGTCTTCAGACAGCCCTCAGAACCAAGATCGCAAGAATGGTAGCTGCCATCTCTAACCCCAGAATTTTGGAGGCACCGACAGGAGGAAGGGCATAACTTTGAGACCAGCCTGGGCTACAGAGTATGCCATAAGTCAGTCTGAACTACAGAGCGAGAGACCCTTTCTCCAAACCAAAACACAAAAGCACGGTGTAGCCACAGGTTCGGGATCTGCTAGACTCTGCCAGGGCAAGCCTGTTTAGGTACTTCGAACGGAACAGAGCTGAGGAAGGAAGAGCCGTGGAGACGGCGCCCAAATGACGCTTGTCAACGGTACGGAAGTTACCACAGAAAATAGATTAGAAACAGTAATAACAGCAACAGTGGTAATCAAAACAAAAGTATTGCGTATTTCATAAGGCTCGGGTGTGAGGAGTGCACTCAACATCAGAAAGGCAAAGTGTCATACAAATAAGAAATAATACGATTGTTTCTTCAGTACAGCCTGTGGTCGGATGATAAAAGAGAGATGGAGTGATTTCAAACCTAATGAAAACACCACCAACTCCAATTCTCAGAAGCGCTCTGTCATGATTTAAAAGGTGAAGGTAATCGTTCTGGAAAACACATCGGTCTCAAAGAGTAGCCGGAGTCACTAAAACTCCAACTGCAGAGAACAGCAGAAGGAACGCTGTAGAACTGATACAGTGTGAACGTGGCGCTACAGAACATAGCAAAGCACCGGAAAGAGGTGTGACTTCACATGCGCCGCAGACCTGAATGCACCTCTGTTGGATTTCTATTCCTGGGTGTCTACATTCTTGAGCTGGCCAACAGATTCCCCAAGAGATTGGCAGTGGAAGGGGGGCCACGGTCATCTTATGCACGTGGGTATTCAAGATCACGTTATGCCGGGCATCCGTTGCCTCTCAGTGGACCAGGAAGCCTTCAGTGGAGCAGGCTCATCAGGCTCAAGAGAGGGGCAGGGGCTAGAGGGGTAAGAGCTGAGCTTTGGCCACCCACGGTAAGGCAGAGGCATCTGAGACACATGAAGAGGAAAGAGACAAGAGGGTTTATTGAGGGAGGAAGCTGTGTGTTAGCAGACAGGTGGACTCAAAGTCTTCACACATCAGAACACTATGTAGTCCTTGAAAGCTTGCTTAAGGGGAACAGCGGATGGTGTGGGAGGCTTGACATACTCTGAGGAGACTGCAAACTTCTGTAGGAAGGGCCAGATAGTAAACACTCTCAGTTTGCAGCCCAGATGGGATCTGTCACAACCGCTCAGCTACAATTATCACAAGAAGCAGGCATAGACAGTGTGTAAACAGGAGTGTGGGCCAGAGTCTGCAACGCTTGTGTTTTACACACATCACACACACACACACACACACACACACACACACACACACACACACTTACTTCCCACGCAACTTATGAAAGAGCGTGTTGTCTGCTTGAAAACTGAGTTCTATAATACCATCTGCAAGGAAGAGGGGACCCCACACTTTTTGTGATTTAATAAGAGTGCTGGGATGGTTTGAATGAGGAATGTCTCCCATAGGGGACACGTTTGAACATTTGGTCCCCAGTGGGTGGCACTGTTTGGAAAGGTGATACAACCTTGCTGGAGGACTTATATCGTATATCACTGAAAGCAGGGGCTGAGAAGTGTCTAGCCTTGCCCCACCCCAAATAGGGCTGGCTTTGTGTTTGCTGGGACACAACTTCTCAGCTTCCCTGTTCGTTTGGTTTTGCTTTTGTTTTGATAGGGTCTCACTATGTAGCCCTAGCTGGGCTGGAATTTGAGATCTAGGCCAGGTTGGCCATGAACTCAGATCTACCCACCTCTGCTTCCTGAGTGCTGAGATTAACAATGAACACCACCACACCTAGCTAATTAGGTTCCTAATGCCAGTTTTTTTTTAGCTAATTTCTTTATGTTGTTAACTGCATTGCTACATTAATGCAATTAGTACTGTCCCTAGTCGTGGGTCTTATGTATTTGTTTGTTTGTTTGTTTGTTTGTTTGCTTGTTTTGTTTTTTTCAGACAGTGCCTCGCTATGTAGCCTAGGCCGGCCTCAAATTTGCAATCTGCCTGCCTTAGCATGATCAGTGTTCAGATAAAGGGCGTGTGCTGTCACACCTGACTGCAAACTCTAATATGCATTAACAGTTTCCCCACATATGTATTCCTCTTTCTCTTTTTTAAATCTCATCCTCTGTTTTGGGTGTGGGGGTATGTGTTAATGAGGGCATACATGTGTTATGAACCACATGTGGAGCTCAGGGGGCAACTGTGAGGGTCAGTTCACCTACCTAGTTTGAGACAAGGTCTCGTGTATGCCAAGCTAGCAGGCCCACGAGCTTCTGAGGATTTCTTCTCTCTGTCCCCTGTGTCTTGATGGAGGGCTGAGATTACAAGCACACACTTCTGCATCTGGCTTCACAGAGGAGTCAAACTCAGCTCCTCACGTTTGCCCAGGAAGCCTTGTATCCATTGAGCCCTCTCCCCAGCCCTGGGCAATGTAACACTTTCCATCTTAGAAGGACACTCCTTAAGCACAAAAGTAAACAACTCAAAAGCTGCAGGAAGGCCCTGAAGCCAAACAGATTCATTAGCTCCCTCCCTCCCCGTGCTTTTACAAGCGATAGGGACTTTTGAGAACTACTCTCAGAAAAGCTGTGTTGCCTAGAAGCTTGTCAGAACAGTCAAACTGCCTGGAAGAGGCTCAGACCAGCTGAGCTACCTGTAAAGGGCACTCTCCAACCTGTTGAGTTGCTGCAGATTGTGTGGTACACCCTAGGTTTCCAGATCTTGTGAACTGTCACCCATGCTGGGTGACACAAATGCCATTTCTACTCCTGTAACTCTTTACCCATAGTCCTGTAAGTAACCCCAATAAAACTCATTACTTCCCCAAGGTAGACATTGGTCATGTCCTTACTTTGATCTGTCTTCAGTAACCTATCTGGAGTAAATAGTTCTCATCTCCACAGGAATAGTGTCACACAATAACCTGTACTATGAATCAGAGTAAAATCTTCAAGTGAAAATAATGTATAAGTCTGAGATTCTATCCTTAAAATCCAAAAGGTGGAAACAAAGTCTGAGACTGTTCACGAAGTCCTTTCATGGACAACTTTTTTGCGTTGTTTTGCTTTGTTTTGTTTTAGGCTATTAGTATGAAAATACAAGGAAGGCAATCAGATCACAATTTCCAAGTCAGTAACTGACAAGAAATAACTTATAGTTGTGTGTCAGTGACCTGGGGTGGGGATGAAGGTGCCTATGTGAGGAAGAGGGAAGGTTGTTTTTGACTGCATTGGCTGGGTCTCTGGAAAAAAGATTGCATCTTGAATTAGCAGCTTGCCTTTGCTGTCCAGATAAATATTGTGTTGCTAGGACCTAGACTGCCCTGTCACGTGGGTCACCCTGTCATATAATTAGCCTCTTATCATATCAGGCGCCCGATCAAGCGAGGAGCATTCGCTGCTAATGTGGTAATTCAACAATCAGAAACTGTTTGCATATTCCACCACCCACCAGAGATGCACTGCATGGTTACAAGTCATTGCTCCGCAGCAAGCAGCTGCCCCTCACTGTCAGTCAGACACCTGGATGTCAAGGTTTTAGCCGCCAGCCAATTTGGGCTGATTCTTCCACGTTCTCAAGTGCTTAGCTCCCTGCTCCACCTATCCAGTGGCCACTGAATGGAGCACAGAATCAATTGTAATTGTCCTTTTGGTGTGAAGAGAGCAGGCTCTTTCCAGCCTTGCCCAGCCTGCATGGTCAACGGATGATGCTTTTATCTTTCTCAAAGCCTAAGTCAACTCTACGTAAAGCCTGAGGCAGCCTGCAAGGAGCCCACAGTGCTATGCCCTGAACCCCACACCACTGACCAATTCTGCTGGTCCCAGAAGCCATGCAACTTTAGCTCTGCTGGGTCTCCTCATGCCCCTCCCCCCACCAGGCATGGACCCTCTTAGGTGCCCTATGCTCACCTCCATCTCGAAGACTGCTTCCACGGAGCCCACCTGGCTACAGTCCTCCTCTGCTGTCCCTCCTAAAGTGCATTTGCTTGTCTGTGCAGCTGTAACTCTGCCTGAGCAGGACCCAATTGAAGGACAGTGTCACTGATGTTACCTCACTGTGGTGGGAACGGGACACGTACTTTCAAGGGGGCATTTCTGCCAAGTGACTCTGACAACATGGCTGCTTAGGTTCTCTGTGATCTTGGGCAAATGGTTTGCCCCTCTGCAACTGTTTCCTTCCCCAGCATAACGGGGATAAAAAAAAACCAGTTCTTCATATAGTTGCTTCAAAGGGTCTATAGGGAAATGTATGCGAGGAAAAGTCTATATATGACTGGCTTAGACAATGTACATGGATGGAAGGAGAGTAATCGTGCGTATACAGAGCAACAAAGCCAGACACGCTCATCCCACACAGGTGTCTGTTTAAAAGGAATACTCAAGATGAACAGAGAGATGGTTCAGTGGTTAAAAATGCTTCCTGCTTCCTAAAGGACCCAAGTTCAGTTCCCAACACCCACACTGGTCTCTGTAGGCTCATGTGCACATGGCACAAGTGTGTGTGTGTGTGTATACACAAATAGATTTGATAAAAAATATTCAAGAGATACAAAGAGCCACCCACATACCTTCCTCACCTCTGTGTCCTATCATATCTCCTGTTTTCTTTCCTCAAAATTTCAACAAGAAAGCAAGGTCAAAAGGAAGGAAAAGGGCGTGGGGGAATATATGCAACATATATTCAAAATAATTAATAAACACGTTTTTTCAAAAGGAAGGGAGAGTGAGTCCCAGATGCTGGTTTCTTGTCTGTTTATGTTTTTTCATTTTAATTGCTCCCTTACTGACCCTTGATGACAAGCAATGACAGCAGCCAGTGTGGTCTTGCTAGGCTACAGGTCCTCTGCTGGCTACTTACAAACCCTTAGGCTGTCTTGAAGAAAGTGTGCTTAGCTGTTCCAGAGCTAAGAAGGACAAAGTCAAGAGAGACCTAGCATCCTGCCCCAGGTCACAGAACTTTTAAACAGCAGAGCCAGGGCTATGTTTTCCTTTCCTGGAATCACCCAGTGCTTATAGCAACAACTACACGCTCGCCGTACATGCTTATTAATGACATCAGCTGGTTAAAGAAATAACTCGTTTAATGGGTGTTTATTCGCTTCCAATTGCAGGACAGGCATCAGGATTAGAAGCGTCCTCTGCTGTCACCAAGTTTTAGTCTGCTGGCAACAGAGACAGATGAACAAATAATTAAGGAACAGTGTGATAGAGGCTATTACAGCAGGGAAAGTACTGGATGACATGGGACCTCACAGCGAGCCCAGGGGTCAGCCTTGGAGGGCTGTGGGCTGCACAAAGGCCTTCCAAGGGAGGCCTGCCCCAAGCATGCCAAGTGAGCAGTGGACTGAGAGTGGAGAGTCCACATGGAAGGCAGATACCTGACTGTACCACATTTGATGTAAGCAGAGAGAGTTGGCAAAGCTGAAAGGAGACAGGGGGACACAATCACCAAACAGGACACCACTGAGTTGCCTTTAGGAAGGCTTCCACATGCCTTCCTCCTGAACTATAACGCTCCTTCCCCCAGTGGCAGTGAGGAGGGTCAGAGCCTCTGTCCTGGGCCTGCCCTAGAAAAGTGTCATAGAGGGAACTGACCCAGAGTCTCCATGGTCTCTGAGATGGAAGACATAGAAAAAGAGCTTCCAATAGAGACCCGATGGCGCTAAATTCTAGGGGTTGTCACTCTGTGTCTGGGGCCACTATGTATGTGGTGGCAGTTGTGTAGACTATTGAGATTTCTTAATTGACTAGTGCTCAAAGGTTGTTCTGTTTATTTTGCCTGCCTCTCTCTCTCTCTCTCTCTCTCTCTCTCTCTCTCTCTCCTTCCTCTCTCCCTCCTTCTTCTCCTTCTCCTCCCTCCCTCTCCCTTCCTCTTCCCCCTCCCCCTTTAATCCGATGCTGGGTCTATGAAGACAGTTCGGGGACGACAGAAGCCATCACACGGATGCCGTTTTTCAGGGTTTGCAGAGGGTGCCCCTGTTGTCTGCTATTCTCTGAAGAGCTCCTCATCATCATCATCATCATCCATCCGTGCAGAGCCCCACATGAAACCTGAGTGTGAATCTGCCTTGGCAAAGCCAATCTTTGCTTTGTAAACGGTTAGGATCAATATAATACAGCTTCTCTAAGAGACTCGTGTGAAATGTAAACCAACTTAATGAACAAAACCCAAGATGCTTGTCCTAGATGCTAGGCTTGAGAACGGAAATTAGCAAGAACCTACATACTTAAGCAGTTGACAACATGACGACATTCCCAAATGTCTTAGAGCCGCTAAGATTCCTTTAAACACTTAACCTGCAAGCATCATCCTTTCCCTCCTCATCTCCCAAGAAAAAGGCCCATGCTTCAACATCAAGAAAGAATGTCCAAAGGTGCCCCACCCTGCGAGCATGCAGGCCTAAGCCTTTCTCAAACGATGCTCAGAAACGGGCAGCCCTCCAAGGAAACTGGCAGAGGACCTGTGGGTGGAAAAGCCCAGTACAGTTTCTCAAACCTGATTTATCTACAAGTTCCTAGTGATTTCTAAGATGGACTTGCTCTGACTGGTTTAAACAGAAAGTAATTGAGACCAGTGAGGTAGCTCAGCGGATAAAAAGTCTTTGCCTCCAAGCCTGAATCTGGTCCCTAGAAGCCACCTGGTAGGAGAGAGCTGAGTCCTGCTAACTGTCTGACCTCCAAATACATGCTGTACATCCACATGCATAAACAAACAAACAAACAAACAAACGTAAAAATGTTATACAGAAAGGATTGTTTGCCGGGCCACGACTGAGTTCACAAATGTGACCCAATCACTCCAAAGCAGTGCTCGACTGGAAACCCCAGTGGCCATATGGGCTACAGCTCATACTCTCCCCCCCCCACCACCCCCGTCGACACTAGACCTCTTAGCACTTGGACATTTTAGAGAAGGATGCGTTGACCCCCATCTGTGCTGTAATGGCCGATTCCTTTAAGCTTGCTTCTCCCGTTCCCAGCATTTGTCTGACCCGAATGCATCTGGTGGGTTGTTCCACCGTGGCAGGCTTGCACTCCCCCTTGGAGGCAGGAAAGTAAGCCTATCTTTCCAAAAGGATTGAACTCCTCTACAGGAAAACGCCTCCAAACACCTGAGTACCCATCAAGAATGGCACAGTCTCTCCATACCCAACAGCTAACACCACAGATGCTCAGAGAATGTTCACATGAGCTAAGACTTCAGTTATGAGTCTGGTTCCTCCTGTCCACAGCCACTCTAAGCTATGAGTTAGTTACCCACTGATTTGAGTGGTGTGAGCAGGGCCAAAAGGGGACCTCCCCAAGGTTATCATGCTCAAGTGCTCAGGGCTCCTCACTTGTCCCGCTTCACTGCAGAGTGGTGGGGAAGAGAGATGCCATGCTTGTCACTCCGGCAGACCTTATCAGGGCCAAGGCAATCATGCAGTAGTGAGTCAATCCACAGGGGCAGCCCGGGTATTTCTGAACCCATATCAACATTCACACCTCGGGTCCAGCCAGCTCTCACTCTCCCAAGCTGTCACTAGCCATTTTCCATGCGGGACTCCTAACCTCTGACTTATCTGTATGCTGAGAGAAGTCGTCAGAAATCTGCCGTGTACATATACTGTCTGCTCCACTGCATGCTCTCCCCTGCCAGACCTCAGCAGGAACTGTCTTCTGTTTACATTCTCTTCTTTATAAAGCAATAGTCTCTATTATAGGAGTCAAGTCACGCATACATTAGGTATTTGGAGGGAGGTAATTTTCTTTATTTATATTTCAAATGTTTTCCCCTTTCTAGGTCTCCCCTTTGGAACCTCCACTATCCCATCCCCCTCCCCCTGCCTCTATGAGAGCGCTCCCCCACCCACCCACTCACTCCCATCCTTCCACCCTGTCATTCCCCTACAATGGGGCATCGAACACCCTCAGGCCCAAGGGCCTTTCCTCCCACTGATGTCCAACAAGGCCATCCTCTGCCATATATGTGGCTAGCACCATGGGTCCCTCCATGTGTATTCTCTGGTTGGTGGACCAGTCCCTGGGAGCTGGGGGGGGGGGGGTCTGGCCTGTTGACACTGTTGCTCCCACCATGGGGCTGCAAACCCCCTCAGCTCCTTTGGTCTCTTCTCCAACTCCTCCATTGGGCACCCCTTCACTCAGTCCAGTGTTGGCTGCGAGCTGACTACTAAGTGCTGCACTGCAACAAGGCCTGGAAATTTAGGGTATGGGGGGCAGTAGCCCCGCCTCCCAGGGTTGACACTAGATGAATGAAGATGCTTATAAAACCTAATGAGAAGCTGCTGTTGGACACTGGGGTTCTAATAACTTACATTGAAGCAGAAAGACTGTTGGGAATGGTGGCACACACCAGCCATCCCAGGACGTGGAAGGAAGTCAGGACCAGAAGAACTTAAGTCCAAGACAAGCAGGGGTTATAGAGTGGGAACTAGACAAGCGTATATGACAAGACCCTGTCAACACAAGAATGTGAACATACACACTCACACTGCAGAATACCTCTCACTATGTTTCCATTTTTCACCGTATATCATCCACTCCTGGGCTGTTGGTCAAGGTCAGCCCTTGAAAGATAGCAAGGCTGCACTTAACGTTTGATGCCAAGTGCAAAGAACATGTTCCAAGGATGGATGCTGTGGCCCTCAAGTACACACCGTCTCGGGCTGAAACAAGAGCCACCTTGTGTTTCGGCATACCCTCACCTCACAGGAGACACTGACCAAGAGCTGGCTGTTGGCTGAGTCCTTTTATCTCCTCTGGAGCCTGTCCCTGGAAGGAAAGTAGTGAACTCTCACCCACTTCGCTGTGCTCTTTTGACTTGGTCCAGCCAGCCAGTTTGCTTAGGGCCCGATTTTGCCTCCTACCAGAGGTGGACATAAAGCCAGTGAGCGTAAGGGTTTCTTCTGAAAGACACTCCTGCCCAATTGCTAAAGCCTAGCAGTATTGATAAGAGCGCAGACTCACTCTCTACTTCTGCAACCATGAAGAATCTGCTTGCTTAAATTACCCTCAAGAGCACGAGGGGATCACCTTGCAAAACCACCTGACAGACCAGGAAATGCCTACGCTTTAAACACAAGGACACAAAGCACAGCCCTATCTCTCATCTCTTTTGTTTTGTTGTTGGTTGATGGGTTGTAGAGACAGGATCCTCCTATATAACCTTAGCCAGCTTGGTACTCACTCAAGACTCAAGACCAGGCAATCCTCCTGCCTCAGCTCCCTATGTGCTCAAGTGCTAGGATTACAGGTTCACACCACCAAACTCATTTTCTGTCCCATTTCCATTACACTCTGACACTTATTCTGCGCCACATCCAATAGGAAATATTAACTATTGTGCAAAACTGTATCCAATGAAACACCACGGATCACGCAGAGGTGCAAGGTGTAGATAATGCCAAAGTAAACGGATGCTTTAGAGTAGAAGATGTGTGTCAGGAACTAATGGGGTTCAAAATTCATCCCCTGCCTTTGTCTTACGGTAGCATCCTTGAGGAAGATGACAATGCTTTCTAGCATGGCTTGGTTTTCACCAGCTATTGAGACACATGGAGCACAGAGACTGAAGATAAGAGGACAAGTTTAGAGTCAGCCTGGTCTACATCGTAAGTTATAGCCAGCCAGAGATGCATGTGTGGGGTTTGTCCAAAAAGGGCAAAAAGAATGAAAGAAGGGCAAAAGAATGAAAGACAGAAACAAACCAACCAAGGGTCTCCTTGAGGGTTTTCAGAGATGACCTTTGAGTGAGAAACTACCTAGAGGCCAAGGCAGCACAGCTGGACCCTCGGTTGACTTCCTATCCTAACAGTCCTGAGATGCTGAGTCCTGGTACAGGGCTGTGCAGACTGGAGAATCCATGAACACTGGGTCCTGGCATCTGATGAAGGCCCTGTGTTGTATCGTGATGTGGCACCAAGCTGCCCTGTGCCAGACTGGGTCTCCCCTCTGCTCAGCACACTAGGGATATTATGCAGGTCTCACATAATTTCATCTAATCACAGTCACTCCCTAGAAGTCCCACCTCTAAATGCCATTAACGTGTGAACTCGGACATTAAATTTTTAACACACGAAACCTTCTTTTTTTTTTAATATATATTTTTATTACGTATTTTCCTCAATTACATTTCCAATGCTATCCCAAAAGTCCCCCATGCCCTCCCCCCCACTCCCCTACCCACCCATTCCCACTTTTTGGCCCTGGCGTTCCCCTGTACTGGGGCCACACGAAACCTTCTGGGGAACGTTTTTAACCATAGCCCTTACTACTGGGCAAGAGGGTTAGGCAAAACAGTCCAATACCAGGGCTGGGAAGGTGCCTCAGTGGGTAAAGAGGACTTTCACCAAACCTCATGACCTGAGTTCAATCCCCAGGACCCACAGGCCGGAAGAACAACAGCAATTTCTTCACACTGTCCTCTGATGTCCACATGTGCGCCACAGCACACAATAAATAGATAAAAATATCTACATTGTTTTGAAAGGTCTAATGTCAATTGATTTCCCTTGACCAGCTCCAAGTCATCCTCACTCATCTGTCCCTGCCCCCCCCCCCGCCCCCATCGCTGGCAGAAGAACCCATCTAACTTAGCTGGATGAGTCTAACAGCTCTTCTCAGAGAGAGGCTCTACCACACATGTTAGAGACTTCTGAGCCCTTTAATCTCACTATAATGTCTGAAATTAAATGCCATTTCCTATACCCTAAAGGAATGGGATCTCAAGATTTTTTTTGTTTGTTTGTTTTCCAAGACAGGGTTTCTCTGTGTAGCCCTGGCTGTCCTGCAACTCACTCTGTAGACCAGGCTGGCCTAGAACTCAGAAATCCGCCCTCCTCTGCCTCCCGAGTGCTGGGATTAAAGGCTTGTGTCACCACTGCCCAGCGCTATTTCAAGATCTTATTCCTTGCTAAAGGGCAAGTCCTTTGAGAGAGAGGGAGAGGGAGAGGGGAAGGGAGAGGGAGAGAGGGAGAGAGGGAGAAGGAGAGGGAGACAGAGAGAGAGAGAGCACTCTCACTTAAAAAAAATGCATGTGGGCCTTGGGTACCATGTGTCAGTGAGTCATCTCCACCTCTCCACATGATGTGACTGCTGTGTTTTTGACAGTGCTCAGGGCAAACACCAGGGAGAGGAAACACATTTAGAGCAGGAACTCTCTGCCTTTGGCTATAGTCACAGAACCACTGCGTTTTAGCAGGGGTAGGAACTGAGATCAGCACAGCCCTGTCCCTCCATTTTACCACAGCCACAGGAGAGAAAGAAATGATGGATCTCACAGGACCCCAAATCCGAAGAGATTTCCAGAGCCATGGTGCAACCCTGAGTGGTGGAGAACGCTAGGAAACTTAATCCTGCCACACATACCCAACTCCACTAAAGTGGAAAGCAGATGGCGCCTGGCTCCCACTGTGAGGACCCAGATGCCAACCTCACAGACAGATGAAGAGATGGGACTTGGACCACAGGAGTCTGTGATGTGAGGGATCTGGGCAGCTGCAGGATTAGTGCTTGATTCTGCTCCTGTGGTGTCTGGGGCTTGGCATAAAGGCAGCTTCGGATCAGTGGCTCTTCTCAAATCAAATGACAGTAACGACAGAGACCAAGAGCAGAGATCAGAGGAGCCCAATGTGCACGGCACAACAGTGCTGTTAAACGTTACATCTCTGTGAGCTGCATCCTGGCTGAAGCTCTGCGAGGCTGCTGCTCCCACTGTCCTCATTTTAAAGGCAGTACTGCAAAATCCAGAGGATCTCCAGGGCCTTAACTAATACAGCCCTTCCTCCTGGCATAGCACAGACCTGCTGAGCCTCTGAGCCCCGACAGGGATCACAGACCCAGTCTGTGGACGGAGAGGAAAGACAAGCACGTTGCTTGTTAAAGTAACACTGAGGAGCTCCGGAAAGAACCTGATGTGGTCTCACTCTACTTTCTAAGATTTTTCAGAGGTGACTCGAGTCACCTTTTCAGATATAAGGTCACACACCCTTAAAAGGAGCCCCACCTGCAAAAGCCTTAGCAACCCTGTTTACCCACAAAGAACAGGGTTTCATTTTTTAAATGGCCTATCGACATCCACAGTTAGAGCCCAGAGAAAGGAACAAGGCTTGGCTTTGTGGACCATTAAAATGAGACTAGAGGAAATAAGTTATTTTATCTCTGGACTCACGTGCTATACCGCAAGCCAACTGGGAGAGTCCCTGGAATTTGGTGACTAATCAGATGCTGGCCTGGGAAACACACCCCTGAATGTCATCAGACTTCAAGCATTTGCCCCAGGAATCCAGAAATAAGCTGTCATCAAAGGGACGTGTGCCCTCTGGAAACAACATCCAGGGCACATTTCGTAATCTGCAGCTGGGACTCAGAGAGCCAGGAGACAAGGAAAGGTCAAGACCGGGCCTGGCCCTTACTGCCTGCTCGTCTTGTCTGGAGCCCCTGTGTTCCTTCTGGAGCAGGAGCTCACGAGCGGTTGGCAGGTGTAACCATCGAGTCCCGCACTTGCCTCAAATGTGTTTGGAGTATCTGTCAGACCTTCACAATCATTTTATTCAGCAGCTAGTTAATGTCAGGTAATTACAGGTCCTCGGCTCTCTACTTATCAAATATGACTGAAGTGAGTGGCATGTTTTTAAAATAACCTTTATTTTTAAAAGCAGCGTAGCCTTGCATAAGGAAAGTGGGGATGGCATTTGGGATGAACAGAGATGTGCTCATCTTGAAGACAGCACATGGCCAAACACTTTTCCATGTAAAGTTTGTGTGTTTATATTCCTCTGTTTTCTGGGTTAAGAAAAGAATGTGTCTGACATTATATATACATACACACACACACACACATATACATATATACACACATATATATAATCAGTTCTTCTAAAAAATGTTTATTTATGTCTGTAATAGGTGTGGGGGGGCACCACATATACAGACATCAGAGATTAACTTTGAGGAGTCTCCTCTCCTTCTACCCTGAGGATTCCAGGGTTCAAATTCAGGTCCTCACACTTGGTGGCCCTTATATTTGGTGGCATGTGTCCTTTCCTGCTGAGCCACTTTGCTGGCAAAATCAGTTCTTCAGAATCCTTGTTCTAAGCTTGTTATTTTGTGTTTTGTTTACAATGCAAAGGATCAAACCCAGAAGCAAGCAAGGGCCAGATTTCTGGGCCAGCACTCCCACGCTTTTGCAACTGTTTCAATTTGGCTCTAGGGACTCCAAAGGGAATTTCTCAAATCAAGCACCTACCAACTACAAAATACCAACATAACAAGCCTGTCTGTGGGGTTTTCTTTCTGATGATGACCTTGGAGCAGTTGCTGTAAACTCGTGCGGCTTCTCAAGTACCAACCGAGCTCATGAGTTTGGCCTTGTCAACACATGCGTTGGTGATGCTTGGAAAGGTACAGACAGAGGCGGACCATACCTGCAGTGGCAGAGCTGCAGAGGCTTTCTGCCATCTCGGAAGGAAACCGTGCACAAACACTACTGTCACCCAGGAGTGATGTCACAGATCCCATCCTAGCACAAATTCGGGGAAGAAAGTCCCTGAAAGGCTGAACTTCTCACGCCCTTTGATTCTGTCCCTTCCCAAACTTCATTCACAGCCCAGTGAATCATTTACTAGGATAACCTAGTCTGGTAAAGCTACAGACCCGTTAATGAGAAACTGGAGCTAGCACTGGATCTAACTGGTGGTTGTAAGCAGAAGAGAACGGAGTTATAAGAAAGACAGCATCCAGTCCATGCTAATGTGGCTCTGAGCGTTCTCAGCTCAGCTGCCGTGGAAAGAGGGGCAGGAAATCTCACACCCCCTCACACCAACTGCAGGCTACCCAATGTTGAGAGCGTAGTGAGACACAAGACAGAAGTTAGAGCACACTGGGAAGACGTGCCTAATAGCTCTGTAGCCTGTCCCATGGGTCTGTGTGGACCAAAGATACTGGAGAGTCAAGTAGCTGTTGGGGGGTGTACTGGCTAGTTTTGTGTCAACTTGACACAGCTGGAGTTATCACAGAAAAAGGAGTTTCAGTTGAGGAAATGCCTCCATGAGATCCAGCTGTAAGGCATTTTCTCAATTAGTGATCAAGCGGGAGGGCCCCTTGTGGGTGGTGCCATCTCTGAGCTGGTAGTCTTGGTTCTATAAGAGAGCAAGCTGAGCAAGCCAGGGGAAGCAAGCCAGTAAAGACATCCCTCCATGGCTTCTGCATCAGCTACTAATTTCTGACCTGCTTGAGTTCCAGTCCTGCATCCTGTGGTGATCAACAGCAGTATGGAAATGTAAGCCGAATAAACCCTTTCCTCCCCAACTGCTTCTTGGTCATGATGTTTGTGCAGGGATAGAAACCCTGACTAAGACGGGGGTTAGTCAGAGGAACTGACAAGGCCAAAGCACAGAGCTGGGCAACTGTGCAGTACATAATGTTGATTATGTGCCCACTATACCGGGAGCCCCAGGGTGAGTACCGTCTGAACTGTCTAAAGCTGCCACAACGAAGAAAGCATAACTCACAATCACACCAATGTCACCTTCTGAGCTTTTGTGTCCCCACTGCTCCAAACTATGATCGTCTGCAAGCCCTTCCTAAAATAAGCCGCCTCAATCTCACACTTGACTCCTCCCTTAGAACCACAGATTAGATGGATGAATAATGATTGATTGATTGATAGATGGAAACTTATAAATAGATAATACAGAGATAAATATACACATATATTCACGAATAAAACTAAAACTTAATCTTTATGCTTTTGTTAAGTTATTTTGTTGGTGGTGGCGGCAGCAGTAGTAGTACTATAATAAAATAACCAAAAGGTTCCCTTAACTCACAGTTTTGGAGGTTAGAAGTTTAAAGTTGGGGGAGCCCCATTGGTCTAACTTTCTAAGTGCCTAACCATAAATGTATCAAGGGCAATGAGATAGCATTGACAGACAGAATGCCAGACTCCAAGAAACGAACCAACCTCGATCTTCCTGTCATAACCCTCTTGAGAGAGGTAAGGAAGGGATCTCATGGAAACTACCTGAAAGCCTCAAGGCAGCTCCTCCCACACTGGTCTCCGGCTAGACCCACCTCAGGACCAGCCTCCAACATCCAAGGCTCTCAGAGACAAATCGCATCTCTAACAGAACAATGCCTGTGTCTGGGCCAGTAGCTGAAGAAGTTACCATATGTCTGAGAAAAACGTAGGCAGGAAATATAATTATTTTGTCTACTCCCTGTGTTCAGTAGCCAGGATGCTGAGAGCTGAAGGCTCAGGGCTGAAGATAGAAAGGTGTAGACTTCACCGAGGTAGGATTTACAGATAACAAACCACTCACTTAAACCGTGAAAGTTTGATATATTTCCACCTATTAAATCACCACCATAAGCAAGATAACTGGCTCTTCCCACGATAGAAATTGACAGAACCTTTAGGACATGCGACCTGGCTGAGGGAACTTAGGTCATGGGTGCTGTGCCCCTCAAGAGGGCACTGGAGCACTAGCCTCCCTTCCCTCCTCTCCTCCTGACTGGATGCCACGCGTAGCCTCTTCTGCCACAGCTTCTGGTGCTAGACACAGAGCTGTCGTGGATCTAAAGCAACAGGGCGAAGCAACCATGGACTGACATTCCTAAAAATGAGCCAAATACATTCTCCCTCCTTAGAAGTTGTTTATGTAAATTATTTTGTCACAGTGACAGGAAGCTAACACAGGGAACAAAGGCTCAAGAAAGCTCAGCATTGGACTCAGGAGGAGATACGTCAACGTTTGTACTTTGATGGCTGCTACTGTCGATTTGACAGGACCTAGAATCATGCGAGAGATAAACCTCTGGGCATGCCTATGAGGGATGGTCTAGACTTGTCTAGGTGAGGTGGGAAGACTTATCTGAAATGTGAATGGTATCAATGCATCTGCTGGGGCCATGGCTTGATTTCCCAGCTTCATAGGAAGTCTGCTCAATTTGTTTTACCGGTAAGGAAACAGAAGCCCAGGTAGTTGAGCTGATCTGTTCACAAGCGTACTTACATTGGCACCACCACATCTACTGATACTTGCCATAATTTTACATGCAAGGGGAAAACTGTGCCAAGATGAAAATTAGTTGATAAATGCTCATGCCCATCTATAAGAAGACCATGTACACACCCAGAACACATAGTACACGCATAAGACAACACATACGTGGAAACTACATTGTTATGCCAATGATTAACTTGATCTTGCAGAAAATACAGTCTCACTTTTGTAACTATACAACCTTTAAACCTATTAAATAAAGCTTTTAACCCCAAGCAAACACCTTTGGTCATAAAAATAAAACAAAATAAAAGCTTATCTCATCTCTCCAGCATCTGGAAGGGACCCAGGGTGAGAGTTATTTCTGAGACTCCAACATGGGCTCTGACCACATCTAACTCCCAAACACAGATGATACCCCTATCATTGCCTCTTCATATGGGCATGTAATGAAAACATATGAACTTCTGCTTTAAAGAGAATACACTACTTAAAGCCATAGGCATGGAGGAGAAGACAGCTAAGAGCTGCAAGTCACTTAATGGAGCTCCCTGTCCCTCCCCTCTGAATGCGGCTCTGGTGCCTCAGGCCCTGTCCTCAACACAGTGCAGACAAGTGCTCACATTAACACGGAACAGCCAGCCACTGCCACCATCATTATCTGTGACCCTCCCTTCTCTGGTGGCATCTCACTTCACTCTGAACTTCATGTCCTTCTCCCTGTCCCTCCTAATGTCCTGGTTGCATTGTGCTTCCTTGCACTTAATGCTGTTGGCTTCCAGTACATGCTCTGAGTCCAAGTGACAGTTTCATTCCATTTGCATGACAGAGGGAAGCAACAAGTGCTGTTAATTTCTGCAATCACAGAAACCTCCTCAGAGACAGATCAGTGAGCTCCTTGGGCCCCTCCCTCTACCTTGCTGTGGCATTCCAGTCAGGCAGGGAAGACACTCAGCACAACGAGCACAGGGCCTTTGATGGTGGTGAACTTGAAGTCCTTCTGCCTCCACTGAGGCCTCTGAACAAGTCTAGAGTCAACCCAGTCACAGGCAATGGCAGAAACACAATTTAAACCCTGAGAGGAAACTACGGTTTTTGTGCATATCCGCCTGTGCACAGAGCTTGAAAGTTGTTATTCTTGAGATAAGCACTCAACTTCTGAAAAGCGTTCAGTTGCTATAATCAGTATGTTGCACAAAAGATCCCCTCTGACTTGAAGAGGAGGCCGTCATTGTGACGGGAAGTGGAAAAAGAGGAAGAAAATAAAAGGCAGATTTCACATAAAAAAATGAATGGCAATCTCCAAGACTGTGAGTACGTTGGCACAAAATTCATTTACTGGCCTTTGTTCAGGCCTCCCTCTGCTGTTTATCTTAATTTTTTTTATCTTTGTCTTAAAATTATCATTTCAATGAGCAAAACAGCATCGGTTTAAACCTAACTGTGCACTTGGTCTCCTGGAGTCCTTAAAGAACCAATGGAAATTCCTGACAGTGACGTAATCCTCTTTTCTGAACCAATGAACACTTCTAAGAGTGACATAATCTTCTTTTCTGAACCAGTGAAAATTTCTGACCGTGACATAATCATCTTCCCATCTAATCTGACTTAGCAGCACCGTCTCTTTCTGTAGACTAATGAGCAGGAGATTCTAGTAATCCTCCCATAGGTGACTTCTCAGAGCTCCCATGAGCCCAGCAATGTTACACAGTCCGATATTTCATGGCCTTCCTGACACTTGACTGGTTTCCCCCAAGTTCTACCTCAGAGACAATATAGGACCATCTTAACTGCCTATCTTATGTGCCTCAAGTGTTCATTGGAAGAGTGAACACACCCACTACAGAGCCAGACACCTACAGGGACGGTGACCCCAAAGTCCAAGTAGGAATCTCAAAGACTAGGTCTGTCCAACACCAGTGGCCGTGAATGGCAAAGGGAGGAAGCGGAGGAGAGGATGATTTTGATCAAAACATACTATATTCACGTATGGCATTTTCAAACAATAAAAGAGAGATTGACAAATCCATATGAATAAATGGGTAAGCTCCGCACGGTCCTAGCACTTGCAAAGTCGAGGCAGAGGGATCAACAATTCAAGGTCATCCTCTGCTATAATTAGTCTGAGGATGGCCTGGGCTAGATGAGATACTGCATCAAAAACCCAGATAAATTAAGTAAATTAATAGGTACCAGCAAAGCTAAGGCAGGAGGATTACTAGAGTCCAGAAATTCACAGTCAGGATGAATAGCAGGAATACATGGTTTCTCCTGGATGCCCCGTGAGCTGCTGTCCCCTCCCCCCAAATTGAAAATGTCTTAAGAACGCTGTACTGAGAACTCCTTTTGATCAAAACCATTTAACATAATTGTGTACTATGGCATGAAGATGACCATGTTCGTGATTCTCAGGGAAGTTTATGTCCTCATGAAAGCTGCTGTTCTAAGAAATTAAACATTCGCTTGGTCCCCAGAGTATCAGCCAGAGGGAACAAATACACTTCATGATGAGCTGTCTTGAGTTGAATTCGTATGGAGTCCCATGAGACTCTGGACTTTGGATTTTAAGTTGGTGCAGGACCCATTTAAGACTTTGGAGGAATTTGGGTGGGATGGAAGTATTTTTTAGAAAATGTGAACTGGAGAAGGGACTGAATTTTCTGGTTTGAATGTGACCCCCCTCCCCACCCCAAAGCCTGTGTGTTGGAAACAATCTCCTGTCCCTCGTGAGTGGCTGAAAGCCGGCTGTGCCCTCTGCACAGGTTAACTCTGCTATGGGGGAATGTGCTGTCCCCCGGCATCTCCTTAGCTGATTTTGCCATGACCATTGCTGTCCTAAGTTACAGCGGGATGTCCTCCCCTGGTGCTGAGCAGATGCTGAGCCATGCTCTGGACTTATCAATCTCCACATGTGACAAACTTGCATGACTTTCTACATGACCTAGTATTTGGATGTGGGGCAAGTAGAACGGTGCCACCAAACAGAAGAACTGGTGAGGTCAAGCCGATGCAAAAAAACAAAAACAAAAACAACCAAAACAAAAACGGTAAATCTCAGAATTGAGAATGGTAGGTGCTTAAATTAGCTCCCAACCAGGTTCCTGTCCTGGATCACATGGCCACAACACCCCACTAAGAGGACCATGACAATTGGTCACGTAGCATAGAAACACAGGGTTCTCCCATGCCAATGAATTAACTACAGAGGCCCTGAGTGTTCTAACCAATGAGCTTCCCTCCCTGGGCATCCCTTCCTGGAAAAGGTATTTAATGTCTAGTTCACCGTGAGTAAATTGTATGCATCGCCATCTGTTTTGAATAAAGTTTGGACGAGCAAGGACTGTTTCCTTCCACCATAGAGGAAAGCCTCATAAAGAGCCACACCTAACTAAGTCCCTCAAAAAGGCCCCTCCATGGTCATGGCCCTCACTCTCAGTCACAGCTAAGCATGATTCCCCGTGCCCCGGGCTCAAGACGGGGCCCCCCAGCCCCATCCCTCAGCATCATCTGGGTACACAGGAGGATGGGAGCCCTCAGCTCTCAACTCTTCACAGTTCCCAGCCGCTTCTGGGTGCCCAGAGTTTGAGAACCACAGACTCTGTCCCAGCCTAGGCTGGGACCCCTAGCTTAGGTTGCTTTTCACCTCTCATGAGTGGTGTGTCCCTGTCCCACAAGCCCAGCGCCCCAGCAGCAAGGAAAGAACATAGCCTAGTTAGTGCCCCTGCACTTTGCTCCCCATCAAGCAGCGACTTGGTGGCGTCTGACACCCCAGCAGCGAAATGCAGACCCCCATTTGAGTTCAGTTTGTTTGTTTGTTTGTTTATAAATCAGGCAGTGCTTTGACTTTCCATATCTCAGCCTGGCCTCAGACACACAGCTTCTCCACACAGCCTCCCAAGTTGTGGAATTATAGGTTTGCGTCAGTACGACTGGCTAGTTTGGATCATAAGTGAGTCCCAAGAGACCCAGGTATTAGTTCGTTGCCAACCTATGGCATTCTGAGAAGTCTAGAACCCTTTGGAGAAAGGGAAGAGTTGAAAGAGGCTAGGCCACTGGGGCTATGATCTTGAAGAGAATACTTGGGCTCTGACCCCGACCTCAGCTCTTCCAGTTGCTTCCATGTAGGTGAGCATCTTTCTTCAGCACTCATGCCAGCCATGAGGAACTCTACTGCCACAGGGGAAAACAGCAAGGCTAAGTGACCATGGACCCAAACTGCTCTTCCCTTCTTACAGACTGATGCTGTCAGGTACTCAGTCACAATGAGGGGAGTCTGAGGAGCATACCTGCCCCAAGTGTCCTGTCACGGTGATAGGATAGGCGGACCCGTGGTTCTGCTGTGCTCAGGCTCCTCCCTCAACACAAGGAGTCACTGTGGCCCCAGGCTTGTGAGGAGTGAAGTGGTCAGGATTAGTGATGCCTCTGACCTTGACTGACAGGACCCTGGCTTCCTACCCAGCATCTACCACAACCTTATAGAGTTGTTAGAGGCCACAAAGTGGGCTGCCGAGGGTAACAAAACGTAACTGAATGAAGGCAGCAGGAAACTGAAGTGGTTTAATCCTCCAGGGTCCACAGTAAAATATCTACCATACCTCCTATAAAAAAGATTCCCCAAATCCTCATGTCCCTGGATTCACCAGTAATAAGCAAGGGAAGGGGTCTAAGAGGATGTGAGGAAGATTGAGCCCTGGCATCTGAGGAGGCTGTGCAGTAGCAGCGCCACGTAACCAGAAGGCGTCAGACATAATCGCTCCTCCTGGACTCACTGAGAACTCATGACCTCTGTGCTTTTGCTTCAACGTGATCCTTTCCTAGGCTCCGATTACACGGGAAGTTACCTGACTCTCTAATTCTGCATTCTGAGTAGTTCTATCAAGCCCTTCTATCCCTCCCCTCCCCTCCTCGCTATATCTGAAAGGACAGAGGTAAGAAACAGAGGAAGGACAGCCCTGGGGCTGACCACCTACAATCCCTAAATTTACATGCAACTCACTAACTCCCAAAAGTGAGTTTCTATAGCTAAGTGGGCTCTGGTGAGCTGATGAGATGAAGCCCCATTGTGGAACTGTTGTCTTACAAGGGGATGACGGGCCCGAGTGCTCTCTGACTGCCACGTGAGGATACAACGAGAAGATGATGCTCTCAGACCCAGAAGAGGAATCACAGCGAGAACCCAGAATCTCAGACTGCCAGCCTCCAGCAACGTGAGAAGTAAATGCTCGCCACCCAGTCCATAGCATTCTTTAAGAGCTGTTCAAACCGGGAAACAGAGTATCTGGGCCAACAGGTCATGCTAGTCAGAGGTGGGGAAGACCAACAGAGTTGACGATGTGGCACCAGCGCTGGACATCTGTCACGGAGCATCACCCACTTCTCGCTGGCCTCTCTGATTCCTGAAATCACTTGCTTACCAGAGAATAGCTTTTCTCCTATTCCCCAAATCCATTGGCAGCAATCAGGGGGCAAGGCCTCCTCTAGAATTTATGACTGCCTCTCTGCTGATGGTCACATATGACCCCCACATTCTGATCAATTCTTATGCAGCTTATCCATGGCCAGCCACGTCTTCTTTCACTTTCAGAAAGCTCTCCTGCCTTGACAGAGGGACCAAAGACAAACATATTATATTCAGTTTCTAGAGCCCATGGTTCCTAAACAGACAACACAAATTCTTGACTCCAGCACCAGTACAGCCTTCCACTTGGGGAATAAAAAAGGTATGATTTTATCACCTGCAAATAGCTCATATGTAAATTCTGTGGCTCAGATGTGAAATGTTCCCCATAAAATGATCCCATGTGGAAGGCTTGGTCCCGTCTGGTGGTGCTATTGAGAGAGAGCTGTGAAGGCACCAACCGTATCTGTACATCACTGCATGAATAAGGACATAGACAAGCAGGTAACTAGCAGGTCCTTGGGGGAATATGTCAGAGAAAGGCATCTGAGATGAGCCTTCCCCACTGAGGATGTCCCAGCTCGCCAGGCAAGGGAGCAGACACAGCAAAGTCAAGCATCCATGCTCTAAACCCTCCGCATTGTAAGCCAAAAGGAATCCTCCTCCACTTTGCTCCACTGTGTTATTACAACAAGGAAAACGCCAATCTGTTCTCTCTCCGCTTGTAAGGAAGGACCCGAGGCTATCTTCTTTTTATTCCAAATCCATCTCAGATGAAACATTCCATTTAAAAACATACGTGTTGATTCCACCTAAAACTTTCTTGAGGGCTGGAGTGATGGCTTAGAGGCTAACGGCTGGGGGCACCTTCTGTCCTTCCAAAGGGCAAGGGTTCAGTTCGCAGCACCACACCGCAGCTCGCAACCATCTCTAATTCCAGTTCCCGGGGGGTCTGATGGCAGCTCTGGCTCCCTGGGGGCACTGCATGCATGTGCTGCACATACACACGCCCTGGTAAACGCTTATACACATAAAATCAAAAATACATTTTAAAAATTTAAAACTCCTCCCAATTACTTAGTACTTGTTATATACTGAACACAGTGAATTCATTAAAAGCCCCTTAAGCGTGATTATCTTAGCCAGAGTGGAGAAAATATTTACATGTGCAGTGTATTGAAATCAAACGTCCATATCTGAGCTGAGGTCATTTGGCTTGGTTCATTTTAGGAAACCACGGTTTTCTTTCCGTAACAGATGGCCTGACAGTCATGACTGAAAATTTCCTTGCTCATTATAATAAAAACAGTCGTTGACTTAAAAAAGTAAGAAAACTGCCAAGAGAGGGAGTATTTTAAAGCATGTGTGTGTGCGCGTGTGGAATTCAAAATACTATTCGAAATCTAAAGCCGTGGTCCAAAGGGACAGGAAAGCACAGCTCAGGTTCTGCCTGGGCTTCACGTGACACGAGATGGCTCTGAGTGTCTTGGTTTAAAAATACTCTCCAAGAGCCCAGGCCAAATGGCTGCAGGGTTACAAGTTCTCTCCCGGCTGTCCAGGTACTAAAAGCAGGCACAAGTAAGAATAACCTAACTTCAAAAATAACTAATGAGCAGCACGTGAGGTATGATGATGCCACACTCCCCAGTCAGGGGACCCCCACGGCTACTCATCCTTTAGTCAGACCTTGAGCAACCCCAACCCTACTAACGATACCCCTACTCCCCTTTGCGAGGCTCAATTTTCCACAAAAGAGCTGTAAACTGCGAACTAAGTCAATGAGAAAGCCATCCCTCACAGCCACAAACACTCTGTCCCCGGTGGCAGGGTTGAGGCCCTCAGTGAGTCCTACATAGTCAATATAACACACTATATACACACACATTAGATAGATAGATAGATAGATAGATAGATAGATAGATAGATAGATAGATAGATAGATAGATAGAGATATACACAATATACATAACACTATATATACACACTAAATATATGTATATATATACAACATATTACACCCATTCACCTGTCCTTTATTCACATCACCATAGCTGTTTTGAGGTCAAAATCAAACTAGTGAAAATCAAACTGCTCCCTGGCCAAAGAAAATGGACATAACCGGAAGACCATCAGATTAATGATGGCAGAAAATATGGTCTATTCAGGCAGCGGACTGCTACTCTTCTGTGAAGAGGAGTCGAGTGTGGTAACGGTTATATTATAGGTGAATCTTGAACTGATTACGCTAAGCAAAAGAAGCCTGATGCAGTCCATGAAGGACACATGGCTGTTTATACGAATAACCACAGGCAAATGCATAAAGAACAAGGAGACTGTGGTTGTCTAGAGCTAGAGGAGCCGGGGGCAGGGAGGGGGGTGAACAATGACCTGAGGGTCCCTCTGAAGGTAATGAGAACATTCTGGAACCAGACAGCAACCCTGGGTTTTCTCCAGGTCACCGGTTAGTCTCTGCCCATTTACTCCTCAGGTCACTGGTGAGTCTCTGCCCATTCACTCCCAAGGTCACTGTCGAGTCTCTGCCCATTCACTCCCAAGGTCACTGGTTAGTCTCTGTCCATTCACTCTACAGGTCACTGGTGAGTCTCCGCCCATTCACTCCCAAGGTCACTGGCGAGTCTCCGCCCATTCACTCCCAAGGTCACTGGTGTGTCTCCGCCCATTCACTCTCCAGGTCACTGGTGAGTCTCCGCCCATTCACTCCCAAGGTCACTGGTAAATCTCTGCCCATTCACTCCTCAGGTCACTGGTTAGTCTCCACCCATTCACTCGCTATCATCCTTTCCCAGGATGCAGCTCATACCACCTGACCTGTTTCCTCAGCCTTCCTCTCATCTTTAAGCCCCTCGATTTGTTTTCAGTCCTAACAGCCTCCTCCCCAACCTGACACATAAAGGAAACCCACAGAGACCTCATCACGCACGCAAGTCTCTGAAGGCTTTCCACACCTTAGTGCTTCCCTCCTGTCTCTCAGGACACAGATGCTGCTGCCTCCAAGCCTTGCCCCATGCCGGCTTCCGGTATAGCATCGTCATTTGACTCGGGACCCTCCTCACCACACCGGTTCCTCTTTTGATCTTCCTTTTACCTTTGTCCCAGGGGCAACATTTTCCTAGACACATTGGCTGTCCTTCTGTCTTTCTGTCCCACCAACCCTGACACCCCTGCTTCAGGATACTGCTCTTGGACAAATTGAATCAAACTATGTCAGGACTCAACTACGTCACCAACCAGGTAAAACCTATTGCTTTCGTAGATAGACCTGACCAATTTGCCCTTGACAATTTCCAGTAAAGACTGGTTCTTTCACATCATAACGAATATGTACTGGCTGGTTTTGTGTGTCAACTTGACACAAGCTGGAGTTATCACAGAAAGGAACCTCCCTAGAGGAAATGCCTCCATGAGATCCAGGTGTAAGGCATTTTCTCAATTAGTGATCCAGGGTGGGAGGGCCCAAGGTGGTGCCATCTCTGGGCTGGTAGTCTTGGGTTCTATAAGAGAGCAGGCTGAGCAAGCCAGGGGAAGCAAGCCAGTAATGAACATCCCTCCATGGCCTCTGCATCAGCTCCTGCTTCCTGACCTGCTTGAGTTCCAGTCCTGACTTCCTTTGGTGATGAACAGCAATGTGGAAGTGTAAGCTGAATAAACCCTTTCCTCCCCAACTGCTTCTTGGTCATGATGATTGTGCAGGAATAGAACCCCTGACTAAGACAGAATTTTCCACTATTTTCCTATGGTTGCTGCAACAAACTGCCACAGGCTTGTGGCTTGAAGCCCCTCCCAAACATAGTCTTGGAGTTGTGGCCTGTCTATTAGCCGTCTCCCTTCCAGAGGCGGTGACCCAAACCATCAGCTCCTTGGACCAGCTCTCCTGGACCCTCCTGGACGCCTGCTCTTCCTCCACCTCCTGTCCAACCCAATCTTGTCTTGCTCTGGAAAGAGCCCTGTGGTGACCCCGGGTCCATGTGCACAATCCAGAAAATATCTACACCCTACATCTGCAAAGTGCCTATTGGCATTTAAGGTGACAGGCACAGGAGGGATTGGAATGTGGACATGGTGGGGCAGTAGGCTTGCCAAGCCCGCACTAAGTACATCACGGTTCTGGAAGCTCCCCATAGCACTCGCATATTTTCCTAACAAACAGGGATCTTTGCCTGGAACTTGAAATGGTTATTTTATACCCCGAATCAAAGAATCACCAACGTATCCTCCTTCCACACGACTGCCTAGAAATGAAGCTACTTTCTGGGGGTTGTGATTTGACTTTATATAGGGTTCTGGAACAGGAAGGATAAGAAAATATCTGTTAGCATTCTGTCTAAACTCCACCCCATAGTTACCTGGCAACAGCCATGTAGGTCTGACCCATTATAAAAGGGGCTGCTTGTCCCCTCTCCTCCCTCTCTTGTTCTCTTGTTTCTATCCTTCCCCATTCCCTTCCCTTCCCCCTCTCTCGAAATGCTCATGGCCATGGCTGGCCTCTACTTCACTTCTCTTCTCTTCTCTTCTCTTCTCTTCTCTTCTCTTCTTCTTCTCTTCTTCTTCTCTTCTTCTTCTTCTTCTTCTTCTTCTTCTTCTTCTTCTTCTTCTTCCTCTCTCTCTCTCTCTCTCTCTCTCTCTCTCTCTCTTTCTCTCTCTCTCTCTCTGCCTCTACTACCCTCTTAACTCCCCTCCCCATGCCCTGAATAAACTCCATTCTATAGTATACCATCGTGTAGCTGGTCCCTCAGGGAGAAGGGATGCCTTGGCATGAGCCCGCCAAGGCACCCCTTCTCCCCCATAGCTCACCACACCCCCATAGAACATACCACCTTTCTCTTTATCATTTTATAAACACATCAATGTCTGTGTGTTTTGATTCAGAAGCAAGTTGTAGGGAGGGGGAAAACTGTCTACAGCAACAACAGACTGTGAGAAGAAACTGTAGCAAAAAGGCCCAGAACATCAAGTGCCTCTGCTTCTTCCGCCCTCCAAGACCCTTAGCCATTTATCCCTAGTCCCTGGCGTTCATTTCTGGGTGTCCTCTTTGCCCACTCTGCCTTACTCTCCACAGGCATGTGTCTCTTCACACTTTTCTATTGTTTCTCTTGATCTATGTTATTTAATTTTTACTCTTCTCTACATTGCATACACATGCAAATATGCATCCTAAGTATAGACAGATGTAGATTTTAACTGGATCTTCTTCTTGTAGCTGGGGAAGCACAGATGTGTTTGTCTTGCCCAAAGGTTGAAGTTGTTAACCCGGCTTTGGAGTGGATGGCTTCATCTCCCTAGCAGTGGGTTCTTTCTCAGCGTCCCAGAAAGGTCCCGCCTCCTACACGCCCCCTAGTGGCCACTAGCGGAGAAGCACCATTGAGCAGACGTCTTACTAAGCCCTAAGGAAAACTTTCCAGAAGGCTTGCAATGGTGCTAAATGATCAGTCTAGGCCCAGAAACCAGTGCCCATTTAACACACCCTTCCTTCCATAGATGCTGTTAGCATTTCTCCTAGGCTCCGCCCCACAGTTACCTAGCAACAGCCAGGTATGCCTGATTCACTATAAAAGGGGCTGCTTACCCCCTCCTCACTCTCTTGCTCTCTTATCCCTCTGTCTTTTCTTCTCTCCCCATTCCCCTCCCTCTCTCTCCATGTGCTCATGGCCAGCCTCTTCTCCTCATCCTCCTCCTCCTCCTCCTCCTCCTCCTCCTCCTCCTCCTTCTTCTCTCTCTCTCTCTCTCTCTCTCTCTCTCTCTCTCTCTCTCTCTCTCTCCCCCCCCCTTTCTCTGTCTCTAATACACGCTCAACTTTCCTCCCCATGCCCTAAATAAACTCTATTCTATATATTCTACATTATACTCCTTGTGTGGCTGGTACCTCAAGAGGAAGGGATGCCTCAGCATGGGCCCCTCAGAGCCCACCCCAACCCCAGCCGCGGCACCACACCTCACTCTACCAAACATATCCCTGGCTCCTTTTTCTTTCTTATAAAACACACCAGATGCAGCTTCCTGACTTCAGCAGATGCTCACATGTGCACCAGGAGTTTCTCTTTGCCTTTCAAGCTTTTGCACTGCAAAAAGACTCAGGGAACCTACGAGCAGTGCAAATAGATGAAATCTAAAGGTTGTGCTATGTGCACGAGATAGAACTTTACACAGCATAAAAACGTTCAGTGACCCACAGCTTGATCCAGAAGCACAGCTATGGTTATTTTATTCAGAGAGTATTCTTATGTCCCAGGCTAGCCTCCAACCTGCTGTGTAGCCCAGGATAACCTTGAACTCTTGATTCAAATGCTTTTGCCGCCCTAGGTCTGGGGTTACAGGCATGTGCCACCACACTGGTTTTATGAGGTGTTAGGGGCTGAACCCAGGGATTCAGGCATGCTAGACAGACACCAACTGAGCTACATCCTCAGCCTTCATTTTATTTTTAAAGCCATGAGTTTTATCTTTAATACTTTTTGAAAAACATATTCATTGCCATTACACAAACATTCATCCATCTCCAGGGAGTTTGACTCCAGTCTGGGCTAGTACTTCCTTCAGTGTCACAGGCTCCACCACAAAGAAGAATATGGGTCTTACACATCTACACATTTATGGGACACATTAAAAGGCCCATAAATAATTTTTAAGTAAGTATACGACCCGTGGCGAGAGATAATAAGCCTGTTTATCCACGTCATTTCCTCCAGAACGACTTCACAACTAAGCTCCATTTTGTAGTTGGCTTTGATGGGTCTCAACAGCCAAGTACAACTTGAACAACATAGCAGCGTTGGCTGGAATCTTGGGAAGTCCTGTGCATGGCCTGGAGGCCCAGCCCAGCAACCCTTGTGAGGATTTGTTCTGTCTATGAATAGGCCTCTTCTTTTGTCAGGAGAGGAAGAAAGGGGCTTTGAGTCCCATTGGACAATAGATAACTACTGAATTGTGCTCAACTGTTATTTTTTTTTTAAAGGCATGAAAGCCCCATTGGAGTTCTCCTTTTGGCACAGGACAGGCTTGCGAGTCTGTGAAGCTCTGCTTCCATGCTTGCCCGGTTATCATTAGACAAAATAGGCTTACGCAGCCATCCAGCAGGCTTTGAGCTCAGTGACTTTATTCTCTGAAAAAGAAAACCATTCTTCACTTAACTCAACCAAATGTACCTTTTGCCAGAAGATACTCCTTCAAACTCATGTACACCCTCAAAGAACGTGTCGTTGCTGGGGCTGTCGCTCAGTAGTATAACACCTGCTTAGCATGCAAAAAGCCACAAGTACAATTCCTTGCAACACACACACACCAAACAAACCAAAAAAACATTTTTTAAACTGTGTGCCATTTGTCAGACGAGACAACAACGTAGAGACACTAGGTGAATTTTTGGGTTTTTTTTTTTAAAGAGGAATAATATCCTCAGAATTTAATGTCCATTTTGTGGGAACTATCTGGAAGCCCATGGAACAAAAGAACATTGAATGCCAGTGCCAAATGTTAGTGCCCACGCTCCTGCTTGCCTCCGCTGGCCAGGATGACCTGTGCTCTGCCCCAAGGTGAGTCAGGTTGGTGCACCGCCCACCCAGCACCCAGCGGCAGTTCCTTGCTATAAGCTTCTGGATGTCCCAGAAGATGTCAGAAGTCCCCCAGTGCTTTCTCACTCTCGATTTCTACAACTTCAATGCCAGTGAAATAAACCTTAAATAAATCGATATGGAACAATAAAGGAACTTCTGATGCAGAAAACCTAGCCCCTTAATTGGGTTATAATGAACAAACTACTATCTATCTATCTATCTATCTATCTATCTATCTATATGTGTGTGTATGTGTATATAGATATAGATATATGTAAATATATATATTTGAAGGGCAAAGATTTAACCAGAGCGGGGCAGGTGAGTGGGATATAAAGTGAATAAGTAAAAAAATAATTTTTTTTTAAAAAGTTATTAATTCAGTCCAGTTGATGGCAACCTCTGTATAAATCCTGCATACAGTTTGCAGAGCTCCTGCTGTCAGACAAACAGGTGAAAAAACGAGCTGTCCTCAGAGCATGCATTTGCATAAATGACTGTTCTGCAGACCTATACCGACATGATGCAGCCTCTGAGTTAAAAAGTTCCCAGTCACTATCGATGCCGTTGAAAATCAGAGCCCGGTTTTGGCATTGGGAACTGCTGCAATGCAAACCCTTGCAGAGTCTGCAAACAGTCCTTAAACGTCTGCAGTATTCCTGTACACGTGCCGTGCGTATGTGCGCCACCACCTCCACGAGAGTCGTCCGATGCTTTCCCCTAACTGAAGAAAGGCTCACAGACAGGAAGCCAGGCTCATACTGAGACCAAGCCCAAACTGAAAACAGACACTGGAAAAGGGAAGACTAACCCTTGCTGAGTAACCTGAGCATATCAGCTGTCACACCAAAGGACAGTGGGGGACAATGTCCAGCCACTGCCGAGGAGGAGGGTTAGCATTAGAATCCATGAACTTGGAATAAAGAAGACCCTACTAGTACATGGCTCCCATGAGCACAGAGCGCCCACACTAGCCCCCCCCCCCAGTGATCTGCCTGGCATTGTGTATTTAACCTATAAGTTGTTGTCTTTCTTAATTTTTTTCACTGTTAAAGCATTACCCAAGGCCAGACAGATACTAAGACCATGGAACATGCATGCCAAGTTACCACCTAGGAAACTCGGACAGAAATATTAGAAATTCCCATCGCTGGAAACTCCAGTGAACAAACACAGGCGTCCCATATGTGATGCAGGCCTTCTTGCTGGGACGAGGTACCCTACAGTAAGCGAGAGCTGCAACTCCCCACTGCAATCCCCTCTATAGTCAATCTATAGCCAATCTATAGTCAATCTATAGCCAATCCACCCACGAGGAAGAGCCCTTGTAACCTGTGCCCGTCCCTCTATGCCCCACCACTAAAAGAACACAAAATGACCACTATCATTTGGGAGATTAAATTTCTGACATGCAGATTTTCTTTCAGGTTTTCATTTAATTACATTATAATTTTTTCATACAATTATATCTTGTACAGTGAACATATTTCTGGCCATACACTCATCCCCTTCCTGTTTCTCCCTCTGTTGCCGTAGACAGTCTCACTTCTACTTCCGTTTTATGTATACACGATTTTAGGTAACTGCATAAAGTCTAGAAACCGCAAATGAGCAACAACATGTGACAGTTGACCTTTGTAAACTGGCCTCACTCACTTAATGTGATTTTTTTCCAGTTATGTCCATTTCCCTGCAAACAGTCTTTTATGGCTGCAAACAATATCATATGTGTGTGTGTGTAATACACACACACACATTGTGATATATAATATATATATGCATATATATATATTATATATCACATCTTCTAGATCCATTCCTCTGCGGCTGAACACAGGTTGGACCCATAACTTAGCCACTATGAACTATGAACTGACACATGAGTCTGCATGGACACTTTCCAAACCAGAACAAAAGATCTGCAGACTCCCCCGAGCATCCTTGAATCTAAGACTTCTGTATCACAGAGCACAAAGCTCAGTTTGTTTGCTTTTCAGACCTTTGAAATCATCATGTGAGCTCACTTGGTCTAATCTTACACCCAACACAGTGAGAAAGTAAGCCTCCACATGTTTTCCCAATGTATGGAAAGCACATAGCTGGGTACTATGGTCCAGCGTGAAGCCAAGTCAAGTCCCCTCCACAGCAGGCATGTGTGCGGACCCACATGAACACCTCGAGAGCACTATCGTGGGAACTCAGATCCCTCCTCTGACCGTGTCCATCAGCAGCCTCCTGACAACTCAGCTTCCCAAGACAGCCAGTCTCTAAAGGAGAGCTAACTCAGGGCAGGAGACAGTCCCAGGCCAGGTGGTCCAGGGTGACATCAACAGGCATAAATCATGCCGATGTGATACAGACGCCATAAACCGCTCTTCAATTATCCACTTCCATTATCCGGGCTGCGGGGAGACAGCAGTTCTCTGTCCCTCCTTAAGTTTCATAGCTTACACCTGTGTACAGCTCTATGGTGCGATGCTTGGCCTTTACAGTCTACTGCCCAGAAACAAGCACCGAGCCCTGTCGCCGTGAGAACAACCTGAGGCAAAGTTGGAGTAGAGACAGATGTCACCATGCATCTACAGCACTCCTAGCAGTTGTTCAAACCAGCACGAACTAGGGAAGGCCAGAGCCCCTCAAAGGATAGGACGCAGGATGCAGTTAGGTTAGGTGGCTGAGTGGGGCCCTGGAACTGGAAAACGGCATCACACAACAGCTAAGGAAACCTACACAGAGTGTTAACAGAGACAAGAAAGGGTGTACTGGCTCTGCCTCATCAGCCACAGTGTGAGTGGCGTGGGCCATTTCAGCCACTGCGGCGGGCACAGCACAGCACAGGAGGGGGAATGAAGGGCCTGTTTCCTCGCTGGAGTTTCATGGCACTGTTTAGTTTTGTTCCCCACTTTGTGTGTCCCTTTTCTGATGCCTACTTTGGTATAAATCAGGTATTCCCACCATCCTTCCTTAAGTAACACAAATGCATATGGCCAAATCCATTCTTTAAAAAAAAAAATCAGTTCCTACAAGCACTAATGTCACTGGGATATTAATCCTTAAACATTCTAACTTGCTGTCACCCCCATTCTTCCACTGCAACAACTGTCACTCCAAAACTGAATCTGAGAGAAGACATCAAACAGAAAGGCCCCTCTCCCTCCCTGCTGCATCCTCCCGCACAAATCCGCTGCCCAGCCACTCTGAGAAATGCATTTATCCCTCGAGTGACTTCCCCGTCTTGTCCTCAGCTTCAGCTTCACTTTGCACACTCTTGCAAGTCATTATAGGGACTTAGGTCACTGTCGCTAAAACATGAATTCAGCGATATGCCTCTGCAACTCAAATCACCTCCCCACGCCACTGCCCTGCCATCCATAAGCCACATTGTTGAAGGATAAACTCCCTACCTTTCAGTGAGGCTTCTCCACAGCTGGGCACCTGCAACGGAAAGCAAAATGTGAAAGGTGAGCAAGCTGTCACTCCCCAGGAGCATTTGCCAGCTTAGCAACCTCCCACACTTGTGCAAGCGGAATGCTCACATCTCAGGTGCTAGACACTGTCAACCCATACAGTATCTGCGTACATCATTGCGAAGGATGCAGGTGATAGTCTATAAAACCCTTGAGTACGTATCACAAAGGCAGGATGGACACTCCGAAACACAGTCCTGCCCAGTGGGAAGAAAACATGTCCACTTAAGAAAAAAGTGCTGTCAAGGAGTCAGTATGAAATTTGACAAGAGGTGGAAACCATCACACTTCAGAAAGGACAGAAACATGACTGCTCAAGTCGAGGTAATGGCAATGGTATGGGAGGGGAGGTTGGCATGGTGCAGTCTTCAGATATTTTAAACTTATAGCTAAGCCCCAAGGAAATCAACAGAAAAAAATTAATTGATAAATGTGAAGATAGATGATAGATAGTAGATAGATACATAGTAGATAGAAAGATGATGATGAAGATAGATAAATAGATAGATTGATAAGTGGATGGATGGATAGAATGACTGATTGGTTGGTTGATTGATTGATTGATTGATTGATTGATTGATTGATTTGCTTGTGAAACCTTCAGGGATTATCTTGATTGGACCAAATCTTGATAGATAGATAGATAGATAGATAGATAGATAGATAGATAGATAGATAGATAGATAGATAGATAGATTTGCTTGTGAAACCTTCAGGGATTATCTTGATTGGACCAAATCTTGATAGTATACTCCTAGCTACCAGATTTAAGGAAGCTCCATATGAAACAATTATAAAACATTTTCTGCACCTTCTATTGAACCAAATGTCAAAGGTACTGCCTTGTGTGTTCTTGAATATCCCCTATCAGGTAAATATCCCACATCAAATTCTTCTTAACATTTACTGTCTACGGAGACAGGGCCTGGATACCTGCATGCTTCACAGAGACAAGCTAACGCATATGATTGTATCTCTGCTTCCCTTTCTTGTGAAGGATGTGTCAGGGAGGATGATGGGGGCAGAAAGGAAGAAGAGAAGGAGGAGGAGGAGGAGGAGGAGGAGAAGGAGGAGGAAGAAGAGGGAGAAGAGGAGGAGGAGAAGGAGGAAGAGGAAGGGGAGGAAGAAGGGGAGGAGGAAGAAGGGAAGAAGGGGGAGGAGGAGGAAGGGGAGGAGGGGGCAGCGAGGGCTTTTCTTGCCTCTCAGTGAATACAGGGTTCCTGTATCCTAAAATGAAAAACTTCAGTTAAGTTCTTAGGGATGTGCACTTAAAATGAGGGAATTCATAGTGCAAAAAAAATCATTGGGGAAAGGATACAATTAAGGTCATGACCAGCAAAGTTCGTATCTGTAGCCAAGAATGTGGGAAGTGAGCAGCTCAGAGAGGGAAAGAGGCATCAGGTCCCAGAAAGCTCTGCTGCCCAGGACTTTACTGGCTGCTGTTGTGAGCAGAAGCAGGGTCTCTGAGTGATTCATGGGAGCTGCCATGACCCCACAGCTGCTTCTAGATATAGCTTGCAACGAAGCCTATGTCTCCCTAAGAGGAGCCGAGTGCAGCCAGCACTGTGCTGGGCTGGAAGCCCTGCTGCCATCTCCAGCCAGCCATTCACAAGGCTCAATTGGGCCTTTGTCCTAAAAGACTCAGTGAAGAGGGACAAAGAAGGCCCTAGGGTTTCCCCAGCCAGTCCTTGGAGAGAGCAGAAGAAGGGAGCCCATCTTTTCCTTTTTTTCCTTTTGTCAAACATAGAAATGCTATGCTCACTCAGTGAGAACCCCAGGAGGAAGATGAGCCTGCTGTAGAGGCCTGGTCAGGGATGAAGGCAGAGTCCACATCCTCATTAGAAAATGGTGCTTACAAGTAACCTTGCCTCAAAAAGACACTTGTCATAGCCTGACTGATGAGAAGGCAGAGTCCAGGATGTCCTGACTGTGCCAGCTAAACAGGGGAGACAGCCACAGTGAAGACTGTCACTCACGGTAACCTTTCACCTGAACCAGATTCAAATCTGTGGCATAAGAATGGGTTCTCAGGGGAAGGAAGAACCATCCAGAGACTGCCCCACCCGGGGATCCATCCTGTAAACAGCCACCAAACCCAGACACTATTGCATATGCCAGCAAGATTTTGCTGACAGGACCCTGATATCGCTGTCTCTGGTGAGGCTATGCCACTGCCTAGCAAATACAGAAGTGGATGCTCACAGTCATCTATTGGGTGGAACACAGGGCCCCCAATGGAGGAGCTAGAGAAAGTACCCAAGGAGCTAAAGGGGGCTGCAACCATATAGGAGGAACAACAATATGAACTAACCAGTACCCCCAGAGCTTGTGTCTCTAGCTGCATATGTAGCAGAAGATGGCCTAGTCGGCCACCACTGGGAAGAGGCCCCTTGGTCTTGCGAAGATTATATGCCACAGTACAGGGGAAATGCCAGGGTCAAGAAGCAGGAGTGGGTGAGTTGGGGAGCAGGGCAGGGGGAAGGGTATAGGGGACTTTCAGGATAGCATTTGAAATGTAAATGAAGAAAATATCTTTAAAAAAATGGGTTCTCAGGCTGGAGAGGTGGCTCAGTGGTTAAGAGCACTGACTGCTCTTCCAGAGGTCCTGACTTCAATTCTCAGCAACCACTTGGTGGCTCACAACCATCTGGAATGAGATCTGATGTGTCTAAAGACAGCTACAATGTATTCATGTGCATAAAATAAATCTTTAAAAAAAAAGGAGTGGTTCATTTCTGTTACAGGATAAAGTGGTGTTGTCACCAAAGCAGGCTTTGTATTTGTGAATGTTGCTTCATAGAGAAAAGGGGACTTTACAAGTACCATTATATTAAGAAGAGAGCCGATCACCCTCTGTCACCCAGGTGGGCACCCATTATAATCACAAGTATTCCTGGCAGAGAGCTGGGAGGCAGGTCTGAGCAAGCACAGAGATCAGAGAGCAGAGGACTGTGATGATGTTGTCGCTTTAACCCAGGGGCAACAGCACCAACTAAAGTCAGGAAGAGACAGGGGTGGGTCCTTCACTAGAGCCTCCACGTTAAGTATAGACCCACTGGTGTGTTGTTTGAACTGATGGCTTCCAGAGCTGTGGAGAACTTTGAGCCGCCAAGTGTGTGGTTAATTCGTTACATCAGCCACAGGGAACCATCGATCCTGCCGCTTCTGCACAACTAGGCACAGACATTAACTTTCTCCATGTTAGCCTGCCTTTCTTTCCTTTTGCATCGTTAAGGCCCGGGACCTGAGGCCGGTGCACATTGGTGAGCATTGCACTACAGAGCCAGATCCTCTTTCTATTTTCAGACAGGATCTCGATCAGCAGCCCCTTGTGGTTTTGCACTTCCTCCGGAGCCCAGGCAGGCCTCAAACTTCTGATCCCCGCGCCTTGGCCTCCAAGTCACTGAGATTACAGGCCTGCTTAGGCAATCTGATTTAAGAAGCAGAGACTCTAGGCTGGTAGACTTCAGCTTTCCCCTCCTCAATGTTTTGAAGGAGACAGCTTTTCCGTGAGGAGGGTTTTCAAGGACATTCATCTCCACGGTGTGACTACCAAATGGCTGGTTTAAATAAAAACTGAAGGCCTTGGTGGGCCCTGACAGCCAAAGCTGAAGGACTTCCGCACAGTCCCGTTTTCAGTCTGGCCCCCGCACTCAGAAGCCAAGTCCTTCAGTCCCTCCTTTCCTGGTTCCTCGGATTTTTGTAACTCATTGAAATCACACCTAAGGTCCGGCCAGGGTGAACACCCAGTGAGTGCAAAGTACTCAGGTGCTCAACCTCCAGGGTGGTCAGCGTGCTTCAAAGAAGGCTTCAGAGCACATCCACAAATGGCAACCTGCTTGCATTCTCCTGAGGGAATAACTTGTTGCAAAATATATCCAAGACAACAGCCCTCCGCATCCTGCTATGCGTCAATACAAGAACGCAGGGCTTGCCAAGATCTAGCCCATTTCCCTCCTCAGATCCTGAGGTGTGAGGTATTGGCCTCAGGAGGCCGAGGTACACTGGGATACAACAGCAAACGCTGCTGGAAGTGAGGGAACTGGGCATCTATTCTCAGAAAGGGGGAAGGGTGAGAAGAAGAAAAAGGCTCAAGGGGAAGAAGGCAATGTGTATATGAGGACAGAATTTTCTTTTGTTTTTTTGTTCTGTTTTGTTCTGTTTGGTTTTGTTTTTCGAGACAGGGTTTCTCTGTATAGCCCTGGCTGTCCTGGAGCTCACTTTGTAGACCAGGCTGGCCTCGAATTGAAATCCATGGATCCCTGAAATGCCTCAACTAGACAAAAATGAATTTGCTTAGCTTCCCAGAAAGGCTAGCCGTGAAGGAGTTACCTCCACACCTGACTACACTGACGTGAAACAATCTTTCTAAAGACTGCGTCTATAGTGGTTGGGTTAAGACTGGACACTGAAACATGACCCGCTTGAAAGGTAACCCACGGAACACCGCGATGGCGAAACTCCAGGGCTCAAGTTCTTGTTTGAGAGATGTTGCCACTTTCATGGTACATCCCCATGATGGTGAATCTGGGCAGTCCTGAGACACAGCAGTCCATACAGACACTAATTAAAGCCTCCTCCTTATGATTTTGACCAAATAGATCTTATTACATGTAGACTCTTATGTCCAGGAGGGATTTTTGCCCATTTACAGAAGTTGGTTCAAGTATTAGTAGAGGAGGCATGGAGATTCACAGAAAGGTTGCACTCAGGAAAATAGTATATACTCCTAGGAAGTCAAGCACTCTTTAAAAATGAGTCCAGCTCCCACTTTAGAGCTTACAGTTGGTTCTCTTTCCAACACCATTAATCTGTAACTATCGGTGATTTTTTTTTAAAGCTTATTGCATTCTTTCGCTGAGGTAAAAGAAAACTGTACTCAAACTACTACATTTTCCAGTGGCCCGGTATGAGCTTGTAGGGTGGAGTAAATATTTAACTGCTCTTCTTACAGTGGCCTACTTAAATATCACCCTGATGTGTGACGTATGTAGCTTAGAACCAAGGGAGAGCCCAGCACGGGACCTTTCCCTTGTTCTGACAAGAGAGGGAATCAGAAATACATTATTAAGCTTGGGATGTAGCTCAGTGGTACACTGTTTGGCTAACATGTGCAAGGGGCCTGGGTTTAACCCCCAGCACTGAAGAAAAAAATAAAGTTGTGTGTGTGTGTGTGTGAGAGAGAGAGAGAGAGAGAGAGAGAGAGAGAGAGAGAAAAGCAAACCCAGACAATATGGTGACTCATGTCTATAATCCTAGCACTCAGCAAGCTGAGACAAGAGGATGACTGGGAGTTCTAGGCTAACCTGGGTACAGTAAGACCATATCTCAGACAGAGGGAAGGGGGGTAGGGTGGAGAATGGAGGAAACAGGAAGTAAAGAAAGTAGAAAAAAGCGTCTCTACATGATCCTCATGTTCAAAAGATGAATATATCCACCCAAAAATTAGACACTTGAAATAAAATACACAAAAATCAAGTCGCATATTCTTACCTCTTGTCCTGGACAAAACCATTTCCTTGATGATCTGCATGATAACACGCCCAAGAATCATGACGGAAATGAGGTGATACACTCTCCAAGGAGTCAAGGCAAGGAACCTAGGACCAAAGAAACAGACAAGACTCCATTTTACTCTGAAGATTTTCAATTAAAAAAAAAACTCACCCAGACATACAAATTTGTTAGCACTTCCTCTTTTAAGATCATACAGGGGTCTAATCCATATGCCCACCTCCTCTCTGGAGAAAAACAAATTAAAATTCCCTAACCATAAAGAGTACATAATACCTGCAAGGCTCCTTTTGGCTAGGACCACAAGGGAAAGGACTAGCCAAGAACTCAGAAGGAGCCTGGACTCTTCAACGAGACTAAAGGATGAAGCCTCTGATTGTCACAAGTTCACTGGCCAAGTTGATAACTGAAATGAACTTGGTTGTACTCAGAAACCCCCTAAAAAAGTTACGTTAACAAATGTTTAATAGCAAGGCTCTATAGAGAAGAAATGGAAGCTGGATGGGGTGGTGTGTGCTTTTAATCTAAGGACTCTAAAGGCAAAAGTAGGAGGATCTCTGTGAGCTTGAGGCCAGCCCAGTCTACATGATGAATCCCAAACTGTTTCACAAAACCAAGGTGGGAAGGGAGAAAGAGGGGGGGGTGAGGGGAGAGAAGAGAAGAGGAGAGGAGAGGAGAGGAGAGGAGAGGAGAGGAGAGGAGAGGAGAGGAGAGGAGAGGAGAGGAGAGGAGAGGAAGAAAAGAGACTCTGTACTTCTTTCTGTGAACTCTATTAGCAGACAAACACAGACTTAGCTAACAATGCCCAAAAAGCACTGAAGAAGACTGTATAAAAAGGAGACAGTGTATCAAACACCAGCATTCACCACTGCTTTCCGACTGTGGATCCAATGTGACCAGCTGACTAACCATCCTGCTGCCAGGCCGTACTTGTTGATAGGACTGTCTCCCCTTAAACTGTGAGTCTAAATAAACCCTTCCTTCCTTAAGTCGCTTTCATTGGGTATTTTGAAGGTAGGGTTCTGGCTTTTATGCCACAGGCTATAGGGAGAAAGCCCAAGGCATGGAGCAGAAAAATAAAATAAGTGATTTAGGAGGATAAGCTGATCTAAGAAGGAACTATGCAATCAAGCTACCTTCTAGAAAGATATACAGTATATCTTGTCATATATTTGTGTTGCGGATAGCCCTGGGGCTAATTATATTTGATGTTAATTCCATTCTCCTGTGAGGGAATGTGAACAAGGAACGAGTCAACATTCAGGTGATCTCCTGTAAACCTGCATCCCACCTTAATTTGTAAATAAAGGCTAGAGCTGGTGATTGACAGGAGGAAGGTGGAGCTGAAGGTTTTGGGAGAAAAAGAGAGAATGGACGACAGAGGAGGAGGAAGAAGGAAAGTGGAGCAGAAGCACCTGGCCTGGAGAAACTGCAAGTTCTAAGGGGTCTCTTATATGGGGAAGATGGTAGTGTAGTGGTAGATCTGCCCAATCTAGGTGCACAGCTTGTATTCACATTGAGTTGTGTTTTTATTGCCTGGCTTGTTTGGGTTGGAGACTTACCGCAACATAGTATACACACACACACACACACACACACACACACACACACACACACACACACACACGACTCTACATAAGGCTGGATGACGTTGTGGATGAAGCCCTCCATCAGAAAGGGACATGCAACCCATCTTCTATCCTCGTCCCCATACTAAGCATCTATGTGACCTGGGGCAGTAAAATGAGCAAGGTAGACCAGGTCAGTGCTTCTAAGTCAGTGGTCTTATTCTGCTTACACTTTCACATCACAATCTGTCATCAAACGAAGCCATGGCAGGCACTCAGGTCAAAAACCTAGAGGCAGGATCTGAAGCCAAGGCTATAGAGAAACCCTGCTTCGTGGCTTGCTCCCAGTGACTTGCTCCATCTCCTTTTGTGTATAGAGCACAGGACCACCAGTCCAGTGATGACCCCACCCAAGATGGACTCAGCTGCCCCCATCAATAACCAATGAAGAAAATGTTCTATAGATTTGCCTACAACCTGACTAGAGGAGCATTTTCTTAACTGAAGTTCCCTCCTCTATGATGACTTTAGCTCGTGTCAAGTTGATGAAAACTATCCAGCACACGGTCACATTATTATTCATTTTTTTTTTTTGCCTTTTACATTTCTTTTAACACAAGCTTTGTTTTGACATGTTTTCTTCCAAGCCTATCTCTTTAGTCTCAGTTTATAATTAACCCTTGCCATTGTCCATGTTACAGATTTCTCCAAACCATACTGAAGTGGCAGCTTTCAAGATTTTTATTAGAAATCCACCGTGAGAACAGTCTTACCTTCAAAATGATTTATTTATATATTTATCGCACACTGTGTTATACATTTTCTTATGAGTCTATTCTGGGCAATATATTGAATAAGTGATGTATTTACAACTAGATATTTCTCTGTGACGCCTAGGTCCCAACAGGAATATGTATTCTGACCACCTGCCTGCCTTCAGATGTTCTTCACGGGACTCTGGTCACTCACTGACCTGACTCAGAACCACTAATGAGCTGTAACTCAGAGTTTGGCTCACATGAGTGTTAGATTAGCATGTATCGGTGGAATTGCCTCTGCAGAGTGATGCAGAGCCCTGGAAAGAGGGAAAGTTCACTCAAGTTTACACATCTTTGGAACTGGCCAGACAACCACTTAATTATCTGGCTGAAAACAAAGAAGCAGAGACTTCACTGAAGCCCTGGAAGCCACGACTTGCTCCCCTCATGGGAGTGCCAACTTCCAGGAATAAAATAAAATAAATTGAGTAATGGTAGAACTTCAACCCGCAGACCTCATTTGGCGAGCACTACCATAGCAACGCCAAAGAACATTCTAGAGGTCTCTCTGTGTCCTGGGCAAAGGCCCAGTTGGCATCGCAGCCAAGGGTCTTGATGGTCATTAACAATCCATGGTCAGCTGAGAACACAGCAAAACAATTGCTTGGGAAAACGGTGCCACAATGTTCAGGGAGGCTTAGCTGTCTCCTTGGTAGGTTAGTGTCTGTTGCTCCAAAGAATGAAATGTTACTGAGAAGCCAATAGTTAAGGTAAATAAATGCACATAGAGAGAGATCTGTACATACTTGGGATGTTTTTTTTTTAAGATTTATTTATTTATTATATGTAAGTACACTGTAGCTGCCTTCAGACACTCCAGAAGAGGGAGTCAGATCTCATTACAGATGGTTGTGAGCCACCATATGGTTGCATATTTGAACTCAGGACCTTTGGAAGAGCAGTCAGTGCTCTTAACCGCTGAGCCATCTCTCCAGCACGCCACTTGGGATATTAATTATGTATCATGTTTACTATAACTCACTTCTTCACTACCCATAAAATCCATAGTTCTATGATTTATATTTGTGATTTGAGATGAAAATCTTAGAAACACTGATCAGTTTAACATTCATTGTTAAGAAATTGCCTAATATTTTAGAGAACTTATGTTACTAGGTAATTTGGGTTATCAAAAAAAAATCACTTTGGTAAATTTCAAACATGTCCTGAAAGAGAGTCCAGGGCTTACTAATCTAGCTTTAACAATGCCCCGTGTATGTTCCCTCCATACCCTCACCCTGTGCCCCACCATGAAGTAAGTACCCATGCCCTACTTGAAGTGAATCCCCACAATTTAGTCTGAAAATGTTTCCATTTATCTTCCCTAAAGCTCTTTTGTTTAATTTTTTTATTGGTTATATTATTTATTTATATTTCAAATGTTATCCCCTTTCTTGATTTCCCCTCCAGAAACCCTCTATCCCATCCCCCCTTACCCTGCTCCTATGAGGGTGTTCCCCTGCCCACCCACCTACTCCTGTCTCCCCACCTTCACATTCCCCTACACTGGGGCATCGAGCCTTCACAAGACCAAGGGCCTCTCCTCCAACTGATGTCTAACAAGTCCATCCTCTGCTACATATCCAGTTGGAACCATTGGGTCCCTCCATGTGTACTCCTTGGTTGGTGATTTAGTCCCTGGGAGCTCTGGGGGATCTGGTTGGTTGATATTGTTGTTCTTCCTATGGGGTTACCCCAAAGCTTTTTTAAACTGTACTATACCACTGTTATATGTGAGACCTTACCCCAGTCCTTTTGTATCTTATCTATATGTACATGCTCATGTATGTATCTGTACAGATGCTTCTGCACATGTCTGCACATTATCTGGAGCTGGGCAGTGTTTGCCATCGAAGTCTGTTTCGGGTCAATTTCCACCTTATTTGCGGTGGGGGGCAAGGTCTCTCCCTATCAAGTGAGAATCAAGTGTTTGGTTAGCGTGTGTCTGTGGCCTTTGTAGAATGAGGCAGAGCCCTAGGAGAGCAAAAGCTCACTCAAGTTGAAACAGCCTTGGAGCTAACCAGAAAGCCACGTAAGATAGATAGTATCTGCCTGAATACAAAGCAGCACAGACTTGTCCAGAGCTCTGGAAGTTCACTGACTCCCCGGATCCCTGTCTCCAGCGAGTGCCAGTGCTCAGGATTATGGGTACAAGCCACTGGGCTGACCTCTCCATGAGTGCTGGGGACCCGGGCGCAGAGCCGCATGCTTACACAGCCAGTGGATGACCACTGAGCCATCTTCCTGTCCGTTGTTCTGTTTTAATACTTTGTTATTTATAATCAATTTGCATATGATGTCTGCGTGAGTCCACACATGTCACAGCACACCTTTGGAGGCTGGAGGGCCAGCCCCTGGCGTCAGGTCCCTCCTCCGTCTTTACGTGGGATTGAGCCCTGGCCACCATGCTTTTGCAGTGAGCAACTCTACCGGCTGAGCCACTTCTCCGCGTGCCTCCCTAAGCTCTGCCTCAATCCTCAGTGCCATCACACACCCACTTTGCAAACCGACTTTTGCAGATTCTTGGAAAGAGAAAGACAAGAGGCCGAAGATTCAGCAACGTCAGAAACTGAAACTGGCGCCTGTGGTCACGTCTCTCCCTCACCCTAATCCTGCTGCCATGGTCTCTAACGATGGCTGTTTCTGTGGGGGAAACAGACTCATTTGCTCAGCAAAATTTTCCAGATTCTGGGAAATGCTTGCTGAATTTTAGTGGTGGAGTTTAACACTTTCCTGTGCCTTGGGTGTAGCTTAATAACTGGTAGTTGGATCTAGGGGCTTTATCAGCTTTGAAACTTTTTCCTGGAAAAATCTAAGTCATGTGGTGGTGTGTGCTCAGGGGCCCTGTGAAGGGAAAAACCCTTCATCCTTGCTGGGACCCAACTCTAAAGAGGACATTTGTAGTTACCAGGGAAGACAAATGCACAGGGCATTGTTAAAGCTCCAAGCAAGACCAGGCAAGCGTTCAACGTTTATTTGTCTTTGTTTATTAGCTTTCTTCAATGTGTCACCTCCAAAAGTGGCCAAAGTGACTTTCTTCTTCTTTCCCGCGATACTCAGGAATCTGCACACCTGCCATGCGTTTCGATCCACCACAGCATTATGCTTACAGATCCTTGGGCTAGCCTGTCTTGGTTGGTGGTTCCTGCGTCCCTCTGAGGCAACCTTATTATAAAAATCTTTGACAGCATCAAATAAATACACAGAGAAAATGTCAGATGCTGTGTTCAAAGAACTGTAACTCAGCCTTTTAATAAAGCCAGCGATTCTCCTGAAAATGTTCGCTTAAGTGGACCTCATTCATAAACAAGGTGACAGGTAGCTGGACTGTGTTACATTTGTCACATTTGTACCCATGGACTGGTGCTGCTGCTAACCATTAACTGCCAATCACTCCTTAGAGAGGGGCGGGGCCTAACAAAGCCCTCCCCTCTCCATGATGCATCCTTTAATGGGTCAGTCTTGTGCAGATCTCGTGTGGTCAGTAACTCAAGTTGCTGTGTGTTCATGATTGTGAAGGCCACGTTATCTCATGGAACTCATTCCTATCCTTTGGCTGTTTATTCTTTCTGTCCCCTCTTCGTGATGTTCCCCGAGCCTCGGAGGGATGGTACTGATGTCCCTTTAGGGCTGAGCACTTTCAGACTCTCGGCTCAGCACTTAACCAGTTATCAATCTCTGCAATAACAACTGCCCACTGCAAACAGAGACTTCTCTGACCGAGACTAGGGAGGCAGCTGCCATGTTCTTCAGCGGGGTAGCTCATGGTGAGCTGTCCATGTACCACTAACACGACTCAGTGTGCACAAATAGCAGACATGAACATAGGGAGTGGCTGGGATGACAGACGGGTAAGCAAGACTTTAGGGGGAGAGTAACGGGGGCCAAATATGATCACAATATTTCATATATGAACAAAAGTAAATTAAAAGCAAAGAAAATGAGGGATTTAAATTATTAATTTTGTAAAATAAAAAATTAATTTTTTGTTTATTCTTTGATAAAGAGTCTTAGTAGTTTCCACCCCTACCCTCTTTCCTTATCTGATAAAGACATTCTTTTATCTCAAGCAGTGCCCTGCCTACTGTCAAGCCTTAGGGTGCATGTGTCTGTCTGTCTGTCTGTCTCTCTCTGAGGGGGGTGGGGGGGTAACATCTTTAATTGTTTATCCAAGGGGCACTTAGGCCAATATTATAATTTCCTACTGTAAGCAATCCTATGATAAACTTGGCTGCTGTACCCATCTCTGTGATATGCTGTCTGATTCCTTCAGATAAATACTCCTGAGTGATATAACTGATCTTGTGTTGAACCAAATAATTTTCAATTAATCCTTACAGCAGAAAAGCAGTTCCCATATCAAAATAGCAGTTCCCATCATGTCTGCATCACTGATCCTGCAGCCAGGGCTGTGTCATACCAGCTGAAAAATGTGGTCACTGTCATAGCACAAGTGACATGGAAGGAGCCCTCTTCATCCCATCAGTCCACGAACCCTTTTGGATGCAATCACGGACCTCTACTTAACACATCCCACCGAATACTACCGACATCCCTGTATCATCCAGTTTTCCAAATATGCTATCATTACCATTTTGGTTCTGCTAAGCATGTGTCTGACACTGGGCTAGCAGCTGGGATTATATCGAATCCTGCTCTGCCCAATAAATATGGGAAAGCATAGAGGTTCCCAAGTTCTAGAGCAAACACAGCTATCAAATTTTGTCTTCCAAAAGAAGTCAATGTTAGCCAGGTGAGGAGAGGCATGTTCCAGGCTGAAGAGGACCATGCTCAGGAGAACATGGAACCTAAGAGTTAGGAGCTGTGCCCTGAGCCCTTGACCCCTTTACTCACTGGTGTGGGGTGCACCCTCTAAAGCCAAGTTCAGGGTGAATGAAACAGCTGCTACACAATGGGCAAAGCCCTGCCCCCAGGGTTTCAAGGTCACTTGCTTCATCGTTCTACCCAACAGTGAAGGAGGACAGTTTGATCATTATCCCCTTTACACAGATGAGTCAAGAGAGGTCAGAAACTCGCCTAGGGCTCCAAGGCGAGGTGTGGCAGCAGTAAGATGTGAATGCAGGCTGCCCAGCCCTACCACTGTGCCAACTGCCTCTCAGATGGATGGTGTCAGCCACTTTCTGTGCCCCTCGTCTTGTGAAAAGGGCTGGAAGCACTGTCACCAGTTTATAAATGAGCGTTACTTCTAAGACCACTTTCTCATTTACAAAAGAATTAAGTAGAACGTGCTGGGAGCGCCCGTACAATTTCCCCTCCCCTGAACACCATGTCCCCTATTAGAGAATCCTTGCATTTCAGATGGGGCCCATTTATTACAGTGGATGAAGCATTTTCAATGTGCAATTTGTACCTGAAGTCCTTAAAGCTCCGCACTTTGTGATGCGCACGCTTTGGTCTTTGATGAATTTACGCTGTCATGTATCTGCCCTCCTTTACAGAATGATGCAGAGTAACTGCACTACCCTAAAAGTCCCCTATGCTCCATCCTCCCTTCTCTCAAGCCCCTGACAGCCGCTCGTCTTCCTACCTCCACTCTTTGGCCTTTTCCAGAACATCATATGCAGTTACATGAACTCACTCAACAAGCAGCCTTTCCATTTGGCGTCCTCCATGCAGCAACACAGAAGATTCCAGGCTGGATTTTTGTGGATTGATAGGATGCTTCTTTAAAACCTTTGCATATAATACTCTCTTGTATAATATATTGAAATTTACCCATTCATCTACTGAAGAACAAACACCTTGGTTGTTTCCAATTGTTGGCAGTTCAGACTAAAGCTGCCATTTACGTTCGGCTGGGTTCTGGGTGCACATGTATTTTTCAACTCATTTCAGAACAGTCTTCTTTAACAATTCTATTGGCCTGCTGACAGTGCTGACTTTATAGACAGTTCTGGTTTTCAGCTGATGTTTGAACCTAAGTATATTAAATTCATTCTTGTTTGACAGAGACCATTATTCATGCAGAGCGTCAATCATACCTGTTTCCCTGTCTGGCCACAGGACACCTGCGTGTTTAATATCTGCGTATCAGCAGTCCTTGTCACGTCAGTGGTAACAGGTGCTGATGTCTACTCAGGTCTTGCCACTCCCCATTGTCAGGTGACCCACATTTAGGAGCCAGCACTTCATGAACCCATGTTTTGTTGCCCCTGTCACTCCATCATAAGAGACTTTCATAAACAACTTGTTTCAAAGCCCACTGCAACCTAAGGTCTACATTACTGCCTGCTGAATGGAACCACTATGAAATATTCAACAGTCCTCTACACAAGAATCATCAGAGCATCTTCGCCATCAAACCTTCCCAAGGATTTCATGAGGCTAAGCCCAAGCAACGCCTCGGGGACTTTGCTGATTTACCCAGTCACACAGTTCCCAGAAGCCTGTCGTGACCACCTGGCCCATGGTGGGATTCTGGGGTGAAGACAGTTATATGCAGGCCTGTCTGGTTCCAGAATGCTACAGAGTGGTTATCACAGGAGGGTCTGGGGTCGAAGCTTAGATGCTATAGAGATCATAAGAGCAGACAAGCTATGTGCAGTGTAAAGGGAGGGTCTGTGGCTGCACACACACTATCCTCAGTTAGGATAATAACCAAGGTCCAAGGTGAAGTGTGAATGGTGGTACGATGAAATACTGATGGGCCAGCATAGCCTCTGCCAGACAGCTCTCACTCCAACCAAAAGAGGAAGACCCAGAACCTACTGTGGTCTACACTCCAGGACACTCAAGGGTCTTGATCTGGGTAAGGCAGGAAGCCTCTGCCCCGTGGCTGCCCCATGCTCGTCACTGACTTCCAGGACGAGGACTGCCATTGCCTCTCCGTAGCTGGGCAGCACAGTCCCTGTGTCTACACCCCCTTGAAGGACAGCAGCCACAGTGGAACACAAACTTCCCTGGGTGGGTTGGGCAAGGAGGCACCAAGTGGCAGGACATAATTTTATTCTCACTCAGTGACCAATAAAAATGTTCTTTTAAAAGAAATTTTAGGTTTTTTATGGTTTTTTTTGTTTTGTTTTGTTTTTTGGTTTCTTTTTGTTGTTGTTGTTTTGGTTTTGTTTTTTTCGAGACAGGGTTTCTCTGTATAGCTCTGGCTGCCCTGGAACTCACTTTGTAGACCAGGCTGGCCTCAAACTCAGAAATCTGCCTGCGTCTGCCTCCCGAGTGCTGGGATTAAAGGTGTGCGCCACCACACCTGTCTAGTTCATTTTTTAAAGGCTTCTAGCCCTCATGTCTGTATAGTTTAGCCTAGGGACCAAGATGAAGAACACCCAGAAAGACCATTCCCACTAACCCCAAATACCTGGTTCCAGCAACCAGAAACATCTTCTATATGTCAGCAAAGTTCTTGCAGTCAGTTAGCTACTATAGCCAAAAAAAATTAGTATACCTGTCTTAATTAAAATACATATGGTGTCTACACTCACTGGATATTCCATATTTTGGACACAAAGGCAAATATATATGACAATTATAATGAATATGTATATCTCTTAAGCAAGCACACACATAAACTATAAAGTTATTCATGTGTAATAATAGCCCGTGGGTCTCATGAAGACAGACTGTGTGTTTGGACACTGCTGCAGTGGACAGCTCTGTAAACCAATCCACGTGCTTTCTGTCAGTGAGCCGTGACCTATTTCTCCACCCCAATACAATGGTGACTTTAAGAGCATGCCACATCACTCAGGTGGCTCAGTCCTCTCGTGGTCACCACCCACAGATGACTTCCAGCCATGCTAGTCTAGCATGGTTAACACCCACATGTAACTTCCAGCCGTGCCTGTCTATCATCCTTTCTGATTCATTTTTATTCTAAGTAAATCTGTCTATTTGCTTTAATCTGTCTACCTCCCTCTTCTGAGACAGGGCTGATGACCTTGTCCTTCTGATCCTCCTGGCTCCACCTCCCGGGTACTGTGGTTATAGGTGTGCAATACCCTGCTTTGTTTATTTAGTGCTGGGGAATGGAACCAGGATTTATGCTTGCTACATAGACACCATCCTGATATCCATATCTCCAGCCTACTTGGTTTTGTTTTTGTCTTTGTTTCTTTGTTTCTTTGTTTTGTTTTGTTTTTCCCCTCGCTTCTGCTCCACTTACAGAATCACTAACATTATTTTGAACATTAAAATGCTTTTTACGCAACCAACCGTCTTCTCCCACTTGCATCCTTGGGATAGTTCAGTTGATGGGGTGAGTTAGGAGCTCAGGGAGCACTGCAGATGAGGGAGCATAAAGATTTTAAGGGCCAGAGCAACAAGTAGTTGGCTCTGAGACTGTGTCTCCTAGAAATGTCCGAGAAGCTACACCCATGAAATATCACCAACATGGCTACCTAACCATGAACTGAACGAGAGTAACAGCCTAAGGGCTGATACGGAAGCGGGGGAGAGCTCACAAGGCCTAGAATATAGACAAAGAACTGCAGGAACTAAGGAGCTCTGAGAGTAGGAGAAGAGTATACCAACTAGTTAACCAGTAGCAACTGGTCAGCCCTAAAAGAAACTCTGTGTGTGTGTGTGTGTGTGTGTGTGTGTGTGTGTGTGTGTGTGTGTGTGACAGAGAGAGAGAGAGAAAAACATTACATGTACTGAGCAACTTGTATTTTTAAATTAGAAATATACACACATTAAATATATAAGCTAAATACTTATATATTAAAGGGCAAGAGGTCGCACATTTGAAAGAGCAAGGAGAGGTACACAAGAAGGTTTGGAGGCATGAAAGAGAAAATGATGTGATCATATGATCTCAAAACAAAAACCATGAAAAATGACAATCCATCTACTTGCTTGGAGACCAATAAAAATACAGGAAAATTGGGGAGAGAAAGACTCAATGCAAAAATAACACTTTCCTCATAGAAATACAAGTCCTGGGTAAAGCTCAGATGATTTCTGTTTCAGAATGCATCATAGTTTTAAGGACGGAAAAGCCTATCAGTACGTAGGCTGTATGGAAGCAAAAATCTGTCTGTGTTTGATGCTCCTGGCCACAAGAGAGCTGAAGCACTCACTCCACAAACACTCAACAAGGAAAGGGCAGTCCAGGGGACCGGCTTTCTGTGCATAGATCACTCTGCCTCCAGCCCAGAGCTAGCCCTTTCTTGACCCTTCATTGGCATTTAGACAAAGCATTGTCTATGCATGAATTGTGGGCGTAGCTGCAGAGGGTTCTGAAGAAAGCCAAAGCCAGGCTGGCTAGAGAGTGGAGACAGGCCTCGGGCTCTGCAGAGCAAACGCTCTGATGATGCCCACCGAGTGGCTGAGTGCAAAGACTCAGCTTGTTCTATACGCTTTCACCAGGAAGACTGGCATTCTCCACCCCCCTCCCCCGGCTACTTACTCCATGATGAGTTTTGCAAAGTCAAATTACATGGGCACATTGAACAAATTTCTTCTAGGGCCAAGGAAACGATCCCACAGAGAGAGGGGGGGATGGTGCCAGGGTAAATTTTTAAAATAATGAATGGTAAGAGCAGGCCTGGTTCTTTCCATGTGGGAATACTTGGCCTCCGCTACCCCCACTCTGCACCATGAGATGAATAGTGTCAGGAGATACAAGAGCGGTCTGTAGGCAGACCCCTGGACCCCTGGTGGCTCTGGTGTGGAGCTTTAAGGAACCTACCAACATGGCTAGTCAGGTTAGTGAGAGTACCAAGGATCTGCTTGTCCCCACGTCCCCAGTGCTGGGATTTCCAGGCACACGCTGCTCTACCAGGCTCTTTACATAGGTGCTGGGGATCCAAACAGAGTCCTCGGCTTATGATTACCAAGGACTTTACCCACTGAGCCATCTCCGAGGCCCACGTAATATTTGTAATTATAAATCACAGATTCAGATTCAGCTAACTTTTTTTTTCTCCTTGAGACACTACTCTTGTAATGACCAAAAGTGTAAATGAGAGGAGAAATGGGGGGCGGGTACCTCTTTCTCTAGGAAGATGTGGGGTTCTGGAGACCTTAACAACCAGGAAATGCCAAGCAGCTGCCAGCACTTTGAAGGAAGAACTGGCTCACAGTGGTGCCACGGGCCGGCCGTGGCAGTCCAGTGAGTTCAGGGAATGTGTCTGGTCAGCAAGGCATGCTGGTGCAGAAGAAACAGGCAGGACAGCAGGAGGCAGGGAGCGGAGGGGGCGGGGGGAGGGGTGTCACAGCAGGCAGCCTGGGTGGACTGTTTATACACTTAAGCTGAGGAAGGGAGAAAGAAGCCAGGGCACAGCTGGAGTGGGCCATCTGAGACCAAGGCCATGAGCAATACTGTCTGGCATGCCACCTTGCGTTCTAACTATGGGGAAAAAAATTCCAGGAAAGCTAAGCCAGGTGGAGCCTCGGGCAGTGGAGTGGGCTCCTTCACGTTTAGCTGGATGTCGGCCCACACATTCTACCTTGTATGTGACCTGGTGAACACAGGGAAGAGGGCGTTCCCGAGGTGGGAGGTAAGATACACTGCAACCTGCTCGAGCTGGTTACTAGTGAGTTCAATGCTAACCACCAGTCGGCCGGCCGTAGGAGCTAAAAGGAGAGAAATGTCACTCAAAACCACATGCTGCAATGGGGTGGGGCAAAGGTAAGAAGAAAAGGGGGAAATTAAGAGGGATGGAAAGTGGAAAGCAAAAAGAAAAGAAAGAAACATCTGGTTGGGGAGATAGGTGGCTCAGTGGTTAAGAACTCTGGCTGCTCTACAAGAGGACCAGAGTTCAATTCCCAGCAGCCACTTGGGTAGCTCACTGCTGTATTTAATTCTAGCTCCAGGGGGATCTGATATCCTTCCTCTTCTTGATTGGGGATCGTGTACCAATGGCAAGGAGGCAGTCTGCCTGCCCATCACAAACACAGCAGCCCAGAGGTCAGCACAGCCCAGAGGCGAGCACAGCTCAGCAATGTACACACAGCCTCCCCAAGACTTCTCATGGTTCCTTTGAGGCCCCAGTGAGATAAGTCTTCCTCCAAGAGCATTTTTATCACTGGAATTACCTGAAGCACATTTTAAAACTCCAGATTCCTGGGTGTCGGACAGATGAAAACAGAAGGTGCGGGTGAGACATACGGTCTACCTGTGAGCACGCAGACTCGCAGGCTCCTCGGGTTCCTCCACTCAACCCTTCTCTGCTATGTAACTGACCAAGCACCTACTGCAGCTCTGGGGATCCTTCCTCCCCAAGTCAGTAAGTGAACAGACTGACTTCGGGTCCATTCTGATTAGTGTAGCAAAAATACCATTGCCTCCGTGGCTCATACGCAACAGAGCTTTCCTTCTCGGGGTTCAGTAGGTGGGGGATCCTGGTCACCCCCTCCTAGGGGACACATTTCTAAGAAACTGAAGTTTGATCAGATTCTAAAAATCTACTGTCAAGGTTATGAGCATGTACAGATTGATCTCTGTTAAGGGCCTTCATTGCCAAGTTTGTAGAGTCGAAAATGAGGTTACATACGGCCAAACCCTCCTCCCCAATCTAGTACCACAATCCTCACTTCCAGAACCCAGTCCGAGGCTTTCCAGCTACTGAGGCTTGGATGTTAAGCTTAATAAACACGTTTTCTCAGGGTTTGGGGATTCAGAAGCCTAAGACTAAGTTGTCAGTGATTCGGTTTGTCCTACGGGCTCTCTCTTGGCTTGCAGATGCATACTTTCCTGTGGCGCACGCCCTCGTAAGGTCTTTGTTCACACTCCGTCGTGTCTTGCTCTCAGTGATGGTCTGCTCATATGAACTAATTTAACATTATTAATCTCACTAAAATTCCTAGCTCTAAATACATAGCCAGCCAGCCATTTCCCCAGGGTGTGTTGTGAGTTGGGACCTCGGTGTCTGTTCAGTTCATGACCTCAAATATTTAGACAGTCAGCCACTTGCTCCAAGATCTGCATCGATCCCAAAGTATTAACTAGGCCTGCAATGGGCGTGTCACCCACTATCCCAAGGGCCATCTCCTCCCAAGCCATCTCCTGGATGCAATAATGAAAGAAGGCTAGATGATCTGGCCATCAGGACCTGACTGATCAGGAAACTATGCCAAATAGGGCAGTTTACTTAAGACCAGAGGCCATAATGTCTAGTGTGCACACTGCCCTGGCCTACTTAGGGTCAGACAGTAAGTTCTCTATCATCCTACTCAGCATCCAAAAGAATGTATGTCACAAAGAGAAGCAATTATCTCATTTGTTTCCAAAGCCCCGATGATAAAATGTATAGAACAGAGAGCTCTGAAGTGTCATCTGGAGGACCACATATTTGAAGGCCATGATCAAGTCTCCTTCACTAGTGTAGAACTGGCCTGGTCATTCTACTTATGGCCTCTGTCTAAGGTCACAAATCCTCCTGGGTAAATGAAGGGCTATGTCCACAGACAGCCTTTAATATCAGGAGCATATACAGTAACTACTCCAAAAATATTCCATTTTTATTTTTTATTCAATGACAAAATCTTTAAGAAGCCATACATAAAAACCAGATATGAACACTTATCATCACATACAGAGAGCACAGTATCAAGAGGATGCCCTTGGATCACAGGTTTTCCTGACAAGGCAAGCTGGGATTTGGAATTGAAAACTGAAGCTAACCCCAGTTGGAGTTGCTGTCCCGACCAACACAGGGCAAGAAGTCGTGTCTAAGAACAGTACGAAATGAGCCACAGGGCACTCAGTGAACACTCTTTCAAATGTTGGCGTGAAGAGGAGAGCCACAGCCCTCCACTCCACTTATGTAGACAGACGACTACCTGCCACTCTAGAGCCAAAATGAAGAAGGGGCGAAAGGAGGCAGATATTGGTCACTAATATCACATATGGAGGATGGCCACTCGATGGCAATGGCCACATTGCATCACAGTTAGTCTCTGATTGGCAGGGCTTCCTCAAGGCGGGAGACTTGTTATCCCTCCCTAGGAAGGTAGAAAGTTGTTCCCGTCCTTTCCTATGAGTCAAAATAAAAGACAAACTATGTACACTTGTGTGAGATTGCCTGATGTGACATAGCGCCATGCACAGTGAATGTATTTGATTAAAATTTTTAAATCATTGAAACATTTAAATTTGGTTATTTAATTAAAAGGGGAGAGAGAGAGAGAGAGGAAGGAGGAGGAGGAGGAGGAGGAGGAGGAGAAGAGGAAGAAGAAGAAGAAGAAGAAGAAGAAGAAGAAGAAGAAGAAGAAGAAGAAGAAGAAGAAGAAGAAGAAGAAGAAAAATAGAAAAATGAGAGGAAGAGGAGAAGAAACTGCTTCCTAGACCTCACAGCTCCATTTTTGTGGACCTGTGGACTTCTAGAACACAATGCTTTAAGAGATAAGATTGGATAAGAATGAATCTCTCCCCATTGTTGTTAATTCCCTGGGTTCTTCTGGCCCCAGCCCCAACACACACACAGACTATGCTATCCAGTCTGAAAGAGGCCTTGTGCAAGCCTGCAGGGCTCTGGCTCCAGCTCAGCAAACATCCTCAAACCACAAGCCTGCGCAGCAGAAACTGAATCTCCATCTCCAAGTAAAATAGGCTGCAGAGTGGGCTTCCTGCAGGCTGATGGGTGTCTGTGTTTGAGGTCATATTCTAATGTCCCATTTCATGCTTGATCACTCTAAAAGTAACCTTCAGTTGGCACCTCAAAAACACAGAATAGGAGGTGTACTGACACATTTTTTTTCTTAAAGCAGGAAACCGGGACATGCTGGAAGTTTCACAGGGCAAGGCTACTGTCCTGACTGTGATCTGAAGGCCACACACTCAAGTGGACCATACCTTTGAAGTGGATAACAGCCACTTGGCTGACTGCAGCTGTAGGGGGTGGGGGCTAACTACAAGGGCTTCACTGTTTCGTTATAAAACGAATCTTATGGTTTTTTGAGTTTTTTGTTTATGTTAATTTGGTTTGTTTGGGGGTTTTGTTGTTGTTTTTTTTTGTTTGTTTTCACTTATAAATAATACAATGGCAGCTCGGAAAGATAGGTCAATCTTGCGAAAAGCTAGTTAAGCTGTAGCTAGTTCTAACTGCGCATGCGCGTGAGCACAGGCACGCACGTGCACGCATGCTCGCATCACTTGCCTGCCCCCATGAGCACTCATTTCTCCTATATCTCCATCCAAACAATTATTTAGAGAGATTAAATATCTATTACACTGCATAAACGTAAAACATAAACATGTTAGGCAAAGGAAAATCCAGCCACAAAAATGAAGATGACTTCCAAAGGGTGGCCCACAGGAATTCAAACCACGAGTTGAAAGGCATGAAGACAGCCAGGAAGTTGAGACTCACCCTTCAGGGTGCGAACTTGATACTTCATTATTAGTGCGGTGTATCCTCAACAGGGCAGGAGCAGTCAAACTAACACAAGAAATTGTCCCCGTCTTGTTGCCATAGAAAAGAATCCACAAACAAAGCACAGCTGTGCATGCGCGCCTGTGTGTTCGTATGTATGTATGTATGTATGTATGAGGGTGTGCGTGCATGTGCATGTTTGTGCATGTGTGTAGTTAAGGAGAGATTCTAGAAACAGGAGAACTAACGTTTAGCAAGATGAACCCGGTCCAAGCAGCACATAACAACCTCAGGTTCTATGAGCACCCATGAGCCAGAACATTAGCACCCTGACTCCTCCACCGCACTCCTCTGGGGGTGCTAGTCCCTAGACTCTTCAGTTCTTGCCAAAAAGCAGTGAGTAACTAGAAAGAACACAGAAATGGTTAAAAGTGTTACAAGAGGGAGCAAAGCCACCCCTTCCAATAAACAGGGCTGGGAGCCCACGTGGGTGTGCCGGAGAGACTCCTACACCCAGCCGGCTCACTCCTTCCCCGCTCCCTTTGTGTGCACACATGTGCACACACAGCGGAACAAACAACCCTTCGAACTCTCTAATTAAACAAGGGAGACAAAGCCCTCCCTCAGCACCAGCCCTCCCCGAGGTCCAATGGAAAACATATGTCTCTCCTGGTAATTCCACCTGAGATTGTGGGCACCATATTAACTTTCTAAACAAGACAGATTCGGCCCGTGAACACAAGGTACAGGAGGAGAATGAAAGAATAGGTAAGGAGCTCTCCAGATGAGAGGCACAGCTTCGGTTTATAGCATATGACATCAAACAGAAACATGAAAAGAAAACACCTCAATTGTTGAGTGGCTCCCATCCACAATCAGCGTGGGGAACCAGAAGTCTCCATTCCATACCCAATTGGTGTGGTGAACCAGAAGTCTCCATTCCAACCCAATCTTTCATTTCGGGCAGATAAGGCGAGAATGAAAGGCAGATCGATGCTTTAAACACTACAGAGAAATGTCCCCATCAGGCAAAGTTGGCTGAAAACAACCCAATCATAAAGTCTGTTACATCAGACCTTTAAATTCATATATCCAGAAAGAACTGACCTTCTGCTCTCTGGCAGAAGGCAACCAATGCACACAACAAAGCCAGACTAAGGCATGGTTAGGGTTTCCTGATTCACTACCAGATGTGGTGACAGAGACAGGAAAAGCCAGCCAGGCTCCCTGGCAGCCTGCAACCAAATCAGACAACCAATGCTTCCCCAGCTTAACGATCGCCCCTCCCACAGCGCTCCTCATGGTTCCTATCTGCGCGTTTATTTCCCTGTTCATCTCTTTACCATCTTCTTCTCCATTTGAAGCTGTGAGCGCCACACAGGTTGAGCCCGCTCTTCCCTGTTCCCAGCATCTCTTAGGCACTTCCTTGCCAAAAGCAGGGTTCAATAGCTGTTTGCTTGCTGTAGATTCAACAACTGTCAAATGATCAACTCAAATAACACAACTCATCCACACGTACGACCACTGTAATTGTTAATCTTGAATTTTCTACATTCTCCTAACAGTAACATCTTACTGAACTGAGAAGGAAGGTATAGAGACCATTACCACATCATTTTTAAGGTCTCTAAGAGATGGTTAGCATGAGCGTCCAGTGGATCCGGCTTACATGATCTCTTCTTCAGTAGAAGACCTGAATTCCATCGTCCCCTTTGCCTTAGTCATCTTTTACTGCCAATAACTGAGTAAATTATAAAGAAGAGAGTTTTTTTTTCAGCTTTCGCCTAAGATATAAAGTCAAAGGGCTGAGTCTAGTGGTGGCCCTCTTGCTGACAAGAGGACGAAAGGAGCGCAGACGTCACATGTTCTGAGCAAAGACTGTGAACTTGAGAGTCTAAAGCAAATTGACTACTATCCAGACAGTTCATTAACCCATTAAACCTCTCATCATTTAAGCAGGTTGGTGTATTCTTGAAGGCAGAACCCTAATCACCATTTACAGGTCCTGCCTCTTATAGTCGTCTCATGATATTTCAGAGGGCAGGTTCTAGCTCTGTTTCTGTTGCTGGGATAAAACATTTGAACCAAGACAACTTGCGAAGGAGAGCTTTCATTTCAGCTCTCAGATCTAATTCATCAAGGGAAGCCATAATAGGAGGAGCACAAGACAAGAAGAACCAGGAGGCAGCAACAGAAGCAGAAGCCATGGAGAAATGCTGCTCTCTGGCTTGCTTTCCATAATTTAACCCAGGACCATCTGCCCAGGGTGATACCACCACCCACAATGAGCGAACCTGCCCGGCTCAATCAAGAAAATTCTCCACAGGCCAATCTGATGGAAACAATTCCTCAATTGAGGTTTTCTCCTCCCAGGTGACTCTATTTATATGGAGTTGACAAAAAAAAAAAAAAACCTATAGTCAAACCAAAACAGCAGCCATTGAACAATAGTCTGGGTTCTAATAACATGCCCTGAGCTAAAGCAAGAGTGTAACTGTGTGGCTGGGAGGGTCACAAGAGGGACTCTCACATTTCCTTATCACTAATGGGCCTGGAGCACAGGTCCTCCCAAAAAGACAAAGCAGCTAGGTTTACAGCAAAGGCTGTACACCACCAAATATATGTGGGCTGCTCTGTAAAAGATGTTCCTTTACTTTTAAGTCATCGTTAGCCCAAGACTGATTGTCTGTGGTCCCCTGGACCTGCTGCTGCTCATCAGCCACATGCATGAATGTGAGGCAGTACAGGAAGGACGGACAGCACTGTGGTCTCACAAGCAACACTCACACAGAACACAGAACACATTCACGGGACAACTTCAGACTGAAAACGTAGATCCAATACCTAAGTCACACAGGACACCAAATATATACAAAACCCGACTGATATATTCAGTGGTACTGCTAAAAATAAAACTGAATGTGTTTCCACTCTCAACAATTGGTAGGTAGAAGTGGGAAGATGAAGTTCAAAGGCAGCCTCAGCTACATAGCAAAATTGAGACCAGATTGAGCTATATGTAGCCCTGTATCAAACAACCAAAACCGACTAATTATATAATTTCTCCTGAGATTCAATTCCCATTTTGATTACTGAAGCCTACTATTCCCTAATACTAGTGAATTTAAAGGAACACAAAAGCAATTCTAAAGTTGCACCTTTATTTCCACTTAATTATTTTAAAATACATACTCTAACACACTGAGCACTTGAGCAAACACTGAATTTTCACCACTAAGTACATAGACAATTTGTATAATGAAAGAATAAAGGTTTAGCTTGTTTATTTTTCATAAACAATGAAAACAAGGCTAAAATTCTCACACTAAAAATCCCCATTATGGATTACAAAAAAAAAATGATACCCTCAGAGTTCAGAGTTTAGATTACTCTGAAGGTATTTTGAAAAAGCATGCCAACAAAGTATGCATTCATTCCTTAAAAGATAAAGAAATGGGTAAAAATGTCCAGTCAATATCTGTTAGCAACACCAGCAGGTGGCAGGAAGAATGTCCCCGTGATGTCCCTGTGATGTCCCTCCTTCCAATTAGGAGCCATTTCCCCCACCGGAAAAGAGGCATTAGGATTTTATGCAACTGTCGAGCAAATGGGCCCCAGACGTGAAGCCATCGCTGACTCATAGTTTAATTTCTCCACCAAGTTCTGGCTGTGTGCAAATCCACAGCAGTTACAGCTAATACTCAATGCCCCTAAAACATGTGTTTCAGTGGTCTCCAGTCTTTGTTCTAGTCTGGCTTTATTTATTTATTTTTTTTAAAGGCCAAAGTCTTAAGGCACTAGGTGCCTACAGGGACTCTCAAGGGAGCCCAACCTTTTGGTTTTGCTGGGTCACATTGCCAAAAAAAAAAAAAAAACAAACAAACAGTTGTTACTTGTGAGCTTCCCAGTCAAGTAACAACAATTACAGAGACACCTTATACTGTTTCAATCAGTTGATGATTGTGTAGTGGGACATAGAGTGGTATGCAGCCCTGCAGGCTGTGAGCTGGACACTCCTGCAAGACTTGTGGAGTTCAAATGATGCATAATAACATGAAATGTGCCATAACAAGAAAGCATAATAACAAGAAAGGGTTTCATGAGACGTAGCAAATATTCTATTGCACGCATTTCATTAAGTTGTGCTTTGATAACTAATAGAGGCATCAAAGTGACCGTTGTCCATGTTAACAGGTCACAGTTACTTTAAGTAAATACCATGTAAATTTGTAATTAGAACAGAAAAAACGTTTCCTTTGACTAGTAAGTGTGTTTTCAGGTGCCAGGAATTGCCTTTTAAATAAAGACTGAACCTCCCTCCTCATTTGAAAGATGGTCACACTGCCAGGAGCCCAATCAATACCTTGTTTCAAATAGAGTCAAACTCAAGCAATTGCTATGGTAAGCAAGAAAAAAACCATTGTCTGCTTCTATCAAATTGACTTCAAACTAGTTGGTCCCTGCGGTGTGGGAAGCAAGAAGTTTAAGTGCTAGCCTAAGGCCTCAAGGCACAACTAAAAGTTGAGAATGGGGATATCTGTCAGAACAGCCACTCTAGACCTTCAAAAAGCTCCAAAGGAGGCAGCGGTGGCGCACGCCTTTAATCCCAGCACTTGGGAGGCAGAGGCAGGCAGATTTTTGAGTTCGAGGCCAGCCTGGTCTACAGAGTGAGTTCCAGGACAGCCAGGACTACACAGAGAAACCCTGTCTCGAAAAACCAAAAAAAAAAAAAACAACAAAACAAAAACAAAAACAAAAACAAAACAAAACAAAAAAACTCCAAAGGTGCCTGTACTCTTGTAAGCAACTCTAATGAAACTCACTTGGGTCATTAAAAGGTAGGCAGGGATATGAAAATAGAAGAGGGGCTAGCCAAGGAAGAGGAAAAAAAATAAAATGGGAGTGGGAAGGCATTGGGGAGGGTCATGGGAAGCAAATATGATCAAAATACTTTATAAGCATGGATGAGAATGCCCTAACAAGAGAACCATTGTATATAATAAATACATGCTAATAAAAAGTCTATCTTAAAACCCATACAAACAAAAAGGTCCCAGAGACACAGTTGGGTCAACACAGTCAGGTTCTTACCCATATCCATAAAACATAATCAGTGACCTGGACATTCTAGAACATTCTCCCTTTGCTCCCTGAGCTCCGTCACATTTGACACTGAGTAGCACAATTTACAGAGGGGTGAGATTCTGACACTGATCGTGACATCAGTGGAGACTCAGTTTCTTCATCCACAAACTAACACAAAGATTCCCTCTCCCTTTATTTCATCACCGAGGTGCCCTCTTATGAAAGGCTTGATTGCCAACCAAACAAGCCACTTTACTGGGTTTCTGTTGGTGCATGTTGAGCACGGCAGTAAGTATCTCCCAGGTGTCGGAAGACTAGACTCAAGTTGGTGCCCTTAGAGAGCTAGGCAGGCCAGTGTTCCCTGTAAGTCTTTGGCACATATCTTTTCTCTTCTGATATAACATATTCCGTTCAGGTACACAGATTTGAAAAATAACGTAAAATGCCAGAGTGGCATTTGGAGGCCAGAAGGGTAAAGTGACTCCATTGTGGCACTAAGCTTCAGACCAAGCCTAGAATATAAACACCAATGACCTTCCATGAACTCAGCGCATCCTGGACAGTGACAAGCTGGCATATTTGTTTTAAATGCTGTATGACCAGGCCCTGGCATGACTTCCCCTCTGCCCCATACGTTGTTCAGAAACAAACTATTTTAGAATTACATAAAGTTCCCCAAAAGCCAAGTCAGTTGTCAGACCTGACTTTGACCCCTCAAGGTACAACTAGGTAAATCCAAAATAAATTAAAAACAAAAATAAAAAAAATTGACAAACCAGGGTAGCCTTTCAGCACGACTCCAGGGTTACCACCCCTACATGGAACACAGAAGCCCACTCCATGCATCCATCCACCTGGACAGTGAACCACAAAAGGCAAAAGGTAAATGTTTGAAGCTTCTCCTGAAGACCTAAAGAACGAGAAATCGTCACCCAGAAATATGTCTGTTGTCTGCTTCCCTAAATGTTAGAAGTCGCAGTCAGCAGTTAGACCAAACACAGCGAAGAGCATTTATTCCAGTGACATACAAAGAATACTGACAAGCAGACTGGCAAACGGTAATGGACACGCAAACTGCCCCCACCCCCACCCCAGATGGCAAGGGCAAGCCACACACACACACACACACACACACGAGCTATGGACCCTCGACAAGTCACTTAACTTCTCTGCTCCATGGGTTCACCCATGAACTGGGAGTATGAATAATGATACTTAAGTCTTCTCAGTCAGTCATCACATATATGAGATATGCTTTCTAAAACGGGAGGCCCAGGCATTCACACATCATCTGGGAAATGCAAGTCACTGGTTTCTCACTGTGACTTCCACTAAGGCCCAGCTCTGTACTAATGCCCAAAGGATGACGCCTAACCTTGAAGCCATGACAAGTGCATTATCTTTCTCTACTAGAATGTGAGTGCCCTCCAAAACTCCTGCGACCTCACACAGGTCCTTTCTGGGCTGGGCTGAGCTGGGCTAGAGACTTGGCGGGAGTCCCACCTGGAGAGAAGGTTGTGTCATACCTGCTCTGTCCTGTGGCTGCTCCACATTACCCAGTGACCTCGGGCCATTTCTACCAGTGTTCCCTTGTGAAAGGCTGGGAACCCTCACGGATTTCCTCTTCTCTCCCCATTTGCCTCAAAATGGTCTCCACACATCCCACTTTCTTGCCTCTAAACATTCTCTGTCACAGAAAGTCGCATGCCAGTGCCAAACATTATATACAATCCCCCACTGGCTCACCGGGTCTAAAAGGGATTGGGCAAGTGCCTAGGGCCTTATGGATCTAGGCTAGCTCCTCTCCTCCTCATCTCTTGCTACTTCTAATACAATGTCCTTAGAAAGAAGGAGGCAGCTGCTTTAGCTACCAAGGCAGACCCTGCTTTGGGCTATACTCAAGGAAAAACCTGGTCCCTCCCTTCAGAGACCTTTCATGGCTGACCTGACTTTCACGCCTCTTCAACTCTGTCACCTCATCCTGTCACTGTCCCCACCCCCATACAGATGCTCTTTCCTCTGGATGGTTGCACATACTGCTTTCCTTGTTTGGAACAGCCCCTTCCAGCTGCATACCAGGTGACCTGGCCAGCTCTACTGATCATTCAAGATCTAGGCCAAACCGTCACTTCCTCTAGATTCTACCAGCCATGTGGCTGCCCTCCTAGATACCCGATTATTACCCTGAAATGACCATATCAGAATGTCATCTTCAACTTAATACAGTCATCAAAACCCAAATATACCGTGTACTCACGGTACTTAATCTTCATTGTGACTGAATTTAGAATTATCTAGAAGATATCTACAATTCTTTTACTTTAGTTTCTTCCCAGAGCTTCAGGAAAGACACAGCACAGCCAATAAAAGCAGGCTCAGTGACTTCTACCTGGCATGTCCCCAATAGACATTTGCTAGTAGAATGAGTCAATAATTTGTCATTTACTGTCACCCTTTTCCATCCTTCATGGCCTTGGAGAGTCCTTCTCATCCAAAGTACATCTAATTATTATTACTAACTCAGCTTGGGTGTGGCTATCCCAAGAAAATCCTACTTAAGGATAGACCCTGTCCCCATTACCAGCTTAGGGTACATGTTATATGTGTACTTCACATCCCAAGTACCTGCTACTGTGTATTCTCCCAAGAGGCATCAAATTGTAAGATCCATAGATTCTGTTGACTCCAAGGATGTAAAGGGAACACAAACTATTTAGTCCTCCCTTTATTAGACTTTATTAGAGTCAGTAGGTTATCAAAACCTACTGACACCTAAGAACTCAATGTTGGAGCTAGAGAGATAGCTCAGAGGTTAACAGCACTGGGTGTTGTCCTAAGGACCTGAGCTCAATTCCCAGCACCAACATGAGCGTACATACATGCCAGCAAACTATACATAAAATAAAAATTTTTAAAACTTAATGTTGTATCTAAATGACCTAAAGATTCACAGAGTCCTTTTGATATGGGAAGCCTCTCTTCACCAAATTGTGCTCTATTTGCTTAGTTTCAAGTTTTTAGAAAGTAAAGTATTGTGATGTACAAAATGTCACCTTCAAGTTAATTCAACCAGCAAAACCCAAATACACCTTATATTCATGGTGCTTTATCATCACTGTGATGGGACATACACATCTGGACATGTCTTTGGGGGTATTTCCAGAGGCTGAAGGGAAAGACTTTATGCTGAATATGGGTAACAGCGCCTCATGGGCTAAAGGCCTGGAGGGAGTAAGAGAGAAAGGGAGGGAGCAGCTGAATTCCAGCATTTATCGCTCCACTCAGTCGGTAGACTCAGGGTAGCCCACCGCCTTACACTCCCACAGCCATGGCTTCCATGTGTGTCGGACTGCATCCTCTCACACCACCAGCCAAAATAAACCCTTCCTTCCACATGTGCTTCTTGTCAGGTATTCAGTCATAATGACGCAAGTAACCAACACACCCATGAACATTTCTTGTGAAAACTCCAAACCATGGATACAAGTTACTCAGAAGTGAGTGACTATGAGGCCAATTCTTTAATTTCAAATATATGAGGTGCCACACACGCTGACTGGGAAGGACTTTTCATAAGAGCACAGTGGGTACTGCAGGGAGAAAAATGCAAGAATGGCGTGTGTCCGTCCTCCAGAGCGGTAAGCAGAAGATGTGCACACGTGCTTTCCCCACACTCACGCAAGCCAGCACTTCAGCCTCATCTATATGATCACTGAGCAACAACCACATACCCGGAGACTGAGGATGACGAATGCCACCCCTTGGAGACAGCCTAACAGTAGGGAAGGACTGACTTGTAGTTAGACATGGCATCTAAACACAGGTCCCTTTCTGTCCCTCCCTCTCTTATGCACACCAGGATAGAAAGTAAAACAGGAACCAAGGTATGCAAGCAGGAGAGCAAAGAACAGCAACCTAGATGTCAACAAAAAGTCCTTTGGACAAGGAGGAGGGTGATTAGGATAACGGAGTCAGCAGGGTAAGAATGCGTGGACCCCCGTGCTTGGACCTGAGGGATGGATGACAAGGTTGGGGAGCAGCAAAACCCTCACAATGAAGAATTAGAACTTCACATCCCATCTCATTACCCACACTACAAGTTCAGGAGAGATGCCCTCTTATTCCCTTACAGAGATAGAATGCTATTCTCTGAAAACATTGAGGAATAGTCTTCACACTCAGAGAGGAGGGGTATAGGAACTGCCCTGGAAACAGGGGAGAGGGTACCAGTTATCACTCTGATTCCAGAGTCCCCATCTTCATCCCTTCCACCTCTCAAACTCAGTGTCCAGAACACAGCCAGGCTTCTACCACTTCTATACCCGCTATGACGCCACAGGAGGCATGTGTGAGTCAGGCCATTCCAAAAGTGGGTAGGCCATTCTCTCAGGATGCAGAGGGATTTTCATCAGGTGAGCTGCAGGAAACCACACCTTGTTTTTTGTCATTCATTGTGAAATGGGAAGAGGGATCTAAGACTCCCTATTAAATATCTAGAGAGAGCCTCCAACATAGAACAGAGTACTAAATACATAAAAATGAGGAACAGCAAATGAACACAGGAAAACCTCATCAGGTCCCCTGAAATTCTCCAGGAGAAAAAGCCAAAAGCCCAAATCCAGAAACAAAAATAAAGCATTCTAAAAGAAGAAATCAAAAATGAGAAAAAAATGTCATAGCACTAAAAGTAAGACAATAAACTTTAAATGACTGAGCGATAAGAGAATCCCGGTGGAGAACTAAAACAGAGATAAACCCAGAGACAAATGCTGAGAAAACCAGGAACCACCCAAGAAGCCCAAGGTTTGACTCATGCAATTTCCAGAAGAACAAAACTGCAAATCCAACTTAAAAATGTAACAACAGAAACCAACTCACTATTGTAAGGAAACCTGCAACTGGAGGGCTGAGTTTGCCAATGAAACCTAGATCAGTGAAGGAAAATAGGATGGGAGGTGTCTGCTGGGACAAAGCGTCAGGAAGCCAAGGAAGCAGAGAAGTTTCTAGAGGCTTTCTAAGGAAAAGGGAATCCATCTCTATTCAAATGCAAACCAGGCCATGTTGGTGGCTCGGGCCTCCATGCTACCTGGGAAGCTGAAGCAGAAATGATGCCAGGAGCTCTAGGACTTCTGAGGCACAAGAAAGAGCCATGGGAGGGAGGGATGGAAGTGAAGCTGCTGCAGACCACTTGCCCAGCATGTGCAAAGCCTGGCATCCAACTCACAGATGTGTGTGTGTGTGTGTGTGTGTGTGTGTGTGTGCCCACGAGGGGGGGGTGGGGGGGAGGAGGAGGAAGAGAAAGAGCAGAAATGCTTCCAGTTTGAAAGAAAACTTGAGACACAGAATTCTAAATCAAGCCAACCCAGCAATCATCAAGGCTGAGCTAAAGATATTTTCTGCACACACACACACACACACCACACACACACACACCACACACACAGACACACACACACAGACACACACACAGACACACACACACACAGACACACACACACACACACACACACACACACACACACACACACACACACACGTGGTTCCTTTGTGCTCTCTCAAAGCCAGAGAGCGCGTGCTCCTGTTGCAGAGTAGAGTACCAAGAATGAGTCCAGGAAAAAACAAAGAGAAATAAAAATGTTTGACAAACAAGCACAGGGAAGTAATCTCAGGGGTCCAGTAAGACACACACACACCACATCCGCATAGGAGAAAACAAAAGAGGAAGACACCGATGTCCTCAGCGGAGAGCAGGTCTGGGAAACCACTAGTGGACCATCAGACAAGATCAGAGCAGGGGTCTCAAGCTCCACCCCTCAAAGGGTCACTTACAAGTGGGAGCTGGAGTGTGGGGATAACAGAGAAATTGCGATGTCTGACACACCAGCCAGAGTCACTCTTGAGCAGAAGAAATTTTCTAGATATGCTGGAGAGTTTAAAAGATCAACAGAAATATTAAGAGCAGCAGCCATGCAAACTTGTCTAAGAAGTAACGGGCTGCGGGAAAGTCCCGTGTGGTACCTGTCCTGAATGTATGAGGACCCGAGTTCAATCCCCATAACATGCATAAAAACTGGCCAGGTGAGGCATAGGATGGTGGCCTGCACTTAGAATTTCAGCCCTGGGGAGGCAAAGCTGGAGTCCCCTGGCCACCAAGACACACTATGTGGTGAGATCCCACATTACATCATCACGTAGCTGTGAGCTACAGGCCTGGGAGAGGGAAGAGGGAAGGCTCCAGGGAAATGACAGCCAAGGTTATCCTCTGTTCTCCACATACACATGTGTGCATACACGCACACACACACACACACACACACACACACACACACACACAGACAGAGTGAAGGAAGAGGAGGAGGAGGAGGAGGGAGAAGAGGAAGAGGAGGAGGAGAAGGGAGGAAGAGGAGGAGGAATATGACATCTACTAAGCTCCACCAAAAACGATTTAATGAAAAAGTGTGATATGAACATTCACAGTGGAAACAGAGCAGGAAAAATTTATGTGGAAAAAAAAAACAACAAAAAACTCAAAACAAACCAGTACTTAAGCAATTCTCCAGAAGAAGTGGGACCCCTCCCCAACTCTCTCCAACCCCCACTTTCTCCTGGGCCTCCCTTCTAGTGCCAAGTGAAGATGTGGCTGAGTCTTAAGGCATCCCAGGAATGATAGTTAGGATAGTGTAAGATAGCTGAGCATATGGAGCTGAGAGAAGCAGGGCTGGGACATGAAACACAGCAAACAGTGAGCACAGTCGGCCTCTGGGGCCACTGAAGTTACAGAGGTCTAAGGTGTGTGTGTGTCTGCACATGTGTGCTTGTGTGTATGTGCATATGTGTAGTTGAACGTACACTGTATGTGAGTCCGTATGGGTCTTTGTGGGTGTGCATGTGTACGTGTGTGTGTGTGTGTATACATGTGTATGTGTGTTTGCCTTGTCTGTGTATGTCCATGTGTGTATGTGTATATATGTCACTTTGTTCCTTTATCTCTGTATGTGTATGTGTGTGTGTATAAACAACTATCCGCATACATACATATATATATACACATATACACATACACACACACACACACACACACATATATATATGATGGGATTTGATTTTTATGTGCATTTATTCTCCAATAACATAGGTTCTGTCTCAGCAGTTTTGTCTTTGATCTAAGTCAAGTTGACAACATTTGCAGTTCTGATTCTAAGACTTAGAAAGCACACAGAGAAGTAAATAAAATGCCTTCAAGTTTTAGCAAATTCTCTGAAGAACAGAAACTGAAACAGAAGCTGCTTGATGCTGGAGCGGGAGGACTGCTGTGAGGTCAAGGTAGGTTCCAGGCCAGTCCGCCTCAACTTCCGTCCCCCAAACTTACTCCTAACTCACCTCCTGAAAGACTTTAGTACTCAGATATTTTACAGGAATAAAGTATAAAACAAGCAATTAAGCCCAAATGAAGTCTTAATGGTTGTGTTTTTCTGAAGTAAAGTTGTATTTACTGGGAAAAAAAAATCTCCAAAGACAATATAGACATTCCTTGGCCCAATCTTTGGAGTTGCATACAGAGCGAGGAAGAGAGGGCACTATTTAAATTCTGCATGGTGTGCCTCTGCACCAGTATTTGGACACAAACAAGGCTGCTTTCTGCTCTAGTGCAGGTTTTTGTTTTCAAGCACTGACAGACAGCCCTCTGAACTAGGCAAGGGACATCCCATTAATTCATGAGGTCAAATCCTAAATCCTATCTGCCGTGTTCTCACCAGTTTAATACATCAGGGCCACCGACATGTATTGATAATTCAATTCTAATGTATGCTGGGTTTTACATATTGTAATTTAGATTAAAGGAAGCACTTCTCCAGATTCATAATTACCTTGATTGCTAAACATGACCTTAAATTAACTTCAAACAACCTTGAAGGCTGATTTATGAAGTATTTAGATATTCTACAACATACATTTTAGGAAAACTTGGTTTATTAATATATCACACATAAACATTCTAAATAAAATATTTTCCTTCTGCAAAAAGAAAAAGAAACTCATAAATGTCACTGGTCAAATGTGTGCCTCAAAGTTCATATGCTGACAGTTTGGTTCCCAGTGCAACAGTGTTGGGAGATGAGGCAATAGAACTGATTCAGGTCAAGGGCTCCACCCCTGTGAATACACTAACGTTGCTATGGGGGACTAGTTGGTTACCACAGGACTGGGTTCCTTAGTAACTGCGGCCCCTTCTCTGCTACAGTTTGTCTTCCTTCCCTTTCCCCTCCCTTTGGATTATCACGTGTGATACAGCATCTTGGAATTTGTCAGATTTTTGGATTTCCCAGACTCCAGAATGTAAATCAATAAATTCATGATATTGTCAGGTGTGTCGGTACACACATGAGTCCCAGCACTCCAGCGGCTGGGGCAAGAGGATCTCTGTGAGTTCAAGGCCAACCTGTTCTCAGAATGAGTTCCAAGCTACCCATGGCTACATAGTAAGACCCTTTCTCACACAGTATATATATATATATATATATAATATATGTACATATATATGTATTGTGTGTATATATATATATATAATCTCCCTGTTCTTTATGAATACCCAGTTGTGGGCATTCTGCTTTAACAACAGAAAAATACATGAGTGTAAGAGACAAGCCCCAGATCAGGTAGACAGAAACACCTTGGCTGAGGAGGTGACCGTGAAGCCTGATAGCAGAGAAGAGGCTAATGAGCTGTGACAGAGCCTTGAAACAGGATCCTTGAGTCCCTGTCTCGGTGGTCTTTGGGGAGCTAATGGCTGCATGGTGGTGACTCAGCCAGTGAGGGATAGGTGCATACACAACTCCCAACATCCTCTGTGCCCTGCCAATGCCAACACCGGCACTGCAGCCCCGGAAGTCCAACTCCACCCACCCTCGGTGTTCCAAACACCCTCCTTAAAGGCAGTGTCACGCAAGGCAGCATCAGAACACCTCCACCCTAGCCCACAGACCCACAAGGCATGCGGGCGGGCAGGAGTTCACATCGCTTTACCTGGACACTAAGCCACTTCTGGGTCAAAAGGGCAAACACAAAGAGGAAATGAAATATGACGAAACTGGGTCACTCGACAACTCATAATGTAGCCCAGCCTGGTAAAGGAGACCTGAAGCAGAAAACAAAGTTTGCATCTGCGGGGGGGGGGGGGGGGGTGTCTGTGGGGGCGGGGACTTCTGTGAGAATGGGAGGGGGAGCCTTGGTGGGGCGGGACTCCTGTGGGGGTGGGGACTTCCGTGGAGGAGGAGGGCCTCTGTGGGGGTGGGACTTCTGTGGGGTGGGGACCTCCGTGTGGATGGGGACTTCTGGAGGGGAGGGAGGCCTCTGTGGGGGTAGGAAGTCCCTGTAGAGGTGGGGATCCCTGTGGGAATTAAGCCCCTTTGTGTGCTAGGAAAATCTCTTACTTCCTTCTTTAAAAGCTTCATAGGAAAAGCTATGGGAGACAGCTGGTGTTTCCAGTGGAGGAGTGAGCTGACTTAGCCTTCAACCATAGAGCTTCTTAGGGGGGGGGGTGCGTGACTGAACGGGAAGTCCTGCAAAAGTGAGGGGAATGAATCTGAGGTGTTCCTAGCAGTGTTCCCCTGATGCACTGCACAACGTCACCCTGGCCTCAGTCCTGAGCACATGCCACCCGGTGTTGGCAAGAGCTTCCAGAAATGTCTCAGTGTGAACCCCAGATTATCCTATGTCACTATATCCGTGTTTTACTGTGGAGAGTTTCCTACTAGAAACTTAGCGATGTACAAAGACTTCTCATGTTAGCCAACCACCATTCTTCAGCACGTTCGTATCTACTTAGTATGTTTGGGGTTGTGTCACGTTAGAACATTTAATCCTTTTTAAGTTGAAGTTTAAATTGGGGACTTGAGTTTCATTTTAAAAATAATAATGATTTTGGGCTAGGGATTAGGACAACTTTCCTAACAACCTTTAAAATTGCCCTAAACATACTTCTGTCATTTTGTTATGAGAAGTGATGTTCTCAGCCTCAACTCTAATAAAATAAAAATACTGTCAGCTCGGATAAACCCTGAGGACATTCCATATCTGGAGTCACAGTCAGGAGTGGCCGTGAGCGGCCTGCACTCAGTATATTTCCAGGTGGGCACTGTATGCTCATCTCACAAACATATTTCCAAATAAACTCAGATCGACAAGACCAAGAATCACGTGGCAGAATCCCCAAATACCTTCAGGCTCCCAGCATCCCAGTGTCATGGTCCATAGATATAGCATGGACTTGGTTTTTATATCTTTTATGATACAAAAAAGAATCACTACTAATCTAACACAAAAGCCACCCAAATACTGTACATGTAGTACTGTTCCATTGAGTGGAAAAAAATTAATCCTTAAGGACAATGAGGTGGGACACCCAGAATATGATTCGAAATCTAATCAGAGAAAATTATAAAATATAAATAAAGCTAAGAAAAGTGCCATGACCCCATATGTCCGAATCATTTGTACTGTGATGAAATCCTTCCCACACCAGAGGCCTTCTGCAGACTCCTCAGCCTGCTGTCTCTTCCTTGTCCTACCCGACACCATCTCCTCCTTCAGGGAGTGGTCAGATGCCCTGAGCTGCCTCCCACTCCCACCGTGAGCACACCTGACTCTACGGTGTTCTCCATCCCCAAGGAAATGGTACCTTCTAACTGAGCCCCTTCCAGTCCACTCCTCATAGGTGAACAACACTCTTGCTCTCTCTTGCTCCGTTCTCTACAAACTGCACTCTGCTTCAGAGCACCCATTCGGACATCCAGAATTTTGCAGAATAACCAGAGAGTGCTAGGGGGGACACAGAAAGCTCACAGAGATGCAGGTCATGCTGCATCTGACTAAGCATTGACTCAAGAGGCTTGGCTGCCTTGGGATGCTAAGCAAAGAAAGACATCGACTTTGCAGCATGCCAGCCACAAACTTACTGAAAGACGAGGACACCTGTGGCATCTGCTGAGGTTCACTTTCTGATTTGGGAATGGCACCTTCTTGCTGTGTCCCCACATGGTGGGAGAAGAGAAAGAGCTCCATGAAGCCTCTCTTGTAGGGGCTCTATTCCCATCCACCATAGCTCTTCCTTCAGTGACCCCATGGCCCTCCACAGTCCCTGAGAATCATGTGTAATTTGGAGGACAGAAGCATTCAGAGATAGTGGGGGGAAAGGATTTCTAAGGCTACTAGAACTCCCCCAGTGACCAAGTCAGGAATAGTCTGAGAATAAATCACACAGGGACCCAGAAATATAGAGCCACTGTAGCAAGGAGGAGATAAATGATAGAGAATCGTAAACCCTACACACACACACACACACACACACACACACACACACACACACACACACCACCCTCTTCAAGTCTGTGCTCCTTAGATCTCTGTGGAAACTGATGCTGAACAAACCAGGGATGCTAATCAAAGGGGGTCTCACTCTCACTGCTGGCCTGTTAGCTTCTCAGGAGAAATGTAAAACTGGAACTGACCCCAAGACACTTCTTTTAGTCACCCCACTTGGTGACACTGACTTCCTCAGCACCTTCCCTGTGACATCATTCCCAACAAATGCTCCCCAGAACTTTCACACACTCCTAAACCTGCAAGAGCCAAACTGCAACAAGCCCAGCTATGCACTTCCACTCGGCCCAAACCTCCAGCATGAGTCCTTGGATCTGACCCAGAGCCACCTATGTAAGGAACTGCCTAGGAAGTCACAGGCCCACAAGACTCAAATCCCCAGACTGGACAGCACCCGTAACGGGGTGCACCCCCAATGACCCTCAAGTTGATAACTGACATTCCCAGCCACTTGGGGTCATCTAACCCCACTTCGCACCACCAAATGAATCAACCCTCTCAGATTTTAAACCCTCTGTTTTAGCTGAATCCATTTCGTCTTTCCCACCTACACTGAAAGCACCTTCATCCAGCCTTCCCCTCCCCCATCAAGCATTCTCCAGCCTATCCTAGCTGGTCCCCATTCCCCTGGCTCTTGCTCGCCTAATTCACATGGAGAGTGAGTAGACAGCTGGTGAGCAGAATCTGGTAGGAGTGCAGCATCAAGTTCTAAGCTACAGGCACACTTTCTCTCCCTAAAGAAAAGGAAGAACGTGCTAGGCCTGACGGCACGAGGCTTTACTTCCAGCTAGTTAAGAGGTAAGGTAGGAGGGTCACAAGTTCAAGGCTAGGCTGGGCAACTAATTGAGATCGTGTCTCAATTTTTTTTTAAAAGGTCTGGATATATCTTTCAGCATTAGAGCACTTGGCTAGCCTGTGTGTGTGCTACAGCAGCTAGGCTCTGTCCCTAGTGCTGTGACGTAAGGAATGGGTGAGGATAGTCCAATAACAACCTCTTCATAAACTGACGTCCCACACATCCTCCCTCCAGCCAGCACATAAAGCTACCCCCGCCCCCATTTCTGTCTCTTTCCCTATATGAAGACATTCAAGACCGCTGCTGTGTTCTGTTTCCATATACCAACTCAGAAGTCAAAAAATAATAGCAGGTCAACTGCACCTTTTTCGTACTGATCAGCCTGTGTCCCTCGCCTTCAATCCCAATACTCTCTTCTCTTGGTCTATTTCGTTACTCTAACTGAATAGCCACGGATAGAAGAATTTTTGAAGACTAAGATATTACTCGGCTGTGCTTCTGGTGGCAGGGAAGCCCAAGAACATGACGCCATCACCAGGTGAGGGCCTCTTGCTGCAGTGTAATATGAGAGCAAGCACACCAGCTCTTGGGCTGCCTTCCCTTGGGGGGGGGGGGGTCGTGCACTATGACGTCACCTAACCCTAATTGCCACCTCAAGTTTCTACTTACAAATCCCATTAAGATGAATTTGAGGATTACATTTCCAGCATGTAGAATTTTTAGGGGACACTCTAAAAGCCTGGAATCTTTTTATCCACCGGCTAAAAACTCCTACAGCTTCTTTTCTGGCTCCTGTGTGACAGCTTAACATTTACAGCATAACCCATCTCACACATAGTCACTCACTTGCTTCCCTCCTCGTTCCCCCCCCCGGGGGGGGGCGGCTCAGACCATGTGTCATCATCCCATTCCCAGCAGCAAGGATAACGACACACCTCATTTACTTGTACTCATTTGGATCAATTGCGCAGCCTGAGAACATTGCACAGAACAAGGTAAGAAGACAGACAAGCTGAGGTAAAGTGATTAGTTAAATCCGTGCAAAAATCACCGAAACTGACTTAAGAGGCGGCTCTGAGCGAGGTTCGTGGCTGCCACAGCGCAGAGGCAGTCTGATTGGTTTAAAAATAAATAAATAAGCACCGAGCTGCTGAGTTCAGCCCTGCTTTTGCTGGTACCGAGCCTCCGAGGCGGCCTCACAAAGACCTACTGTGTCCATCAGGAAGCCACTGCTCAAGAAACACTTGCTGAAGGCTTGCTATCTAAAGGGCTAGAGCTGTTTGTAATGGACTGAGTCCTCGCTATTTTGAAGGCATCTTTCAAAGCAGCTCTCCCATACTAGGGCTAGAGGAAGACCGTCCACCTTATGTAGAACCACACATCTTCTACACATCTGCCTTTCGGATCCTCTACTGCTTCCTGTATACCATATCATCCTTCCAACTCCCCCAGTCACATCCCTGGGGGGTCCATGCAGCCCCCCTACCTCCCCCCCACCCCCCAGTCTGCAAGCACCTAGAGCTCATGCCTTCTTCATTCCTGGTTTACCTATGGCAAAAGCTCCTGGCATTAACCTCACTTGTAAAATCGGACTCCTTCTTTTAAACCTATGAAACACACTACACAAAGCCTGCACTGGCGTTGCCAGACTACACAGATCTGCAGTTTGCCCTAAGCTATGAAGTCCTGGAGACTATGACATGCAACTCAGAACCAGGATGGGCTGTTTGGTTCAACTTGGTGAACCAGCAGTGCCTTCCCCAGGAGAAGGAACCCTCTCAGGGGCAAGTGTAGCCCTTGAACTTCTGCTCCATCCCTGGACCCTGCATCAGACTGAACATACGCTCAGATGTGTCTTCTGGTAACCCAGGTCAAAGAGAAATATAATTCTTTCTTTTTATTGTTGTGGTAAAACACCACAATCAAGGCAGCTCATGGAAGCATTTATTTGGGCATATGTGCCAAGGGTTAGAGTCTCTCACAGTGGAGTGAAGGGGTGGCTGCAGTGGGAAACTGAGGGCTCACATCTTGAACCATAAACCAGAAGCAGAGAGGGCACAGTTGGAATAGCCCCAGGGACATGCCTTATCCTACAAGTCACACCTTCCAAGTATCGCTCAAACAGCACCATCAACTGGGACCAACTATTCAAATGTCCGAGACTATGGGGAACATTTCTTATTCAAGCCAGCACAAAGGATGAACAAGGACATTTTTTTTGTTTTTTGTTTTTTGTTTTTGTTTTTTGTTTTTTTCGAGACAGGGTTTCTCTGTGTAGCCCTGGCTGTCCTGGAGCTCACTCTGTAGACCAGGCTGGCCTCGAACTCAGACATCCGCCTGCCTCTGCCTCCCAAGTGCTGGGATTAAAGGTGTGCGCCACCACTGCCTGGAAAAACAAGGAATTTTGACTCGATGCATTAGTAAGGTAAAAAAATAATTCTAATGGATGCAAAAACAACCACCGACCTTCCAACAACAGTGTCTTTATTCTGTCCTGGAATCACTAACTGTCATTATGTAATATTAGAAAATATGATCTGAGTTTTCTTGCAGTATTCTTTTAAGCAATGGATGCTGAATTTATGAAAACGGATATGCTTCATGACTCATTCGTATACCTATCGTCAAGAACTGTGCATCTAACAGGATGGCCATTAACCACACGGGACGCTTCACATTTAAACTAAAAATAAATAAAAATTCATTTATCAAGGACACGAGGAGATGGCTCAATAGGTAAAGTGCTGGTGATGCAAACATGAGGACCCGAGTTCAATCCCAGCACCCACAGAAAAAGCCAGGCATAGTGGTGGTTGCTCATCACCCCAGTTCTAGAGGACAGGGACAGGCAAAGCAGCTCCTAGGAACTCAACAGCAGCCAGTCTAACTAAAATGGCAAGCTCCAGGTTCAGTGTGACACCCTGTCTCAAAAACTAAGAGTACCAGAGGAAGGCACCCAGTGTTGACTTCTGACGTCCACATATAACCTCACAGGTGACTGTGAGTCCACGTTCTGGCCCCACCATTGAGGGTGTGGGACATGCCATGGGGGGACGAACCAAGGGGAACTTGGCTGTACTTATCCCAGGCAGCCACCATCGGAGTTAGGCTTTAGGGAAGCACTGAGACACTGCTCAGGGGGTGGGAAAACTTAGTCTGAGATGGGAGGGGCAGGGGGACAAAGGTGGGCTTCCCTGACTCCCAGACCTCCAGTCACCGCTGGGGTGTCACACAGAGGAATCAGGAATGAAAGATCAAGGGTGATGGACCCATGACAAGGCCAGGGCCATTGGAGGACCACAGGCTGAGGACAGTGATTAGCCAGGGGAATGGGAACTCCAGCTTAGCTCATCAGCGTAAGTAGTGAAAGCAGTGATGGTTGTCTGGAAGCACAGAAAGGCCTTCTATCGGAGACTTAGGCTGCCGGTCTGTAGGCAAAGGTCTTCTCCATGGTCCTCCACAGCAGTTCTCAACAAAAGAGACAGTCCACGTTTGCCCATAACATTTTTCATCATAGAAAAATGGATGTGTACCAACTTCTCAGGATGGACCAGAGATTAAATCCCTTTTGCAGGGAAGAATATCCGGGAAGGAAAGCTTATTGGCTAAACCTGAGGGCCTCTGAGTACCTCATTAGCATGGAGAACTCTGTCTGGGCCTACAGTGACAGATGTGGAGAGTGTGGCACATGCTCCCAGCCAGGAATCCAGTAGGGAGCAGGGAGGTTCCAACCATCTCAGGTGTGTACCTGAGTTCTGGGGTCTCAGACCCGCTCTACCTTAACAAGCTTCCTGGATGGTCCATTGTCCCACAGCCCCTCCTTCCCTTTTTATAAAAGAGAGGTGTCATTGGAGTGACTGTCTCTAATGTTATTTTGTAGTGAAACTTTTAGGTAGGGTGGAAGCATCAAAATAAAACACAACATAAGCCAGAGGGGTAATACAACATAAGGGTCCACTGTACTACAGGTGACTGCATAACAGAGAGAGAGAGAGAGAGAGAGAGAGAGAGAGAGAGGCACACATGCATATGCCATACACATAAGAAAAGCACTGAGTCACTCCAGTCCAATGGTTCTCAACCTTCCTAACACTGGGACCCTTTAATTTCAGTTCCTCATGTTGTGGTGACCCCCAACCATAAAATTATCTCCTTGCTACTTTGTAGCTGTAATTTGCTACTATTATGAATAGTAATGTTAATACCTGTATTTTCCAATCGTCTTAGGCAACCCCTATGAAAGGGTTGTCCGACGCAAAGGGGTTGCAAAACAGCTTTCCTATGCATATTTCAGGGGTCCCTGAGAACCTGCTGCTCGCTGCAATGGGCAGGGCAAGTGTAGACCAATTTCCCTCATGGCAAATTCTCCTACTGAACAGTGCGTAGGCGGTCATTCTTGGTAGTTAAGTTCCTTTTTGTGTAGGATGGGGATGATACGCATGTTAATAAGATGTAAATGAGGTGCTAGAAATGAAAATATCTTATAATAATTATAATTGCCAAACTTTGACAGGTCACCAAAGTCGTCTGGGACTGGGATGCTGGTGGCTACAGTGCAGCCACTGGTGACTGCAGATATCACCAAGGGGCTCACCAAGGTGCAGCCAGTAGCCCCAGCTAAGGATGCGCACAAGCTGGAGTCAGCCAGCAATAGAAATGGTATCTTATAGAGAAGAGGACTCACAACTCCAGAAAGTGCTCAGACCCGATGCTACGCAAACCTGAATGTGTACCCAGTAACCTGAAGAGCCGGAGAAGCCCAGGGAGCTCCAGCCCGCCTCCAGGAATGCTGGGTAGGGAGGCCTGGGGCGTAGCTGTCCAGCAGGAAACGCTGCTGCTAGCGCGCATGCTCATGCTGCAAGCTAGGAAACCATCAGAGCAGGGGGGGAGGGCATGCTTGACACCAAGTGGGAGGTTGGAATGTGCCACTTTCTGAACCAACGCCACAGAAGGCACTCCAAGGACACTCAGTGGGACCCATCAGCATTCCAGAATGTACCCAAGGTGCTTCAAAAGTCCAAGGGCCCAAGGTCCCCTGCGAGCTGTGTCCCTGTGTAGCCGTCTCAAGAATAGCCATTGACTGCATTTTTAATGGTTCCACAGATAGAAGGAAATACCTTCACATGGTGCGAGACATGAAGAACAATTCCTCTACATAGACTTTCACCAATAGTGAGTTGGTCACCAATAGTGAGTTGAAAGCTTGATCGGAGCCGCTTTTTAAGATGCAGAGACACGTGACTCAAAAGAGGGGCTGTGTTAATAGTTATAATATTTCAGAATCACGGCCGGGATGGGGACTTGTAAGAAGAGCATTTTGCTCCACTCCTTCGTCATGCAAGGCCACTGCATGAGTCTATAAGAAAGTCCAGGTTACCACTTACCACTTCCCTCCCAGACTCGTTCCTGCGCTTTCCGATAACTTTAATAGTCCTAAATAATAAGGGGCAAGCATGAAAATTCTTCATAGGAATATCACCTTGCAAGTGGTGAAGCCAATATGTGACGCACTCCTCCAAAATAGCATAGCACTCAGCAGTAAAAATAATAATAGTAAATAAGTAAATAAATAAATAAATATGAACCATGCACCAGATGCCTTCAATCTCCACACTCAGAAGGCCCAGGTAGATGGATCTTTGTGAGTCTGAGGTCAGCCTGGTCTACAGAGCTCGTTCCAGGTCAGCCAGGGCTACACACAAAAAATATTCTGTCTCAAATAAAAACAAAACAAAACACCAAATAACTGATGCACACAGCAGGAATGAAGTTTAAAACTTGATGCAAACTCAGTAACATCAGGCACAAAAGACAGCATGCCATATGCTATCGTCACGTGGAACTTTAGGAAAGGAGACTGATGTCATATTAAAATAGATCAGAACCTGAATGAGGACCGACAGGAAACAGACCTAAATGCCTCGTGGTGGTTTGAATGAGAATGGGCCCCTTAGGTTCATATAAACATTTGGGCCATAGTTGATGGAACTATTTAGGAAGAATTAGGAGGTGTGGCCTTGTTGGGGCGTGGCCTTGCTAGAGGTGTGGCCTTGTTGAAGGAGGTACAGTCTTAGGAGTGGGATTTGAGGTTTCAGAGCCTAAGTCAGTTTCACCAAGCTCTCTCTGCCTTGTTTGCTTGTTGACCAGATATAAGCTCTCAGCTACTGCTCCAGCACCATGCCTGCCTGCCTGCCTGCCTGCCTGCCTGCCCTTCCTGCTTGCCTGCCTGCCTGCTTGCCTGCCTGCCTGCCTGCCTGCCTGCCCTTCCTGCTTGCCTGCCTGCCTGCTGCCACGCTCCCCTCCGTGATGGTCATGGATTCTAGCCCTCTGGAACAGAAAGCCCCCAAATAAATGCTTTCTTTTATGAGTTGCCTTGGTCATGGTGTTATTGTCACAGCAAAAGAGAAGTAACTAAGACACAAGGTGAGAGAATATTTTAAGTCTTGATTGCCATTGTGATCACATATATATGAACACACATATACGGAAATACACACATGTACATATTCTTATATACATACAATATCTTCTTTTTAGTGTAAATTAAAAAACTGATTCTTTAAAACTGCCGGGTGTGGTGGCACATGCCTTTAATCCCAGGACTCGGGAGGCAGAGGCAGGCAGATTTCTGAGTTCGAGGCCAGCCTGGTCTACAAAGTAAGTTCCAGGACAGCCAGGACTACACAGAGAAACCCTGTTTCAGGGGAAAAAAAAAGTATTCAGCTGAAAATACGGCCCTTGCAAAGGACCTAAGTTGGATTCCCAGCACACACTTAAGGTGACACACAATCTCCTGTAACTCTAGCTCCATAGGATCCAGTAACCTGACCTTCACAGGCACATGTAGTCACATGCACAAAAAGAAGCCTTACACACACACACACACACACACACACACACACACACGTGCGCGCACACACACATACACGCACACAATTAGAAATTAAAACATTAATCTTTTAAAAAGTAAACCGTCACTTCTGTTTTACCAGGTTTACTTCAAGCTGAGTTTAAAACTGTAAAACACTAGCTGCCCTTGTGAGAAGGCTCAGTGCCAGGCATGGGGAAGATTTCTAAAATGCTTATCCTTTTCTGCTTTTTTAATCTTTGAAATTATGAAGTTATTTTAGTTATTTTTTAAAATTAAGGAAAGGGATATTGGAAATGTGTTCCTTGTACGTTAAATGAGTAAGATCGTGTATTCTGACGCCTGGTATAGTCAGTCCCAGGACTACTGAACTGTGAGCCAGTTTGTTACCATTGTGGAAACCTTGTTTCTAAAGACTGGAATTCTATGCAGCCTACATTTAATCTTACTTCAGCATGAAATGATTAAACATCTATTTTTGGCACTTCTTCACGTGCTAGCATTTTTCTTATGTATATCATATATAAGAACATATATGCATGTTTGATTAAAGAACACTATGGTTGCAGTCTTATCTCCTGAGCGTGCGTCATTAAAATCAGTCTTCTTTACTTCCACACACATCTTTCAACTTTAAATTAAGTCAGTCTGCAACACTGCAAGACTGTCACTCTGTGCTTCTTTTATCCCAAACTACATTTGTAAAATTCAACTGCAATGACCCATTGTTTATCTTCACTGCTGTGCAGCTGTCTGTGGTGGTTTGAATAGGTTTTACCCCCACTGACTCATGTGTTTGAAAGCTTGGCCTGCTGAAAGTGGCACTATTAGGAGGTGTGGCCTTGTTGGAGGAGGTGTGGCCTTGTTGGAGGAGGTGTGGTCTTGTTGGAGGAGGTGTGGTCTTGTTGGAGGAGGTGTGGCCTTGTTGGAGGAGGTGTGTCACTGTGTAAGCAGGCTTTCAGAGTGCCTAGTGTTCAAGATCTGCCCAATGCAGAAGAGAGCCTCCTCCTGGAAACCTTCAGATCAAGATGTAGAACTCTTGCAGTATCATGTCTCCCTTCAAGCTTCCATGCGTCCCACCATAATGATAATGGACTGAACCTCTGAAACTGTAAGCCAGCCCCAATTAAATCTTTGTAAGAGTTGTCATGGTCATGGTGTCTCTTCACAGCAATGAATTGTCTATGGTAGGAATAAGTGACCACCAATTTATTTATCCATTTTAATATTTATGCACATTTCACGGGACATCTTTTAATAGTCCTTAAAGAAAAATTAAGTTCAAACATAAAAAATGGCATTTCTGACAAGCACTGTGCCCCAAATATATCCCCACAGCACCTTGTCAACCTCATTGGCGTTTTACTCCCTAGGTGTTTTTCTCTACCAGACTAACTTATACATGAAATACTGAGTATGTCTTTAAAGGTGTCTTTCTTTACTGGGTATATTCCTTACAGTTAGACAATTAACCCAGCCCAAGATCTATTAAAACCACTTCTGCTCTAAGACCCTAAGTCTCTCCCATCCACAATGACGCTGCCCCAGCCAGACCATCGCAAAGTGAATTATCCTTCCTCAAAATGTCCATCCAAACATTTGCTGAATATATACTAGAGATAATCCAACCTGCTGGCACCTGTTTCAATCCCCGCTTTCCAATGCACAGAACTACTGTTGTAGATCATGGGCCAAGTATTCAGTGTCAAAATTCCTGAGTCAAATTCAAAATCCTGAAAGCCATTATTAGCACCAGGTATTACATTTATACAAACTGTATATTTACAAAATTAACTTCCACAACACTGGAACAGCAGCAATGATCAATGAAGCGCCCATTGCTTATGCTAAAATCGGGGTTTTCTGTTTGTTTGTTTGTTTGTTTGTTCTTGAGTTAGGGTCGAATTCTACAGCCCATTATGTTTTTAATATATTGACTTATTCATATTTTTTTCATAGAAAACAAAAGCATTAGCATTCCCAGGACCCAGAAAATTAAAGGACCAACTGAGGCCATCTCTAACCAGGAATGATGGCTCACACCTGGGCTCAGCGCTTAGGCAGCTGAGGCTGGAGGATGATCTTGACTTTGAGACCAGTTGGGTAACAGAGTAATAACCTGTTTTTATGGTGGCTCATGTCTTTAATCCCAGCACTCAGGAGACAAAGGCAGGTGGATCTCTAGGAGTTGGAGGCCAGCCTGTTCTACAAAGCAAATTCCTGGACAGACAGGGCTACACAGTAAAATACTGTTGGGGGGCTGGGGGCTGGGGAGAAAGAAGGAATGAAAACAAAGATAGGCTCATTTGAGAAGATATAAACTAGCTTTTTTTTTTAAGTTTTAGGCTTTAAGCAGCATATTTTAAGTTCAGAGAAACAAATAAGGAAGATCTCAAAACCAGTCATTCATCAATTAAAAAAAGTCCTAAAGTCCAGTGGATTATAGCACAAAAGCAGCAATTGCTTCAGGATTCTGAGAGCAGGATGGTTCTCTGTCAGAGCAAATGCATGCGTGGAATTCAGCTACTGCAAACAGGAAAAAGAAAACAAGTAAGATCCTAACCAGGTTCAATCTGTGGCCACTGTTTTGTCTTCCCATCAGAGTGATAACTAAGACGGGCAGGAGAGAATATTAAATATACTTTTTAATTATTTATACAAAAAATGGTTCCAACAATGGTTCTGAAAGAATACGTCATAAGGAGGCTAGAGAGGTGGCTCAGTCAGGAATGTGCCTGTCACGTCAGCAATCAGATCTCTAGCACCACATACAAGCCAGGCATGGCAGTGTGTGTCTATAACTCCAACATGAAGGGCTAGAGACAGGCAGATCCCCGAGGCTCAGTGACCAATCAACCCAGCCACGTATATGAGCTCCAGGGTTAGTGAGAAAGCTTGTTGGAAAAAAACTAACGAGAGCAATTAAAGAGGCCCTCTGACCTCTACTATATGCACACACACAGATGTAGAACAGAACATAATCTCTCTCTCTATCTCTCTCTCTCTCTCTCTCTCTCTCACACACACACATATCACAAGAAAAATGTTTGCAACTCTTTACATTAATTATGCAAAATCCATCATATACAAAGAGCTCCAGTAAATCAATAAGAAGATCCACGTCTAAAGGGAAGAAACAACCAGAGTTGTTGTAACAGATACATAGGCACTGCAGAGAAAAGATAATCACAGTGTCCTGGAACACAAGAAAAGCATTCAGTCTTAGACAAATGCAAATTTAAAACCATCCCGGAGTACCCTTTCCCCTTACTAGATTTACAAGAGAAAAACGATTTTCAGAAGCTTCTTGGCAAAAGCATAGAGGAGCAAGCTGTCACACCCACTGCCGGGGAGCAAAGAATCTGGTAGAATCCCAACAACAGTATGGCGGCCATACCCACAATACAGTGACAGCCATGAAAATGCAAGGGCACATGCCCTCTGACCCAACTGTTTTTCTTGTGGGACTCACCCTTTAAACGGTTCCATAATATGTACAAAATGATACACACTACAAGACTCAGCTATCGCACTCAAAATGTGCATGCTCTGAACTACAGCTGAGCCTCCTTGGGGAGGTTCAACACTCTTGGAAAGGAATTCTATGCGTTGAAAACAACAAGGAGTACTCAGCAAGGCGTCCACCCATCCTTAGTGTGCCAGCTCACAGTCTGCACAACACACAGAACTTCTGCTGAAACAGGCACCATCCAAAAAAAAAAAAAAAAAGAAAACAACAACAACTCAGAGAGCTAGCTGCCCCTGTGGCCTCTGGGAGGAAGCTGAGAAGCCGAGATGGGCGTGGGAAAGAGATTTTCAAAGGGAGAAGATTTTCAAAGTGTTTACATTTTTGTACCTTCAAGCTTCAGAACTGTGGTGTTTTTAAGTAAATAAAACTTTAAAACCTAAAACAGGCTGCTTATTAGTAAATCATTGAGACCCAGCCCTAAGACTTGGTGTCCTGCCCAGCCTAGCTCACTATGATATAACCTCTTCATTTAATGGCTACGGTAACTTTACAACAGGATAGAGACCTGGGTTAAACTCCAGAAACAGCAAGACTGAGAGACCCAAAGCTAATTAACATCCACAGACAGCAACAAGACACAGCTCGTTTTCAGAGTAAACCAAGACCAGCGGGGAGCTGAAGAAAATCCTTCACGTTGCTCAAGTTATTAATCTTGAAGAAAAAAATAACAGGCTACGTCTCTTTTTATGCATTTATTTATTTCCCAACTTTGGGGTTAAGAAACCTACGTCCTGTAAATAGGTACTTGTTAGGGAAACTGCTTATTCGGAACTTCGAGGGCCCTGTTTGTTATGAAGGCACTTAGCAAACAAAGGTTTTTTTTCCCCCTTGATGAACTAGTACCAGACGATACGGCTCATGGTTCCGTGATGGAGCCAGACGCTGCCTGATGCTTACCTAGGCAGAACACTTTCTGGTGAGGCAAACCTGTTGATTGGGGGCTACTCAAAGAAAATCCCTCCCCTATTCCCTCTGGAGTTTCTCTGAAATTACTACCCACCCACCCCCCACCTCCACCTCCACCCCACCCCCACAGCTGTGCAGTCTTGGGGCGGGGCGCTGTACCTAATCCACCTGTTTGTTTACCTCCTGCTTTCTCATCTGGGATCTAAGACAGTAAACCCTACCCTCCAGGGGAAAGAAAAACAAATCATTCACTGCCCATCTCTGGTGGCCCACGAAGGCAGCAGCATATAGAATGTACCTAAGGTGGCCCAGATATGCCTCCGCGGGTGCAAAAAATTAATTCAAGCCCTCGGGCCTCTGAACCCCCCATACTTGAAAGTACAGGTCAAGACCTGAGAGTTAACAATACCAGGGCCGAAGTTTTCAAGAGCTCTGGACCATCCCTAGATACAGGAGCTCACGTGGGTCAGCTGACCATCATCACCTCCCCTTGGAGACTGGACACCCGCAGCAAGGGTGACAGCCACTCACAGGGAAGTGCGTCTAGAGGAAAGTTGAAATGGGTGACTACCTGTTTCAGACAGGTGACCAAGCAAGTGGGACCAGGCTTCACTTCCACCGCAGAGGCCCCCGCAACCCCCCCAGCCAGGCCACATCCGGCCATGGGCGCCCCAAGGTGACCTGCCCTCTGGGGCGCCCCCACCCAGCCCGAGCGCTCACCAGAACAGCAGGTTGGCACCCAGGAAGGTGAGCAGGCTGCGCAGCGGCCTCTTCCAGCTCAGGAGCTCGTCTGCGCGCCAGCCCAGCCACAGCACGGGTTCCCCGAGCAGCCAGGTCAGGGCGGCGGCCACCCTCCCGGCGGCCTCCTCCACCTGCGGCCCCGCGCCCTCTGGCCCTGCTTCCTCTCCGGGAACTCCAGGCCGCGGCGGCTGCTCCTCGGTAGCCGGGCATCCTTGTGTGGCGTGCTCCTCGGGCGCCGGGCTCGCCATCTTCAGCGGTGTTTTGCTGGCGGGGACGGGGATGGGGACGGGGACAGGGAGGGAGGCGGGCGGGCGGGTGGGCGGGCACGCGCGCGCGCGCGCCTGGCGGTGAGCGTCGGGAGAGCAGCGGAGACAACGGGGGACCGGTCGGGGCGCAGGGTGCGCACCGCGGGGTGCTGGCGGCTGGGTGCCTTGTGACGTCAGGCCTGGCCGCGCCGGGAAAGAGGGTGCGGTCAAGTTCGTGTAGGGGCGGGGCCGCCCTGGGTCTGGCTGCACATCCTGGGCTCGGATCCGTGGGTGCTAGCTGGGCGGCGTCCCTGGAGAGCCTGGGACCAACGAAAATACTTCCTCTTTCCTTCCAGTTGAGGGGGCCAGGTAGAGGACTCGCCCCCAAGGGAAGTCTGGGCTTTGGATTTTAAAAGGGGGAAGGTGGTGCATTCTCACTTTCTCCAGCCAGAGCAGACAAGTCGTCCATCCTTTAGTATTGAAGAAAATAGCTGGGTGCCCCTGGCCATGTATTTTAGCACTTAGGACTCAGCCCTTGTCCAGGTCCCTTGCAGGAACACCCTGCCTAACTGTGTCAGATAGAAACGCTGACTTGGGAAAGGAAGAAAAGCACACTTGGAGTCAAGGAAGAACCGGTTTGGCCCTCTGATTTCAAGAGTGAGGACCCGCCAGACCACAGGGCACACGCTGGTGAAAGTCGCTTCCAGTTAAGTGAGTTGTTCTTTGCAGAATGTCATTGAGCTGATCAGGAAGCAGAGAAGGCAGAGGGTGGCCTGTGGCCTGCCTCTGCTAGTGTGCCAAGTTTTAGAGGTGTTTCAGTAGATCCGATGTGCCTGTCACAGGGCGGCCTCAGAGGTCGAAGAATACCGGAGCTCCCCATGTGGTTCTCCTGGTTGTGGGAAAAACTAAAGGACTGCTGTGCATGTCCAGTCTCTGTTCGTTTCTCTAGAATGAAATCCCCTCCTGCAATCATGAGAGTCGATGCATCAGGGGTACCTGGTATCCTCTGGGCATACTCTGTATCCAGCCTGCATTCACGGGATGAATTTGGTGCGTTCTCAAAGCAAAGAGAGACCACCGCCCCTGGGTTAAAGTTTGTAATGCTAATCTAGAGGGCCTCTGTGTCTATGAATGTAAACATTTATTTACACATTACAGGCTAGACGTGGACAGTTATCTAAATGAATGTTGTATTTGAAGGAATCACAAGTCTAGGGTTCACACAAAAGTTGGTTGACCACCCACTGTGTGCCTGGTACACTGCTGGGTCCTGTGGATGTGACTTCTACCTGCAAGAGACTCACAGTCCAAAAGGTATCACTTACAATTGATAAACGCTGTGATGGAAATCCTCAGTGCCAAGAGATTTCTCCTTTAAACTGCATCCAAAAATCAGGTTTCAGAAGGGTTTGGGATGTAGCTCTTGACTTGTTAAAGCTCAGAGACTCACGGTGGGCGTGGCCAGAGGGAGCAGGGCTCTCTGTTGGGAGTTCTGCTTGGGAAAAGGTCACATGAGTTGCAGGTATAGATCAGTCATTGTTTTCTTCAAGGACATTGTTACTCTGCAATGACAACTTGCCATCCGGGTGACAGCTCCATGCAGAGAGGTTCTGGAAGCAAGGAAAAGGCAGTATGGGAACAATTCAGTCATCCTTCCCACCCAAAGAACTTTGTCCAATGTGGGACCTTCTTGGCCTTGGTGGAGGAGCTTGGGGTGGATAAAGATGCTTTTTGATGTGATTTGGGCTTTGTTTAGTACTTGACAGGGACATGAGCTGAGGACGCAGGGCGGTGGGATTGTAGAACTGGTGTCCCTGTGGTCCAAACCCAGGACTGATAAACTTTCAGGAACAAGTTTACAAGATTCTTCGAGTTCCTCCTCCCCCTGAATTCTAATTATCTGTTGTCTGGATCTGTGGATGCAGTAAAAGCTGCTGGCAAGGGAGTCACCAAAAAGCTACCCTCTGGCTGCTATGGGTGATTTCCATCTTCATTGTCTCCCTTTAATGATGAATCTTTCCAGAATAGCTCTGATTTCTGAAGGGTTTTCTTCTCCGTCCCCCGCCCCCCACCAAAATACTATAGAGAAAAGGCTGCTCAGACAAAGGCTGGATTAATCCCTCTATCCCTATGTCCTCCTTTACTTCTGACCTCTAATAATTACTGAAAACTTGTGGAATGCAAGGAGACACTGGTGGAGACACATAAATTGGTATTACTGAGTAGTTACTTTGTGATGCCCACGTAATTTATTCAGCCCTGAGCACAGAAAACTAATGTTGGATGGAAGCTGTAAAGTAATTCTTGTTCCCTGCTTGCAGCAACTTGGATGTGGCGCATGGCTTTAATCTCAGCACTTGGGAGGCAGAAGCAGAAACTGAAGCAGGCAGATTTCCATGAGTTCAAGCCCAACCTGGTCTACATAGCAAGCTCTAATCTAGCCAAAGCTATACAGTGAGACCCTGACTCAAATAATTAAAAACAAGTCTTGTGGGTTTTTTTTTTTAAATTTAAGACTCTTGTTTGATTTTGACAATTTTGGGGGGGAATAGAGTCATGAATACTAATGAGCTACATAATTAGACAATATATATCAGAAAAGGACAAAGAAGCCAGAAAGCTGCCCCCTCCCAAATATGAAAGAGAGGGAAACAATTGTAGCTACTGGATGGGTAAAAAAAAAAGAACAATTCAGGCTTTGCAGACGCCACTGTCGCTTTTCGCCGCTTGCTGCAGCCATGGTCAACCCCACTGTGTTCTTCGACATCATAGCCGATGACAAACCCTTGGACCGCGTCTCCTTCAAGCTGTTTTGCAGACAAAGTTCCAAAGACAGCAGAAAACTTTCGAGCTCTGAGCACTGGAGAGAAAGGATTTGGCTATAAGGGTTCCTCCTTTCACAGAATTATTCCAGGATTCATGTGCCAGGGTGGTGACTTTACATGTCATAATGGCACTGGCGGCAGGTCCATCTACGGAGAGAAATTTGAGGATGAGAACTTCATCCTGAAGCATACAGGTCCTGGCATCTTGTCCATGGCAAATGCTGGACCAACACAAACGGTTCCCAGTTTTTTATCTGCACTGCCAAGACTGAATGGCTGGATGGCAAGCATGTGGTCTTTGGGAAGGTGAAAGAAGGCATCAACATTGTGGAAGCCATGGAGCGTTTTGGGTCCAGGAATGGCAAGACCAGCAAGAAGATCACCATTTCCGACTGTGGACAACTCTAATTTCTTTTGACTTGCGGGCGTTTTACCCATCAAACCGTTCCTTCTGTAGCTCAGGAGAGCGTCCCTACCCCATCTGCTCGCAATGTCCTGTAATCTCTGCTCTCACTGAAGTTCTTTGGGTTCCATATTTTCCTCATTCCCCTTCAAGTCTAGCTGGATTGCAAAATTAAGTTTATGATTATGAATAAAAACTAAATAAGAAAAAAAAAAGAACAATTCAGAAACCAACAGGTCTTGAAAAGGCTAGCATTAAGCACATAGGGACTCATGTTTTTCTCTTTTAAAAGTAGGTAGAAATTTTGTTACAGAAGACAAAGGGAATAAGTAACTTCCCATGTAGAGAGAGAGTCTCATTAGGCAGAATCAAGTTGAGTCACAGGAGAGCCAGAAACACACCAGCAAGACCTTGCACACATGCTCGAGTGTGTGTGTGTGTGTGTGTTTCCACTTTCCCTTTTGGATTCTTGCAGTGATTCCACAGTTCTCAAGAAAAGGAGTCGTTGAACGTGTTGTATGGATCATCGTTGCTGTAGATAGACCTTTTGTAGATTAACATTTTCCAATCATTTCTATCCTTAGCTTACCCAGCTTTCTACTCCTTATTCCTAACTCTCTGGACATTTTTAGTCACTGACCTAATAGCTGACTCTAAGCACGGATCAATAAGAACATCATGTAGCAGTAACAGCGGAAAAGGAGATTCGACCCCACCTCACAGCCTTTTCTGACCCTATTTCCTGGTCTAGTGCCAGAAACATAAAAGTAATTTGCTTCCTGCGTCCAGCTGATTGTCTGTGGTGCTTGTAAAAACAAGACGATCTAAGTCAGAAATATCTGTTTGACCAGCTTTCTCCTAAGGGATGTGTTTACCACAAACAAACAACCTCCCGTGAAGGGCTGGTCTTTCAGACACATGTTGGGGTAACCAGTTTGAGTATCACTACCTTTCACCAAAGAGAGATCATATTTTTCTTCTCTGTCTAAGAAGAGGTCATATCTGCAAATCATATGCACATAGCAACACAAAGGCTTTCTTGGGACCACTGCACATGCGTGCAATGACTTTGTGCAAATTAGGAAAGGCATCCCTAGTTCTTAGCCGATGAAGCCCCACAGCAGGGAACACAGCTTAGAAAACAGAGCACAGGCTGAGCTTCACCTCGGTTAGCTCCTTCTGTAGATGTCCTTGTCCAGTGACAAAACTGGCCAGCTTCCTGTCAGCAGTCATTTGCTCTGTGATACCAACTCCTTCATGACTCTTGAGAAACTAGAATCTTCTGCCCAAGGTATTCAAGGTAGCCGTCCTTTCTTTGGGCTTCATCTTTTGCACCAATGTCAAAATTATTTAATTCCTAGGTGTCTGGTTTGAAGAATCTTTGTGCCTGATGCCTTATCCTCTGCTCTTAATACTTTTGTTAGCACCTGGAAGGGAGAGGGGCAGATGCAAGCTACAGCTGGGTCTTGCTGGGTCCCCCAACCCTTCTGCCCTCACTGAACACTAAAAGCCATACTTTTATGCGCCCAACTTTGATGGTGCCCCCATTAATCACTGTCTACTGCTCCAAGTCACTTGTCAGCTAACAAGACCACTGTCCTGTCTTCCAAAAAGGATTTATTTTCAAGATTTTATTTTTAAAGTATGTATTCGGTATGGTGTGTGTGTGTGTGTGTGTGTGTGTGTAAGTACTGATAGTAACCAAAAGAGGGCATCCTCTGGAGCTGCAGTTACAGATGGTCGTGAGCCAACTAACATGATACCAGGAACTGAACTCAGATCCTCTGCAAGAGCAGTGCTGGCTCATGACCACTGAGCCATTGCTCCAACTCCACAATGGATTTTTCTCTGAAGACTTCAAAATGGTTAATTAAAAAGAAGTGGAGATAATGAGATGCCTCTGCCAAGTTCGATGCATGCTAAAACACTGATAACCTTTTAGATTGGTGGGATCTATGTGGCAGAAGAGCTACCCTCTAAGGACATGTGTGCTTTTAAAACCATACATGCGCACACAGACACACACATACACTATAATGATAAAAGAATTAAATAATTAAAACTAATAAGGACTGAGGCCATACTGTCAGGCCATCATCTGCTGATGTAACACAATACCCGAAGTCTGGGCAGTGTATAAAGAACATTGATTTGTCTCATAGTTCTTGAATCAGGGAACCCAAGAGCATCTGCCAAGTGTCTTCTGGTTGCGTCATCTGAGAGTAGAGGGTCATAGCACACAAGGAAGGGAAGGGAAGCATACCATCTGGAGCCTCTCATCCTCTTCTCACCAAGCCAGTGATACTATCAGAAGGGCCTCTTTTAGAGTCTCAGGCATCCGAATGGTTGGTCCCCAGCTCATTAGGCACTGTTCAGGGGAGCCTCAGGAGGTGTGACCTTGTTGTGGGAAGTGTATCCTTGGAGACAGGCTTTGGGAGTTAAAATATTCAGGCCATTTTGAGTTATGCTCGTCTCCTTTCTGCTTGTGGTTCAGGATTCCTGCTCAGTTTCCTGCTCATGATCTCATGCCTTGGCTCACCCATATGGACTCTCACCCCTGGAACAGTAAGCCTAAAAATAAACTCTCCCAACACATTGCCTTGGCCAATGTGTTTTGTTCCAGCAACAAGAAAACAAGTAATGCAGAGGGATGTAGTTAAATCCCAACACAGTGAAATATGAGTATCTGTCTATCCCCAACCACACAAATGCAAACTCACTCAACGCAAACACACACACACACACACACACACACACACACACATGGCAAGTGTGACTGTGGTACCATACCTTCTGGTCCCTTCCCAGACCACTGTCACTTAGCAGCTGCCCACTGCTTTAGTACGGGTCTGTGGAAAGCGGCTTCTAGCTATATCTCCCAACTGTATTACTGTGAGGGAAATAAATGAAATGGTTCAGTCAGTGTACTGTGTATGACCAGAGCACACAGTAGGATGAGCATATAAAACGAACTTGAGGGTCTTAGCCACATTTAACCCCTTGATAAGCCAAGGAACTACTATATGTGCAAAGACTTTCAGATATACATCAGAGAGGAAAAAGCCTTGACTCTGTTACTGAGGTTTTGCCTTCTTGACTTTTTCAAGACTCTGGATTTCTTTGCTGTCCCCGTTTTTCTTTGTCTTCTGTGAAAGAAGTGACAGAATTAAGACACCAGTTTCTGAAGGTTCCAGGAACTCCAATTCAGTTTCCACCTCCCAAGCAAAATCGGGGTGCCATTATCTCTAAATCCAGGTCTTGGATTCAGGCCTCCAGTCTCCTGGGATAGTTCATGTGCTAAAATTAGACTTGAGGAACATAATGAAAGTGCCATGAAAGTTCCATCGCACAAATCCTTTAAAGTGCACACTTGGTTTGACTCCCGTCTGGTGACTGCAGACCCCACAGTTTCACTGTGATGTATGTCACTATAAGCCAAGAATAAATACACAGCCAGTGCTGACTAAAGGGCGAGAACATCACAAGATTCTAGTGCTTTCTGTACCGGGGAGCATTAGCACTAAGGTTCTGTGTTGTGCATGGTTCACAGTCTTGCAAATCATTTCACTAAAAACTGATGCTTCCTCTCTCCACCGCCAAGCTGCTACGCTCGTAACACTTCTGACACCAAAAAGCTGGGTTTTTCCTACCAGTTTTTCCTTCTGACGCTTACCACCGGGGATTAGCAGTCGTGCCCACGGATTGACCACACAGTCTGGAAGACTGCCCCATTTGTAGACTAATACGAGTCCTTGGTTTGCTGTACTTCTGACTTAACGCTTGTAAACCAGGGATTCTTCAGCCCACACCCCTGGCTTTGACAAATTGCTGGGACGGCTCTCACAACTGGAACCCATTTCAGTTACGGTTACCAGCTTGTTATAAAGGAAAGAAGAGACACAAGTGAAGATCAGAGGGTAGGGTCCCAAACTACCCTAAACTGAAGCTTCAATCCCACTGAGGCGTGTGTCATTATCTTGGCACAAAATGGCGTCGACCAATCATAAACGTCCATGTAACTCTTCATTTCGAGGCTCTTGCTGAGATTCCAGATGGTAGTCATGTGTGAGGAGACCATTGGTTATGGTCGGATAACCCAATCTCTACTCTCTGTTTTCTCCAGAGGGCAGCACACAGATTTCTCCACTCTAGTCCCACGGTTGGTTCCTTTGGCTACCCACCCCTACCCCAGGGCTGTCTAGGGGCCTGTGAAATCACTTGGGGAAGATGAAATGTTTCCTGTGAATTCAGAACTGCCTGTTCTCACTTTGGGGCTTCAGGAATTTCCAAAAGCCTACGCTGGAGCCAAGGAGGAAAACAGAGCAGAGACTTCTCACGCTATCTTAACGCCACACTGGCCCACGTGTAGCCTCATTCCTGCGCATCCCGCTCTAAGCCAGATACTGCACTGCACTGAGCAAATCTGCCTCCAAAAATGGCCTTGGGGTTTCATTCCGGGTTAACCGGATGTAGTCCTGAAGGCCTTTCTCCTTTTTCATGGAAGATGAGATGCACTTGAAGCCAAGACCCCACAACCCCAGTGGTTCTTCCCCAGAGCCAGCCTCCCACTGACCCGCACTCACTCCAGGAGTGGGCAGCTGGCTTTCCTAGGCAACTAATGCAAGTCATTGCCACCTGTCTCACTCTTCTCCCACAACAACCGTGTCCGGTTAAAAAGGCAATGACTGTGAACTGCGTGGGAGTGCTCCTTGCCTCGAAAAGCCCATCCCAGCAGTCCCACAGAGCATCCTGACTTGGCACACCCGTCTCTGTGTGGTGGAGAGAGGAGTGTCAGGATCCAGCAATTTTAAAACAATGAGGAGGGAGGAGCTCCCAAGGACCCGCCCCTAGATGAAGGATTGATGGGCGGGGCTTTCTCGCCTGGGCTTCTTGCTTATTAACCCAGTGCTAAAAGAAGAGCTTTTCTTTTATGTCGCTGGTCTTGTCAACAAGGAGAGCTGCTTTGTCACACTGGTTATGTCCACAACTCGACTCACATGTCTGGCCTTGCCGACCCTTTGGTTCTGCTTTTCACATTGTGTATTGCAAAATGCGTGTGAATCTTTGTGGGCCTTGAGCAAAATGTTAGTTACTGCTTGACCCTAAGGTGTCTGGTTGACCCATATTTTGGACACTCCGTCACCAACCTTAGGTACTATTTTAAGAGGTTCTGGAGCGCTTAGGTTGTGTGAGTCTGCCCAGTAGAAATCCTAGGTACGGGCAAGGAGAAGATTTTATTGTAGATATGAGGGAGAAAACAGCCAGCGGGGTCTGGAAGGGTCTTAGGGTGAACCAGGCCATGAGAGGAGGGAGGGGAGGGGAGAGGGAGGGGAGAGGGAGGGGAGGGATGAAGAGAAGAGGGTGGCAAGCAGACCAAGAGAGGAGCCGAGGAACAAGTGCTCAATGTGGAGCCAAGAGAGCACATAGCCAAATGGTTGAGCTCTGTAGAAATCGGAAGTTGGAGGAAGGACCCAACCCCAGGCCCTGGGCAGAAGAGGTTTAGGGAGGGGTGTGGTGAGAAGTGCTGGGAAGAGCCACATACTGAATGAGACTTGTCCCAGGGTTTCTGTGAGACCTGCCACCTGCCACCATAGATTCCACGCTTTCCACCATAGATACCACCCTGCTACCACAGATACCATCCTACCACCACAGACACCACCACCTGTCTGTTACCACAGACACCACCCTGCCACCACAGACATCACCATGCCTTCCCTAGTACACCTGAAGCCTCCCTGAAACTATAAACCAAAGCACCTAGACCCTGTCAGGTCTTTTCACAGCAACAAGGAAAGTGACAGCTCTAAACCCCACTGTACAGGCTGGATTTGTGTGTCAACTTGACGCAAGCTGGAGTTACCACAGAGAAAAGAACCTCCCTTGAGGAAATGTTTCCATGAGATTCAGCTGTAAGGTATTTTCTCAATTAGTGATCAAGGGGGGAGGGTCCATTGTGCCATACCTGCGCTGGTAGTCCTGGGTTCTATATGAAAGCAAGCTGAGCAAGCCAGGGGAAGCCAGCCAGTAAGCAGCCCCCCTCCATGGCCTCTGCATCAGCTCCTGCTTCAAAGTTTCTGCCCTGTGTGAGTTCTTATCCTGACTTCCTTTGGTGATGAACATCAGTGTGGAAGTGTAAGCTAAATAAACCCTTTCCTCCCCAATTTGCTTCTTGGTCATGTTGTTTTGTGCAGGAATAGAAACCCTGACTAAGATACCCATCCACCTTGGTGTTCTCAGCTAGCTCCCTCCTTCTAGAACTATGAATCGAAATAAGCAGAGGCAGCCTCCCGGAGCCTGCTCTGGACTGATCTGTCTCTAACGACACTTCTCATCTAGGCAGCTGACTAGAGGCAGATCTGGTTACCCTCAATGCACACGCTAAATACATTTCTCACCTGTGTTCTTGCTGAAACTGTAAAACCCTTCTCTGGCTTCTCAGCCTCTTCACACCCCATACACAGAGTCTTCAGCACCATCCACACCTCTTCCGTGGATGCTTGATCAAGCGGAAAGCTTATGACTTTTAGGGAGAATGTAGTTTGATTTTTCCTCCTCCTCCTCCTCCTCCTCCTCCTCCTCCTCCTCCTTCTCCTCCTCCTCCTCTTCCTCCTCCTCCTCGGTGTATGTGTGTGTTCATGTTCAGACAAGTACGTGTATGTGGGTGTGCATGTACATATGTGAATATGGAGGCTGAAGAACAGCCTCAGGGCTCATTACTCAGGTGCCAGAAATTATAAGGAAGGCTAGGCTGCCTGGCCAATGCACCAGGTGCTGGCATTGCAAGCACCTGTCACCACCTGCAGGTGGGGGACGCTCTGGAGACGCACTAGAGGCCTTGTACTTGCAAGGCAAACTCTTAAACAAACGACCTCTCTTCCTGACCTGAGACATTCTATTTCTCCCCATTTTAGGAGGCCTAGAAATGGGAGGTGCCTTGAAAACTTAGCGACGTCAGACTCAACAGAGCACAGCAGCCCTGTTGTACAAGGCTGTACTTCTTGTACAGTCTCAGACTGTGCTCCTTGACTTTACAGTAAGAGACAACAGCATCCCAGACTGTTGGAGGGAGCTCGTCACAGCCAATAGGGACTGGAACCGCTACAGTGTGAAGAGTCAGAAAGAGAAATTAGTCTTTTTTCATGGGCACAGCTTAGCCACTGTCCTCTGCAGAGTACTTGACTCATAGCCATGAGCTGGAGAGATGCTTCCCTGAGGTACTGGGCTCAGTTAGTCTGTGTTGGAAGCAGGACATCTTCACGGCCAAAACTGCAAAGGCCACCCTGTCCTTCACTAACTCTCCAGTAGAGATGGCCCAGAAGCCACTGGGAGGAAGTCCACATTGGCCTCTTGTGAATCAGGTCACAGTGTGTGCTTGCATAATGTACAATTAGACAATCACCTCTCTTGGGAAACATCATTTCTATTATGAGTCTCCCCATCCTTGAGGACCCATCTGGAAGACATCATAGCCTGGGTGCATTCTAGCAGGCTCACGAGGGACATGGACCCTACTCTCCCCTGATGCCACTTCCAGTGAGAAGCTCGCATCCACAGAGAAGCCCAAAGTCAATGCCTGGAAGGTTTCTTTAACTCTGAACTGATGAAGGTTCCCAGTGGAAGAACACTACAGCATGGACCGAGGGATTGTGGAGCAACCTTTGGGGACAGGGTTTGAACAAGAGTAAAGGACAGTAGTTTAATATTACCTTTTGGCTGAAGAAAGCTTAGTGTCAATAATGACCCCACAGGAATGAGCTCACTTCCAGACCAGATATTGTGCACTGAGTATGACTGACTACCAAGGAGAGCCAGAGAGTCTCAGATGATATGATGATGCTAGGTCTAACTGGGAACACCTTGTGTGCCAGAAGGCAAAGGCATCCTCATTAACGCCATAACGGCTCTTGTCAAGGACACAGAAGCCAGACTGGGATCTCAGGAACCCGAGACCCAAAGTTCTGAGGATGAAGAACCCTGGTGAATGACTATAATACACTGGCTTTAATATATATATATATATATATATATATATATATATATATATATATAATTCCAGAGCGATTCTAAAGAGACAGGAAAAGATCTGGTTACGGGAATATATTGAATATATAGATTAAGTTTTATGCCAGCTTGTAATTCTCTATGTAATAATTTATTTAGACAGTGATAACCAATGAATCACATAACCCACTGAAGAGAAGTCTAGAGAGAAAGCAGTTACTCCCATGACCTCACAAGTTACATGTTAATTTCAAAGGCAACCCACGTGGCCTTTACATTGAGGAAATCTGACCGGACCTGCCATGTCTACATCCTGTCATGCTGGCACCAGCTGTAGTGGGACAATCTGACTCTTAAGTTCCGGATCTGAAGATGCCAGAGAAGGGCACTCCGAGACAAAATATCCTGGAAAGGTTTCATCTACATCTCACTTGGACATAACAGATGAGAATGTGCTAGTTAGGTTTTTGCTAACTTGACACAAGTTAGAGACACCTGGGACAAGGGAACTTCAGTGAGGAACTGCTTCCACGAGACTTCTCTGTGGCCATGTCTTGAGACATTTTCTTCTTTGCTAGTTGATGAAAGAGGGCCCGGCCCACTCCTGGGCAGTGCCGTCCTGGGCTGTTGGCCTGGGCTGCATAGGAAAGACATCTGAACATGAACCTAGGAGAAAGGCAGTCAGCAGCATTTCTCCATAGTCCCCACTGCAATTACTGTCTCCAGGTGTCTGCTTGAGTTCCTGCCTGAGTCCCCACAATGATGGAATATGACTTGGAAGTATGGGCCAACAGAAAGCCTTCCCGCCCACCAAGCTGTTTTGTTCCGTGTCTCACCATAGCACCAGAAAGCAAACCAGAACATCAAAGAATCCAGGGAATGGGCACTTTGCAGGTTACCTGGGCTGGGTTTTCAGAGCCCAGTGATAATGTTGGCAACGTATATGGGGAGAGAGAAAAGCCAGATCATCGTGAGAAATTTGATTGGATTCTCAGTGAAGACAATAGGTGCAGTCTAAGGGTATTCAGAGGACAGTTGGAGAAATCGGAGTGCAGAGAGTACGCTAGATGACTTTGTTGAATTAACATTAATGCTCTTCAGTACTAGTGATTCTAACCTGCTGGAAAACAACATTTCTCTTTAGTTACGCAAGATGCAGGCAGGGATCAAACATTGTGAGGATAGCTGCCTGCTGTCAGCCAAGGGAGATGGGAAGCGTGTGTATGTGGGTGGAAGGGAATGAGAAGGCTGGTGTTGGAAAGGTGTTGGTGTGTGTGTGTGTGTGTGTGTGTGTGTGTGTGTGTGAGCATGAGTGTATCCAGGGGTTCATTGTGTAAGTCTAGAATTGTCTAAGTTAATGTGGCTTTGAAACGCCTCAAAACAACTGGGAAAAAAAGTGCTTTTCAGAAGACAGAGAAAATAGGAAATAGAGTAGCTCTAAAATAAGAATTAGGTCATTTCCTTTTACTTCCTGTTCCCCAAAGCAGTGCCTCATAGGTGACAGCAATTTTTCCTACTTGTGAACTGTTGCTTAAGATCCTTGTGACACCACTTAGCAGGGTAACACTGGCTTTTCTGGAGACAGGAAGAGATGAAATGTTTATCTTCTCCAAGAAGCAGAGTTCTGTACGTAAATTCCTTAGTGTTTTTGTTTGTTTGTTTGTCTGTGTTTGTTTGTTTTAATTGAGCTTCATCTGTCCCTAAGACCATGGAAGGGAAGGAACAGAGGTGAATAAATACCTTGCCATTGATGGGTACAGAATCAAACATGGAAAGAGGGAGCCAACACTTTTAGAGCAGCTAATAGCAGCCAAGGGGGCGATAGGAGGAGAAATTCTACTGGTAAGTATAAGGGCCATCAGGGACCCTGGTCTAAATACAGAGGAGCATACTAACTTCAATAAATTACATGAGGTTGGTGAAAAGACCTTTGCCGTTTCCAAAATTAGAACCAAGTGTTTGCAACAAAGAAGGCTTCTGAGCCAGGGTTTCAAGAGTGTGATGGCTATTCTTGGTTGTCAACCTGACTGCTTCCAGAATTAACAAAAACCCAAGCAGCTGGATATACTTGGGAGAGACGTTTTTCTTAGTTAAATAATTTGAAGTGGGAAGACCAAGTTTTAATCTGGATCTTTTGAGGTGGGAAAAATCCACCTTTAATGTGGGCCACACTTTCTGAAGAACATGGAAGAAGGAAGCTTACTCTTTGCCTGCTCTCTCTCCCTCTGTCTGGCAAGTCCATTCCTTTCCTGGCATTGGAGGCTACTTCTTCAGGATTCTGGTGTATACTGAAGACCAGCTGAGATGTCTGGCCTTGTGGACTGAACAACTACTGGATTCTCAGAACTTTCATTGGTAGATAACCATTATTGAACTAGTTGAACTACAATATATAAGCCATTCTAACAAGTCCCATATATACATATATATGAATGATATGTCCCATATATAATAATTAATTCTGTATATAATGTATATACACATATACATGAATATGTATGTATACACACACACACACACACACACACACACATATTCACTCTATAAGGTCTGCATCTGTTCACCTAGAGAATCCTAAGACAAAGAATATCAAGTTTTCCAGACAAATGGGTAGGCATCCCAAGTAAAGGGACCAGAACCCAGAACATGCAACATCAAGTGAGCATGGCATTCTTAAGAACTGACAACTAGTTAGTTCCTGCTTGAACATAGGATGCTTACACATACAGTGTCCCAGTTAGGTTTGTATTGCTGTGAAAAACTTGAGTTTGATTCTCCAAGGCCCGCACCATAGAAGAAGAAAACCAGCTCTGACAGCTTGTCCTCTGACTCCCACACCTACACTTTGCCACACGCACAAGCACACACAGACGTGTATAAATAAAAACAAATGTGAGTTTAGGAAGAAACTAATGATCATGAGATTTGTTGTCCTTACCAAGACATGGAGTAGAGAGGAAAGACAAACGAGAGAGAGAGAGAGAGAGAGAGAGAGAGAGAGAGAGAGAGAGAGAGAGAGGCTTGAGTTTTGGAGATGGTGCATTTCAGCTAGCCAGGTCCACTAGGACAAGCGCCCAGAAGACCTCTTGCTATTGAGTCGATTCTAGAATCCATGTGGTGTTCCTGGGTATGTTAGTGCCAAGGCACTAAGTGGCAGAAGCTAGGTGGCTTCATTTATGTCTTCCAATAAGCAAATCACAGAGATAAGCAAGCATAGGTGGACAATACAAAAGCCTGGAATTCCTCAGGGTGTGTTAACATTCTAATACGTATTAAGTGCAATGAAGGAGAACAGCGGGCAGCAGATCCGGACAGCTCGTTGAAAGAGAGGTAGGGGTGGTCAGGGAAGTGATGTTTTGAGTCGAGAGATGGAAAGCAACACAGTCACGTGACATTCAGGAAGCCAGGCCATGTCAGACAGAGCAAAGGGGAAGTGTGGGAGTCTCAAAGCTTAGACTGTCTTGCAAATAACTACTCAAGAAACCACAGGAACATCGCAGCAGCTGAACAGAGAGGTCAAGGGCAGGAGGCGGAGAAATGATAGCAATGAGCCCACAGAGCTAGTGGAAGAGAACGCTCACATGGAGAGAACGCTCACATGGCAAACAAGCACTTGTGAAACAGTGGTGACATGCTTGCCAGTGTTCCATTGGCATGACAAATCCCTGAGAAGGTCAACTGCAGGGCGGGCGGGTTAGCTATATTTTACTCACAGTTTCGAAGGTTTCAGTCTGAAGTCAGTTAGAACCACTGTTTCTGAGCCAGCACAGCATTGTGAGGGTGTATACTGCAAAGCTGCTCACCTCGTGGTGGTCAAGAAGGAAGAGTAGCAGGGAGGGCCCCGTTGCATTGTGTATGTCTTTAAGAGCACACTCTACTTTCCTCCAACTCAATCCCACCCCCAGATTCCCACCACTTCCCAGTTATACCTATAAATTACTAATCCATCCACAGACGATTCCATTGATGAGTTCCAGCCCTCAGGAGCTGCTTTCTCCAAAGTCATGCCTCTAAACACTGCAGTACTAATGTTCATCAGAGGAGTCATTTGAGGGCACACCTCTTCCAGCAGATGGGTTTTCTGCAAGTGATTCGATGTGACTTTCATCTTTAAAAGGCTGTTTAGGTCACCAATGAGGAGACTAGCATGGCATCAAGGATACAGGCTGACATCTGAAGGAATGTGAGAATCCGGGAGAGAATAGCAAGCATTCTTTCTTAAGTGTACTGTGCCTCACATACATCGTACTCAGCCAAGCAGAGGTGGAAGGAAGCAAACTAGATAGAAAGCCCATATGCTGAAGGGAGGGAACGTCACTTCTAAATAACACTAAAGACCCAGGACTGGGAAGCTGGGATCTGTGACAGAAAGGCAAAGAGCGCCTGATGAGTCTTGCGTCTTCATGCTGAAGTAAGTACGGACTGAGTACAAAAATTTAAACAAGACTATTGAAATAGGGATTAGGGGTGTCAGGGTACCACAAGAGCTGAATGGCTAGGGGTTCCTGAGAGATGAATGTGGTGGGGGTACTGTTGAGTTTCTGCAGACCGTGGCCATACACCTGAAGCGAGGGTCGGAGCCTGTGTGGTACACATGCACCCATAGGCCCAACTTCATGGGGGGCTTGGGTAGGAGGATAGCTCAAACCAAGGAATTTGAGGCCAGCCTGGATCCCACAGCGCAGCCCTATCTACTGTGTGGGAGCTCAGGACTGCAATCTTAGCACTGTGGACACTGAGACAAGCGTGCTGTAATTTCAAAGACAGTCTGGGCTTCATAGGCAGACACTGATCCTGAGAAAGGGAGAAAGAAAGGAAGAAAGAAAGAGAGAGAGAGAGAGAGAGAGAGAGAGAGAGAGAGGGAGAGAGAGGGAGGGAGGGAGAGAGAGAGGGAGGGAGGGAGAGAGAGAAAGAAAGAAGAAGGAAGATGGAGAAGAGGGGAGGGAGGGAGGAAGGAAGGAGAGAAAGAAAGAGAAAAAGAAAAAGGGAAGGAAGGAAAAAGGAAAGTGAATCACTGTTTCTCCATCAGCCTTCAACTGTTCAACTACAGAGTATTAGTGCTGCCCAAACAAACAAAACAAGTAGGTACTCTGTACATGTATGTGCCTAGACATATATGCATTGCTTCATAGAGTTATGAAAACCAAGAAACCCCACAGGCTGTTGTCTCTGAGCTGTCCCCTCTGGAAAGCCAACAGTACTGGTCAAAGGTCTGAGGTCCAGAGAGCAGTGATCCGTACACCAGCGAGGTTTCAATACCTGAGAGTCAAAAGCTCTCACGGCATACCAATGATCCTGCTTAGGCAGACAAAGCGACCAGAGTAACGTCAATTTTTCTCTGCCTTTGGCTCTTGCAAGTACTCTGCAGACTGGCGGGTGTAGGGATACTGAGGAGAATCATAAGCTCTGCTTAGCCACCAATTCAAGTGTTGATCTCCTCCGGAAACTCCCTCCTAGATACATCCAAAACTTGTGTTTAGTCAGCTGTCTGTGCCTCCTGGAGCTCAGTGAAGCTGACTCATGAAATTAACCATTACATATGAACTTGGAGAGATGGGTGGATCGTGGGTAGAATTACTCAATGCAGGGGGAGGTAGGCACAAAGTGGGAGTTGGAAGTATATAAAAAGGAAAGTTATTGCGATTCTGAACTGAGAGTGGAGACGGCAATGGACATTGAAGAAGGCAGTGACGTCACTCATCCAGAGGTAGGGTGGGGGTTGGAGTAATGATTGAAAAAGTATCGTTGGGATGAATGAGTTTGGAAGAGATGAGGATGGAGCGATTTGGGAACAGAGACTTGAGTTTGGAGGACGAAAGAGGTCATGGAGCCAAGAAGCCAGGCGACTGGATGGATTATTCTCGAGAGGAAACGCTCTGTGGCAGAGCTACAGATAAAGGCAGTTAACCCAAGCTTCTGTTCTGTCTCTGGGATAGAAACCCTGATCGACAGGAGTTTAGGGAGGGCAGTGGCTTAAATGAGAAGTATCTCCAATCCAATAGATTCACGTAATGAATTCTTGGTCCTCAGGTGGTAGTACCTTCTGGAGGAGGCTACGAAATCTTTAGGAGTGGCGGCCTTGCTAGAAGAAGTACGTCATTAGGGGGCAGGCTTTGAGAGTTCACGGAGAGGAAGTACGTCATTAGGGGGCAGGCTTTGAGAGTTCACGGAGAGGAAGTACGTCATTAAGGGGCAGGCTTTGAGAGTTCACGGAGAGGAAGTACGTCATGGGGGGGCAGGCTTTGAGAGTTCACGGAGAGGAAGTACGTCATTAAGGGGCAGGCTTTGAGAGTTCACGGAGAGGAAGTACGTCATGGGGGGGCAGGCTTTGAGAGTTCATGGTGTTGCTCCACTTCCAGTTGACTTTCTCTGCTTTATGTTTGGTGCTGAGGGGACTAAGAGCTACACACATGCTAGACAGGTAGACAGATAGGGAAAGGTACCACGGGCAGATAAGAACTTCAGACTTCTTCCTTACCTTGTCGACCTGAGACAAAAGTGGTGGCCGTTTTCTCTTGCCAGCAGGGTCACCCTTCCAGCTGACTGATCCAGGCTGGTCAGATATACTCAAGGCTGGTTCTGAACTTGTTTACTTGAAGCCATGGGCCTGTCACCTCCCTTTCTTTGTCTATGTTGACTATCCCAAAGTTAGGGAAGTGTTTATGCCACCATAAACAAACGTTGACCTGAAGCTGTGGCCATGTCTGCTTCTTTTGCTTTGGCTGCTGTTGATCAGTGTTTCTCTCCCAGCGACAGAATGGAGACGTGGGTACTGCCTTTATCTGTAGCTGCCATAGAGTGTTTCCTCTCATGAATAATCCATCCAGTCTCCTAGCTTCTTGGTTCCATGACCTCTTTTATCCTCCAAAGCTGACCTACACAAAATAAGAGGAAGGAGACCCAACTCTGGCCTCCAACCACTTAACCCCTCCCCCCAACTCCCCCAGGAGAAAAATGTATTTTAATTTCTTTGTTACATCTCAGCTCTTTGAGGAGTCTTCTCTGTGTGCTTTGTGTGTTCTCTTTCTTTCTCTCTCTCTCTCTCTCTTTCTCTCTCTCTCTCTCTCTCTCTCCCTGCACACGTGCATGTGGGGTGTGTGTGTGCATCTTTACTTTTAATAATAAGTTTATTGCCTGTTTCTTCTGACTATGTCTAAGATTTTTTGAGCCTTTTAATCAAGACCCTTAGATGGTAATAGCATTTTATGAAAGCAACAGAAAAAATAACTAATACAGGGAGCAAATAATTTATTTGGCTTATACTTCTAGGTTACAGTGCATCATTGAAAGGAGATTGAAGCAGAAACTATGGAGAAACACTATTTGCTGATTAGCTTGCTGGCTCATGCTTAACAGCCAGGATAACCTGCATGGGGAATGGTGCTACCTGTGGTGGGTTGAGCCCTCATACATCAATTACAGTGAATCAAGACAATCCCTCAAAGACAGGTCCACAGACCAACCTGATAAAGACAATGACTCAATTGAAATTCTTTTCAGGTGATTCTAGGGGTGTGTATGTGTATCTGTGTATGTGTGTGTGTGTGTGTGTGTATGTGTGTGCACAATGACAGATCAAGCATCACAGGAACCTCAGGGCAGCAGGTACAGAGGACTGCATTGATGAGTGAGATAAAGGATAAGAAAGGTTTTTCAGACTTTTTGAAAGGAGAACTAGCAAAGCTTATGCAGACAATTATTATCTCCATGGAGCCATGTTTGCAAAGCTCACATGGCTGATTATTATTTACATCTAGCCATATTTTGCTTCCTCACAGATTCTTGTCCATGTTCAGCATTATTAAGTTTGATAAATAAGAACCACATGCATACTTTATTATATGTGACATTCATTAAGTTTTAATTATAGAACTACTGCAAGAAATAATCCCACATATCTCACTTATCATTGGATGTTAGTTTTCATTTTGATTTAAACTCATTTAAAATTAGTTTGATCTCCTAGAAACATCAGAGAGCCTACACCCATGAGGTCTCATCAGCATGGCTGCAGAAGCAAGACCTGAGCAAACAAAGACACCTAGGGACATGCTAACACGGATGTGGGAAAGCTTGAGAGGTCTCAACCCTAGACAAAGAACTACAATCAACTGGGAAAAGCTGTTGGTGAGAGAACTGGTCATCTCACCAATAGGAAGAAATAACCCTAAAAGGAGAGCTGGTCTATCATGGTTTGGGAGGTGAGAAAGGGTCTCTATGCATTTCATAAATATTCATAAAAAAATCCTCCATGTAGAGTGAGTTCTAGAATACATTGTGTTGCTATACCTTTTCAGGACAGCCTACTCAAATCTGTCTGCAGCATGCTTCACTTTTCTAAATCAACTTCTGCTTAAACAGCTGTGTCTCTCAACTGAAGTCTTAACCTCAAGACAAGAACTAAGACGAGCAAGGTGTGGGGTACATGCTTTTAAACCCAGCCCCGGAGAGTCAGAGACCCAAGAAGACCTCTTTGGGGCAGGAAGAGAAGAGGAGTTGGGGCCTCACACATGCTGTGGTACTGCAAGGCTCTGCCTTCTGGGAGCACACTCTTTCTTCAGTCAGTTGCCCAAGTCTCAGCAGTAGCTCAAGCCTAGAAACTGGACAAAGGGTTGATAGTTTGTGGGTGGATGGTCACTCATCCTTGATTCCTATGTAAACTTCACATAAATGCTCCTGCTAAGCCCCCAGCTGGGATGGGCCTTTTCCTGACCTGAGGTGAAGAAGCCTGGAGCAGTACAGGGTCTTATCCAAGGCCTCTCACACTTTGCTTTCTCCATCCTTTATCCTTGTCTCTGCAATACCATAACACATCTCAGAATCTCAACAGTTGCTCTCCACCTCATGCTCCAATCGGAAGGGCCCCCAACTGAGTCACAGTAGATTCCTTCTTTTATTAAAAAGCAACTGACTGGACTCCCAAGACTTGGGAGACAGAGGCAGGTGGATCTCTGCGAGTTCAAGGCCAGTCTGATCTACAGAACAAGTTCCAGGGGTCTGCACATCCATATTGAGGAGCCGCAGGAGGCTGATGGCTTAAAGTGTAAAATGAATGTGTTAAGCAGGAGCTCTCCAATCACCAGGGAATGGGACCTTGTTCTGGTCATGAAAGATCAAGTCTGTTGCCTTGAAGAAGTCACATTGATCTCTCATTAGGTTTTATATCCAGCCTTGAATATCTCAGAGTAAGAGTTACAATGCTTTGGCTTCCTGTCTGCCTGAATACCAGTTGGGTTCTATCTGTCACCTCTATCTTGCTGGGATGATGTCATCGTGCCTCTTCTCACTGAATATGCTCCTGTGAATCAGTTTACAGCTCAGCTAAGCCTGAGCACAACGCAGATAGGGGTTCACATCAGAGGATGCAACGTTTTCCTCCTATACTTCCTCTACAATATTAAATGTTCTTATAGCAGAAAAACTACTTAGAATCCTCCTAGACCTTGCTGTGTAGATTAGGCTGGTCTCAAACTCACAAGAGATCCACCTGCCTCTTGCCTTCCAAGTGCTGGGATTAAAGGCATGGGCTACCACACCTGGCATATATTATTAACCTTTTATCTAGTTTTCTTTCTTCTTTCAAAGGCTAATAGAAGGAAGCATCCACGATGACCAGCTAGGTGAGTAGGTGCTTCACACACTCCTTTCTATTCAACAGTATTGTCTTCAGCTTATTCTGTCCCTTTCCTATAAGCAGCAGAAAGAAGTCCAGTGCATCTTCCACACCTTCTCTGGAGTGTGAACAGTCAGTGTGTTGATAGGATCTCTACTGAATTACAAAGGTGTCCTTTCCTCCATCTTCTAGCAATACTTTATTTAAGTCACATCAGCACCCATCCAGAGGGCCACCAGGCCTCTAGTAACTCTCTTAGTTTCCTCTAGCATGGTTTCTAAGGTCAGCTACTTTCCCACTTAGTCCAAAAGTCACAGGCAAGCTGTTTTGGCAGTACCCAATGTCTAGCACTAGAACAGGTCCTGATTATCTAATGTTGTTTAACCAACCATCCCAAACTTAATTGTTATTGACTTTGCTCATAAAACTGCAGTTTGAACAGATGCTAGCAGGGCAGGGCAGGTTTACTACAACAGGAGGTGGAGTGGTTGAAAAATAAAGTGAAGGAGGGCTCTTAAGGTTAAAGATGGGGTATAAAGCAGCTTCAGATAGTTAGCCTGAGGTTGTTTTGACATGACGTCTTTTTGACACGTGGAGTATATGTGTGTGTTTCATATATATAATGCATATATGTATTATATATATGTATATATATATATATACATATAATACATTTTTTTAACTATGGCAACAACAGCTTCAGATTAGTGAGACTTCTATATGCTATCTCAGAGTATGGTAAATCAAGAGAAAAAGCAGTTATGACCTCAGTTTGTATGTCTATGCAGCATCTTTTACACACCATCCTATTCATTAGGCATAACCACTGTGGCTAGCACATTCTTGTGAGAATTAGATTTTACCCTTTCAGTGAGAGATATCAAGAATTTGCAACTTGATGTAAAACTGCCACCTGCACAGAACTGCAAACGAACCTTGGAAACACCTTCTGCAGCTAAACTCCCTCTGTGAAGGAAAATTCTGAGTAATTCAGTACTGAAAGGTAAATGGAGAGGGTGCATGGTGGACTACTGTGGGATGTTTACCAGTCTGGTGTAAGCAACTACAAGTTAGATGACATTAAGCCCTGAGCCATGTTGTTATGAGTAAAGAAAAAATGAATATGGAAGAATCCAGAGAAATGAGACTAGGAGGAGATACTGGAAAGGGGTCATAGGTGGGGCATGATGCAGGCTTCCATGAAAAGTACCCAATGACAGGAAACCAGCGTTGGGTCATGCCATACAGGAAGGCAAGGTATAAAGGAGTTTAAATTCAGCAACATGTTTGTTCTGGCTAGAATATAGACATTGGTTTATACCTTTAATCTCAAACAATGAAGGTAACATTAGTTTGTAGAAGAAAGAAGCCATGTTTGAAAGTGGCATCTAGTTGAGGGGCAGACAAAGTGATGAAACAGAGAAAGATTTGACAGAATGAGTCAGAGATAAAACAATCCCAACTCTCATGAGAACAGAAAGGAAAAAGAGAGGCTACTTAAGAGTGGGCAGGGAGAGTCACTCAGTTCAGCTGAGTGGAGCTGAGTTTGTTCAGTCAGTTGGGGGTGAGTGCAGTGCAGTGGAGTTGAGTTCATTCCTGAGCTCATGCAGTTCAGTGCCAGTCAGCAGAGGCAGTGGAAGCCAGAGTAAGGAGCCAGAAGATTAGAACAAATTGTCGGAGTTTGTTTGAAGCCCAGCAGAGCAATTCAGTGAGAAGCTGGGCGAAGACAATTTTAATCAGTCAGCTAAGAGTGGAGTTTGAGCCAGAACAGCTGAGCTGAACCAACTAGCCAAAGTTAAGAAAGAGCTAGAAAGGGTGAACTTATTCAGCAGTAAGCCTCCGAGACAACAATTACTTTGGGCAAATAAAAGTTACTTTTACAGTAAGGGAGAATAGAGAACATGTTTCCACTTAGTGTAATTTGTGAGGAAGAGGCCCTGAATCTGCAATGTGTCTGCCAAGATTCTGTGATATGAAGTACGTATAGTAAATGACAAAACTGGCCACAATTCCTCATCATCTTGCTAAGTGACTTTGAAGCAACTTCCTCGAAGATACAGAATATAACTTCTGGTAAGATATAGATGATAACTACCCACCTATTGATTACTTCAGGGTATCACTTTTGTTTGAGTGAAAGAGTGTAGAGGAAGTAGTGATCTGCAATTTCTGAGCCTAGGGTTCCAAAGGCCTTGCCTGTCTGGTTGGGTTTCTCAAGACCTGGCCAAATGCTGTGTAAAATGGAGGAAGCACAAGGTAGAAGCAAGCTCAGCCATCTCTTGAGAGGATCTAACCATGAGAAAACCTGAGAAAAGACCCACCAAAGTGACCTTGGAGCTTACTGAAGAGGCATGAACATGAAGGGTGAACATTAAGGTTGACCAGGTGGCCCAGCTCTCATTAACAACCTCTAGAGCAGAGGTGCTCAACCTGGGGGTCACAACCACTTTAGGGGTCAAACGACCCTTTCAGAGGGGTCACTTAAGACCATCAGAAAACACAGATATTTACATTATGACTCATAACAGTAACAAAATTACAGTTATAAAGTAGCAGTGAAAATAATGTTATGGCTGTTGGTCACCACAACACGAGGAGCCACACATTAAAGGGTCACAGCATTAGGAAGGCTGAGAAGCACTGCAGAGTAACCAACTAAATAAAGTATTTACTTTAGCCAGTGTGACAGTTCATATTGTCAATTTGACAGCGTCTAGTGACTGACTTTCTTGATTAGATTAATTGAGATGGGAAGACCAATACTATATATGCACAGCATTTCTGGCCTGGAGTAACTAGTTGAGCAACTCTTTCTGCTTCTGACGGGATGACATTGACCAGCTTCATACTTCAGCACCATGTCTTCCCCATTATGGTAGATAATACCTTCAAACTGTGAACCAAAATAAACCTTTTTTTTTTTTTTGGTCAGAAGTTTTTGTCACAACACCTGTAAGATCCGTTCATGTAGTAATGGATGCTGGGGATGATTTGTTACGCAGCAAAGCTAACTGTTACAGCAAGTGACATAGCTCCTATTCTAAACCTCAGTATTCTTTAAAGTAGAACTTGCATGGTGGCTACTGGGATGACGAACAGATGACAATGGTGATGAGGTTTTGGCACTAAGCCTGACACATACGTGGTGAACACATCTGGCAGGAGACAATTGAATGATCGGCACAAAGTAAGGGGAGTGAAGGATTCGCCTTAGAAATCCAGGCCATCGGGAGGCAGAGGCAGGCAGATTTCTGAGTTCGAGGCCAGCCTGGTCTACAAAGTGAGTACCAGGACAGCCAGGGCTATACAAAGAAACCCTGTCTCAACCCCCCCCCCCCCAATAAAAGAAATCCAGGCCATGTTCATCTTGAGTTTTCTTGATGTTTGTTGCACTGGACTGGTCTGTCTTCACAGTAAATGTCACAGGTCTGTTTTTTTGTTTTGTTTGTTTTTATTTTTGGCTCAAAGTCCTCTCACTTCCCTCCTCCTCCTCTTCCTCTCAGCACTCTTCAGCACGTATGCAGATGGCTCACAGACTGTGACTGTCACAATTGTCTTAATCTTTGTTATATTTGCATATTGTATTTGGAGCCATGCTCCAAGTAGCTTCACATAATTCTCTTTGCTTTGAAAATTCCACTAAGGTAGTGTCGGTGTTTTGCCTTTTAAAGCCAAACAATAACCGAACAGTACATAATAATTGAGGATTCATTAATTTTTTTTATGGCTAGTGTTGAACTTTGGGGTTTTTCATTTTCTAACCTGGAAGTTGTCTAAATTTCTTCAGTGCTAAACCATGCTATGAATCTGCAAGAGATCACACTTTTAGGGATTATTAACTTCATTATGTTTTAATTCACCTTTTTATTTTTAGTTACCTTTTATTCCAAGAGGGAATGAAAAGAATAATTTAACAACAGGCACCCAACAAGTAAATACCCAGGTACCTTGACATCAGTAGACCCCGCTTACTGACTGTTCATCAACCGTAGTGGGCACTCTTCCCATTCAAAGGGATGAGATGTGCCCTAGGAAAATTAAAGCTAAGAACGGGGCTGATGCGGTAGCTCACCAGGTACAGGTGTTTGCCTCCAGAACTGATTATCAGAATCAATCCCTATGACCAACCTGTGAAAGGAGAGATGCAATTCCCACAGGTTGTCCTCTGATCGCCACAGTTGTGCTCTCTCTCACTCTCTCTCTCTCTCTCTCTCGCTCTGATCTAGTAACAGATTCTACACCTTAAAACTAGCTTTCATTCTCTCATGCTAATTTAGTTGACTTTCCATACATACTTCTCTCCCTTCCCCACTCACTACCATTTGCACCACCTTTCCAACTAATAGAACATGGTGTTCGTTCTATTGCTTGTTCCGATCCCGGTTCCCCTTGTGGGGCGGCTTTCTGTTTTATTCTTTTCCTCCACACACACACCTATTAAATACACAGATATAAAACTTGAGAAGCTAGGATGTGTGTGACAGAGAACATTGTGCTTATTTCTTTGAGCCTGTGTTCTACCCATTTTTCTACAAGTTTTATTTATCTTCGTGGCTGAAAAAAAAAATCCCTTTCTGTATAGCTTCTTCAGTTTTGCTATCCACTCATCTGTTGGACATGTAGGCCAATTCTATTTCCTTATTATTGTGACCAGAGTGATATAAACACAAGTGTTCTTTTTGTACGGGCCCGTGACTAATGCAGCTGGGACCTGTGGTAGCTCTATTTTTAATTTTTTGAGAAAAGGACACTGATTTCCAAAGTGGCTATACTAGTTTATACCTCATAAGTCCTCCTTTCCTTACATCCATAATACTATTTGTTGACATGACAACCATTCTGATTGATTAGGGTCTATCTCTCCTTTATCAGAGCAATGAAAAATTTAAGTATATTAACAATGTATGTTCTAAAAGGAAAGGGAGGCCCAAGGTGATGGCTCAGTTGATAAAGACTTGACAACCAGGTGACCTGAATCCAGTCCCTGGAACCCACACAGAGGTAGGAGAGATCTGACTTCACCAAGTTGTCCTCTGACGAGTGTGTGATATGTGGTATGCACACATGTGCAGGCCATGACTGAACATTACGTATTACTTGTTCCTTTAGATGTTTGCATTTCAAAAGACATTTACCTATACACCTCTAAAAAAGGAAATGGGGCAGATAAAAATAGAACAAGATGTTAGCAGAGATACACCCTCCTCAGTAATAAATAGATACCTGATTGTTCCACTGCCATCTTCAAAACTATGAGAGAGAGAGAGAGAGAGAGAGAGAGAGATGCAAACCCTTCCCTTTCCCCTTTCCCCAAAGTTGGAATAGATTGTGGGTGAGGAATTGCAGAGTCCCCTGGCCAGGTAGGGCTGTCCTGTGGTCATGAAGGAGGAGGCATTGGAGGAAAGACTTCTGAATCTAGTCACCTCTCAGCAAAACACCAAACCAAACCAAGCTCATGTGCCATGGCACCTGTGTAAGCACACATCCTAGCAGTGGTACTGCTAGGTCCTGGGGCGCCTTTCCTAGCCATTTCCTCATTATAAATGGGGTGGGGTTTCTTTTGGGTACAAGTCTACAGAGTGGATCCTCAGTGTTGACCAGTGGGAAGGAATTTCCGCCAAAATACTTCTCCATAAAAATGAAAATGAGGGCAGTGGTCCTTCCTGCTTGCTTTCCTTCTGTCCCCCAAGATCACGGGTTCCTCCCAGCACCCCCTTGAGGTTGCTGTTCTAAAGCAAACCAAGCAGCCCAGTGCCCAGCTTGCTCACTAGCATACTCTTGTGTTACAGATGGTAAAGGACCATAGGTTTCCAGGTCAGGCAGACTTTGTAGACAGGCAAAGGTCTCCGTTCACCAGGAGGACATTTTAGGTCCTCAGATTTGTGTGGCTTCATTTACAAGCCCTCTTACTTTGCCCTTATCTGCTTCCTCGAAGCAACATACGGTGTCAATAAAAGCTGACATGGCCATGCGGTCAGATGGCTAGGGCTCTGCTTTCAGACTTGGTGAACAAATACAGATGGCTTCTGTATCCAAGAGTTCAATACCCATGGATTCAAACAACCTCAAGCTAAGAAATAAAAAAGTCAGAATTTGCTACTTTTTGAATGTACTTAGTTAGCATTTGCGTTGTTATCAGGATAAGTAGCTGAGGTATGATAGCCACATCCAGGATGCTGTGTACAGGAGATATGCAGACACAATTCCATTTCCTACAAGAGACTCGAGCACTTTCACTTGCCTGTCTTAGTCTACGGTCCCTGGAACCAATCTTTGAGGATTCTGAGGGGCAGCTTTAGAAAAAACAATGCCTGGGTATCATGCCACCCAAGGTAGTGATAAGCAAACACAAGGAAAGCAGTCTTCTGTGACAGACTGACTCGGGGGTCACTTAGGTAAATACCCTCCAGCTGGCTTATGTGATGGGCCTATTTCCAGTGTTTTGAAGAATGAGTGATTTCCATACTGACTTCCATATTGGTTTATATCCCACCAGGAGTGTACAAAGGTTCCTGCAGAGTCATGCTGGGTCATGGCAGGGAAGGTGTGACACGATTCTTGCCACTGGGACAAAGGCAGGCATAGGCCTCCACCAGTGTTGATTGTTGCTATGGGTGCTAAGGCTTCCTTGTATGTATATATACGTGTGTGTGTGTGTGTGTGTGTGTGTGTGTGTGTATTTTACTTATGTTCCTCCTTCGGAGGTATGTCCTGTCAAAGTTAATGACTCCATGACAATCAGAGACAGAGTGAGTCCAGGAGGTAAGAGTGTGGGTAATGTCTCAGCAAAATGCTAGAAAAATGTGATCTTCCGGACATCCGTTAAGGCTGTGGGAAAGAACTCTGAAAACGTGAGTTCAAGAATATATCTAATTTCTCAACTATGCTAAATATAAGGATGCAATGTATAAGGAGCCTCACAGATCTAAAGGAACAAAAGCAGCTGCACTATGAACCAGCGTGTCAGGAAGATACTAAGGAAGGGCATAGAGATCTAGGGGGTGGTAATCGAAGGGCAATATTCTACCTAGCTAAGTTTTTTGTTTATGTTTATAAAAGCAGGTTGATTCCTGAGTTCAAGGTCAACCTGGGAACAGATCTTAAGTTTGGGCCCAGGCATGGTAATTTCAGGGTTATCTTATTGTCTGTGCTTGCTATTTCTAAGAATCAAGGAGCCAGCTGAGTAGTGGTGGCACACGCCTTTAGTCCCAACACTTAGGAGGCAAAAGCAGGTGGACTTCTGAGTTCAAGGCCAGCATGGTCTACAGAGTGAGTTTCAGGACAGCCAGGGCTACACAGAGAAACCCGTCTTGACCCCCCACCCCCACCCAAAAAAAGGAATCAAGGGGCCAGGTTCTTGGGATTCTGATTCACGGTATAATCAAAAGGGAGCCTGGGGTAATGACTGGATTGATATGTAAGTAAAAAAACTGAACTTTTGATCTGCAAGAGATGAGTGATCCAGAGAGTTTTTAGAATAGCAAGGGAAAGCCATCTTAAAAAAGCAGAACACAGGCCTCCAGCTTGGACAATTCAACTTTCAGTTGTTTGTCCCAGACATTCAACTGACACCCTCTTCTCCCAGGATCCCCACCTCAAAGATGAGGCTGGTTCTTGGCAGGTTCCTTTGAATCCTCACCTGCATTTGTTCTCATAATGGCTGGCTGTGATTCTGACTGGGGTGAGATGGAATGGAAAAGCAGTTTATTTGCATTTCTCATGTTTACAGACCACTTGTATTTCCTTGAGAACCATCTGGTCGTTTTTATTAGCCATTTGATTGAGTTGTTTGCTTTCAGTGTGCTTAGCTCTCTGGGTTCTTTGTATAGTCCAGATATTACGCCTCTGTACAGCTGAAGCTCTCTCCCGCCTTAGAGGTTTTACCAGATTAAGGTACCCAGCAATAGAGGATGAATAAAGAAAAAATATTTTTTTAACACAATGACTTTGTCTTTCACTCATAAAGAATGAAATTATGTCATCTGAGGAAAAATGGACAACTTGATATAGTGAGAATTTTGGTTTCTTTAAAAAAAAGTTATTTATGTGTGTGTGTGTATGTATGTATATATGTATGTATGTATGTATGTATGTATGTTTTTGTTTTAATCCCAGGTGTGGAATAAAAGGCAGCTTCACAGCAGGTGATTATGATTTGCCTCCTGCACTAGCAGGGGTGTGGTTTTGCCAGCTGCAGATAATTTAATTCTGGGGATTATGAAGAGGGTCTAAAGGGGGGAGTTCCAAGATGGCTGGTGCTGTCTGCCCTGTCACATTTGTGAGTTGCTGTATATTCGGACAATGAAGATTACACTTACCCCTAGGAACCTGACAATGTCCCTAATCAGAAGGAAGTAGCCTAAGTAGGTTATTTTCCCCTTTCCCTCTAATCTTCTTTCTCTCCTACCAAGTATTGGGGGATTGGAAGGGATTAGGGTGGAATAAGGGTTAGAAAGAAGGTAGAGGTATAAGAACCCAACAAAATAGCTGAAAAGAAAAGCAGCAACTGGAGGTAATCTTAAGTGACTTAAATTAAGTCAGCTGCAGAAAAATATTACTTGCATAGACTCATAAAATCTTACACATGCAGATGACATGAAAGGAAAGGCTATCTGAAGGAAATAATGGGAACATTCTATCTAATGGAGACAGATAGAAGAACAAGAAGGGGCTGGTGGCTAAATAGGGAGGAGATGGGCTCAGAGCACATTTTATAAGAAAGGTCCCATGTAACTCAGTACAATACAACTTTTTAAAAATCTAAAAATAAATATGTAAAAGTCAGACCCCTCACATGGTTATTTAAAACTACTCAAGGAAAGCAAACACAGCATATTAATATCTTTTATTGTCAGACTTTGTGAGCCAAGAGACACTGCTTCCACGTAACTGTCCGTAAGGGATAAGGCCAAAGTAACTTTGCTTTGTGAGCAGACTCGTTTGGCCCACCTTTATATATTTTTTTCCCATATAAAAATAAAAGTCCAAGTCCAGATTCTTTTTTCTTCTGGTTACAACCGCTGTTACTTACAGGTGCTGTGTTCAGGCCACCTGTAGGAACCAGGGACAAAACAACGTGTGAATTCCATTAAAGCCTCAGCGTTTGTGTTGGAGGTCCCTTAGAGGTTTGCTTGAGGGGTACAGAGTTTGGGAATGCAGCAGCTCCCCCCTCCCCCACATTCGACATGGTTATATCTGCAATCTAGCCAGAGTGATAACACAAGTTACCCTTCAAAGAAGACCAAAACAAAACAAAAAAAATTTTTTAACTTAACTTTTAGAATGAAAAAAAGACTCCAAAATGACTTCATATCATTCTAAAAACACTGGAGCCAGCAGTTTAAGAGTGGTTTATAAATACAGTTATCTCTCTGGGCTGTAGACCTGTTAGTAATACAGCAGTCACAGGTCGCCGCCCTAGCTACATGTAAAACGAAACCGAGTCCAAAAAAAATGTTTCTTTCCAAAAAATACAGCAAAGACAGGAACGTCCAGGATCCGGGTCTGTTAATAAAGCCACCTCGAGACTAGAACTCTGAACTAGGAAAATATACAGACTGTTTACAACATTGCACATCCTCTTTCCCTTTGTGTTTAATGCTCACAGGACAATGATTAAAGTGTTGAGTGTGTGAACACATGCATGCGCGGGCAAGCACAGACAGTTGAAACAAAGCAAAAAAAAAACCAAAAAAACAAAAAACAAAAAAACAAAAAAACCCCAAAAACGTTAATACATGTTCGTAAGGAAGGCTGCCAGCAGCACTCCGACAACACACTGTCCCCCTCTGCTGTCTCCCTGCCTCGCCCCGCCCCCTCAGCTCCCCTCATTTGCAGGAAATCAGGCTGGGGAGGTTAGTGCACAATCAGTGGATCCATGCCCCGCCTCCAAGCTCTGCAAACCCCACCGGGAGGTGAAAGCGCTCCCCCTCAGTAGCACAGTTAAGGTCGATTAGGGTCCACTCTGCAAGTTTAAGGCACTTCTGGCTGCTTTGGTGGCCGTGTGGTTTTCTCCCCTTTCTTTTTTTCTTTAAGGCAAGTTCTCATCTAGGATTTTTAACTAAAGCTTAAGAGATTGTGCAGACTGTTAAAGGTTGACAGCTTAATACGTGATCTCTGAGGCTGATCGGGTGAAGGGAGCCCCCGGGACTCCTCCCTCTGACGACCGGTTATCAGAAGCCTGGACAGCTGAGTTTCCAAAGCTGGGTCAGGACCAGGCGCTGGCCCAGGCAAAGAGTGGCACGTTCACATCGGCAAGACACGTGGGCTTGGCTCGTCTTCACCTGGAGCTGCCCTGGCTGCTCACAGAGCGTGTGGTGCTATAGCGCTTCTTCACAATCATGCTGATATACGCTTTCATGAGCTTGGCCACATCCACCACCTGCCGGGGGGAGCAGAACCCACATGTGGTCACCAGTCTCTACCAGGTTTGAGAACCCAGCTAAGCAGACATCCTCTGACTGCCCTCCACGTATGAGATGGTAGCTTCCTACCCTAAGTCCAGGTCCAGACTCACAGGGAACCTGGAGTCGAGCAGAGTGGACCATCCCTAGCTTGGAAGAAAGTGAACTGGAGCCGTTCTAAATAAAGGGTGCACCACCTGGTGGCTCTTGCGTGGAAAGCAGTGACTTTATTTGATGCATGTTTTCTAACTTTGCAAACTAGTATGCCACTCGTACACCAGAGCTGGTACCATTGGGGTTCCAATGGCTATCCTCAGTTAAAACGGTGGTGACATCTAGAGTCCTTTATAAGCCTTTATAGGCCACAGCAGCTGATTCCAGGTCCATTCATCTGGACGCAGCTGAAGCAGCAGGGAGCCTGGTGGGTGGGGTTAGATCTATGGCAATGCCCCCAGATGCCCACTACAAACCAGCCACTCTCCTGAGCTAGGTAGGATGGTCAACTGGCATCTTCTAAGGATGCCTGTAGTACTGCTCTCAGCCTGGACTATACAAAGGCATCTTCCAGGCTTCTATTTCCTCTTCTGCCTTTCTCATCTCGCCCGGCCCATACTGATGTTACTAGAGCCACTAGCTGTAATGTCTCACACGATCCTAGATTTCATGGTAGGTTCTTACCTTCCGTGGGATTCAACTAAGTGTCACAGCCCATCGCTGGAGCCTTGAACCCTTTCTTCTCTCTGTATATTTTCCCTGTCAATCCACTAAGCTCCATCATTCACCTTCCTGCCCCCCCAGCACCCCAAATGCCCCCTTGCCCACCACCATCCCCTGGAACCACTCTTTCCTGGTAGCAATCCTTGAGCTGGCCTCAATTGGCTTCTTTTATTATTACACTTGCGTAGTTGGGCGTCCCTAGCTCATACATTCAGTGACTTTTCTGAATGTGATCTTGTGATCCAGAATCAACTATGGCCAGATGGGGGAAGGCCCCTCGGCTCCCTCCTGCTCTGTGGATGCCTCTGGAGTAGTCTTGTTTTTATCATTTCATGTGTGAGTGTTTCACTTGCATGTATATTTGTACACCACGTGTAACTGGTACCTGAAGAGGTCAGAAGATAGTTGGGAACCTTATCTGGGTGCTGGGAATTAAACTAGGGTTCTCTACAAAAGCAACAAGGGCTCTTAACTGCCGAGCCATCTCTGCAGCCTCTGACTACTGTGGTTCCTTGCCACAGTCACCTCCTGTCTGCAGGGTGTCATGGCCAACAATGTTCTTTCTCACGGTATCCTTTCCTTCTCTTCCTTTCCTGACCCACTTGCAAAAGAAACGGATCTATGTGCTCAACAGGTGGGACTGGGCAAATCTGGAGCCATCCAACTTTGGCTTTAGAAGAGGGGGGGCCCACCATACTGTTCCCCATACAAGAAATCTGGAGTGAGTTGTTCATATGGAGAGACTTGGTCACCAGCATCCAGGTTGAGGCATTGTTCTCCTCTTCTCCTGAGATGGAGTGAATCCTGCCTGCCCCCCCCCCCGCCTCTTACCTCACTCGTCTCAAAGAGCAGCTCCCGCTCGTCAACTACGATCTTGTACGTGTTGGCCAGCGGTGCCCCGAACGAGAGGATGTGCTCATACTGGAAGACTTCTAACGGTTTGCCCTCTCCACGCTTGTAGACAGACACGGCGTCTGCGCTGACGCCCAGCCAGAGCTCCTGGGGGAAGCCGCCTTCTTTGCACTGTGGAGACAGGAGAGTCAGTGTGAGCAACCGTTGGATGAGGATGGTCAGCACACACCCAAGAAGCCACAAGGCCAGTGCTCGGCAGGTTATACTGACTGAAGGTACCACTGCAGCGTCTAAGCAGGGGGAGAGGTACCTCGGCGCACATCCTGGTTGACTTCTGACTGGGTAGCTGATTTTAGGCTTCTTAGAAAACACATGGGTAAAGGCTTATGTCTTGTTTGGTTTGTCTCTTTTCATAACACCTCATCTCCATCTTGAATTAGCTATTATTCAATTAGTCACCTGCATCAGCCAAACAGACCAAATAACACACAGGCTGGGCAAGCAATGTAACAACATCCCAGCCACAGAGTAAGCCAGGCCTGCTCTCCTTTCTGTTTTTAGGCCTGGCCCCATCCTGTCTGGGCTGGTTTATCTAGAATCAGAGGGGTAATTCTCCCAATCGCTACGCCTTGGCTTCTCTCCACAAGAGGAGGCGGCAATGACCTGATAGATGTTCAGTGTAAACACACTTCTGGCCTGACTGCAGACTCGCTTGTATGGAGCAATGGGAGGAAACCAAGAGCCTGTGTAGGGAAGAGCAACCCAGGAATGCTGGGAACCAGAGAACAGACGGGTGCTGTAAGTTAGGTGCACTGAACGGCACATGTATAGGGCACAAAGTGCCTCATTTATATTTATACCTCAGAGCAGTGGCTCTCAACCTTCCTAATGCTGCGACCCTTTGATACACTTAGTGTTCTGGTGACCCTCAACCACATAATTATTTTGGTTGCTGCTTCATAGCTGTAGTAACAGCTATGAATTGTAATGTAACTATCTGAGGGGGGGGGGGGGGGACTTGACACCACAGGCTGAGAACCGCTGCCTCAGAACAAACATAACCATACCAACCTACCTACCACACCCAGCCCAGCAGCCTCCCAGAAGCAATTAAAGTATCTCGGAATAAGAGCTTTAGATTTTTATAAAGCTTCGATGTAAAGTCATCAGAGATCGTGTTAAGTGGCTGCAGCCGTAAGGAATCTAGCAGCTCCTCTGTGAAGGTGCTGGGAAACTTGTCAGGAGGGAACGACTCACTGGCTTACGCAGTGTGGCTGGCTGAGGCCTTGTGGTCTCTGGCACTGACTAAACCCTCCACATCTGCAAAGAAAACACACAAGGAAGATGGCCTGACTTGACACGCAGGCCTGTCTGACGAGTATTGCTCTGTTCTATACGACCAGGAAAACTTCCTTCCAGTCAGCGGTCTTAAATAAAGACATAAGGACATTCATGCTGGCCTGGGGCAGTGGCTAAACAGCAGCAATGAAACCAGGATTCCACTCTCCAAGGTGCCGTTCCTTCATAGTAGGTCATCACGAGGAATGGAGAAGGACATGCTAGCTCAGCACTTCTGCGCTGCCAGCTACAATCCGCAATGTTCTGAAGTCTGAAACGTTATAAGTGCTGACTTGAGGAAGAAAATATTTAGATGGAGACGCGGGGCGTAGCTCAGGGCTAAAGTTCTTGCCTCTTTGCACCAGAGCCTGGGTTGAATACCCAGAATGCACATCAGGAAAAGTCAATCCCTCTTTTGCAGAGTTGCACTGCACTGCCTGGCGGTGTTGGCACACACCTCTAATCCCAGCAGGGGCAGGTGACTCTGAGTTCCGGGACAGCATTTGGGAAGTGGACGAAAGGGGTTCAGACCACCTTCAAATACAGAGTAGGTCTGAAGCCAGCTGAACCCAATGTTAATCTAGATCAAGAGCAACAGAAATCAAGCCAACCAGCCAACCAGCCACACACATGGAGGTCATCCTACTGGCGACTCCATTATAGAAATATTTGCTACAAAGGAACAGAAAATAAACCTTTGAGGAGGGCCGCAATATGGTTCAGTGGGTTAAGGTGCTTGTCTCCAATCCTGACCACTTCAGTTCAGTGACCTTTGCCCTCTTCCAGATGTCACACACACACAGGTAAAAACAAAAACTACCGAAGAAAACACAACAAAAAAACAAAACAAAACCCGTGTGGGACACGAGGATGCTCGTGGTGAGACTCAGAAGGCACAGAGCCAAGTGGTCCCTCTGTCCCTTTGTGTGACCCCAGGGAGGTTCAGGTTCTGAGACAGTTTGGTCCGGACTGTACAGCACCTGCCTGTTCAACCGGTTCTCACCTCCACATCAAAGAGTGTTGATCCATAACCAGGCCACTCCTTGATCAGGGCCATATACTTGGCCATGGCTTGTTCCTGGTTCATCCCCTGCAGTTTCTTCCACTTGTCAATGATGCTGGTGCGAGCCGAGCAGACTTCCTCCTTGATCCACATGTCCAGCATCTGCTCCTCCTCCGCCTTCTGCCGAACCACCGACCCGGTCCGGAAGCTCCGCCGCAGCGTGCCCTCCAGGAAGCTGGTCCGTCTCTTCTCGAGGCGCTCGTACGGGGTGAAGGTTTTGGTCGACTGACTAATGCGAGCTCTGAGTCTCTGCACAGAGTAAACCTCCTCGAGGGGTGGGATGGAGGTGTGCGGGGTATAGTCGCCCTGCAGATACTGCAGTCTCAGGGCAGCCAGCACTTGGAGGCTTTCCTCAGGGGCTGGGTGGTGGCCATGGATGACGGCTTCGTGGGCCTAAAGGAGGTGACAGACAGCAAATATGTCAGGAAACCTCTACTCATGCCATGCAGACTGTATCCCAGCCTCCCTTTTAAGCTTAAATTCCTCCCCCGCAAAGCACCCACCTACCCCCACGTTTCCACTTGGATTTCTCCTAGCAAAGCACGGCCTGCCGCTTCCAAGCCAAATTCCTCCCCTTCATGGGTGTCATCCAACCCTGGAGTGGCTTTTACTCCTATGGTCTCTTGGCAGTGATACTTTTTTTAAATTCACTTTACATCCTGATTGCTGTCCCCCTCCCAGTCCCCCCTCTACTCCCCCTCCCCTTCTCCTCTGAGAGAGTGGAGGTGCCCTGCCTGAGTATCCCCTGACTCTGGCACATCAAGTGTCTTGGCAGTGGTGTTCAAACCGAGTGCTCATTCCACAGTGAGTGGTTAGCTTTTCCTTGCTGGTAAGTCTGCTACCGCACCTAATCCTACAGACTTTAGCAGTTTATTTATTTGCTGCAGTAATGGGCTTCTCTCTCTTGTCTCTGACAAAGGAAAAGAATCTGTCTCTTGGAGTTCCTTTTACCTGTTCAAACATAAACGCAAACTCCACGCTGTCTTTTGGCATGCTGTCGGTGTCCAGGAAGCAATAAAGTTTGAAGTAGAATTTCCATGGCGCGTCCCCGGCTTCTGACGTGGCAGCTAGCCTACAGGCAGAAGCCACAAAAGTCTCAGAGCAAAACCAGAAATGGGCCATGGTAACCCACAGAGGGCTGATTTCACACAGCGTACTCTGAAGATGAAGCTGTCCTACCATATGATGGGACAAAGAGGTGACACAAGGGGTCGTCACACAAACAAAATAGCAAGGCAGTCCTTGTCAGATCTCCTGGGTAGTTTAACCAGAGGGAAAGTGCATTGTTCCAGCCAGGTTCCACTTTAGGGTAGATAATAAAGAGAAAGCTTTCAAGCAAAGAGGGCCAACAGGTGGCAGAGAGGAAAAGGTAAATAGATTAACAAGGGTAAAATATAAACTAACGCAAACACACGTGTTCTCCAGGCGTTTTGAAGGGGAGGAACTTACTTTTCAAACTTTGCCAGGACGTCAGCTACGATGGTCCGGCTTTCGATGGCCTTGTCCACCTGTCCGTTGTACTCAAACAAGGCAAACATGTTCCTGCTGTCCTCCATGGCGAGCCCTCGGATCAGCTTCTCCACCACCTGGAAGACACATCAGGGGCTCTCAGCTCAGACGCTGCTGCCGCCATGCGCTTTACATGCATACGACGTCATCTGTCGGAGGGAGAGGCTGGTGTGGCAGGGTCCACACAGCCCTCTGAGACTGCTGCCCCGGAGCCTGAGCATGTACTGGCTTGCTCTTACTGTCTTGATAAATTCAGCTTTGACTTTCTTCTTCCCTCCCCTCCCCGGGGCGTGGGGGGAGGGGCAGGGGAGAGGAGGACCACTAACTTACGGTTTTCTTTTTTTGCAAAGCCTCAGTAGTTGGAAAAATAAATGAAACCCCTAAGTCCCATCTTTTATCCGATATATTGATAAGCCTTGAGAAACAGTGGCGATTTCTAATGATGAGTCACTTCAAAAGGCTCCTAAGGCTTAATTAGCAACGCCACCATCATTCCAAGCTTTTGTTGGGCTTGATTTAAGAGGTCAGGGGAAAATGTGCTCTTCTGATGTGGTATTCTCCACATTCTCATGGCAGGCACAGAGAGACACCTGGTGGCCGAAGAGACTCGACACACCCTTCTCACAGGGTTTCCCCATTGCAGATCTAGACACGTTCAAGATGGGGGAGATTACGTCTGAGGGACACTGGCTTAGGTGGAGCTTTGCATTTGCACGTAACTCAACTTTTACCTCTACTGTGTGTGTGTGTGTGTGTGTGTGTGCGTGCGCTTGGCTGCTGGCTGTACTGACTTCCTTGCTTGTTGAGCGGATACACTGAGCATAAACACACATTCAGGTACCACAGGCGTATGGGCCAGTGTGCAACAAGCACAAGGCGATTGACTGTCGGCATTCCCTACCTCCCCGGCTGTGGTGTGGGAGTTGATGGTGATCTTGCAGGAGCCTCCGCCATGGCAATACACTGTGGACGTCATTTCCTGCCGGTGGATCAGAGCTTCGATTTCATCTCGGGAAGGCACAAACTCTCTGCATTTGGTTTTCTTAAGGGATTCGTAGATAAAGAGGGCGTACTTCTCCATCTCGGTTCCTGGGAACTGTTCCCGTATCCTGGGAGACAAAGGTGACTGTGAACTGGAGATAGACACAGGCTGGCCAGAGGGAGCTGGGATGTGGGGAGGGTTCAGCAGCAGAGGCTGGGAGGCTGCCCCCTTGTGGTGACAGGAGTGAATGGCAGTGTCTTTCTGGTTAGGTCCAGCTTTAGTTCAGACATGGAAAAAGTAAAGAACCTACGTTGCGGGTAGTCCGCTGCCAGTTTTTTTTTTTTTTTATGTGGCACCGCTAATAACCAAAATTATAATGCCTTGGGCCATGGCCTTGAATTCAAAAAGATCTGCCTGCATCTGCCTCCTGCTGGGATTAAATGTGTGCACGCCATGCCTACACCTGGCCTTTCTTTGTTAATGTAGGGGTTCACGATGTACTCTATCTAGGCTGGCCTTGAACTCTCGTTCCTCCTGCCTCAGTGAGGAGATTACCAAAACAAGACACCGTGTCCAGCTTTAAATGTTGTTTGCCACAGTTGAGCAAAATGAGACTTGTTAGCTGCCTTTGCCACACACAGAACAATGAGATTAGACAGACTACTCAGAGATTCACCTACGTAGCCATTTTTTTACCTAAAAGTATTCCATAACCTCACGCTGTCAACCTCAGAATAAAATCTGATAAGAACTAAGTCAGTTCACACACACACACACACACACACACACACACACACAATCAAAGTTGGGGTTTTCTATAGAGAGAGTAATTAAATGTACCCAGCATGAATACATTAGTGGCTTGATTCTTCATTCGGCTTAAAGGGCAAGAGGACATCTAAGTCATACACACTTGCTTGAGGGGCCCTGTGGGTCGGGCTGGAGAGCCCTGTCGCAGCGTTTGATGTCGCAATGGTGGATTATACCTCTGTAAGCTCTGCCCAGCTTCTTTCAAAAGTGCCCCCTGGCCTAGTGCTCTACCTTTTCAGGTGGAACTTGAGGTATTTGAGGATCCCGCGGCTCGGCAGGAAGGTGCAGCTGAGGCAGGTCAGGATCTGCCAGCTGTAAAGGTTGCCCACGCTGCCGGGATGGGGCACCTTGTTGGTCTGTTTGATGAGCTGACAATACAGTTCATCCCGCAGAGGCCGCAGGTCGTGCCCGGTCTGCAGGATGCCCTGGATGATAGGGATGGGGTCGGACATGGACTCCAGTTGTTGGAGAGAATTGAATATCTTGATGGCTTCGTCCTGAAGGGTCGTGTAGCCTTTGTCTTTCAGCACTAGGGAAAGAAAGCCAACCGAAATCACTGGAGGGGCTGGAAGAAGTTATGACAGGCGCAGGAGACTAAAGGAAGGGATGGGGGTGGGGACAAGCAGCCACTTCTAAGGAATGTCCGCGCAGAGGCGAGCGAGCTGCACTGCTCTGTTAAGACAGCTGAGGTTTTAGTACAGAACCTGCTTGATTAAAACCTGAACTATAGTTGGACAGCTCTCTTGCTTAAGACGTGATACTGTCTAGGACCTATGTACCTTGACTAAAAATGACAGGTTACATCTCCTGTCAATCCATTAGAACTTGAGAATACTGTCAGGCAAAACTGCAATGAATCCTCTACAGACCGTAGCCTTGCCTCACGCGTCTCGGATGTGCTGCGTACCTCCCGCAAGCTGCCGCTGCTGACACCATGCTACGAAGCCACTTCATAATGAAGGAATGAACATATAGACAACTCACTGGATGGTGTATTGACAGTTAAAGACAGAAGGGCTGGATAGGCACACCTTCCTACCACAGTCCAACAGGCACTGTATACTCACTCTAAGGATTGCCCTGAATTCATGGAGAAGCACTCTCTAATGTCTCAACCTTCCTAGCCCTAATGCTGCTTCTTTAATACACTTCCTCCTGCTGTGCTGACCCCAACCACACAATTACTTCACGGCTACTTCCTAACTGTAACTTTGCTTCCGCTATGAATTGTTAAGTATCTGATACGCACGATACCCAATACGCGAACCCCCAGCAGGGTCGTGACTCAGGTTGATAAACCGCTGCCTTACATCTGTACTTGAGCATGTTTTACCGTCTCTTTCCTGTCTGGAATGACTTAGAGACTCTCTGAGGTAGCACTGCTTCCACGTTAGAACAAAGTTACGAGGCTCTGAGGATCCTGGGGGCTTTCTGAACTCACGGTTGAGATTTATGTCCCCATAGGGAAGAGGCAGGAGCGGGGAGTGCAGCGGGTGATGCGTGTAGCGAAGGATCGGGTTCCGCTTGTAAATCTGCTCCACCACGTCAGAGTTGAGGCAGTTCTCCTACAAAGCAAAGCAGCCATTGAAAGAAAGCAAGGAGGCGGACTGTGACGAGCACCTACTCTTAGAGAGCGAATCCCACCATGCCTCCACACACAGAACATCTTTCACAAAGTCCAGGAAATCCAGCGGTGACCATTTCCAGCCAAAGAGAATCAATCCAACCTGGATTTAAGCACGGACCCCAGAAGTATGTGACACAGTTCAGTGTCTGTCTCAAGTGTTCCAAGTCTCCTCACGTTATTAAAACCCCCCATCCCTGTAGCTACTCACACGTCTACTGAACAAATTAATCTTCATGATTTGCCATCAATCGTGGGATCTCCAAGTATAGTTCACTTTAAAATACATTTTGATAGACTTTATATTTTGAGTCTTAGGCAGATCTAGGGTAGCCTTAGAACTCATGACAGTCCTGCTCAGTCGGCCAACTGTTGGGATTATAGACATGCAGCGCCATAGACTGGCTTTAATTATTAATTTTTTTGACACTTCTTTTAAAGACTTCCTTTTTAGTTCTGTGTATATGTGTGGTGTCTGTGGAGGCCAGAAGAGAGAGCAGCATAGTATTCTTTGGAACCAGAGCTAGAAGTGGCTAGGAACTCCCTGACATGGGTCTGGGGACTGAACACTGGCTCTCTACAACGGGCGCGAGCACTGTTCTTCAATGCTCGGCCTCATGGCTCTTCTGAACTTGGAAATGACACACCTCACACCCACAGGGACACGTCCCCCTTAGGCCCCTCTGCCGAGAATTTAAGATCTTTGGACAGAATCCTATCCTGTGTTGACGCTCGTCACATGCTACTGGGATGCCACGGAGGCAGCCACATCACTAAACAAACAGCAGGGTTGGGCACAGGCACTGATTCATTCTTCCAGGGAAATGTCATTTCCAGTAGGAAATCTTTCCAACAACACTCGCTGGAGGCTGGCAGAAAAGCGATGGTTTAAATCTTCTAGTTAATTGGGGTAACTTGTCTCATTTCTGAAGACACAGTCTTTTATATTTGGAAAAACTATTTATTCTCTGAATGTCTGAATTTGCAATTAGAGAATAAAAATAGATGGCACAGCTTTGATAAAAATGTGTGGCTTGACATGGAAAAAAAAACCTGCCTCCTCTCTCAAAAGGAAGCTTAGAAAAATATCTTTATTGCTAAAAATGAGATTATTTGTATCTAGGGCCCTGGGTTCCACAGGAAGCTTGGTTGTGTACTGGGGATTAAGAATTTGCTGTAGCTTGGTCTCAAATTTCTAGAAAACATACCACATTGGAAACCCCTGGGTTTGGGTAGGAAATTCCAACCTTGGCTCTATCAGACCACCAGGGGTCTCCAGCTTCACCGGGGTCCACAGCACCATGAGGGAGGTTTGTGGCAGCTGGCGGCTAATCATCGGTGCTTTCAACCAACAAACATTGACTGAACAATTAAACTTACAAGCAGGGAACTGAAATTTTACGAAATCAATGAGATTTGTTGTTTCTGGCGATCTGGAGGTAGCTGTCAGGGATCCCAAGTGTTCTAGCACAATCTGGGCTCTCTGTTTCCTTTCAGGTGGTGGAGACTGAACCATACCCAGGGCCTTGCCCATAACAGCAAGCACTCTACCACTGAGCTATATCCCCAGCGCCCAATCTGGGCTCTTTGTAAATCTACTTCTGGGACCTAAGAACAGAATATTGAGAAGGGAATCACCATGACTTCTGAGAGGTCTCCAACTGGGGCAGAGGTGACTCTGGGATGGTTTAAGCAGTCCCTACCCAGTTCACACACAATCTTCTGTCTATGCATAGTGTGCCAAACTCTAACACCTCTATGGAGATGGAACATCTGTAATGTAAGATTTCACGAAACACCTCACTTAGACTCTGAACTGAAAAATCACCAGGCATTGGTGGAAGCCAGGCAGGAGAAACACTGGCTGGCATCTGTAACAGCAAGGGAAGGGACCACAAGGAACTCCTGGGCTTCTCTTCCCACCTTAATATCTTGGATCAGCTGCTGGGTGGGCGTGTCGATTGGAGCCTTGGTGTCAGTCACATTCTGGATGGCGCTGGACCACCTAGTCGCCTCGTTCAGTAGTTTCGTGTAGAGTCGGTAACAGTGTTTGCGCCCATACACGGTGACATTCCAGTAGCCTGCAAGGCAGCGCAGCACACTTACGTCAGCCACACCCTCTGGGGCCAAGGCTTAAGTCACAAGGCTTGTGATTTAAGTCAGTAAATGCTAGAACTCTACTCATGCTTTATCGGGCACTAGGTATCCGGTGACAAACAGAAAACACTGTGAAGTTTATAGTCAAAAGGAGGGGACATACTAAAACAAGGAGGTCCATCTCTCTAAGGAACACCGGGTGCAGCTAATGCCCTGATCTAGGATGGGCACAGGAAAGAAAAAGTGCAGCACATCCTGAAATCCCTCCCACCTCCGGTCTCTCCTCTTCCCTTCCTCAGCCCTACCCCTCAGTGAAGACCGATGCTGGAGGGTCTGTACGCTCAGACGTGATGTCTGTACACTCAGACAGCACGCTCATCTGACACAAATGGAATAACTGTATTTTTTAAAAAGTCCTATATCGCTGGGTGTGGTGGTGCACGCCTTTAATCCCAGCACTTGGGAGGCAGAGGCAGGCGGATTTCTGAGTTCAAGGCCAGCCTGGTCTACAAAGTGAGTTCCAGGACAGCCAGGGCTATACAGAGAAACTCTGTCTCGAAAAAAAACCCAAACCAAACCAACCTACCTATACAGCAGTTTCTTATGCACTAGGCTAAAATCTGATGATTCTAAGGTCTATTTTTTTGTCTTTTGTTGTTGTTGTTCTTATCTGCATCTCTGAAATCAAATCTTCACTATAGCTTTAAATACTAAGTCTTTAGAACCACGCACTGCCAGCCTCAGGAGGTAGATCAAAAAGAGTATTTCTTTTCGAATGGAGGAAGCCAAAATACATCTTATTCCCTCACCGGAGCAAGCCCGGCCTCTGAGATTTGTCACCCTTTATTTTCAGCCAGGGGGCCTCCTGTACCTGTCTCTTTGAATATCTTCTCGTCTGGGGGCACAACGGAGCACAGGCTGTTGAGGACCAGAGTGCCCAGTTTCAGAGCGTTCTTCTCTGAGCTCTTGTAGTAGTCCAGGGAATTGTGCGTCAGCACGAACCACCGTTTCTTCAGTTTCAGGGAGGACATCTTCGGACTGTTCTTCACTTCCTTATGCAGCCACCCTGGAAAGGAAGGGCCAAGCGTCAGCTGGAAGACTGTGACGAGGAGCTGGGGGATATAGATCAGTGGGAGAGTGCTTCCAGGGCAAACTTGAGGCTACGGGACCCAACCCTAGCACAGAAAAACGTAAGCCAAAACCTAACTGTCACGGCACCTTTCACGTCTGTAAAACATGAATATGTGCTGCACGTTTGCCTACGGGGCTAGAAAATGGCTGTGATCACTGCTTTTTTTTTTTCCCCAAACTCCTCTGTCCAAATAACTTGGAGAGACTGTTTAAGGCTGAAGGGATGGCTCTCACATACTGCTTGCTTTGTAAGCGTGGGAGCCTGACTTGGCGTCCCAGCAACCCTCTAAGGAACCTGGCACAGTGCTGTCCTCAGCAGGAGGATTCCGTGGACCCCAGTGACCCCAAGTTTAGACGCATGGGTGGGCTCCAGGCTTAGAGCCCCTGACGTAAGAAGACAATGGGATATGGCTGGCAGTCACCTCTGACGATGAACTCCTGGCCCTCCACCCTGGTGTCCCCCTTGGATCTCTGCAGCAGGGTTATCCAGTGGTGCATCTCCTCTGGGGTGTCCGCGTTACAGTGCAGCACCCGGTTGGCTGTGATGATCACAAATGAGTTGGGTCTGAGAGAGGAGACGGGATGAGAGAGGAATTAGCTCTGAGACCCAGGGTGGGCATCACCTGTCTGCAGCCAGGCTTCACAGCCTTGTCCCTGGCAGCCCAGGGCTCCCCGGAGACACTGGAATGCTATTTATATTTCACATTACAGCAAACCTTGCTCATATTTCTGTGGCAATAATTTTATGTGTCATTAACCTTTACACTTGGAGCAACACATTCATCCCAAAAATGCCTGAGAGGGGAACCATTCCATCCGCAAGACTTTCCAGAAGGAACTAGTCCCCGGAAGGCAAATAAGGTAACCATGGGGATTTTTTTTTTTTTTAAATGCACCTCCAAACTCATTTCTTCCTAACTCTGGATATAGCTTTGGATAATATTGCTATGAGTTGCGAATGAAATACCAGACAGTGGTAACAGAGAAGGATTAGCAAGTAGGTGTCAGTGGAACATGTTATACCCTTGATTGTCCCCGGTACTAAAAGCTACTGTGTCCACATTTTCAAAGGCACTCAGCAAGGGCTCATTTCCCAGATGGGGATAAAGTGATAATGGAAAGTTACTTTGCCCTGAAGCTCCTGTCTGTCAGTGTTCAGAACCCTTCAAGGGACTGTGTGCATACTGGTTCCTTATCTACCCACTGTCTATCTTATCTATCTAATACTGACTGGGAACTCTCTTGTGAGCTTTCAAATGTTCCCTGTAGCAAAGAAAGCAAAGGCTAAGTGGGCTACCTGTCTGTAGCCAGAGGTCCCTTAACAACTGGGGCTGAGCCAGGAGGTGGTGGCATATGCTTTTAATCCCAGCACTCAGGAGGCAGAGACAGTCGTGTTTCTGTGAGTCTGAGGTGAGGCTGGTCTACAAAGCCAGTTCCAGGACAGGCAGGGATACACAGAGAAACCTTGTCTTGAAAAACCTAACCAAGGGCTGGAGAGATGGCTCAGTGGTTAAGAGCACTGACTATTCTTTCAGAGGTCCAGAGTCCAATTCCCAGCAACCACGTGGTGGCTCACAACCATCTGTAATGGGATCTGATGCTCTCTTCTGGTGTGTCTGAAGAATGATAGTGTAGTGTATTCACATACATAAAATAAATAAATAAATCTTTAAAAAAAAAGAAAAAGAAATAAAAACCAAACCAAGCCAAATCAAACCACAAAAACCAAACCAAAACAAACAAAAAACTGTAGCTGAGAAGGAAGAAAGGTGAGAAAAACCAAATAGTATAATGCAAAGGTATGGCCAGGCTGGGGCAGAGAGTTTGTGAAAAGAAGCAGGCTCAGTGAGGGAGAACTTAGGTAAGCACAGCATCTGGACCCTGGTGACTGACAGCACAGGTGTTAAATGGTGTTGGCTGACAGAGACAAAGGCTTCCCATCCCCCAGCAGCCCCAGAGTACATAACGGGGAGGACCCTGGAGCTCTTACTTTGCCTAGCAGACTTTAAAAAAATATTACTATTACTTATTATAAGGCTTACCACACTCTTATTTACCTCTGGCTATCTTAGCAATGGCAAAAGTCAGTTTTAATTTGGACTCTGCCCCTCGGACAACTGAGTCAGCCAAGGACTGACTCAAAAACGGACAGACAACAAAGGTATCTGACGATGCTTTGCCCTTTAGGTCAAAGTAGAAATGTCAAGGACAGGGCTCATGCTTGTATTTATATTTATTATATCTATCTGCCATGACACTATCATCAGGTCATTATTAATTTTTAAGGAAAGGAAATGCTATAGGCTCCCTATGCTGGAATACCATTTTCCTAAACAGCCATTTTCTTGCTATAAGAATTCCAAGACAGTCAGATGTGGTGGTTCACACACTGGGTCCTAGAACTTGAGAGGCGGAGACAGGAGAAGACTGTCCAAACTTTGACACCAGTCTGGACGAACGTAGTCTCAAAAAATAAAACACAAGAAGAAAAGCTATCCCAAGCAGATCGTCCACACAGAAACCACCCCCTTCTGCTTTGCAGCGTTTGCAAATGGATGGTTAAAGTCTGGCTTCTCATTTACCTTAGCAAGCCAAAGTCAGCCTGCTAGAGGACGTTAGATGAGGTGGTTGCCAGGGCTTCATACATAGCCTAGAGAAGGGGGCAGTGGCAAGGCCAGAGGCCACCATGTTCTCTCTTTGAAGTGCCATATTGGAGCTTACCTATCAGGGCTGTCAGAGGCGCATACAGAATCAATCAGCCCGACATCCAGTGTGCCCTGCAAAGGGACAAAAAGGACAGAAAGGGTGACGAAGGAGCCAGAAGAGCATGACCTCACACGGCATCACCGGACTGTAATTGCTTAAGAGAAGTTCCCTCCCTTTAATAGAGTTCTGGCAGTCTCTAGTGAACTCCTTAAAACACTTTATAAATTCGGGGGCTGGAGAGATGGCTCAGCAGTTAAGATCACTTCCAGAGGTCCTGAGTTCAATTCCTAGCAACCATCTGTAATGACATCTGATGCTCTCTTCTGGTCAGTTACAGTGTACTCACATACATAAAATAAAAAGAAATAAATCTTAAGAAAACAACAACAACCACACACACACACCAAAACAAACAAACAACCCCATAAATTTATCAGGCAGTCCCTCTTGCTCTTAAAACATTTTTACTAATGACTAGCCATCAACTAATGATTAGCTTTTTAATAGTGTAAATTTATTGATTTATGCTATAACCCTTTATTAATTTAACAAATATTCTGCAAGGGGACATTTGATTTTAAAGTTTTCTGGGGGCTGGGAAGAAACAATAACTCGGCAGTTACAAGAGTATACCACTCTTACAGTGGACCTGAATTTAGTTTCCAGTTCCAACACTAGGTGGCTGACAATCTCCTGGAATCCCAGCTCCAGGGGGATCTGACGCCCTCTTGTGTTCTCTGAGGGTAACTGCAACACACATGCACATACCAACCCTCTTAAACATAATTACAAATGAAAACAAAGCGTTTTTAAAAAATTAATTTTACATATTGCATACACACACACACACATATATATGCAAGATATATGCAGTAACTTCCTGTGTGCCCAGAATATGCCAAAAACTCCATTATTCACAATTCATGTGATTCTTCAAAATATAAGTTTTCTGGTACTTCTATAATTTTAAAAATTGTGATTATTTTTAAAAGGTTTTAGGTAGAAGATGTGAAATGTAGCAGAACTCATGTGTAATTTGATTTTTCTGTACGGATTTTTTTAAAGATTCATTTATTTATTATATGTAAGTACACTGTAGCTGTAAGCATACTCCAGAAGAGGGTGTCATCAGATCTTGTTACGGATGGTTGTGAGCCACCATGTGGTTGCTGGAATTTGAACTCAGGACCTTCGGAAGAGCAGTCAGTGCTCATAACTGCTGAGCCATCTCTCCAGCACCTCTATAGAGATATTAAGCAGAATTTAAGACTTTGGACAGCCGGACAGTGGTGGTGCATGCCTTTAATCCCGGCACTTGGGAGGCAGAGGCAGGTGGATTTCTGAGTTCGAGGCCAGCCTGGTCTACAGAGTGAGTTCCAGGACAGCCAGAGCTACACAGAGAAACCCTGTCTTGAAAAACCAGAAAAAGAAAAAACAACAACAACAACAAAACCCGACTTTGGACAGCCGACCTCCACCCACCCGTCACTCACCACAGCATTCTGGGGGTTTGCCTGCTCATCATGCATTTCTCTGATCTCCTGGTCTGTGGACGAGTGGACCTGACTCAGCACGCTGAACCATTGGCTGTGGACAGAGAGGACAACAGTCACGGGTGGCCAAGTTCGGAGTGGCCAAACCATGCTCTCCATTTTTCCTGCCCAGGACCCCGCCTCTGAGCTGCTCTGCTGCCAATGTGCCTGTTTCTCACACGCAAGTTGGTGCACATACTATCATAAGCACAGTCTAAAAAACAAAACACAACAACAACAAACCAGCCCAACTACCGTTAGCAGGATGTACTGTCACATAAAGCACCCGCCCTGGCCGGCACTCAGACCTCACTGAGTGCTACTGAGGAGACACCCATGCAAGGAAAGAAAAGCAACACTAGAGGGGTCAGGAACCCCTCAGACCCATGGCTTGACGTCTGTCTGTCCACTCAGGCTCATTGGGGTTTCCATGGCTGGCCAGGACCCCACACAAGTGAATAAAACCACAGGGGAGGTGGAAATCAAAACAGGTGTCTAAATCAAAAGCAGGAAATTACTGTGATCAAAATTCTTCCATTTTTATTTCAACTGGGTTTTCACTTCCAGAGCATCGTAATGAGAAAGATGGATGGAGAAAAGCAAAGTAGAATAAAAGTCCCACAAGAAGCGGGAACCTGAGATGAACAGAAAGAAAATAACCTGGAACATACATATTTACATGCATGCATGCATACATACATACATACATACATACATACAGTGTTGATTACAAAACACACCAGGGACCAGAGAAGCCAAGGTACCCTTTCCTGTCCAGGCTTGTCTTAGGTCCTATGTCGCTATGCAGTGGAATAATTAAGTGAACAGCTGACATCCTCACATAACGCTAGGCGTATAAATTACTTTCAGCAAAAACTAAACCTCCTTCCTAAGATTCCTGATGGAGCAAATGCTTGAGAATACTCAACACTGTGGACTCGGGGAGCAAACAAAGCCGGGGACATCCTCATCTGCCTGTGGTCATCCTTCTTGGCCAACCAGAGGCACCCTGTAGTCATGACCCTGTCACGTCAAAAAAATGTCCCTAAACCAAACACTGCAACATAGCACAATTCAAGACGTATGCCGAATGAATCACATACATGCACATGCACACAAATACAAAGAACAAAATTGCTTGGCTTTCATTCCTATTGATACTCCTACAACTTAGGCATTTCGTATGAATCATGTATAATTTTAAAATGTATAAAGGGATTCATTTTTTTAATGTGTTCCACTTGTCAGGGGAAACCGGTTTGGCTAAAAACCTCCCAAATGTTAAATTTAGCAGGTCCATTATGGCACAAACAGACAGAGCAACCGCCAGATGCCAGGCCTGTAATTCAGCTGAGGATTCGTGGGCAGTCTCTGGACCACAGAAAGCCACGTGTGGTCTCTAGGAGTCCCAGACAGAATGTTGGGGCTGTAATTTCAGGTCTGCTTGTTTTCCCAGTTTGTGCTATAATTTATGAGTCCAGCCAGGGCTTTAGTCTGTTCCCATGGGAAGAATCGCTTTCTGGCGTTTTGACCTTTCGTGTTGCTGCTGTGGTGTTAGATCAACTTAAAGGCACTGGAATGGCAGGCAGGAGGGAGAAAGCCAGGAGCATGACGGATCGACAGCAATCTCTGATGACTTCTGGGCAGGACACTGAACAGCACAGGACACTTGCTGTCATCCCCAGAGACTACCACCTAGTACTGGCTCAGGGCAGGTAACAACTGCCTCCCACCATGAGCCAAGAATGGACAGGACACTCCACTGTGTCCTAGACTCTACGTCACTGAAGAGCAAATGTCATTTTTCCCTCCCTTTGTCTCATCCCTGTGCTCAAAGCTCCAAAGACAGGCGGCTTACAACAGCCAGCGAGTGACTCCAGAGACTTGAGCCTCTTTGGACAGAAAAGCAGGAGGGTGTGTCTACTCCACAGGACTGAGCCTATATACTATTCCTGTGTGTGCCTTTTCTGTCACTCGGTCTACACAGTATAAATAATGACACCTACCCCACAGGACTGACTGGGAACCAAATGAGTTAACTCTATCTAGAATACGGCTAATGTTAGATAATGTTAGCTTGTCCACTGAGTCCTCCAAGGCAGAGACTTTCAGATCCTCTGCATGCCACAGTTCTATTATTCATTAAGCAGAGGACGTCTAAGGCAACAACGGACTGTTCCTTATGTCTTTGTACAAATTCTTCACCTCTATAGCTCAGAAACATCCACAGAGAAGGGTTTCTGTCTGATCCGGTGCTATTTGAGGCTGTGACATTGCTGTGTTTGAACACATCTGCTAGTGCGAGATTCCTTAAGGGACAAGACGTACATCTCCTATGCCTCTTTAACCGTCCCGATAGAAAGCCCAACTGAAAACCTAAAATCCCATTCAAAGGCAACAGAATAAACAGTGTCTGCATGGGGCTCATGCCTGAACTCCAGGGGAGCGGGGAGGACGTGGTGAGACAGCAGCCCATGCCCAGACCCCTCACCTGGCATCTTCGGGGGACTCCGCGATGAGATGGAAGGTCCTGTCGGCCAGGATGATGTCGATCCCGTTCTCTTTGCTTGTGTTGTCTATGATCTCCCTGCAAGACACAAAGGCAGAGTGGAAATCAAGAGTGCAAAACTCCTACGGAAAGCTGAGAAAGGCAGCCTTACCAAATGACCACGTGGGGAGTGTTCCTTTAGAAATTATATACCGTGCCTCATCACCCCCCGCCCCCAGTTAGAAGCGATTTCTGAGATTCCTAGGAGGTCCCCGAGACTAAGATAGTAGTGGATATTGCATCACATACGCATGTGTGTGGTGCGTGTGATATGGTTCCCATACAGTGTAGAGCGTGCCGTGCCTGGCTCAGAACACCTGAGACCAAGGGTTTTATACTTCAGAACAGGACCTAAGTCTAAACATGGGATGCATTTATTTCTCATCCACACATAGCCTGAAGGCATTTGTCTTGTGTGAAGCAGAAGGTACACTGTGGGGCTATACTCCAGCTTCCTGAATGCAGTTCTAGACAGTGATTTCCACATGCCTGGAGTTTGACTGTAACCAGTCATGTGAGGTTGGAGAGGAATTCCCCACTTGGGGCATCCTAGCAGCACTCAAAGCCTGGAAAGTTCTAGATTTTGGATTTTCAGATTGGGACATACAACCCGTGCACGCATCTGAACTGTAAAGCTTACTTTACAATCAGACGCAGCAAGGGTGAACAACAACAACAACACAGAATAACTATAACACCCACCACCACCACCATCACCACCACACACACACACAAAGTTAGGTGACCATTCTATTTTCTCTCTAAAAAATTAATCATTAATAAAAATAATTAATAATAATAAATAAATAATAAAATAATTTTTCTAACAGGGGTTTTTTGACCACATATAACTGAAATCATAAACATGAATGAAATGAAGGGTTGCTCTCCAGAGGACCTCCAGGGGGCACCAGACTCCCCCTGTGCTCGCAATAGTGCCTCTGCAGTGGGCTTAGGGATGGGGTGGGGGGGGAGGAAGGTGTCAGGGTGTTTCCCTGATGACTCTTTGCACAGTGGACACCCCATGTCTGACTCTGCTCAGAGTCCAACAAAGCCTTCCTCTGCCCTCTGCCTGGCACACAATAGGAGGAAACCCAGGAAGCAGCGTGGTCCCGTGTGAGCTCCTTCCCTAGTCTGTCTCAGCAGCTGTGCTTTGAGGATACCACTCCCTAGCTCCTATGCTGGATATGTGATCAAAGCAGGTACTTACAGGAAAGACTCCGAAGAGGGGATTAGCTATGACGCGCCACTATTGTGAACAGACTAAGGCTCTTGGGCTGGAAGTTGTTATGTTTTTCTCTTCCTTTAGTTTCTCTACTCCAGCCCCCTCCCACACCCCCCTTCTCCAATGCTGGGATTGAATCCAGGCCCTGTGCATGCCGGACAAGCACTCTACCACTGAGCTACATCACCTCTGTAATTTTTATTGAGATAGAGTCTCTTTAGATAGCCAGGCTGGCCTCAAAGTGGCAAGTCTCTGCCTCCGCCCTTAGAGTGAGGACTCAAACATCTGCTCCCTGGCTCACTCTGTTCTGAGAGCATGCCTGCCTTTCAGCCATGGATGATGTAGTAAGATGTGTTTCCTTAATCTCGGACTTCTTAGCATTTAGAACATGGGCAGCATAAATTTGGTTCATTAGCCGGGCGTGGTGGCGCACGCCTTTAATCCCAGCACTCGGGAGGCAGAGGCAGGCGGATTTCTGAGTTCGAGGCCAGCCTGATCTACAAAGTGAGTTCCAGGACAGCCAGGGCTATACAGAGAAACCCTGTCTTGAAAAAAACCAAAAAAAAAAAAAAAATTGGTTCATTAGAAATTACTCAGTTGTGGGTATTTATTTGTTAAACAGAACAAAGTGGCCAAGAAAGGAGCTTCCTATCACAGGCTGAGGCCTGGCTGGTACCTGGCATACCTTCCCCACCACTGCCTCCTGCAGGCTCCAGAGCCAAGGCAGACTTTGGTGTCATCCTGATCTCCTTTAGACACTCCCTAATTAATATCAGAGACTCAGTGTCTGGGACAGGTTAACTAAATTAGGGTAAAACACAAGGGTTTGTGTAGCAGGATGGGAGCAGAGCTGGCAATGCACCTGATGTTAGCATGGTCTTGAGGATCAGCCCGTCTGCTCTGATCTACGAAGCAGTGAATTTATTCACAGCAGAGCATACCAACATGACTGCAATTCTAACAGGCTGGAGACAGTAAATTGGTGTGACCACATTTCTGGACTCACTGAAACAAAGCTCAATGTATTCTGGGCCAGAGGCATGGCTCAGCAGGCAGTTAAGAGCTCTTGCTGCTTTTCCAGGAGCAGAGTTTGATTGCTAGCACCATGTCAGGCAGCTCAGAGAGGTGTGTAAGCTTCAAGAAGACCTGAGACCCTCCCTCTTCTGACCTTTGTGAGTACCCACATATATGTGAACAACCCCTTCCGACACAAATACACATAAATAAAAATCCGAGTTTTAAAGGAACAACCTAAACACAGATGGATTGTAATGTGAAAATCCCGTAAGATCAGGGGACAGAGAGATGAGGGTAAAGGTGAAGGGGAGAGCCGACTCCACAGTTGCCCTCTGATTTGCACGAATGAACCATGGCACATGCACTCGCACACCAACAGTAAGACCCTAGGGAAAAGGCGGAGCCTGTGGTGCCTCCTCTGCACAGAAGAGGGTAGCCTAGTGGGTCTCACGATGGAAGCCACCCTAGTTTGCGCTCCACTGATGGGATAAACACCAGGACCAAAAGCAACCCAGGGAGGAAAGAGTTATTTGTTACACGTCCAGATCACAGTCCATCACCGGGAGAAGCCAGGGCAGGAACTGGAGCAGAGGCCATGGAGGGATGGTAGTTACTGGCTTCCTCAAAATGGCACAGTTAGCCTGCTTTCTTATGTCACCCAGGGCCACCTACTTAGGGCTCACACTCCTCACAGTGGTCTAGCCTCTCTTACATCAAGCATAAATCAAGAAAATGCCCCCACTTGGAGTGGCCTGCAGGCCAGTCTAATCAAGGCTTTGTCTCAGTTGAAGTTTCCTCTTCCCAAATGACCCTGGCTTGTGTCAAGTTGCTAAAACCCAACCAGCACAGGTCCTCGTAGGCAGAAGAACGAGCCCCAGGAATACTGGCTCTTTCCCTCTCAAGAACTCAGACCCTCCATGTATGTTAAAGGAGGCTTCAGACTCCATGACCAGCCTCACAGCTCTGAACCTCAAAATCCCAGAAATGCTCAGAAACAAAGGCAGGGCTAAAGGAGCGAATACGCTTCTCTGAAGTGAAGAGGGCGGTGCTGTTGATGGGGCTCCAGTATAGCTGGGTTCCAGTTCAGGACTTCCCCCAAATGGTGACTAAAACAATAAAGCCAAGGCCTTCTGTTGAGAGAGCCTCGATCTAAAGAGAGCAGAGGGCATCTCGTCATGTTAGGAAACAAGCTCTCAGAGATGGCTGCATGGACAGGAAACAGATCGAGGATTACGTGGCCTGTCGAATTCTGCCGGTCCAGATGTGGGGCTACTGTGGGAATCCAGCAGAGCTGCAGTGCCTGGAATACCCTGTTAAACCCACATGTGCAGGAAGATACTTGGGAAAACAAAAACAGTGGTCAGTGCCCGATGATGCAAAGAAATCCACTGATTTCCTGGAACCAGAGGACGAACGGAAGGCAAGCATTCAGCCTGACTATACTATACAAAGAGTACCTCGGGGTAACCACGGGCGGTAACCATTAGGAAATGTTTTCTTTATAGAAACACTTTAGGCAATAGGAGAGTCCAACAACAGCAGACTCAAAGTACTCAGCAGAAAGAATGACTCCTAAACTGAGATACTGGGAAGGGAAGGAACAGGCTCAGCCAAGCAGTCGCGCGTAACCAGTGATGCCTAGAAACCCGGGAAAGAGTCTTTGACTCCAGCTGCACATGAAAGACAGGACAGAGGTGATGGGAATCTATAAGCCTGAAGATGTGTGATCTTACGTCAACCAGACATGTCCAACCCACGGGCAGGGCCCCATGGCCCAGGATGGCTGGGAACGTGGCCCAGATGTACTGAAAAGAGTGTGCGGTTTTGTGGGGTTTTTTTGTTTGTTTTGTTTTGTTTTCTTGGTTTTCTTTTTCTCTTATTGTACAGCTTTTGAGTGTGCACCTTGCGACAATGTTGTGCTGCAGCATCAAAAGGCTGGGCACAGGCCTTACTGGATTCTGATTAAAAGAAAGAGTCTACATAAGCAAGAAAACCAACAGAGTAGTCTCTGCTGCGCCGATGAGGCAACTGTAGGAAACATGGCAGGAATCTATGGTAGGCGGTGACACTCTCAATCTGGTGAGAATGGATTGTGTTCCCCAAAGCGTCCCTAAGAGCATACTAACATATTTACAAGAAACGATGCCAGCAACTTGCTTCAGCAAAATGCACTTGGTCAGAACAGGTCAGTGGTTGCTCTGCATGGCTGGAGAGTCACTGAAGCAAGGTAAGGACGTGAATTTTGTTTTCCCCTATTCTTGTGTGCACTGAATGGTTTTGCGTGTCAAGCTGACACAAGCTAGAGTCATCACAGAGGAAGGAGCCTCTGTTGAGAAAATGCCTCCATGAGATCCAGCTGTAAGGCATTTTCCCAATCAGTGATCAACGGGGGAAGACCCAGCCCATGGTGGTTGGTTCCATCCCTTAGCTGGTGGTCCTGGGTTCTATAAAAAAGCAGGCTGAACAAGCTTGTAAGCAGCAGCCCTCCATGGCCTCTGCATCGGCTCCTGGCCCCAGGTTCCTGCCCTGTCTGAGCTCCTGTCCTGCCTTCCTCCATGATGGACTATGGTCTGGAAGTATAAACCAAGTAAACCCCCCCCCCCCAAGTTGGGTTTTCTAGCAACAGAAACCCTGACTAAGGAGGGGTGTGAATAGCAAAGAAGAAGGGACATGATGCTGTCCCTTGGTGTCTGAGGCTCTAGGACTCGCCTCAGACACTAATAGCAGCTACTGCAGTTCCTCACATTTGTACGTGACCCGGTACACTGCCATATCTAGGTCGACAGTAATACCCCCCTGCTGTCCCACACTGTGTCAGCAATAGCCAGGGACAAGCCTGTGTCTGCGTATTCGGGAGCCGTGCTGTGGAACTCTACAGACCCAAACGCCCTCAAATCTAATCTTGCTCCTAGTGAACCCCCATTGGACAGTCTGGAAAGACCCCAAAGTTTGCTGTCTGTTCCTTGCTATTGGTTCAAAAATCAAATACACAAACGCCTTGTTTTGCCTCTTTTTCCTTTCCACATTCCCATTAGGAATTTTCCTAAGTTGCTGACACTAGCTCATGGAGAACAATCTTCCATTGTTAAGGCCGGTTGGTGACTTCTGGGGCTAATTTCATCTCTCAAAGCTCATTTTGCCACTTTCCAAATATTTGTGGTTTCCCGGTTCTCAGCAGCATGGGGTACAGGTTATTCTTAAACAATCAGATTTTTATGCCCAGTACCTAGCTAACTGGGAAAAACAGCTGACCCTTGCCCCAGCAAATTTCTAAAAACATTAAATTTTAACAAAAACAGTGGTCCCTTGACAGTCGAGAGCCTTGCTTCTAGATGGGACTGTTGGCTGGAGAGGTTGTGTGGTATCCAAACTGCAGCTCTGTTCTTCCAGTGTGGGGGAATTGCAGGCGAGGGGTTAGGACGCACATCACAGCTAGAAGCTAGCAATTCATCTCAAAACCCGCCTGGCAACCAGCTCCCCATTCAACTGCTGTATGGCAGCCAGATCGAGGAAGAACTCGAAGGGGCCGGCCCTCCACGTCTGCCCTCCCTTTTCCCAGTTTGTTGTGATGGGCTCTCATCATATAGGTCAGGCTGCCCCCAAACTCTCCGGTAGCCCAGGCTGGCCTCAAACTTTACTTCTCCTACCTAAGCCTTCCGGAGGAGCTGAGTTTAGAGGTGTGCATTATACCTGGCTTTGTTCAAGACAACTTCCTCTGCGGGCGCTGCATTACATTTCCAGTGGGTGTATGTTCAAGGGCCTATCTGTCTACTGTGTGAGAAGGAACATCTGCGTGTAATTGCCACCGCATATAAATAAATGCATAAGTAAGAAAATAAAGTGAATTATTCCAAGACTGAGGCTTGCTTTCCAGTTCTTTCACAACTCAACCTAGTGAAAGTGAACTGTCAAGACTGTCTGAGTATCTCTACCAGTCTACTGCAGCCAAGAACTCTCGGGCTAGTGAGATAGTTGAGTCTGTAAAGTAATTGATATGCAAGGTGCTCTCGGACCTAGGTCCAAGCTGCAGAACCTACTTTAAAATCTGGGTGTGACGGGAAGAGGCGCGTAGACCAGACCCAACTGCACTTGGCGTTGAGACCTCACCTGTGCTACTATCTACACATACCCCTCTCCTTATAATGCCTCTAGCAACCTCTTGGTAACTCAGGACACTCCTGCCTGCCTTGAACCACATGCATACCTACCTACTCTAAACACTGAAATAAATGTCCCCTCCCCTTACCTACCACCAAATGAGAACAGTCTCTAGTTCATCATACTCCAGTTACAGCCAGGGAGAGGGGATTTAAAAGAGACTACTGGGACTGAAATTATTTTGAGTCCACGTTCCCTGTAAGTAAACACTTAGCAAGCCCCCCCTATTTAACAGCTTATGCCTATATATAATTAAAAGCCAATGCATTATGGGAAGGGTATACAGCAAAGGTTACATAACTAAAATCTGTCCATCAAAATAGAGAACCGCCCATATTACACCCCTAAGTACAGACTATTGCTCCTGTAAGTCCAATAAAAGACACCCCCAGGTGGCCTGCTGTAACCCCACAGGGGATTTCTGTGTCGGTACTTGTCTGTACCATCAATGTGCTTTTGCATAGCTTCTTCTTTTCCTTGCTAGTTGGTAAGGGAAAATAAGAACCAGCTGAGTGTGTTGGCACGTATCAGCAAGTCCAGCACTGCGGAGACAGAAGTAGGAGGATTCCCTAGGGTGTACTGGCCAGGCAGCCTAACCTATTTGGCAAGTCCCGAGCCCCAGGGACAGACCGCCTCTAAAAGGCGGCTTCTGAGGAACGCTACCCTACACTGATGTCGGCTCCCATATACACACACGCGTGCACACATCAGCTTAGTCAAGAAGCCGAGCTGCCATAACATACTTGGCGGTGCGGACTTCCACGGTGCCCTTGAGCTTCTCCTCGCTATCGTTTTCAAAGTACATCAGCTTCGACTGGCGAAGGACAAACCAGCGCTTCTTCCAGTTCCTCCGGGACAGCGTGGAGGAGCCCCCGCCTTTCTTGTGCAGCCAGCCTTGCTTGAGGGCTTCCTGCTTGGAGCGGAACCACAGGAAGGTCTCGTCCTTCAGGACACACCAGCGGCGCTTCCAGGAGTTCATTAAGCCACCTGTTTCCCCACCCCCAAGAAAGGGCAGAGAAAGGGTTACAGAGTCAATCAAGCCAAGCCACAAAATCCACAGGCCATTTTGAGCCTTGCCTCAGCGGACACGCACTCAACAGACCCTTGCCCGGTGGAGGAGGGGCTTGGGGCTTCTGCTTGGTGTGCAGAAGATGATCCGGCCCGGCTGTATCATCCAAGAACGTTGTTCCACCCCGACAGACAAAATGGCTCCTCCTCAGTTATCTGAGAAGTCCCTTTAAGCAGCCCACATGGCAGTAGTCAGTGACTGACAGTCTACCCAGGAATGACTGGGGGTGTGAGCAAGCCCCGTCCCACGGTCTCCTCCAAGTGCCCCAGAGTAGTGGACTGACAAAGGTCGTGCGTCCCTTATATGACAGATGCAGGAATAAGCACTGTCAGGCGCGCTAGCATTGCTGATGAGGTCTCACTTCCAGGGCAGGAGGAAGGCCAGTGTTTTGGGCAAACACATCTTTTCATAGGAAGACATCATCATCTGACGTGGATTACGGATGCAAGGCAAGAGGCTGAGACTATAACAAGCAAGCAGGAGTGCGGAGTGACCTGGTCAGACTGCAAAACTGAGAAGATGCTGGTGGATCCAGAGCTAGCCCACTGCCTGCCTCCCTCCCGGCTTGTCATGTGGGACTGAGGACCAAACCCAGGACGGCAGCATCCTAGGCCACCTAACCTATGCCACCCATCCCACCCCAGTCCATTTCTTAACTTGATTTGGAACTAGGGTCTTATCATCAAGATGCGTAGGCTGCCCTCATGCTTGCCCTCCTCCTTCAGCCTTCTGAGGGACTGGGACAATAGGCACATGCCACCACACTGGGCAGAAAATGTCTTCTAACTGAGATAACATGGGAGAACGCATACAGTGTTACCTTTTCTAGGATGGCCTGACCTTGGTAACCAGACTCTCTGCAGACATAGGCCAGGCATCCTACTGCCCTCACTCAGAAATCTCTATAAAACAGTACATGGGAGAACACAATCTACAGCTCGCTATAAAACTGCTCATGCTATTCCTTTCTTTTGATCAAACGGTAACAAAAGCAAGGGATACCTAAACATGGAGACTTAAACCCCAAATGACAGCGCATTCCTTTTACAGATCAGAAAGCAAATCCAACGGACCTTTTCCTGGCATGAATGGACGCAGAGACAGCCCATCCCCTCCTTAAAATACCCTGATGCTCTCTTCCCTCCTTAGACATTCCAACCGTCTCCACTCAACTGGCTGAGACCTTGTGTGCTGAAGCCAAGACAGGGCAGTTTCTCCACAGCAGGTTTGCCAAGGACTCTCACAATGAAACATTAGCATAGTTTTGATTTGGGACTTTCATCTTCACCTTTGAAGATGGGCCCAGAGGAAAACTGTAGCACGAGCTTGTCCTGTTGTCCTATTAACTTTAGGTGATAAATCTTCGTGAAATGCGTCAACAACAGCCGCTGCAGCGGCCCCCTCGGTAGCTTATGGGAACTGCTCAGAACATGTATGTGTACGATTTGAGGATGACCACTTGGTATTGGATAAGCAACAGGGAGGCTCTTCCCTGGAGAAAATGTTTTCGGCTCTCGGCATTCATTAGTCTCTTATAGCTCTTTGTATAGGATTGGGTCCCCATGAGACGTCCCCCTTCTGTGTCTATTGCTTGTTCAGGTCTTCTGTGGGCAACCAAGTTCTTGAGACTTCCCTGCTTTCTCAGATGTATTGCTGAGTGCTAAGAATTCCCCAGATTTGCATTTCCAAGCAGTGACAGGCAGGCAAGCAGGCAGACAGACAGAGAGACATACACACACACAGAGACAGAGACACAAGCATGTGCTGGTGGGAAAGTTAAGAGAAGAGCTAGAAATAACAAAATACTTGCTGATGGAGAAATGAGGAAGAGAACAGGCTTGCAGATGCAAGGCGGGCATGAACTGGCGAGTGTTTCCTTTATCTTGCCCTGTCTCCACGCTCCGGACCTTCCCCTCCCCAAGCCTTGGATCCTCCGATCCTCTGAGAAAAACCGGGTTCCCTCTCTATCCATCTATGTGAATCTGCCAGCAAATCCTGGTGACGATTACAGTTTCCCATTATGCCAGACCCTGACAGAGGCCCCAGCACCAAAACATCTAAGCACAAGCACGCGTCTGTAATGAAATCAATTCCTAAATGGCAGGTGCCTGGAGGTGTTTAATGTTTAATATTTAAGTGCAGCATTTTTGATGTTGACTAGCAACTAGAATTGATGCCAAAAAATCTCATCAAAAAGTAGGTGTGATGAGTAGTCTCACAGGCTGTGTCTCCATGGGGTTCATCACATCTTTTGAGGTTGTGTGTGTGTGTGTGTGTGTGTGTGTGTGTGTGTGTGTTGGAGGGTATGGGGGGTTTATTAGTATGGGTCCCAGTGACTTCCAGCAGTGATTGAATTGACACTTGCTTGCACGTATGTATATGTGAGTGAGAAGGAGATGCCAGGTGAAGAGTGTGACCAAAAATAGACGCTGCATGTTTACAAATTCTTCACCTTACCCATCTCCTACGCCCTAGCAAGGGAGTCAAGTTACATTCGTCAGGGCAGTAACAGCCACATTGCATCAACCAATGTTCTTCATGTAGCTAAATGGCTTCTCACTGAGGTGAGGGGACTTTCCATAGCTTTACCCCCACCAGGGTTGTGGAGAGTTGAAGGCTGTATCCTCCCCCACCCCACCCCCCCCCACCCCCAGGGCTATAGAGAGTTGAAGGCTGTACCTTTCATGTACAGAAAACTGTGGAAATAGGGCAGTGTGACGCAGCTATACACAGAGTCTCGCCGGTAGGAAAGTTCATCATCTGTATCAAACCTGGAGTCGAAGTCCTCCTCGCTGTCTTCAAACTGGATGAGGAGACAGAGGAGGAGAGGCAGAGGTAAGCAGAGGACGGGAGTCGGGTAAGGAAAACACCCGGCATGGGCTAACCATCTTCAGCGCCACACAACGGAGGAGGAGCGCTCCTGACTCGACGACACTGCTACTGTGGCCGTCCAGGGAATTCAGAATGTAACAGAGAACTCAGACACAGCATCTGCCAGTGAGCTGACCCAACACTTACACTATAAGCTGACTCTAACCCAGAGACTCCACGCTAAAGAGGATGTTTAAGGGTCTCATTTTAATCAAGCCACACAAGAGTTAAAGAAACTCAGCCAGGCAGTGGTGGTGCACGCCTTTAATCAATCCCAGCACTTGGGAGGCAGAGGCAGGTGGATTTCTGAGTTCGAGGCCAGCCTAGTCTACAGAGTGAGTTCCAGGACAGCCAGAGCTACACAGAGAAACTCTGTCTTGAAACAAACAAACAAACAAACAAAGTTAAAGAAACCCTTAAGTTGCTATGCCAAAAATATTGGTCAAATCTGAGGAACTAAAGACAACATTTAATACATAAGAGAAAAAGCCAAACGTAAGAAAAAAAAAAAAAGAACACATTTAAACTATATAGATTCCCTCCTTATTAAAAGAAATACATTGAGTGGCTTGGACTGTACTTCAATACACCCCAGGAGAGTGAGTGGGCCAGCTTCCTCAGGGTCTGCAGAAAAGCCATGCTGAGCCTCATTTTTAAGATGCCAGTTCTGGTCTATCTATGACTACACCATTCTGAATGTGCCTGATCTCATCTCCAACCAGTCAGGAGTTTATGGCTTGGCAGACGGCTCTGCTAGTGAAGTACGTACACTACCTGAGTGGATTCTCAAAGTCTTTGTAAAAACAGCTTGAGTTGTTTAGACCTGCTTATAACCCTAGCACTAGGGAAGAGAGGTAGGTGGATCTCCTGGGTCACTGGCCAGCATAGCCCACTATAGACTCCTGGGTGAGGTCTAGGCCAATGAGAGCCCTCCCACCCCCACCCCCACTCTCCCACCTTTAGGGACAAGATGGCAGATACTCACGGAGGACTGCGCCCCTTCTGAGCTGAACCGGTACGCTCCGGAACTGTTGTAGGTTCCCACGGAATACCTGTAGTCGGGGGACCACTGGCTTCCATAGGAGTTGGAGAAAGTCACGCTGCTGCCTGACGTGATGGCGCCATCCTCGTAATCGTCCTGGTCATAGTCATAGTCGCCGTCGGGGGAGGGCAGGTCGCCGTTGTTCTGCGGCATGCAGTAGGTGGACTCCCCACTCGAGGAGTTGTGCAGGCTAGCGGAGTCCTGCATGGACGCAGCAAGAAGCACCGTACTGTCGGCACTGGGGCTGGTGGGCACCACCGTGTAGTTCATGTAAGGGTCCTCCTCGGATGAGTCGTCGCTCGTCCGGATGCCACTCGTTCGCTGGTCGGAGTGGCCGTGCTCGCTGGGGTTGGGCGAGTCCTTGAAGGCGTCGTCATCCGCCTCGAAGCCCTCGTCCACCTCCTCCTCCGCGGGGTAGGGCTGGCTGAAGTTGAAGTTTGGCTTCTCTCCGCTGGCACTCTCGGCAAGCTCACTGAGCTCTTCGCCCGAAATCTCGCTCCCTACCGACAGGGAGCGCTCGATGTTGCGGACGCACTCGTCGATCTCGTCGAAGTTGAGCGACTCCAAGAACTCCTGGGCGGCGCGGCAGGCCTCATCCTCCAGCCTGCGCAACTCCTCATCCCGCAGCTGCTGCAGCTTCTGCAGGGAGGCCTCGGTCAACGACAGCTCCTGCCGCTCCTTCATGCGCTGCAGATCCTCGATTTCCTTCTCCAGGCGGAGGATCTCCTCCACCTGCTTGTTCTCCCTTTGCTTTTCCAGCTCCCTGGTCAAGTCCGCTTCCCTCTGGCTCTTCTGCAAGGCTTCCAGTTCTTGCTGCCTCCTTGTCTCTGCCTCCTGGACCAGGGGCAAGGTGGGTTTTAGAACAAGCACCTTCTTCCTGTTCTACACACTGAACTGTGGCCCCACCCAAACGACAAGCTGAAACCCTAACCCCAGCGCCTCAGAATAACTACTACGGTTGGACAAGGGGCTTTTAATCGGGTGACTAAGTTAAAATGAGGTGGGGCCCGATGACTGGAGCCTGCATCCAATCTGAATGGCGTCCTTATAAAAAGAGGACAGTGGGAGTCAGACACCTGAAATGAATATCAAGGACGGACCACGGCGTGAGGTGGCCACCCATGGAAATGGCAACAGAATGTGAAGGCGTCTCTAAGACACTAACATGGTGTTGCTCTGCCACAGAGAAACCATACTTCGATTCACACTGAAAGCCCAAGACTTTCTCTACGCTCCATGCCACTGTGCTGGGAAAGAGAGTGCCCCCGAAACATCCCCTCAGCCTGTGTTCCCACTATCTCCTACTTTATTTCCATTGTGAATCTTCAGACCCAGTGTCCAAGTCTGAAGCAGGAAGGTAGTACATAAAGCCCCAGAAATCGCTGCGCTCCTCACCTGATGGGCACGGAGGAGGTCAGCTTCTCTTTGCGCTCGCTCTCTTTCTCTAAGAAAGGGAAAGAAAAGCAGCTGGTGAAAATCAACAACCTTGACACCAATCTTCACCAGCTCTCCTCCTTCGGCAGTGCTGGGGGGCTCGTCTGTCCGAGGCAAACACTCTATCGCTGAGCTATGTACGCAACCCGGAGAAGATCTTTGCCAGTTAAAAAGGAAGAAGCGGGTTGGGGAGATGTCTCGGTCTGTAACGAGCTTGCTTTCTGAGCAGGAGCCCTGAGTTCAGACCCTCTGCATCCACGTGGTGTGATCTGCAGCAGCACACACCTGTAATTCCAAGGCTGGAGGAGCAGAAGCAGGTGGCACCGTGGAGCCTGCTGCTCAGTCACTTGTCCAGAACAATAAGGCGTCTGACTCAACCCCTGCCCTCCACGTGCACGCAGGCACGTTACGTACGCAGGCACGTACACAGGTCAGTCAGCCTGCTCAGATTTGTAAGCTTCAGGGTCAGCGGAGAGCTCTCCCGGTCCCCTGGGAATCCCTAACGGGCCAACAAGGATAACCCTCCCAGTGAACCGTTCTGTTTCAGCCGGCAGAGCACATACCTTTCCTCTTCCTCTCTCTTCTTCTCTTCCTCCCGCCTCTTCTTTTCCTCCAGCTCCCGTTTCTCAGCCAACAGCTGCCTGTAAACCCTGCGTGCCAGCTGTCCTCGCAGTTGCTTCTGGAACACGATGGCTGCCTTTTTCAGGTGCAAAAATTTCTTCCTCGCAAGGAAAGCTCTGTAATTCTTCTGTATGGTCACCACACCACAGAGGACCTTTCTATATTGCTTTCTGCAAGAGAGAGCGGCCAGCAAGGCATTGAGGCTGTGAGCCAGTCAAATGAGCTTACAACAGGACTATAAGACAAAAGAAGAGGACCCAACAATTAAGACAAAAAGGAGAGGATCCAGACTTGGACCCGGTCTCTTATTATGGAGACTGGCAGAGGAGGAGACTTGGGCCTAAACAAAAGAATAATACCAAACAAAAGAAAGTCAGAATGCAATCATTATCCTGGCTAAATAAAAAGTAATTTACTAATTACTAATACTAATTTAGTGTTTACCCAGTGTGGCATAAGCTGGATAAACGCAGCCAAAGAGGACCTGATATGTTCATACAAACGCCAAGGAAGCAAAACACATGGGGCAGCAGGACAGCCCCATGTTTCAGGAGAATGGAATGCCTGGCATTTTACGTGGTCTGCAGAGTACAGCCAACCAACTGACCACGAGTCCGAGTTGGTAGCACATTTCTTTAGTCTCAGCACCTGGGAGGCACAGGCAGAGGTCTCTGAGTTTGAGACCAACTTGACCTACACTGTGAGTTCCAAGCCGGCCAGGCCTAGCTACATAGTGAGATTTTTATCACAAGCAACCACGAAAGATGCGGTATCATTTTTTAAGCAGCTAGGGAATGGGTCTCTAGACAGTGATATGGGCTGTGGATCCTTCATCCCCAAACCTCAAATCTGCAATTTCTTGAATGCTGAGATGATGCTTACAAATGTTCAGAGTCTAGAGGGAATGGCTCAGCAGTTAAGGGCATAGGTTCCTCTTCCAGAGGACCAGGGTTCAATTCCTAGCACCCACATAGCTATCAAACACGCGTACACACACACACACACACACACACACACACACGGTAATAGGAAGTAGATACATAAGACAAAACACTCATAAATATAAAATGAAGTAGATCTTCATTCAGATTCCTGGGCTAGGGATGCAGGTAGGAGGTAGAACTTATGTGTAGGATATAGGATGTATGAACAAGTACTGGGGTAGGAGAAATCAATGTTCAGTACAGAAAAAAATTCAGATCTTGGGGTACTTTTGAATTTCTGACTGCCAATCAGGAGAGGCCAGGCAGATAAGAGATTCCAATATGAAAAACTCCAGAACCTGAAATCCTCATGAGCCCCAGTGTTTAAGACAAGAGATACACTCAGGTAGCAACGTCACAGGACAGAGCTGCACCCCAGAGGCTTTGGTGGAGCCCATGCAGCAGCCTAAGTGTCTCGTGTAACTGCTAAGTGGACATTCTGTCCAGGTGAGGCTTACAGGGCAACTGCTGGGGTCACTTACAGAGATCTGACCTTGGGGACCTCTGCATTCCCACAAACCACCCTACTGGGGGTCACAGCCCTCCTAGAGCTTCGTGTCCCTCCCCAGGTGTGCTTCTTACCGTGCCAAGTAGCCTAAGATGTGAGCTCGGATCACCATGGCCGCACGGTCAATCTCCTCTTCCCGCCTCTTTTCCAGTTTCTGCTCCAAGGATTCTCGAAGGAAGACCTGTCCACAAGGGGGACAAGTGTCAGAGGAAAAGAATAGGAAAAAAAGGTCAGGGCCTGCCTTTTGGGGCAACATCTGTTTCCTTTCTACTGGCAGTCTGTTACAAACTCCCACAATAAGGCTTTTCAGTCCAGGGCATTTTACATGGTCCAACTGCCATAGACATTCTAAAATCCAATCAGGATATCTGACTAGAAAACCACAAAAGCACAGAGTCAAGCCTCATCCTCCTTTGTTATGGCTACATTCAACAGGTGACTGTCAGATCGCCATTAAGGTTCCTAGTGTCTCCTGCCATTGTGGCCAGGGCACACAAGGTCACACACCAGCAGCAGTCTTAGACAAGAGTCTTAATGAAAAGAGACACAGAGACTGGCATAGGAAGAAGAGAGGCGAAGGAATGAATCCAAGAAAATCCGAAGGTATCATAATTTTGATATCTCGTGGGAACCTACCTTCTCTCCATGCCTGCTAAGCAACTACCATCAGGCTATGTCGGCTTCAAAGGTTTACACAAAAACGTACTGACACCAAGAAGGCGGCTCCGGGCCCCAGAGAAACAGCTCAGTGGTTAGGAACACTTGCTGTTCTTCCAGGGGACCCGAATTTGACTCCTAGCACCCACACCAAGTGAATCATGATTACCCATACCTCCCAGTTCCCAGGGGTCCCACTACTCTTCTCACCTCCCCAGCCACCTGAACTCATGTGCACACACCCATACACAGACACATAGTTAAAAACAAAATTAAACTTTTTTAAAAATGAGGAGAAAAAAATTATGGAATCTGAGGGTGTAATT